>NC_086452.1:409251296-409851296 GCF_028390025.1 Pseudophryne corroboree | reverse complement strand
AATTGTATACCACCTAACCGTGGTTTTTTTTTCTTTCTTCTTTATACATACATAGTTACATAGACATCTCTTTATCAACCAGTCTATATTAGCAGCAGACACAGTACAGTACGGTAGTTCACGGCTGTGGCTACCTCTGTGTCTGCACTCGGCAGGCAGTCCGTCCATAATTGTATACCACCTAACCGTGGTTTTTTTTTCTTTCTTCTTTATACATACATAGTTACATAGACATCTCTTTATCAACCAGTCTATATTAGCAGCAGACACAGTACAGTACGGTAGTTCACGGCTGTGGCTACCTCTGTGTCTGCACTCGGCAGGCAGTCCATAATTGTATACTAGTATCCATCTCCATTGTTTACCTGAGGTGCCTTTTAGTTGTGCCTATTAAAATATGGAGAACAAAAATGTTGAGGTTCCAAAATTAGGGAAAGATCAAGATCCACTTCCACCTCGTGCTGAAGCTGCTGCCACTAGTCATGGCCGAGACGATGAAATGCCAGCAACGTCGTCTGCCAAGGCCGATGCCCAATGTCATAGTACAGAGCATGTCAAATCCAAAACACCAAATATCAGAAAAAAAAGGACTCCAAAACCTAAAATAAAATTGTCGGAGGAGAAGCGTAAACTTGCCAATATGCCATTTACGACACGGAGTGGCAAGGAACGGCTGAGGCCCTGGCCTATGTTCATGGCTAGTGGTTCAGCTTCACATGAGGATGGAAGCACTCAGCCTCTCGCTAGAAAAATGAAAAGACTCAAGCTGGCAAAAGCAGCACAGCAAAGAACTGTGCATTCTTCGAAATCCCAAATCCACAAGGAGAGTCCAATTGTGTCGGTTGCGATGCCTGACCTTCCCAACACTGGACGTGAAGAGCATGCGCCTTCCACCATTTGCACGCCCCCTGCAAGTGCTGGAAGGAGCACCCGCAGTCCAGTTCCTGATAGTCAGATTGAAGATGTCAGTGTTGAAGTACACCAGGATGAGGAGGATATGGGTGTTGCTGGCGCTGGGGAGGAAATTGACCAGGAGGATTCTGATGGTGAGGTGGTTTGTTTAAGTCAGGCACCCGGGGAGACACCTGTTGTCCGTGGGAGGAATATGGCCGTTGACATGCCAGGTGAAAATACCAAAAAAATCAGCTCTTCGGTGTGGAGGTATTTCACCAGAAATGCGGACAACAGGTGTCAAGCCGTGTGTTCCCTTTGTCAAGCTGTAATAAGTAGGGGTAAGGACGTTAACCACCTCGGAACATCCTCCCTTATACGTCACCTGCAGCGCATTCATAATAAGTCAGTGACAAGTTCAAAAACTTTGGGTGACAGCGGAAGCAGTCCACTGACCAGTAAATCCCTTCCTCTTGTAACCAAGCTCACGCAAACCACCCCACCAACTCCCTCAGTGTCAATTTCCTCCTTCCCCAGGAATGCCAATAGTCCTGCAGGCCATGTCACTGGCAATTCTGACGAGTCCTCTCCTGCCTGGGATTCCTCCGATGCATCCTTGCGTGTAACGCCTACTGCTGCTGGCGCTGCTGTTGTTGCTGCTGGGAGTCGATGGTCATCCCAGAGGGGAAGTCGTAAGCCCACTTGTACTACTTCCAGTAAGCAATTGACTGTTCAACAGTCCTTTGCGAGGAAGATGAAATATCACAGCAGTCATCCTGCTGCAAAGCGGATAACTGAGGCCTTGACAACTATGTTGGTGTTAGACGTGCGTCCGGTATCCGCCGTTAGTTCACAGGGAACTAGACAATTTATTGAGGCAGTGTGCCCCCGTTACCAAATACCATCTAGGATCCACTTCTCTAGGCAGGCGATACCGAGAATGTACACGGACGTCAGAAAAAGACTCACCAGTGTCCTAAAAAATGCAGTTGTACCCAATGTCCACTTAACCACGGACATGTGGACAAGTGGAGCAGGGCAGGGTCAGGACTATATGACTGTGACAGCCCACTGGGTAGATGTATGGACTCCCGCCGCAAGAACAGCAGCGGCGGCACCAGTAGCAGCATCTCGCAAACGCCAACTCTTTCCTAGGCAGGCTACGCTTTGTATCACCGCTTTCCAGAATACGCACACAGCTGAAAACCTCTTACGGCAACTGAGGAAGATCATCGCGGAATGGCTTACCCCAATTGGACTCTCCTGTGGATTTGTGGCATCGGACAACGCCAGCAATATTGTGTGTGCATTAAATATGGGCAAATTCCAGCACGTCCCATGTTTTGCACATACCTTGAATTTGGTGGTGCAGAATTTTTTAAAAAACGACAGGGGCGTGCAAGAGATGCTGTCGGTGGCCAGAAGAATTGCGGGACACTTTCGGCGTACAGGCACCACGTACAGAAGACTGGAGCACCACCAAAAACTACTGAACCTGCCCTGCCATCATCTGAAGCAAGAAGTGGTAACGAGGTGGAATTCAACCCTCTATATGCTTCAGAGGTTGGAGGAGCAGCAAAAGGCCATTCAAGCCTATACAATTGAGCACGATATAGTAGGTGGAATGCACCTGTCTCAGGCGCAGTGGAGAATGATTTCAACGTTGTGCAAGGTTCTGATGCCCTTTGAACTTGCCACACGTGAAGTCAGTTCAGACACTGCCAGCCTGAGTCAGGTCATTCCCCTCATCAGGCTTTTGCAGAAGAAGCTGGAGACATTGAAGGAGGAGCTAACACGGAGCGATTCCGCTAGGCATGTGGGACTTGTGGATGGAGCCCTTAATTCGCTTAACAAGGATTCACGGGTGGTCAATCTGTTGAAATCAGAGCACTACATTTTGGCCACCGTGCTCGATCCTAGATTTAAAGCCTACCTTGGATCTCTCTTTCCGGCAGACACAAGTCTGCTGGGGTTGAAAGACCTGCTGGTGAGAAAATTGTCAAGTCAAGCGGAACGCGACCTGTCAACATCTCCTCCTTCACATTCTCCCGCAACTGGGGGTGCGAGGAAAAGGCTCAGAATTCCGAGCCCACCCGCTGGCGGTGATGCAGGGCAGTCTGGAGCGACTGCTGATGCTGACATCTGGTCCGGACTGAAGGACCTGACAACGATTACGGACATGTCGTCTACTGTCACTGCATATGATTCTCTCAACATTGATAGAATGGTGGAGGATTATATGAGTGACCGCATCCAAGTAGGCACGTCACACAGTCCGTACTTATACTGGCAGGAAAAAGAGGCAATTTGGAGGCCCTTGCACAAACTGGCTTTATTCTACCTAAGTTGCCCTCCCACAAGTGTGTACTCCGAAAGAGTGTTTAGTGCCGCCGCTCACCTTGTCAGCAATCGGCGTACGAGGTTACATCCAGAAAATGTGGAGAAGATGATGTTCATTAAAATGAATTATAATCAATTCCTCCGCGGAGACATTGACCAGCAGCAATTGCCTCCACAAAGTACACAGGGAGCTGAGATGGTGGATTCCAGTGGGGACGAATTGATAATCTGTGAGGAGGGGGATGTACACGGTGATATATCGGAGGGTGATGATGAGGTGGACATCTTGCCTCTGTAGAGCCAGTTTGTGCAAGGAGAGATTAATTGCTTCTTTTTTGGGGGGGGTCCAAACCAACCCGTCATATCAGTCACAGTCGTGTGGCAGACCCTGTCACTGAAATGATGGGTTGGTTAAAGTGTGCATGTCCTGTTTTGTTTATACAACATAAGGGTGGGTGGGAGGGCCCAAGGACAATTCCATCTTGCACCTCTTTTTTCTTTTCTTTTTCTTTGCATCATGTGCTGATTGGGGAGGGTTTTTTGGAAGGGACATCCTGCGTGACACTGCAGTGCCACTCCTAAATGGGCCCGGTGTTTGTGTCGGCCACTAGGGTCGCTAATCTTACTCACACAGTCAGCTACCTCATTGCGCCTCTTTTTTTCTTTGCGTCATGTGCTGTTTGGGGAGGGTTTTTTGGAAGGGACATCCTGCGTGACACTGCAGTGCCACTCGTAGATGGGCCCGGTGTTTGTGTCGGCCACTAGGGTCGCTAATCTTACTCACACAGCTACCTCATTGCGCCTCTTTTTTTCTTTGCGTCATGTGCTGTTTGGGGAGGGTTTTTTGGAAGGGACATCCTGCGTGACACTGCAGTGCCACTCCTAGATGGGCCCGGTGTTTGTGTCGGCCACTAGGGTCGCTAATCTTACTCACACAGCTACCTCATTGCGCCTCTTTTTTTCTTTGCGTCATGTGCTGTTTGGGGAGGGTTTTTTGGAAGGGCCATCCTGCGTGACACTGCAGTGCCACTCCTAGATGGGCCCGGTGTTTGTGTCGGCCACTAGGGTCGCTAATCTTACTCACACAGCTACCTCATTGCGCCTCTTTTTTTCTTTGCGTCATGTGCTGTTTGGGGAGGGTTTTTTGGAAGGGACATCCTGCGTGACACTGCAGTGCCACTCCTAGATGGGCCCGGTGTTTGTGTCGGCCACTAGGGTCGCTTATCTTACTCACACAGCGACCTCGGTGCAAATTTTAGGACTAAAAATAATATTGTGAGGTGTGAGGTATTCAGAATAGACTGAAAATGAGTGTAAATTATGCTTTTTGAGGTTAATAATACTTTGGGATCAAAATGACCCCCAAATTCTATGATTTAAGCTGTTTTTTAGTGTTTTTTGAAAAAAACACCCGAATCCAAAACACACCCGAATCCGACAAAAAAAATTCGGTGAGGTTTTGCCAAAACGCGTTCGAACCCAAAACACGGCCGCGGAACCGAACCCAAAACCAAAACACAAAACCCGAAAAATTTCAGGCGCTCATCTCTAGTATAGCGGAGGTAGTGCCGATATTCAAAAAGGGGTGCAAAGCTGAACCAGTTAATTATAGACCAGATAGTCTTACATCTATAGTGGGGAAAGTATTGGAAGGTACTCTAAGGTACAGCATTCAAAAGTTCCTTGAACAAATAAGGTCATTAAAAGGAACCAACATGGATTTGTGAAGGACAGATCATGTCAGACCAACTTACTTGGCTTTTATGAAACAGTAAGTGCGAACCTTGATCAGGGTAAGGAGGTGGATTTAATCTTTTTAGACTTTGCCAAAGCTTTCGACACTGTACCACACATGCGTCTTATCTATAAGAAATAGGGCTAGGGAACACAATATGCACTTGGGTCATTAATTGGTTAGATAATAGGGAGCAGCGCGTTGTGGTCAATGGATCATTTTCAAATTGGACTAAAGTATTAAGTGGTGTGCCATAATGGTCTGTACTCAGACCACTTTTGTTCAACATTTTCATCAACGACCTAACAGTAGGTCTAGAGAGCATGGTGTCAATTTTCGCAGATGATACCAAATTGTGCAAGGTTATAAATATGGAAGGGGATGCTGAGTCTCTTCAGAACGACTTAACTAAACTGGAAGCATGGGCAGCAAAATGGAGAATGAGATTCAACACAGACAAGTATAAGGTAATGCACTGTGGGGGCAAGACCAAAAATAACACCTACATACTAAATGGGGTAATATTAGGGGATTCTGTACTTGAAAAAGACCTAGGGGTTCACATAGATAACAAATTAAGCAGCAGTACCCAAAGTAGGAGTGCAGCAAAGAAGGCTAATAAGATATTAGCATGCATAAAACAGGGAATTGATGCAAGGGACGAGAGTATTATACTCCCATTATATAAATCACTAGTGAGGCCACATCTTGAATACTGTGTGCAATTTTGGGCACCATATTACAGAAAGGATATCCTGGAGCTAGAAAAGGTTCAGAGGCGGGCAACCAAACTAATCAAGGGCATGGAGACGCTGGAATACGAGGAAAGGCTTGCAAGGCTAGGCATGTTTACATTGGAAAAGAGGAGACTAAGAGGGGACATGATCAACATCTACAAATATATAAGGGGTCAATACACAGAGCTTGGGAGGGACCTGTTTGCTATAAGGTCAGCACAGAGGACACGTGGTCACTCGCTTTTGTTAGAGGAGAGGAGTTTCCGCACATTGAGGCAAAAAGGTTTTTTCACAGTAAAGACAATACGTGTTTGGAATTCCCTGCCTGAGAGAGTAGTAATGGCGGACTCAGTCAACACCTTTAAGAATGGGTTAGATAAATTCCTATTGGATAAAAATATTCAGGGTTATGGTGCGTAGTTAATATAACTAGTCCTTTCATAAAAATAACTAGTCCTATAATAAGTCTGCATAGGAGACCACAAATAGGTTGAACTCAATGGACAATTGTCTTTTTTCAACCTTAGTTACTATGTTACTATGTTACATGCTGTAGCAAAGGGGGAGAGCTGCTTGTGTACACTAGCTAGGTCCTCTTTAAAATAGCATTTGTTATTGTTAACTGTAATATAGCGAGCAGACAGCCTCACTGGGTCTGTACAGCTAGGAGTGTGCTGGTGTCCTTCTTTCTCTGTGTCTCCTCTCACATACAGTAGGGCAGGCTTGCAATATAACTGTCTGTGTGTTTGTGTATGTTATTGTGCTTACTGTGAAACATGGGTAAACACAAGCTGTTCACTGTATGCCACACCAGATTCTCTCCATTATCTACTGATTCTGTTTCCTGTGAACAATGCAGCCAGTCTTCACAAATCAGTGAAGGGGCTGGGGGAGAAGGTCCAGAGCCCCACTGGTTAGGGTCTCTTAAAACTATGATGTCAGATATGTCATCCCAGTTCACTGCTAATGTACAGAATACTCAGCTACTACAACAAGCTGTTGCAGATTTAGCTGCTAGGGCAGATGCAGCACAGCCCCCCTCTCTCATGCAGGTCCACAGAAGCGTGGGTTACCTGCTCTACTCTCTGATACAGATGATGATATACAGGAGGATGGGGATGGCTTGGATCCCGTTAGTGGGGATCCGGATTCTGCTCAGGGTATTGAACCCCTAATTCTGGCTATGCGGGACATGTTAAAGCTCCCTATAGAGGACGCTATGTTACAGCAGTCGTTTTTCTTTATACAAAACAAGACTAGTGTCTCTTTCCCTGATTCTACAGAGTTAGATGACCTATTCAAGCTGGCCTGGAAAAATCCAGACAAAAAATTCCAAGTGTCCAAAAAATTTTTGCCCACTTTCCCATTTTCTCCTGAAGGTAGAAAATTTTGGGAGTAAACCCCTGGAGTTGATGTATCAGTCTCTCACCTGTCCAAAAAGGTGGTGCTGCCTGCCCCTGCTTTACCATGAAGGATCCTGGGGATAGGAAGATAGAGATTACACTCAAATCTATTTACATGGCCAATCATTGTGGGTTGCTGGATGACCCATGCCATTCATTCCTGGGCCACTTAAATTCAGGGGGGCTTCTCGGGCAATATGCCCTTGGTCACTATGGTGACCCTCCTAAAACACATTCAGGACACTACACGTATCCTCTGTGATTCGCTCAAGGAAATGAGGAACATTAATGCTAGGACTTCTACCATTGCAGTGTCGGCGCGCAGGACCTTGTGGTTGCATCAATGGATTGCGGATGCAGAATTCAAACGTAGTGTGGAAATCCCTCCCCTTTTCTGGGGAATGGCTTTTTGGGGGTTGAAATAGATACCTGGATTTCCAAAGTTATGGCTGGTAAATCCACGTTTCTCCCCTCTGAAGCCCCGCCGGCAAGACGCTCCTACCCGGGGCCGTCTGTCCAGTCCTTTCGGTCTCACAGATTTCAATCAAAGGCCAGAGGTGCCTCCAATGTGACTAGAGGCTCCAGAGGTAAGTCCAGAAAGCCAGCAAGTATCCAGCTCTCAGGACCAGTCCCCGCTTCTGCCAAGGCCTCAGAATGATGGTGCCCACCCACCCCGAGGGGATCTCGAGGTGGGAGCTCGACTGCATTACTTCAGCCGCGTCTGGGAGACTTCCTGCCAGGATACCTGGGTCAGAAATCTCGTTTCTCAAGGCTACATGCTGGAGTTCGACAGTACTCCGCCCCAACGATTTTTCAAATCAAGCTTACCAGCTTTGGAGGATATGCAAGTTACATTGCATCAGACCATCCAAAAGTTGGTCCAGTCCCACGTCATTGTTCCAGTACCAGTAACGCAACGCGGCAAGGGGTTTTACTCCAACCTGTTTGTGGTGCCGAAACCGGACGGTTCGGTAAGACCCATTTTGAATTTAAAATCCTTGAATCCTTATTTGAAAGTGTTCAAGTTCAAAATGGAATCCCTGCGAGCAGAGATTGTGGGCCTGGAAGAACAGGAATTCATGGTCTCCTTGGATATCAAGGATGCATACTTCCATATTCCAATTTGGCCACCTCATCAGGCGTACCTGCGGTTTGCTCTACTGAACAATCACTTCCAATTCCAGGCACTGCCCTTTGGCCTGCCTACAGCCCCGAGGGTATTCACGAAGGTGATGGTGGAGATGATGTTCCAACTCTGGGTCCAGGGGGTCAATGTTGTTCCTTACCTGGACGATCTTCTAATAAAAGCAAGATCCAGGGAGCTTTTATTGCTCCATATCAACCGCACTATCCAACTTCTGTCACACCATGGGTGGATTCTCAACTTACAGAAGTCCCACCTGGAGCCAACTTAGAGGCTCCGGTTCCTTGGGATGTTGTTGGATACTGTGGCCCAGAAGGAGGCCACTTCAGGAGATGGTCCGCATGGTGCTCCGACCTACTCGAGTGTCCATCCATGTTTGCATAAGATTGTTGGGAAAGATGGTCGCCTCGTATGAGGCGATCCAGTATGGGAGGTTCCATGCCAGATCATTTCAGTTGGATCTCCTGATCAAATGGTCCAGATCACATCTAAAGATGCGCCGGGTGATTCGGCTGTCACCTCAGGCCAGGATTTCCCTCCTGTTGTGGCTACAGTCCTTCAATCTCCTGGAAGGCCGGAGTTTTGGGTTTCAGGATTGGACCATCCTCATGACGGATGCGAGTCTAAGGGGATGGGGAGCTGTTACCCAAGGGGTGCAGTTCCAGGACAGGTGGTCAACCCACGAAAGCCTCCTTTCCGATCAACATTCTGGAAAATCGGGTGATCTACAATGCTCTTCTTCAGACCTCTCCTCTGTTCAGGGATCACGCGATCCAGGTACAGTCGGACAACACCACGGCGGTGGCATACATCAATCGACAAGGAGGTACAAAAAGCAGAGCCTGCATGCGAGAGGTGTCCAAGATACTCCTCTGGGCGGAAAGAAATGCAAGAACCATGTCAGCAATCTTCATTCCGGGTGTGGACAACTGGGAAGCAGACTTTCTGAGTCATCACGATCTCCATCCAGGGGAGTGGGGTCTACACCAGCAGGTGTTCCAGCAGGTCATCAACCGGTGGGGCTGCCCGCAGATAGACATGATGGCTTCTCGTCTCAACAAGAAACTTCCCTGGTATTTCTCCTGAACCAGGGACCCTCAGGTGAGGGCAGTTGATGCACTGGCGTCGCTTTGGCCTTACTGGCTGGTCTACCTGTTTCCTCCGATTTCGTTACTCCCAAGGATGCTAAAACAAATCAGGAATCAAGCAGTCCAGGCATTTCTGATTGCCCCGGATTGGCCTCAGATGGCGTGGTACGCGGATCTTCTGGACATGTCCGTCGAAGACCCTTGGCCTCTACCACTAAGAAGTGATGTTCTTCAACAAGGACCGTTCATCTACCCAGACTTACGGTGACTTTGATGGCATGGTGGTTGAGCGGAACATCCTAGCTCACAAGGGCCTTTCCAAAAAGGTTATTGCTACCATGGATGAGGCAAGAAAACCGGTGACGTCAAAACACTATCATCATATCTGGAAGAGATATGTCTCTGGGTGCAAGGAGCGCACGTATCCACCTGCTGAGTTTCACTTGGGGCGTTTCTTATGTTTCCTGCAGGCTGGTATGGATAAGGGCTTATGTCTGGGTTCAATTAAGGTCCAGATTTCAGCCCTATCCATTTTCTTCCAGAAGAAATTGGCAGTGTTGCCAGAAGTTCAGACATTCTTGCAAGGGGTACTCTACATCCAACCTCCTTTTGTGCCGCCTACGGCACCCAGGGATCTGATTGTACGTTGGATTTTCTACAATCCTCCTGGTTTGACCCTCTGATGATGGTGGAAGACAAGTTCCTCAAGTGGAAAATGGCGATGTTACTGGCCCTGGCTTCTGCTCGACGTGTCTCAGAATTGGGGGCCTTGTCATGCAAAAGTCCCTACTTGGTCTTTTACAAGGACAGAGCAGAGCTCCGGACTAGGCAGCAGTTCCTGCCGAAGGTGGTCTCTGCGTTTCACTTGAATCAGCCTATTGTGATTCTGTCCAGTTCTGGTGCTTCTGCTCCTCCGGAGGCATTGGATGCTGTGCAAGCCTTGAAGATCTATGTCAAGAGAACGTCTCGGATCAGAAAGACGGATTCCTTGTTCGTGCTCTATGATGCACAGAAAAAGGGTTGTCCTGCTTCAAAGCAGTCCATTGCTTGTTGGATTAGGCTTACTATCCAACAGGCCTATGTGTCGGCAGCCTTACCTGTTCCTAAGTCTCTGAAGTCCCACTCTACGAGATCAGTGGGTTCTTCCCGGGTGGCTGCCCATGGAGTTTAGGCCTTACAACTTTGCCAAGCTGCTACCTGGTCGGGGAAGTACACTTTTGTGAAGTTCCACAAGTTTGATACCCTGGCCAAAGAGGATACCCAGTTTGGGCAGGCGGTGCAGCAGCAGTCTCCACACGTTCCCGCCCGTTCTGGAAGCTTTGGAACGTCCCCATCGTACTACATTCCCCAATATCCCTTATGGATGCTAGAGAAAATAGGATTTTAATTACCTACCGGTAAATCCTATTCTCGTAGTCCATAAGGGATACTGAGCGCCCGCCTCAGTGCGTTGACTTAACTGCAGGTTCTTGTTATGTGGTTACCTGTTCAGCTGTTGCTGTTGTTGTTACCAGCCATTGCTGGTTGTTATATGTTAGTTGTGTGCTGGTATGTAAATCTCACCACTCTTTGTTATCATATTTCCTTCTCTCATATATGTCCTTTCTCCTTCGGGCACGTTTTTACCTATAACTGCCTGTGGGAGGGGGCATAGAGGGGAGGAGCCAGCACACCCAGTGAAGAAATTTAATGTGCACTGGCTCCTTTGGACCCCGTCTATACCCCATCGTACTAGATTCCCCAATATCCCTTATGGACTACGAGAAAAGGATTTACAGGTAGGTAATTAAAATCCTATTTTCACACGTGCCTACCCAGCAGTGGCGGATACAGACAGGGGCGAAAAGGGCGAACGCCCCCCCTACACATATTGCGGCAGGTCCGGTTACCGCGATGACCAGCACCTGCGGTGTGCGGCAGCACTAACACAGCCGCTGCGCCCGCGCCCGCCGCCGCTGAGAGTCTAAGTGAGGGAGAGAATAGTAAGTGCAGGGGGCCGGAGGCCGAAGCAAGCAGTGTGTTACTCACTGTCTTCTCCGCCGCGCCCGGCTCCCCTCCCCAGTCCCAGCGGTAGCGTCTATTTTCCCTTCATGGAGAGGACCTTCCAGGTCCTGATCACGAAGGAAGCATAGACACCCTGTCTCAGCCACTCCCACTCCTCCTCCTCCTCAGTGATATGATGCCTCTGCGCAATGACAAGCACTGTCATGCGCAGTAGGCATTTGTGGATGCCAAGGATTCATTCAGGGGCAGCCTGGCGCCATTTTTACAGCAGCGGAGGAGCGGGCACGGAGAGAGGAGCTAAAATCTGTAATTGCCTCGTTGTATGTAGGTGAGCTGTCTAGATCTGTCACTTTCCCTGTCACTCTGTCACTTTCCCTGTCACTCTGTCACTTTCCCTATCCCTTTATCACTCTCCCTGTCCCTATGTCCCTGATGTCTCATTCCATGGCATGATGTGAATTTCTGCTCATTCAGTGTGCTATAATGTGAGTTTCGGCTCATTCAGTGTGCTACAATGTGAATTTCGGCTCATTCAGTGTGCTACAATGTGAATTTCGGCTCATTCAGTGTGCTACAATGTGAATTTCGGCTCATTCAGTGTGCTACAATGTGAATTTCGGCTCATTCAGTGTGCTACAATGTGAATTTCGGCTCATTCAGTGTGCTATAATGTGAATTTCGGCTCAGTCAGTGTGCTACAATGTGAATTTCGGCTCATACCGTGTGCTACAATGTGAATGTCGGCTCATTCAGTGTGCTACAATGTGAATTTCGGCTCATTCAGTGTGCTACAATGTGAATTTCGGCTCATTCAGTGTGCTACAATGTGAATTTCGTCTCATTCAGTGTGCTGTAATGTGAATTTCGTCTCATTCAGTGTGCTACAATGTGAATTTCGGCTCATTCAGTGTGCTATAATGTGAATTTCGGCTCAGTCAGTGTGCTATAATGTGAATTTCGGCTCATACCGTGTGCTACAATGTGAATTTCGGCTCATTCAGTGTGCTACAATGTGAATTTCGGCTCATTCAGTGTGCTATAATGTGAATTTCGGCTCAGTCAGTGTGCTACAATGTGAATTTCGGCTCATACCGTGTGCTACAATGTGAATGTCGGCTCATTCAGTGTGCTACAATGTGAATTTCTGCTCATTCAGTGTGCTATAATGTGAGTTTCGGCTCATTCAGTTTGCTATAATGTGAGTTTCGGCTCATTTTGTGTGCAACAATGTGAATTTTGGCTCATACCGTGTGCTATAATGTGAATTTCGGCTCATACCGTGTGCTATAATGTGAATTTCGGTTCATTCAGTGTGCTACAATGTGAATTTCGGCTCAGTCAGTGTGCTACAATGTGAATTTCGGCTCATACCGTGTGCTACAATGTGAATGTCGGCTCATCCAGTGTGCTACAATGTGAATTTCTGCTCATTCAGTGTGCTATAATGTGAGTTTCAGCTCATTCAGTTTGCTATAATGTGAGTTTCGGCTCATTTTGTGTGCAACAATGTGAATTTTGGCTCATACCGTGTGCTATAATGTGAATTTCGGCTCATACCGTGTGCTATAATGTGAATTTCGGTTCATTCAGTGTGCTACAATGTGAATTTCGGCTCATTCAGTGTGCTATAATGTGAATTTCGGCTCATTCAGTGTGCTACAATGTGAATTTCGGCTCATTCAGTGTGCTATAATGTGAGTTTCGGCCCAGTCAGTGTGCTACAATGTGAATTTTGGCTCATTCTGTGTGCTATAATGTGAATTTTGGCTCATACCGTGTGCTATAATGTGAATTTCGGCTCATTCAGTGTGTTACAATGTGAATTTCGGCTCATTCAGTGTGCTACAATGTGAATTTCGGCTCATTCAGTGTGCTACAATGTGAATTTTGGCTCATTCAGTGTGCTATAATGTGAATTTCGTCTAATTCTGTGTGGTATAATGTGAATTTTAGCTCATACTGTGTGCTATAATGTGTACCATTGTTGTCCTATTACTTATGCCATCACAGGATCTATTAAAAGAAATGAGTATTTATATAAAGCATTTTTAACTGCTAAAGTAAATTTATTTCACTTTTTTTTTTTTTTTATTCCTCTCTGAAAGTGGACTGTGAGCCCAAATCTAGGCTGCATGATTGTGCATGTGTGATCTACGAATGTGCATATGCATGCAGGAATGGCAATTCGCCAGTCTGTATCACCAGTGCGCAGGGTTCTCTCCAATAACTGGCAACAATAGGAAATTTTAGAAGCAAACGAGAGGGGCATTTCTAAGTGGGAGGAGCTAGGATTAGGGGGAGGAGTCATCGTTTTTAAACCGCCCCCCCCTAAAAGTTAAGTCTAGATCCGCCACTGCTACCCAGGTCTGCAGTATAAGGACACATATAAGTTCCACACTTCACCAATAGTCCCTAGGCTCATCCTGTTTAGGGAGACTATAAGCCACACCATCTTATTTGGTGTAACTTTGTCTAACAGTGTGATATGGCTAAAGTCACAGCTCCTGATTGTAAGTAAGTGCAGCTCACCACCACAAGCGAC
This sequence comes from Pseudophryne corroboree, assembly GCF_028390025.1. Taxonomy (NCBI): domain Eukaryota; kingdom Metazoa; phylum Chordata; class Amphibia; order Anura; family Myobatrachidae; genus Pseudophryne; species Pseudophryne corroboree. The sequence goes on along the minus strand of NC_086452.1, from coordinate 409,837,412 downwards.
ATTTTCTGTACTGTAAGTGGAACATTGCTCCGTGACATTAATCTTCAGCTGCCTGAGTGCTTGTCCAGTAAATTACAACAGCATTACCACATGTGAGATCAGGTTCCTAGAAAGCACATATCAGCCCCTGTTACACCTGTGTATTTAAAGGGACAGCTTCATTAATTATACAGCACTAAAGGCTATTTGTCATAAAGTGCCTATGACTACTAAACACAGCAGTGTTTATTAAGTTGGGACAGAACCATTCCTGCCTTCATTAGTATTGAGCCAGATTGTGCTAACCCAATATCTACTGGAAGCTACAGAGAAAGTTAACAGTGGCTACTCAGCAAATATATTGTGTAAAGTGCATCTCAACTTGCTCTCTAAGCCCTATGTCAGGGGTGGCCAAACAGTCGATCGCGATCCTCCGCCCAGCCACCCGAAGCCGCGCCTCTCCTGCCTGCCGCTCTACCCCTCTGTCTGGTCTCCGGCAGTGACGGCGGAGTGTATAGCTCAAATCAGGTGCCGGTTCGTTAGCCAATGAGAGCTCGCGGACCGGCGCCTGATTTGAGCTATACACGCTGCCGTCACCGCCGGAGATCAGAATGAAAAGCAGGGCGGCAGGCAGGAGAAGCGCGCGCTGCGCTGCGCTCACCACACAGCAACGGTGAGCTCTACTATGGGGGCATACTGTATCTGGCATTGTGGGCACATGGCTCAGTGGGGGCATATCTGGCAATGTGGGTCATATGTGGCACTGTGGGGGCATATCTGGCACTGTGGGGGCATATCTGGCTCTGCGGGCACATGGCACTGTGGGGGCATATCTGGCACTGTGGGGGCATATCTGGCACTGTGGGGGCATATCTGTATCTGGCACTGTGGGGTCATATCTGGCACTGTGGGGGCATATCTAGCACTGTAGGCACATGGCACTGTGGGGTCATATCTGTATCTGGCACTGTGGGGTCATATCTGGCACTGTGGGCACATGGCACTGTGGGGGCATATCTGTAATCTGGCACTCTGGGGGCATATCTGGCACTGTGGGCACATGGCACTGTGGGGGCATATCTATAATCTGGCACTGTGGGGGCATATCTAGCACTGTGGGCACATGGCACTGTGGGGGCATATCTGTATCTGGCACTGTGGGGTCATATCTGGTACTGTGGGGGCATATCTGTATCTGGCATTGTGGGGGCATATCTATAATCTGGCACTGTGGGGGCATATCTAGCAGTGTGGGCACATGGCACTGTGGGGGCATATCTGTATCTGGCACTGTGAGGTCATATCTGGTACTGTGGGGGCATATCTGGCACTGTGGGCACATGGCACTGTGGGGGCATATCTGTAATCTGGCACTGTGGGGGCATATCTGTAATCTGGCACTGTGGGGGCATATCTGGCACTGTGGGCACATGGCACTGTGGGGTCATATCTGTATCTGGCACTGTGGGGTCATATCTGGCACTGTGGGCACATGGCACTGTGGGGGCATATCTGTAATCTGGCACTGTGGGGGCATATCTGGCACTGTGGGGGCATATCTGGCACTGTGGGCCCATGGCACTGTGGGGGCATATCTAGCACTGTGGGCACATGGCACTGTGGGGGCATATCTGTATCTGGCACTGTGGGGGCATATCTGGCACTGTGGGCACATGGCACTGTGGGGGCATGTGTTTATCTGGCACTGTGGGGGCATATGTGTTTGAGGTTTTTACCTGTGGGGGCCAATGTGTTATTTCGTGGGAGGCAATCATTACACTCTGTGCAGCAAGGCTACGTCCCTTTTTTTGTTATACCACGCCCATTTTTTGTTATACCACGCCCACGTTTGTTATACCACGCCCCCTTTTTTGTGTGCGCGCCTGCGGAGCACGCTATTGTTCCTCCTAGGTATATCACAAAAGCTTTTTAGCTTTCAGAGTAGATCGCCGACTCCAAAAGTCTGGCCACCCCTGCCCTATGTGCACCGATGCAAGCCTGGCCAGGGAAGATTTCAAGAGACATTGGGTGCTATTCAGACCTGATCGCTGCTGTACATTTTCGCACGGTGGGCGATCAGCTCATAACTGCGCGTGCGTATGCACTGCAATGCACATGCGTGTCGGACAACAACAAAGTGCATCGCCGGTCAGCAACAGGATGGTGCAAAAATACTGATCGCATGGACATCCGCAAGGTGATTGACAGGAAGAGGCCGTTTGTGGGTGGTAACTGAGAGTGTCTGGAAAAACGCATGCATTCCCAAGCGTTTTCAGGGAGGGTGACATCAGCTCCGGCCCCGATCAGCCCGATTCTATCGCACTGTAGGAGTAAGTCCTGGGCTGGGCAGAGACTGCACACAGTGGATTTTTGCAGCTCAGCGTACACATGGGATCGCACACCTCCATGTCAAATTTACACTCCCCCTGGGGGGCGGTGACTATCTGAACACAGCAAAGTTAGCAGACCAGTGATCATATCTGAATCACCCCCATTGCATGAGATAGCATTATCTCCTATATAATAGCCAAGAGTGACTGTGTGTATAACACTAGGTGTGGCTAGGAGCTCTCATTGGGTTAGCGGCAGGTCTGTCACACCCGGTCCACAGCTGATTGGGCGAGAAACGCCCTCCCACACAGGTTACATCCAATGGGAGGCTCTGCCCTTTGGCTACCGTGTGTTCCCAGAGCAGGATTAACAATGGGGCTGATGGAGCTGAAGCTCCAGGTCCACACCCCAGAATAGGCCCACTGCATCTGCAGCAACATACTCTCCAACATTTTAGACAAAAAATCAGAACAAATTTAAAAAAGGGGGCGTGGCCACGGGTAAAGTGGCGTGTCCACGCCCCTTTTCCTATACTTTCAATGGAAGTTTGGAGAGTCAAAAATCGGTACAGACCATAAGAAAAAAGTACTGTACCTGGCAAAAAGGTACAGCTGGAGGGTATGCCACTGCATCTGCAGCAAAGCTCTGCGCTGTAGATAGGGGGGGAAAGGGGGAATCCTTTTACTGCAGCGTCCTATGTCCTGCAGCCAGTCCGCCTGTCCCTCCGGCATCAACAATCCCCACTCCCTAGCCGCGGCGCAGGTGGAACAAAAGCTGCTGCGGCCACTGGCATAGATGTGTATGAAAATGGCGCAGCTAAAGGCTTTCATAGCCCTCCCTTGCGCTGCATAGTCTCTGAGCCCCGAAGCCTCCTCTGCGCATGATGTCACAGAAGTGCCTCCCCGCCACAGCCGCGCCCACATCCCCAGAGGCCCTGACTCCGCAACACAGCACCTGTGCTGCCGGCCTGGAAGCCCCGAGATGGCTAATGTAACAGATAGAGTGGGTGATATCGTGGAGGGTAATGTCTGGACGCTGAATCAATGTAAAAGGTGACAGTGCTGTGCAGTGGAGCGGGTGTGCAGTGTCACTGACACTGCACAGCACTCTCACCTTTTACATTGATTCAGCGAGTCAGTCAGTTCTGTCAGCCAGTCACTATTGTTAGTGCTGGTGTCCCAACGCGCCGCATTACAGGGAAGTAGACGCACTAAATAAACTACAGCTCCCAGCAGCCCTGAACGCCAAAGCATTCCGGCGCTAAGGGCTGCTGGGAGCTGTAGTTTATTGAGTGCATCTTCTTACCTGTAATGCGGCACGTTGGGACGCCGACGCTAACAATAGTGACTGGCTGCTTGGCTGCTGTGCGAGTCTCCAGGAGAGCCACTGCCAAAGGGAGGACAGCAGCTTAGCTGCTTCCAGGAGGAGAAGCTGAAGAAGCATTACCCACCCCTCCCACACTCGCAGTACCTCCGGGCCCCATCTGCGGCACCCCCCTCCACCACCCGCGGTGGCTCCGGACCCCCTCCCCCAGCCGCAGCACCCCTGCACCCGCCCCTTCCCCACCCGTTGCACCCCCGCAACCGCGATGGCTCCGAACCCCCACCCATGGCAGCCACCCCTCCCCCACCCACGGCACCACCGCACTATCCCCTCCCCCACCCACGGCACCCCTGCAACAGCCCCTCCCCCACCCATGGCACCCCATCCGCATCTCCCCCACACCAGCCACTCCCCCAACCACAGCACCTACTAGTGATTCATCTGCCCTTGTGTGCGCTGTTCACGCCATTGCAAGGGGCTACAACCCCTTAACCATCGCACGCTCTTTGTCCGTGCAATATTTAACCACTCACACAATTATGATTGGAGGTAATACTCCACATAATACAAATATTGCACGCCACAAGGGCGTGCAAGGGTTAAGGGGGCGTAGCCCCTTACGACGTTGTGAGGAGTGCCTGAAGGGCTCGAAGAATCACCTAATTATATTATATTAATATTATCAGTTGGAATCTCTCTAATATGGAACTAATTTGCCTGCAAAGTTATTATTTGCTATTTATCGTGTTACTTATTACTGTTGATATTGAAATCCCATGTTGTTGCGACATCATTGAGACAAGAATTACTAGATTGTGTGTTTTGTAGAGATGAGCGGGTTCGGTTTTACTCGGTTTTACTCGGATTTACTCGGTTCTCAAAATGGCATCTTATTGGCTCACAGACGTCACGTGTTTTGGATAGCCAATAAGAAAAATCCGGATAAAACCGAACTGGCGTTAATTTTGGCGTTACATCCGAACCTGCTCATCTCTAGTGTTTTGTGCTGTAGTTACAGGATATAATATTTGAAATACTAATAGGTATATTCAATAAGAGTCGGGTCCATTCCGACATGCAGTTGTCGGAATGGACCCGACAACCCCTATTCAAAAGAGCAGCCAAATCCTACTGTTGGATTTGGCCGCACCCGTTGTCATGTGCTGCTGCTGCTGCTACCGCTGCTGCTGTCAGCAGCAGGGGAAGCTGTCAGTGGCGCCTGGGGGAGGAAGCTGTCTGTCGCTCCGGGAGCAGGTGATGTCAGCGGTGCCGGGTGGAGGGGATGACAGCGGCGCCGGGAGAAGAGGATGAAAGCCGCACCGGGAGGAGGTAATGTCAGCGGCGCCGGAGATGAGACAGCGGAGAAGACGGAGCGGATGGGTGGGAGGAGACGGGGGAGCAGCGGCTGCAGCAGCGGAGGCTCACCGCAGCATCCACCCGGCTCCAGCAAGCGGGACCTCGCTTGCTGGAGCCGGGTGGACGCTGTCGCTGGGTCCCTGCTCTCCCCGCTGCTCTCCCGTCTCCTTCTCTCAGCTCACTCATCTCAATCCGACTTTTTTTAAAGTCGGATTGAGATTGTCAAAAACGGAGGTAAAACCTGCTGGGTTTGGCCCCGCTTCCGACAATGCACGCTGATCGCGGCTGAAGCCGCCGATCAGCGGGCATTCCGACAGCATTCCGACAAGTCGGGTTTCCCGACTTGTCGGAATAAACGGGGCACTAATTAATAGATCGGAACCCCTTCCGACCTAAAACTGTCGGAAGCTGCCGTCTTTCCGACAAGACGGCAGCTTCCAAAAGTTATTGAATATACCCCTAAGTCAATGTTGCCTACTTTAAATAGCTCCTCTCCAGGAGAAGCCAGGAGAGGAGACGCAGCAGGAGACTTCAGGGGGCGGGACCGGGATGTGACATAATTAAGCCCCGCCCCCACACTGGGAAACGCCGCGACTAAAATGGCGCGATTCGCATAATTTTAACCCCTTCCCCACCCCACAGACTCGCAAATACGGCAGTGTATCTCTTCATCCTGCCCGCATCACTAGGGTGTGAGCAGGATGCGGGAGACTTGCCTACTCTTCCGGGGGTGCGGGGGGCTACCCCAAAAAAATGGAGACTCCCGCAGCTTCCGTGAGTGTAGGCAAGTATGTACTAAGTGTAGGTAATATCTCACTGTAAGTTAGGGGACATATGGCTGTATCATAAGTGAACCACAGAGTTATAAAACTTTACACAAAGCTGATATCAAAATATCATTAGCAATAAGAGAAATTGAAGTTACAGTCAGATAGATAGGGTTGCTAGCGGCAACAGCCGAGTTAAGAGTATTTTATTGTGATATTGTATTATTACCCCGATATGGCCTTACTACTTGACGCTGTATTGTATTGTGTGCATTGTAGTAACAGCTAAAGAGTGACAGAGTGATTGTGTTTAATAAAGCTGATGTCACGTTTCCCTTTGGTCTTGTCATTGCATTGGGAAACCAGGGGAGTATCTTATCTCTCTGCCATGGTAAAGGGGTCCTGAATCAAAGGTTTTATCCACACCGCAACACGAACACACACCACCACTAGGGGTGTCACAATTATGTTGGGGGTTCCATATGAATTACGCTATGGACAAGAAAAATACATTTCTAAAAGGCTTTTATTGTTTTACGTGCTTTCACATTCATCCTAATCTGCATGCACAGCCCTGGGGGGCTCTCTAGAATCAATTACATGGGACCCAAGACTTCTTTCAGTCACTCTGGTAAGCAGCTATGCTACTACCACCACACGTATGATACAGACACACAAGGGTTACACTTAAGAGATGTATATGCAGCAATATTGATCCTATAATCATCAAGCAACCTTGTAAATTGTAACATTTGTTAATGTCCATAGCCCAGTGAAGTTAGGAGAGTTGCAAAATGCACTTGCTACTTCCACAGCTTTATGGTCAGGGCCCTGCCTGATACAAGGAGACTGCTTTAGACAACAACAGACTGCACTTATCAGCACTGAGGCATCTTATTACATATCACTGACCTCACATAGGGCCAGATGTATTAACCTGGAGAAGGCATAAGGAAGTGATAAACCAGTGATATGTGCAAGGTGAAAAAAGGCACCAGCCAATCAGATCCTAACTGTTAATTTACATATTGGAGCTGATTGGCTGGTGCCTTTATCACCTTGCACATATCACTGGTTTATCACTTCCTTATGCCTTCTCCAGGTTAATACATCTGCCCCATTGCTCTTTATCTCTGATGTTTATACTGATTTACGCCTCATCTAATCCATGGTTCTCTATAAAGTCATGTTTTTTTCACTCGTCTTTCATCCAGACTTGTAAGTTCTCTTATTTGTCCCTGTATCATACAGTATCTCTCCCAGAACACAATGCATTCCACTGCTATAAAATTATTCACCATCTCATTCTACTTTCCTTTACTGTATCTCTCTTGTACAGATGGGTCCATGTTTATCTTGACCTTTAATAGGATTAACTGAGACTGGGCAGTCGGACTTAATACCCATCTGTAGCTCTCTATCATATAACTAAATGTTAAGGAATCTCTTCTTTACCTATACTACAAGAATCCCTTATTTACCTGGCCTCACAAAAATCCTTTCTTTACCTGCCTCACAAGATTCCCTTCTTTACCTGGCCTCACATGAATCCTTATATACATGCTTCACAAGGTTATCTTCTTTACCTGGCCTCACAAGGTTCTCTTCTTTACCTGGCATCACATGTATCCTTTTATTACCTAGCCTGACAAGAATCCTTTCTGTCCGTGGCCTCACAAGATTCCTTTCTTTAATTGGCCTTGCAAGAATCCCTTAATTACCTAGCCCGAAAGAAATCCTTTCTGTTCCTGGCCTTACAAGATTTCCTTTTTTCTAACAAGAAAAATATAAAGAAAAATGCAGATGCACTCTCTAAGCACTAAGAACACTGATAGTCAAAATAATTTTGATAAACTCTTACAATTAATATGGAGCTTAAGTGAAGTTCTTAGCACATGTTTGGCCAAAAAGGTTGGTCTATCTACCACATTTAGGTGAACTTCATCAGATGGGTCCCTAACATCCCTAATACTAACACATATCAATTTATCCAGGTATTACTTTTAAATAGATCCCATTCTAATAGTTAGTTAGCAATGCAGGAACCTGTATTAATTAATAACACCAAAGGGCAGATAGGAGGGGTGCTTATACCAAACTGAGGGAGCCTCAACCTTCAAGTGCACAATATATATACAGTATATATATATATACACACTGCTCAAAAAAATAAATGGAACACTAAAATAACACATCCTAGATCTGAATGAATGAAATATTCTTATTAAATACTTTGTTCTTTACATACAGTAGTTGAATGTGCTGACAACAAAATCACACAAAAATTATCAATGGAAATCAAATTTATTAACCCATGGAGGTCTGGATTTGGAGTCACACTCAAAATTAAAGTGGAAAATCACACTACAGGCTGATCCAACTTTGATGTAATGTCCTTAAAACAAGTCAAAATGAGGCTCAGTAGTGTGTGTGGCCTCCACGTGCCTGTATGACCTCCCTACAACGCCTGGGCATGCTCCTGATGAGGTGGCGGATGGTCTCCTGAGGGATCTCCTCCCAGACCTGGACTAAAGCATCCGCCAACTCCTGGACAGTCTGTGGTGCAATGGAGCGAGACATGATGTCCCAGATGTGCTCAATTGGATTCAGGCTCTGGGGAACGGGCGGGCCAGTCCATAGCATCAATGCCTTCGTCTTGCAGGAACTGCTGACACACTCCAGCCACATGAGGTTTAGCATTGTCTTGCATTAGGAGGAACCCAGGGCCAACCGCACCAGCATATGGTTTCACAAGGGGTCTGAGGATCTCATCTCGGTACCTAATGGCAGTCAGGCTACCTCTGGCGAGCACATGGAAGGCTGTGCGCCCCCCCCCCCCCCCCCAAAGAAATGCCACCCCACATCAATACTGACCCACTGCCAAACCGGTCATGCTGGAGGATGTTGCAGGCAGCAGAACGTTCTCCTTGGGGTCTCCAGACTCTGTCACGTCTGTCACATGTGCTCAGTGAGAACCTGCTTTCATCTGTGAAGAGCACAGGGCGCCAGTGGCGAATTTGCCAATCTTGGTGTTCTCTGGCAAATGCCTGCACGGTGTTGGGCTGTAAGCACAACCCCCACCTGTGGACGTCGGGCCCTCATACCACCCTCATGGAGTCTGTTTCTGATCGTTTGAGTAGACACATGCACATTTGTGGCTTGCTGAAGTTCATTTTGCAGGGCTCTGGCAGTGCTCCTCCTCTTCCTCCTTGCACAAAGGCGGAGGTAGTGGTCCTGCTGCTGGGTTGTTGCCCTCCTACGGCCTCCTCCACGACTCCTGATGTACTGGCCTGTCTCCTGGTGGCGTCTCCGTGTCAATCAGTGTTGCTTCCTAAGTGGACAGTTTGATTTCACAGAAGTGTGATTGACTTGGAGTTACATTGTGTTGTTTAAGTGTTCCCTTTATTTTTTTGAGCAGTGTATATATATATATATATATATATATACACACACAAACACACACACATACAGAGGAAAAGGGTGGACACCCTCATTTTAAACATAATAAGAAGTGCTACCATGTTGAGACTACTAGTACCATAGAGGAAAATTAAAAATGTAGATGCACACTCTAAGCACTAAGAATACTGATAGTCAAAATCATTTTGTTAAACTCTTACAATTAACATGGAGTATAAGTAACATTCTTAGCATGTTTGGCCAAATATGTGGCCCATCCACCACATCCAAGTGAACTTCATCAGATAGGTTCCTAACATCCCTTATACTAACACATTATATCAATTTATACAGGTCTTACCTTTAAATAGTGCCCATTATAATATATAGCCAGAATTGCAGAAACCTGTGCTGATTAAAAAAAACTTAAGGGAAAATGGCATTACCTTTTTTACATGGCTCTCAAGATTCCTTCCCTGGTCTCACCAGAATCCTTTCTTTACCTGGCCTCACAAGAATCCCTTATATGCCTGGCCTCACTCGAATCCCTTCTTTACCTGGCCTCACATGAATCCATTATATGCCTGGCCTCACACGAATCCCTTCTTTACTTGGCCTCACATGAATCCATTATATACCTGGCCTCACACGAATCCCTTCTTTACCTGGCCTAACAAGAATCCCTTCTTTACCTGGCCTCACAAGTATCCCTTATATACCTGGCCTCACAAGTATCCCTTATATACCTGGCCTCACACGAATCCCTTCTTTACCTGGCCTCACAAGAATCCCTTATATACCTGGCCTCACAAGAATCCCTTATTTACCTAGCCTCACAAGAATCCCTTATTTACCTGGCCTCACAGGAATCCCTTCTTTACCTGGCCTCACAAGAATCCCTTATTTACCTGGCCTTACAAGACTCCCTTATATACCTGGCCTCACAAGAATCCCATATTTGCCTGGCCTCACAAGAATCCCTTATATACCTGGTCTCACAAGAATCCCTTGTATACCTGGCCTCATAGGAATCCCTTATATACCTGACCTCACAGGAATCCCTTATATACCAGGCCTCACAAGACTCCCTTATATACCTGACCTCACAGGAATCCCTTATATACCTTACCTCACATGAATCCCTTCTTTACCTGGCCTCACAAGAATCCCTTATATACCTGGCCTCACAAGAATCCCTTATATACCTGGCCTCACAAGAATAACTCATATACCTGGCCTCACACGAATCCCTTCTTTACCTGGCCTCACATGAATCCCTTGTTTACCTGGCCTCACAAGAATCCCTTATATACCTGGCCTCACAAGAATCCCTTATATACCTGGCCTCACAAGAATTCCTATTTTACCTGGCCTCACAAGAATCTCTTCTTTACCTGGCCTCACAAGAATCTCTTCTTTACCTGGCCTCATACGAATCACAGTATTATTATTCATCTGACCTCACAAACATCTCTTTGGTCTATATTTTAACTCTCACACTTAACCCTACAACACTGGTAAAATGATAATCTAAAAAAAAAAATTCTGATGATCCTTCATCTATTCTATATTAACGTATTGATGGGTACAAGACAGCTTAGCACTTGGTACTCTGTAAAAAATATACACTGTATACACTATATAGACTTTTCTGTGGCTAATTAGAAGGGATGCAGTCAATTTACCTACAATCAGAATCCAGATGGTCAAAATACCGACAACCATTGACCGATGGTCAAAATACCGACGTGGTCAAAATACCAACATTAAAAATGACGACATGGTCAAAATACCGACATATAACATTTCAACAGGTTAAAAAATCGACATGAGTTTTTCATGATTTTTTCATTGAATCCGACTTGTTCATACTTTACTATCCCAGTGGACCTGGAGGGGGAATATAATAGTGTGCCCGAACAATGGTGAGCGCAGCAATCCATGTGAGGGGACACAGGAAACGTACACGGTGTCCATGTCGACCTATATCAAAATACACACCAATTTTTTTAACTCATGTCGACTTTTCAACCTGTCGGCATTTTAACCGTGGGGATTTTGATTGTAGGTAAATCATACTGATCCCAATCAAAAACCAGCTGAAATCCAGGCTTGAAGTCAGCCAGCCACAGAACCTGTGTAATTCATGAGTGTCTCGGTTTAAAGCATGATTATAGGTAAGGCTATATATATATATATATATATATATATATATATATATAGTATAATACTGCAGCATTTAAAAGGTTTCACGTGTAGGACAGCTGCATGTGTTTCTTCTGGCCCCAAAGGGGTACTGGGCCTGGTAGCTGTCACATTTCCTACACTCTTCAAAACTTCACATCCACGGTCTCAAAAAGCTGCTTTTGTCCTCGTCTGCCTTCTTTGCCAAGCGATTTTACTGCAAAAGTATGCTTTCTCCATGCCTGATATTGCCTTCACAATGATGCGGGCCTACTTTCTTTATTTAGAGACAAATATTCTTTGGCCCTGCAGAGCAGAAGGCAAGGTGTAAATAATAAAACTTTTAAATAGTGGATCATCTCAAATTCACATATTTTTACCATGGAGACTCACAATAGACATAACCACGATGATCACAGAGAGAGACAGTTCACGCTGTACAGCAGGGACGTGCAGTCAGGGGAGGCAGTGGAGGCAGTGCCTCCCCTGTCATAATGATTGAAATAATAAAAAGAAGATATTTATCACAGAGTCTGTGATAAATATCTTCTTTTATTATTGGAATCATTTTTCCCCTATTACTGTGGCTGCATGTTAGGGTGGGAGGCAGCAGGAGAGGTGCCTCCCGCTGCTAACATTAAAGTCCGGGCAGCAGGGGGCGGGGCGCAGCAATGGGCTGTGAAAGCCCATTGAAAAAGAATGAAGAAGCGGCACCACTACAGGTGCCTCAATGACAGGGGCGTGCATTCAGCCCCGATGAATGCATGCCCCTGTCACTGCCCCAGATGTGATTGGCCCAGCGGATCCAGTGCTGGATCCGCTGTCCAATCACTAGCGATCCCCCTTCCCGGCTGCAGCAGGCGCCATGGGCTGTGTGGGCGCCCGCTGCAGCCACCGCCGCTGACTGACTTCAGAGGTCATAATTGACCCCTGGTGTCTGAGCGGCGCTACTAAGGGAGAGACGTCATGAGTCATGACGTCTCTCCCATAGTAGTGAGGAGCCGGCGGCCAGAGACGGAGGACAGCGCTGCAGGAGCGGTAAGTATTGTGTGTGTGTGTATTTTTTTTTATGTGTTTGTGTTGGGGGCACAACTACAAGGGGCACAGCAAGTGGGGGCACCACTACAAGGGGCACAGCAAGTGGGGGCACAACTACAAGGGGCACAGCAAGTGGGGGCACCACTACAAGGGGCACAGCAAGTGGGGGCACAACTACAAGGGGCACAGCAAGTGGAGGCACCACTACAAGGGGCACAGCAACTTTGGGGCACCACTACAAGGGGCACAGCAACTGGGGGCACCACTACAAGGGGCACAGCAAGGGGCACAACTACAAGGGGTACAGAAACTGGGGGCACCACTACAAGGGGCACAGCAAGTGGGGGCACCACTACAAGGGGCACAGCAACTGGGGGCACCACTACAAGGGGCACAGCAACTGGGAGCACCACTACAAGGGGCACTGCAACTGGGGGCACCACTACAAGAGGCACAGCAACAAAGCACCACTACAAGGGGTACAGCAACTGGGGGCACAACTACAAGGGGCACAACTACAAGGGGCACAGCACTGGGGGCACAACTACAAGGAGCACAGCTACAAGGGGCACAGCGACAAGGAGCACAGCTACAGGGGGCACAGCGACTGGGGGCGCAGCTACAAGGAGCACAATTACAGGGGTCACAACTACTGGGGGCACAGCCACAAGGGGCACAGCTACTGGGGGCACAGTTACAGGGGTCGCAACTACTGGGGGCACAGCCACAAGGGGTACGCTACTGGGGGCACAATTACAGGGGTTACAACTACTGGGGACACAGTTACAGGGGTCACAACTACTGGGGGCACAGCCACAAGGGGTAGCTACTGGAGGCACAATTACAGGGTTTACAACTACTGGGGGCACAGCTACTGGGGCCAAAGCTACAGGGGGCACAGCTACTGGGGGCAGAGCGACTGGGGGCGCAGCTACAAGGGGCACAATTACAGGGGTCACAACTACTGGGGGCACAGCCACAAGGGGCACAGCGACAGCGGGCACAACTATTGGGGGCACAGCTACAGGGGGCACAGCTACAAGGGGCACAGCTACAAGGGGCACAACTACAGGGGTCACAACTACTCGGGGCACTGCTACTGGGGGCACAGCTACTGGGCTCACAACTATTGGGGGTGCCTGCTCCATCCTCCCAGCCAGCAGCAACACTCTCCTCTGTCTGTGCTAACGTCCTTCCGCGTCAGCGAGTGCATAATATTCATTAATTTCTCTCTATTTCTCTCTCTCTCTCCTCTTGTGGATTACTTCATTTGTAAGTATATTTTTCATTTTTACAGGTACCGGCCCTATTGGATTCTACTGGACAAGTGGACGTGACCGGCGTGGGATGTAGGTAAGTAATCTCTCTCTCATTTTTACAGGAACCACCTATTGGATTCTACATGGACAAGTGGACGTGACCGGCGTGGGATGTAGGTAAGTATGTGTGAGTGTGTAAGTGTGTTTTAATAAATTTTTACTTTCACGGTGTGTGTGTGTTGTGTTTTTATTTCGGTATTTTTTGTTGTTGTAGAACTACAGGTACCAGCGGGCCCATTATTTCCCCGCATGCTGGTACTTGAGGTTCTCCAAGTACCAGCAAGCGGGGGAGGCTTGCTGGGCCTTGTAGTTCCACAACAGAAAACAATATTCTTTCTCTGACGTCCTAGTGGATGCTGGGAACTCCTTAAGGACCATGGGGAATAGACGGGCTCCGCAGGAGACTGGGCACTCTAAGAAAGAATTAGGACTACTGGTGTGCACTGGCTCCTCCCTCTATGCCCCTCCTCCAGACCTCAGTTAGAATCTGTGCCCAACTCGAGCTGGTTGCACACTAGGGGCTCTCCTGAGCTCCTAGAAAAGAAAGTATTTATTAGGTTTTTTATTTTCAGTGAGATCTGCTGGCAACAGACTCACTGCTACGAGGGACTTAGGGGAGAGAAGCGAACCTACCTGCTTGCAGCTAGCTTGGGCTTCTAGGCTACTGGACACCATTAGCTCCAGAGGGATCGAACACAGGCCCAGCCTCGGTCGTCCGGTCCCGGAGCCGCGCCGCCGTCCCCCTTGCAGAGCCAGAAGCAAGAAGAACGTCCTGGAAATCGGCGGCTGAAGACTCTGGTCTTCATTAAGGTAGCGCACAGCACTGCAGCTGTGCGCCATTGCTCCCCATGCACACCACATACTCACTGATGGGTGTAGGGCGCTGGGGGGGGGGGCGCCCTGGGCTGCAATTAGATTACCTTAAAATGGCAAAAAACACATAATATGGTCTAATAAACTATATATGTGTAAAAATCCCCTGCCATAATATTAATATAAAGAGCGGGAGAAGCCTGCCGAAAAAGGGGCGGGGCTATCTCCCTCAGCACACTGGCGCCATTTTCTCTTCACAGCTCCGCTGGAAGGACGCTCCCCAGGCTCTCCCCTGCAGTTTCCAGGCTCAATAGGGTAAAAAAGAGAGGGGGGGCACTAAATTTAGGCGCAATACTGTGTATTATAGCTGCTATAGGGAAAATCACTTTGTGTAGTGTAAATCCCTGTTTATATAGCGCTGTGGTGTGTGCTGGCATACTCTCTCTCTGTCTCCCCAAAGGACTTTGTGGGGTCCTGTCCTCAGTCAGAGCATTCCCTGTGTGTGTGCGCGGTGTGTCGGTACGGCTGTGTCGACATGTTTGATGAGGAGGTTTATGTGGAGGCGGAGCAGGTGCCGATAAATGTGATGTCACCCCCTGCGGGGTCGACACCAGAGTGGATGGATATGTGGAAGGTATTAACCGACAGTGTCAACTCCTTACATAAAAGGCTGGATGACGTAACAGCCGTGGGACAGCCGGCTTCTCAGCCAGTACCTGCCCAGGCGTCTCAAAGGCCATCAGGGGCTCAAAAACGCCAGCTACCTCAGATGGCAGACACAGATGTCGACACGGAGTCTGACTCCAGTGTCGACGAGGATGAGACATATACACAATCCACAAGGGGCATCCGTTGCATGATTACGGCAATAAAAAATGTGTTGCACATTTCTGACATTAACCCAGGTACCACTAAAAAGGGTATTATGTTTTGGGAGAAAAAGCAACCAGTGGTTTTTCCCCCATCAGATGAGTTGAATGAAGTGTGTGAAGAAGCGTGGGCTTCCCCCGATAAGAAACTAGTGATTTCTAAAAAGTTACTGATGGCGTACCCTTTCCCACCAGAGGACAGGTTACGCTGGGAGACATCCCCGAGGGTGGATAAAGCGCTCACACGCTTGTCAAAAAAGGTGGCACTGCCGTCTCAGGATACGGCCGCCTTAAAGGAGCCTGCGGATAGAAAGCAGGAGGCTATCCTGAAGTCTGTATATACACACTCAGGTACTATACTGAGACCTGCTATTGCTTCAGCATGGATGTGCAGTGCTGCAGCAGCGTGGTCTGATTCCCTGTCTGATAACATTGATTCCCTTGACAGGGACACTATATTGCTAACCATAGAGCATATTAAAGACGTAGTCTTATCTATGAGAGATGCACAAAGGGATATTTGCCGGCTGGCATCTAGAATAAATGCAATGTCCATCTCTGCCAGGAGAGTATTATGGACTCGGCAGTGGACAGGTGATGCGGATTCTAAAAGGCACATGGAGGTTTTGCCTTATAAGGGTGAGGAATTGTTTGGGGATGGTCTCTCGGACCTCGTTTCCACAGCAACAGCTGCAAAGTCGGCATTTTTACCTCAGGTTCCCTCACAGCCTAAGAAAGCACCGTATTATCAGGTACAGTCCTTTCGGCCCCAGAAAGGCAAGCGGGTTAAAAGCGCGTCCTTTCTGCCCAGAGGCAGGGGTAGAGGGAAAAAGCTGCACCATACAGCCAGTTCCCAAGAACAAAAATCCTCCCCTGCTTCCACTAAATCTACCGCATGACGCTGGGGCTCCACTGGTGGAGCCTGGTGCGGTGGGGGCCTGTCTCCGGAACTTCAGCGACCGGTGGGTTCGCTCACAGGTTGATCCCTCGGTTCTACAAGTGGTATCTCAGGGATACAAGCTGGAATTCGAGACGTCTCCCCCTCGCCGTTACCTCAAATCAGCCTTGCCAGCCACTCCCCCGGACAGGGAGGTAGTGCTGGCGGCAATTCACAAGCTGTACCTCCAGCAGGTGATAATAAAAGTTCCCCTCCTTCAACAGGGACGGGGTTACTATTCCACAATGTTTGTGGTACCGAAACCAGACGGTTCGGTGAGACCCATTCTAAATTTGAAATCCTTGAACACTTATATAAGGAGGTTCAAGTTCAAAATGGAATCGCTCAGGGCGGTTATTGCAAGCCTGGAAGAAGGGGATTACATGGTATCACTGGACATCAAGGATGCTTACCTGCATGTCCCCATTTACCCACCTCACCAGGTGTACCTCCGTTTTGTGGTACAAGACTGCCATTACCAATTCCAGACGTTGCCGTTTGGTCTGTCCACAGCACCGCGGGTATTTACCAAAGTAATGGCCGAAATGATGATACTCCTTCGAAAGAAGGGAGTTATAATTATCCCATACTTGGACGATCTCCTTATAAAGGCGAGGTCCAGGGAGCAGTTGTTGGTCGGAGTAGCACTTTCTCAGGAAGTGCTACAACAGCACGGCTGGATTCTGAATATTCCAAAGTCGCAGCTGGTTCCTACGACGCGTCTGCTGTTCCTGGGTATAATTCTGGACACAGAACAGAAGAAGGTGTTTCTCCCGGAGGAGAAGGCCAAGGAGTTGTCATCTCTGGTCAGAGACCTCCTGAAACCAAAACAGGTGTCGGTGCATCACTGCACGCGAGTCCTGGGAAAGATGGTAGCTTCTTACGAGGCAATTCCATTCGGCAGATTCCATGCAAGGATCTTTCAGTGGGATCTGTTAGACAAGTGGTCCGGATCGCATCTTCAGATGCATCGGCTGATCACCCTGTCCCCGAGGGCCAGGGTGTCTCTGCTGTGGTGGCTGCAGAGTGCTCATCTTCTAGAGGGCCGCAGATTCGGCATACAGGACTGGGTCCTGGTGACCACGGATGCAAGCCTCCGAGGTTGGGGGGCAGTCACTCAGGGAAGAAACTTCCAAGGACAATGGTCGAGTCAGGAGGCTTCCCTACAGATAAATATTCTGGAACTAAGGGCCATTTACAATGCCCTAAGTCAGGCAAGACCCCTGCTTCAAAACCAGCCGGTGCTGATTCAGTCAGACAACATCACGGCGGTCGCCCATGTAAACCGACAGGGCGGCACAAGAAGCAGGATGGCGATGGCAGAAGCCACAAGGATTTTCCGATGGGCAGAAAATCACGTGATAGCACTGTCAGCAGTGTTTATTCCGGGAGTCGACAACTGGGAAGCAGACTTCCTCGGCAGGCACGACCTCCACCCGGGAGAGTGGGGACTTCATCCAGAAGTCTTCCAACTGATTGTAAACCGTTGGGAAAGGCCACAGGTGGACATGATGGCGTCCCGCCTAAACAAAAAGCTAAAAAGATATTGCCCCAGGTCAAGGGACCCTCAGGCGATAGCTGTGGACGCTCTAGTGACACCGTGGGTGTACAAGTCGGTTTATGTGTTCCCTCCTCTTCCTCTCATACCAAAGGTGCTGAGGATAGTAAGAAAGAGAGGAGTAAGAACTATACTCATCGTTCCGGATTGGCCAAGACGGACTTGGTACCCGGAACTGCAAGAAATGATCTCAGAGGACCCTTGGCCTCTGCCTCTCAGACAGGACCTGCTACAGCAGGGGCTCTGTCTGTTCCAAGACTTACCGCGGCTGCGTTTGACGGCATGGCGGTTGAACGCCGGATCCTGATGGAAAAGGGCATTCCGGTTGAAGTCATTCCTACGCTGATATAAGCTAGGAAAGATGTGACAGCAAAGCATTATCACCGCATATGGCGAAAATATGTTGCTTGGTGTGAGGCTATGAAGGCCCCCACAGAAGAATTTCAGCTGGGTCGTTTTCTGCACTTCCTACAGTCAGGAGTGACTATGGGCCTAAAAATGGGTTCCATTAAAGTCCAGATTTCGGCCCTGTCTATTTTCTTTCAAAAAGAACTGGCTTCACTGCCTGAAGTTCAGACGTTTGTTAAGGGAGTGCTGCACATTCAGCCCCCTTTTGTGCCCCTGGTGGCACCTTGGGATCTCAACGTTGTGTTGGATTTCCTAAAATCACATTGGTTTGAGCCACTTCAGACCGTGGAATTAAAATATCTCACGTGGAAAGTGGTCATGCTTTTGGCCTTGGCTTCGGCTAGGCGGGTGTCAGAATTGGCGGCTTTGTCCTGTAAAAACCCCTATCTGATTTTCCATATGGACAGAGCAGAATTGAGGACGTGTCCCCAATTCCTCCCTAAGGTGGTATCAGCGTTTCATTTGAACCAACCTATTGTGGTGCCTGCGTCTACTCGGGACTTGGAGGTCTCCAAGTTGCTGGGCGTAGTCCGGGCCCTGAAAAGCTATGTTTCCAGGACGGCTAGTGTCAGAAAGACTGACTCGCTGTTTATCCTGCATGCACCCAACAAGCTGGGTGCTCCTGCTTCTAAGCAGACAATTGCTCGCTGGATCTGCTCCACGATTCAACTTGCACATTCTGCGGCTGGACTGCCGCATCCTAAATCAGTCAAAGCCCATTCCACGAGGAAGGTGGGCTCTTCTTGGGCGGCTGCCCGAGGGGTCTCAGCTTTACAACTTTGCGAGCTGCTACCTGGTCGGGATCAAACACGTTTGCAAAATTCTACAAGTTTGATACCCTGGCTGAGGAGGACCTTGAGTTTGCTCATTCGGTGCTGCAGAGTCATCCGCACTCTCCCGCCCGTTTGGGAGCTTTGGTATAATCCCCATGGTCCTTACGGAGTTCCCAGCATCCACTAGGACGTCAGAGAAAATAAGAATTTACTCACCGGTAATTCTATTTCTCGTAGTCCGTAGTGGATGCTGGGCGCCCATCCCAAGTGCGGATTGTCTGCAATACTTGTATATAGTTATTGCCTAACTAAAGGGTTATTGTTATGAGCCATCTGTTGCTGAGGCTCAGTTGTTATTCATACTGTTAACTGGGTATAGTATCACGAGTTGTACGGTGTGATTGGTGTGGCTGGTATGAGTCTTACCCGGGATTCCAAATCCTTTCCTTATTGTGTCAGCTTTTCCGGGCACAGTTTCCCTAACTGAGGTCTGGAGGAGGGGCATAGAGGGAGGAGCCAGTGAACACCAGTAGTCCTAATTCTTTCTTAGAGTGCCCAGTCTCCTGCGGAGCCCGTCTATTCCCCATGGTCCTTACGGAGTTCCCAGCATCCACTACGGACTACGAGAAATAGAATTACTGGTGAGTAAACTCTTATTTTTTTTTACACACTTATGGCTATCAGCCCGGCACCCACCGCCCAGGGGTGCTGGGGACAGCCTCGGGCTTCACCCCTGGCCCTTGGGTGCCTGGAGGGGGGGACCCCTTGATTTAAGGGGTCCCCACTCCTCCAGGGAACCCCGGCCAGGGGTGACTAGTTGGGGGGGTAATGCCACGGCCGCAGGGACCTACATAAATGTGTCCCCCGGCTGTGGCATTATGTCCCTAGCTAGTGGAGCCTGGTGCGGGTTATAAAAATACGGGGGACCCCTACATCTTTTGTCCCCTGTATTTTTGGAACCAGGACTGGTCTAAGAGCCCGGTGCTGGTTGTCTAAATACGGGGAACCCCTGTCCAATTTTTTCACAGTATTTAAACAACCAGGACTGGCTCAAGGAGCCCGAGGCTGGTTATATTTAGGAAGGGGGACCTCACGCATTTTTTTTTCAATTTTTTAACCCATTCAGACCCTTCTCCATTAAGTTAATAGAAGCCCTGGACAACAAAATTGCATTTATGTCCTCCTCCCACTCCCTTCCCTGTCCCAAACACTAATTTTTATTTTTTTTCTATAAAAATGTACAATATATCACAAGTATGATGAGCAGGCAGGCAGCGGGCATTGGCGGCATCTGATTGAGATGCAAATTAGTGGTGGAGGGCTGAGTCAGTTGATGGTGGGCAAGTTTGTAAGCCATTGGCGGTGGCAGCAGACATCGGCTCAGAGGCAGTAGCGGGCATTGGCTCGGTGGCGGTAGGGGTCATCGGCAGGATCCGGCGGACATTATGGCTGTAGTGCCTCACCAGCCACTGACCTCACCGCACGCCACTGCTGTACAGACAGACAGCACATTTAGCAGATGTCTCATAGACACAGCACAAACTAATAGATATACACACTGCTCAAACAGATATTCGCACTGCACAAACTAACAGAGATCTCATACACACTGCGCAAAAACTAACAGATATCTGCCAGTGTCGGACTGGGGCATGAAGAGCCTACCGGGGGAATGCAATGATAGGGGCCCATGTTTAGGGATGTGGCTAGTCTCCAGAGGGGGTGTGGTGAGCTGCCACAGAGGCTTGGCTAATC
The DNA here is from genome assembly GCF_028390025.1 of Pseudophryne corroboree. Lineage (NCBI taxonomy): Eukaryota > Metazoa > Chordata > Amphibia > Anura > Myobatrachidae > Pseudophryne > Pseudophryne corroboree. The sequence goes on along the minus strand of NC_086452.1, from coordinate 409,816,603 downwards.
ATTACTGAGTGCATTGTCTGGGCCCCTTGATAAATATATATAGTAAATACTGCTAGTGCATGTTTGATAATGTACCAGATTAATATCAGCAATGCCCTGTAGAAAATACACCATAGTCCTGTGCAGTATAAGGTAACATATGCATAATGTATTGTCGAAGTCGAGAATATTAGACCCACATGAATCCCATGCAAACACCACACAGAGTAGCCTCCATGCGGGTGCTTGTTCTGCCGTGTGTGCGCATACTCGCACTTTGCGTATATTGGCTCACGAAGTCCTGCGTATTAGAGCGTGGTATGAGTAAATATGGTAGCATATGCATTCGCATGGAAAAGCCACAAAGACATATCTGATATTTAATCCACATAGTGCATAATTTACACATAGCCTACACGCACCACACCAGCAAGTTACATTTGCTTCAAAGGTATACCAACAGAGAAATTCAACTTTACAGGATATGAGGGGACAGAATTAGGTTAGGAGGTGGTGTTTGGTATCCAGCTGTACAGTATTTCAAGGGCAATATTCCGGTAGCAGTTTGCAGAAAGTAGCACGCTCCTGCGCATAGATATGCACAGGAGTACAATATTAATATTACACTATATTTACTGTACTCTTGATATTCGGCGGGAACCCAGTGGAGGACATCAGCAAGTGCACCTGGACCAGGCATCACCCACCTATTCAAACCAACCTATGACCCCTTCTGTACTGTAAATGACCAGCCCTTTGACCTATAGATGAAGAGATTACAGTTTACTTTGTTTCATGCTTTGGACTATTGTATAAAAGCCAAGCCACCTGGCTGGTCAGTCACATTCTCTGAAGATCATCTATCCAGATTGACTGAGGACCGGAACCGGGTGGCGCTGGTGAACAAACGTATGTATCATTGATTGTAGCCTTTTCTCTTATGTGATTGTATTTCTGTTGTACCCCCTTTTAAGTAAATATTTGTTGCTGGGTTGGACCTCAACATTACATATACAATTGGTGTCGCATTTCCTTTCCTGTTAGGGGTTAGAAAGTGTATTCCGCCGCACGTGTGGCTACTTTGTGCTTACAGCGTGACGGCGTACTTACGCAACATGTACGCATTTCATAGGAGTTATATACACACACACTTAGCGGTCGCAGCAGCCTGAACATTTGTGCATTTAAGATACTGCTTTTCTTTCCTGAAAGTTAAATTAACTTAACAATTGGGGGCTCTGTCCGGTTCGCCACATACTTATAGACTTACAGGCCATAACAGACTTTGGTCTACCAACAAAGGGTGGAGACGCATTGTATTTGAAACTCTCTGTTGTGTTGATAGGCCACGTCTGTTCTGTATAGTCTTAGAGGTGCTGGTGTAACCTGAGGGACAAACAGTAAAAAAAAGCCGTTTATTATCTGTGTGTAATTTTTGGCGCGAAAGCGTACACAAAGCGTAACGATACTTTGCATGCATTCTCACATATTGTTGCCATAGGTTATTACAGTCATTTTTAGATCTGTGTGAAATTGGATACATTTGTTTGCTATATATATATATATATATATATATATATATATATATAGCGTGCTGTGATGTCAGGCACTCCTGGTCCTACAGGTAACCGGCCTGGGTGCCCTCTGCAATAGATACATGCACTGAACAAGAAAAACGGTGTTACTCCAGGGCTTGAATGGTGGATTTACCACCATTCAAGCCCTGGAGTGACACCGTTTTTCTTGTTCAGTATATATATATATATATATATATATATATATATTTGAAATAGTGTGTTAAGGAAGTAATTGTAAAATACGAAATGCAGTTCCGGCCTAAACGTTTAGGTTTACACTCAAAAGAGGATTGCCCGTGTGGGTGACTTCCGGCGAGTGTACGGAACAAGTGTGTTGTACACATGGTACGGTACGAGAGGAAAACTGTACTGGAGCGCGCACGGAGCGTAGGGACGTGCACAGTCGTGTGTTTATGCAAGGTTCCCTGAAGTTGCGAGCGCAAGTTATAACCGCACAATAGCAGTTCAGTTTAAGGCAGGATAGAAAACATTTATACAATAGCACATAACTATCCGATTTTAAAAGCAGATTATTATAATACATTGTTTAAACTGTACTACCTCTGGGAAAGGCTACCAGTCAAAGCGAGTGATATTTTTCTGTACAGAAAAACATAGTGTATTTGTGTGAGCTGAAAGTAGGAGTGGACGTATTGAACCTCTTAAAACCGGATCCCGTGGACAGAACGTCTGAGCTAGAAGGGGCTCAGCAGCGAGAAAGGGTCGCAACCTTGCGCATTTAATGAAGTTGTGCACGTACTAAAAACGTGTTGTAGGAGCGTAACCGATTTGTGAAGTATTGATTTGTGAAGTATTGAAGTTTAAGGTTTTTGTGTTATGCTCCGGCTGAGGAGCGCCTCTTAAAATCGACTCCCCGATCGTACGGCATATAGATAACTAGTATCTATAGGCCGTGCGATTGAACCGCACATCCGTGTGTTATACGCAGCGCAACGTGATACTATTTGCGTTATTTTGCGCAGGTGTGTCATATGCGCTGTGGAAAGCATACGCAGACGTGATTGAGTAAACAGGGGTTTTTTGCTGATTTCTTCAGGAAATCTCCCTGGTGGACATCCATTGGAAAGGGTGATCGATAGTCTGTTTCTCAACCTATAAAAATTCCGGTGGAAAGATACCGAAAAGCAATTTTTCGCTGGCCCTCTCAGGAAATATTCCAACAGAACCTCCACCGAAAGAAATTACGGTGCTGAAGGGTCTGATAGCAGTCCGAAGGTTGGGTATATCGCAATCCCATTATTGACAGTGGGTCATAGTACAGGCCAGCAGGGACTGGTGTGAGTGAAAGCACTCAATAAGAGCTTTCACCGTCTGATTGCATTGTGTATTTCGTGTTTGTGATAAAAGGCCCACAATGGGAATCAAGTGCACAAGTGAGCGGCGTTCAGCAGCCAGGGTTCAGGCTGGAGGAGAGATAGGGCCTCAAAGGTCCGCAAGGTTAATAATGTGTGGTAAGTATGGTCTCCACGTAGAGGCTTTTTGTGATGAATGGAGATGTATGACTGAGGGGGATAAGGCATCATTTCCTAGGATGGGTAGTTTCAAACCAGAGGTACTGCAGAATGTAAGGAATAGAATATGTATGATTAAGTCTAGGAAACTAAGGATCAGACATAACGACTGTTTAAATATGTGGCAACAAGAGGGAGATGTGCAAAGGGAACTGGCTCGCACAGCAGGTTCCAAACCTGACAGGAAGGTGATTGCGAGCGCACCACCACCGCCATGTGTCGATGGGGAAAAATTGGCTACAACCAATGGTACGTCAGTAAATGGTAGCAATATGCATAATCAATAGAGATGAGCGGGTTCGGTTTCTCTGAATCCGAACCCGCCCGAACTTCATGTTTTTTTTCACGGGTCCGAGCGACTCGGATCTTCCCGCCTTGCTCGGTTAACCCGAGCGCGCCCGAACGTCATCATGACGCTGTCGGATTCTCGCGAGGCTCGGATTCTATCGCGAGACTCGGATTCTATATAAGGAGCCGCGCGTCGCCGCCATTTTCACACGTGCATTGAGATTGATAGGGAGTGGACGTGGCTGGCGTCCTCTCCATTTAGATTATAAGAGAGAGAGATTTACTGGAGCTTAGGACTAGGAGGAGTACTGTAGAAGTGTAGAGAGTGCAGAGAGTTTACTAGTGAGTGACCACCAGACAGTGCAGTTTATTTAATATATCCGTTCTCTGCCTGAAAAAAGCGATACACACAGTGACTCAGTCACATACCATATCTGTGTGCACTGCTCAGGCTCAGCCCAGTGTGCTGCATCATCTATATATATTATATATCTGTCTGACTGCTCAGCTCACACAGCTTATAATTGTGGGGGAGACTGGGGAGCACTGCAGTGCCAGTTATAGGTTATAGCAGGAGCCAGGAGTACATAATATTATATAGTGAGTGACCACCAGACAGTGCAGTTTATTTAATATATCCGTTCTCTGCCTGAAAAAAGCGATACACACAGTGACTCAGTCACATACCATATCTGTGTGCACTGCTCAGGCTCAGCCCAGTGTGCTGCATCATCTATATATATTATATATCTGTCTGACTGCTCAGCTCACACAGCTTATAATTGTGGGGGAGACTGGGGAGCACTGCAGTGCCAGTTATAGGTTATAGCAGGAGCCAGGAGTACATAATATTATATTAAAATTAAACAGTGCACACTTTTGCTGCAGGAGTGCCACTGCCAGTGTGACTGACCAGTGACCTGACCACACTGACCACCAGTATAGTTAGTAGTATACTTATATTGTGATTGCCTGAAAAAGTTAAACACTCGTCGTGTGACTTCACTTGTGTGTTGTTGTTTTTTTTATTCTATAAAAATAAAACTCATTCTGCTGACAGACAGTGTCCAGCAGGTCCGTCATTATATAATATATAATATATACCTGTCCGGCTGCAGTAGTGATATATATATATTTTTTATATCATTTATCATCCAGTCGCAGCAGACACAGTACGGTAGTTCACGGCTGTGGCTACCTCTGTGTCTGCACTCGGCAGGCAGTCCGTCCATAATTGTATACCACCTAACCGTGGTTTTTTCTTCTTCTTTATACATACATACTACTACGACATCTCTTTATCAACCAGTCTATATTAGCAGCAGACACAGTACAGTACGGTAGTTCACGGCTGTGGCTACCTCTGTGTCTGCACTCGGCAGGCAGTCCGTCCATAATTGTATACCACCTAACCTTTTTCTTTGCATCATGTGCTGATTGGGGAGGGTTTTTTGGAAGGGACATCCTGCGTGACACTGCAGTGCCACTCCTAAATGGGCCCGGTGTTTGTGTCGGCCACTAGGGTCGCTAATCTTACTCACACAGTCAGCTACCTCATTGCGCCTCTTTTTTTCTTTGCGTCATGTGCTGTTTGGGGAGGGTTTTTTGGAAGGGACATCCTGCGTGACACTGCAGTGCCACTCCTAGATGGGCCCGGTGTTTGTGTCGGCCACTAGGGTCGCTAATCTTACTCACACAGCTACCTCATTGCGCCTCTTTTTTTCTTTGCGTCATGTGCTGTTTGGGGAGGGTTTTTTGGAAGGAACATCCTGCGTGACACTGCAGTGCCACTCCTAGATGGGCCCGGTGTTTGTGTCGGCCACTAGGGTCGCTAATCTTACTCACACAGCTACCTCATTGCGCCTCTTTTTTTCTTTGCGTCATGTGCTGTTTGGGGAGGGTTTTTTGGAAGGGCCATCCTGCGTGACACTGCAGTGCCACTCCTAGATGGGCCCGGTGTTTGTGTCGGCCACTAGGGTCGCTAATCTTACTCACACAGCTACCTCATTGCGCCTCTTTTTTTCTTTGCGTCATGTGCTGTTTGGGGAGGGTTTTTTGGAAGGGCCATCCTGCGTGACACTGCAGTGCCACTCCTAGATGGGCCCGGTGTTTGTGTCGGCCACTAGGGTCGCTTATCTTACTCACACAGCGACCTCGGTGCAAATTTTAGGACTAAAAATAATATTGTGAGGTGTGAGGTATTCAGAATAGACTGAAAATGAGTGTAAATTATGGTTTTTGAGGTTAATAATACTTTGGGATCAAAATGACCCCCAAATTCTATGATTTAAGCTGTTTTTTAGTGTTTTTTGAAAAAAACACCCGAATCCAAAACACACCCGAATCCGACAAAAAAAATTCGGTGAGGTTTTGCCAAAACGCGTTCGAACCCAAAACACGGCCGCGGAACCGAACCCAAAACCAAAACACAAAACCCGAAAAATTTCAGGCGCTCATCTCTAATAATCAATGTGTTAACCCTAACCCTTGCAAGTTGTATCCCGTTTTAAATTCTCCCCAAGGTTGTGAGGAAGATGACGAGCCTAGCACGATATCAGCGCTCTTTCTAGCAACTACCATACAGGACACTCAGGTGGTTATGGCCCAACCGGTGAGAGCAGTGGTGATGCCCCCAGTACAGGGGCGAGTGAGGTCGTGTCACCGGTAAGTACGGCACCATACATTATGCAGAGACAATAGCTCCCCGTATTATAGAGACAAACAGAAATTAAGTGGTTGAGCTAAACCCAACCAGGGTGATTGCAGTCCCCAATGGGAAGACTGATAATCAGTGAGTAACACTCATCAGGAACATTGCAATGCATTGTCCTTGGTCCCGAGCAGAACTGAGGTCAATTATGTCAGAATTCCCTGATCTCAGAAAAGATCTAATCGGATGCCAGAAATTTATTAAAGAATTGGGCAATGCCCATGAACCCACGAACAAAGATTGGCGGACAGTGCTAAGAGCCAGTCTACCCTCAAATATTGACATCACAAAATTCATAACTGATTGTAAATTAGATGTAGAAGTGCCTCTCACTGATGAGTACAGCCAGGAGAATGTAAGGTAAATTAACATACAATTAGGATTGTATTTCCCTACTGTTGTTAAGTGGAACTAAATTTTCTCAATAAGACAGAAGGAAAGTGAAATGGCATCCGAGTATTTCCATAGAGCACTGCAGGAAATGGCTAGATACACTGGGATAGAGGATATTACGGAAAATGCCAACCACCGGGAGGTAGCTGTCTCTTTACTAATGGATGGACTAAAGGAGGCATTGAGGACCAGAGTGCAGACCTCTCTGCCAAATTGGAGAGGTATCACGGTAGCTGCACTGAGAGAGTCTGCAATTGAGCATGACCGAAATATCACAAAGCACAAGAAGTCACAAGGGGATAGGTTGATGCTGGTAAGTATACAGGCACTTGAAGGGATGTCCAACCAACCTAAACCCCAGACCCCTAATGATTGGAAAAGGTCGATAACATGTTGTAATTGCAGGAAGGAAGGGCACGTGGCCAGGGATTGTAGGAGTAATGGGACACATACTAAATATAGACCCCCTAGACCAGAATACAAATCACGGTACCAAACACATAGACGGGGTCAGGGAACACATAGGAGGGATTATGAGCCACAAAGAGGGGAAACAAGGAGGTACCCACCAAGGAGGAACTGGTAGGCCTCTGAAAATCTAGTTATCCCCCGCACATATTGCAGCTGCCAATGCCTGCGGGAGGGTCCCACGATACAATAGAGGTCAGGTCATACCTGTAATCTGCAACCGATGAAACTGATTGCTGGCCTTGGAAGTGAACCTGAGGTCATGGTTGATGTAGCTGGGGTACCACTACCTTTTCTTGTAGACACAGGGGCGGCCAGATCAGTACTGAATTCAACCACAGGTGTAACAACCATGGGTAAAATTATTTTGGCAATGGGAGTAATGGGAAAGGTGCAGCAATACCCTTTGAGTAGACCTGCAGAGATTACGATAGGGCCGTTGCATACCAAACATTCTTTCCTGTTGGCTGCATCGGCTCTGACTAATCTGCTTGGCAGAGATTTGTTGTGTAAAATGCGGTGTGTAAAATGCAGTAGATATCCCTGAGAACCATGCACAGGAAGTACAAGATATATTAGACACCCCTCAAAGGCTAATGTTACACTCCACCGTTATAGACACATGTCCATCGCAGGTAGAGGAAATGATCTTGCAAATACCGGGTTCCCTTTGGACCAAAGATGGACAGGACACTGGATTGATGGCGAATGTAGCCCCAGTAGTAGTACAAATAAAAGGTGGCATGATAGCTCCAAAAATCCCCCAGTACCCTCTGAAACCAGAGGTGGAATTAGGAGCATACCCCGTCATAGAACGGCTGCTACAGCAGGGTATCCTAGTCAGGACATCCAGCACAGCCAACAGTCCCATCTTCCCAGTGATAAAGAGTGGGGTGAGGGGTTACAGGCTAGTGCAGGATCTAAGGGGGATAAACAAGATAGTTGAGAATCAATTCCCCGTAGTGCCCAATCCAGCTGTCATCCTCATGCAGATTCCCTCCTCTTTCAAGTACTTCACCGTCATCGACCTCTGTTCTGCATTATTTTCTGTCCCTCTCCACCCTGACAGCCAATACCTCTTTGCTTTCACCTACAGGGGAGTACACTATACCTGGACCCTACTTCCCCAAGGTTTCATTGACAGCCCAAGTATTTCTCCCAGGCCTTACATGACTGTTTGCAATCTTTTCAACCTGAGAGTGGGTCGGTACTAATACAATATGTTGATGACTTGTTATGCTCTGACTCATTCGAGTCATCGCTGGCAGACACTAAACAGCTTCTGTTTCATCTCTCCCAGATAGGACACAAGGTTTCAAAGGATAAATTGCAGTTGTGCCGGACTAGGGTTAAATACTTGGGACACTGCTTGACGCAAGGACTTAGGCACCTGACCACTGACAGAATACAGGCCATCCACGACATGACTCTGCCGCAAACTCAGCAACAGATCCGTACTTTCCTCGAAATGTGTGGGTACTGTCGGAATTGGATTCCAGGGTTCTCTATTCTGGCACTATCTTTGCAAGAAATGGTCTCCTCAAACAAACCAGAATGGGTCTTTCACACAGAAGAGTCTGAACTGGCGTTTAAAAGACTAAAACAGTGCTTGTCACAAGCACCAGCATTGGGGATGCCAGATTATGAGAAGCCCTTTGAGTTGTATGGTACTGAAAGCGCTGGGTGCGCAGCAGGTGTCTTAACACAGAAACATGGTGATGCCATCAGACCGGTAGCCTACTACAGTGCACAGTTGGACACTGTAGCACGGTCTCTCCCCACTTGCTTACGAAATGTTGCAGCCATAGCTTTGTTGGTAAGTAAAAGCGAGGACGTAGTGTTAGGACACGACTTGACCATTCACACACCACATGCAGTATCAGCCTTGCTGAACTCTGCCCAAACCAGACATGTCTCATCCGCTCGGTTTACAAAGTGGGAACTATCACTGATGGCCCCTGTAAACATCACCATAAAGAGGTGCAGCACACTAAATCCTGAAACTTATTTGCCGAGTGTGCCTGGTCATGCACAAAGGGTGGAGGATGAGAACGATGGTGAAGGAGGATTTAGTGCAGACACTGATACGCATGATTGTATGAAATACCTGAACCAGACTTTCACTGCGAGACCTGACATCAGTGACAACCCACTGGAAGGCATAGACTTTACCTTCTACGCTGATGGTAGTTGCAACAGACAGACGGAATTGGGAGACCTGTGCACCGGATACGCAGTTGTAGATGACGAAGGTATCATAGAAGCTGAACCCCTTGGCCCACCTCACTCAGCATAAGTCGCTGAGCTGGTAGCACTGACCAGAGCATGTGAGTTGGCAAAGGGTAAGTCAGGTAATATATACACGGACTCTAGGTACGCCTTTGGAGTGGTGCATGATTTTGGGGCCCTGTGGCGCCTCAGAAATTTCATGACGGCAGCTGGCACATAGCGCATGCGTCATACATCAAGAGGCTTCTGACAGCCATACAGGAACCGGACAGAGTGGCTGTTATCAAGTGTAAAGCACACCCTTACAACCAAGACCCAATTTCACTTGGTAACAGCCGGGCAGACGAAGCTGCAAAATCAACAGCAAGCACTATCACACAAACCAACATCACACAACTGATGACATTTAACATGGTAAACATGCAACAGTTAATTGAAATGCAAAATTTGTGTTCACTACAGGAGAGGGCAGTCTGGAAGGCGAAGGGATATGGTCAGGAGTCCTCAGAACTTTGGACAGATGGACATGGTAAGCTAGTGGCCCCCAGGGCATATCTCTCGAGCCTATCTGAGGCGGCACACGGTCTGACTCATCTGGGTAAGGAAGGTATGTGCAAATTGGTAAGAGCCTACTGGAGTGCACCAGGGTTCTCTTCTCATACGGGTAAGAAAGCAATGACATGTCTTACTTGCTTGAGGAAGAATATTGGTAAGACAATACCAATGGAGCCATCCCATATCCCTCCTACAGACGGACCTTTCCAGGTAATACAAATAGACTTCATACAGTTACCACCCTGTAGGAATTTAAAGTATGTGTTAGTATGTACCGATGTCTTTTCAAACTGGGTGGAAGCCTTCCCCGCTGCCACAAATACTGCCGTGTTCATAGCAAATAAAATTGTGCAGGAATTTGTGTGTAGGTATGGTATCCCTAGAATGATTGAAAGTGTTAGAGGTGACCATTTTACAGGTGAAGTCTTTCAGGTCATGAGCAAACTGATGGGTATTAATAGTAAGCTGCATACTCCATACCGGCCACAGGCAAGCGCGAAGGTGAAGAGAATGAACAGCACTATTAAGAACAAGCTGAGCAAAGTGATGGCTGAAACTGGATTGTTGTGGCCAGAAGCACTGCCACTAGTGTTGTACAGCATCAGAACCACTCCCAGGTCACCACTTAACTTATCACCCTTCGAAGTTCTTCTTGGACGACAACCTCATGTAATGATAGACCCCCAGGATGATTTGAAGTGCAATAATGAAATAACTGTGCAATATTTGGTTAGGATGAGCCAGCAACTGAGAAACCAGCAAAGGAATCTAAAACTGGCGATTCCTGACCTACCAAACAGTAATTGTCATGACATTGAACCTGGCTATTATGTGATGATTCGAAATTTTCTACGCTCAGGTTGACTCATTGACAGGTGGGAAGGACCGTATCAAGTTTTGTTGACCAGCATGACAGCACTAAAGGTCGCAGAGACAGAGACTTGGGTCCACTCGTCCCACTGCAAGAAGGTCGCTGACCTGGAGAAAACTTGTGACAAAGAGAAAGGTGAAGAGAACTTCGTATCACTAGAGAATCTGTGCCGGGAAAGCTAAGAGGCAGGACTGTTGGACGGCACCTGAGCGTGGAGAACAGCAAAGTCAAGGATGGTTGTCGTACCATTTTTCTTTTTTCTACCCCCCCCCCCTTCCCCACCACTGCATTTTTCTTTTTTTCTCTTCCTATTTTTGCTCCTTAACGAAATGGATCCGCACCAAGAGACTGTGTTCCGGCTTTTTCTGGTGACTCTGTTTTTGATCAGGACAATCTGTTTTTGTGAAGCCCCCAAGACGTCGAGCAAGGATCTGGAATGGGTTCTGATGGAGAGTACGGATTCGTAGGACCCCAGAGTCAGGGCATCACTTTGGTCAAAGCTGGTATCAGTAAGAGATCTGGTAGTCACGGAGCTCGGAGGCAATGTGAAGGATTATTGTCTGATGAATACTGCATATGTGTGCAATGCGATAATATAGTCGAAGATGGGTGCATCCAGAGATGTCAGTCAAACAGTACTATCGACATGAGCGGAACACCTTTGAGTGATTACCACTCATTAGTGGGTATGGTCTTAAACCAAACAGAATGCTGGGTGTGCTCCCTAGTACCTCAAGGACAGAGTAAGTCGGGATTAGTGCCATACCCTTTAACGCTAGATGAGGTACTTGAATTATGGGATGGGAGACCAGTGGACAAGAAATTAAATATATCTAGGCCCCCTAGCTTGAAGCTCCACCAGTACCACGTAGATAGGTCACTGTTGTGCTTTAATGTGTCTAATTTCCGGAAACTAGGAAATTGGGAAGTGACATGGAATAACCAGACAATGACCTTTTCACATAGAGCTGATAATATACCTATCAACTACGAACTTGTACGTAAGATAGCCACAAGTGGGAAGTACTTTCGGTATAGGTATACACGTGGGATCAAAACCATGTGGGCTGGAAAAATGTCGCAGGGGTATTGTGCCCACAACATCCAGCCCGATACTTGTACTGAGCAAATGAGAGAACTGGGGACCGGTTTCTTTATAAGGAAGATATGTGATATGGTGTTGTTGCATTTTGTCCCTTATGTTCTTCCAGATGATGCCTACTTCATATGTGGAAGGAAAGCATACAAGTGGCTTACTCCGAGCTCTGAAGGGTTGAGTTATATTGGCAGAGTACTACCAGAGGTTATGACCATAGCACACGACAAAATGAAAGACATTCCCCGAAACGCTCAGACTCCTTATACTCATACCCATTATGAACACATCATCAAAAGACACCTCATAGATAGGACAGAGCACGCAGCCTCTGAGTTGATCCATGAATCCACCGTGATTCAGTTCCTTCTCAAATTAGATATCACCCGTACTGCCAGAGGAACGATAAATTATAAGTACAACCATGCACTGGCAAACTTGATAGATAATATCACCGAGATGTATGATGACACCTTCAGGTATACGGGTAGGGAGCTACAAGCCTGCAAGAAGGAGCTGGTCCAGCACAGGATGGTCCTGAATTATGTCACGGCTGTGACAGGTGGGTACTGTGTTACTCTGGCAACTCAATATGGTGTGAAGTGCTGTACGTATATTACGAACAGTACTGAAGACCCAACGGAGATCATCGATCAAAAGATGGACGAGATCTTGTAGTTGAAGTGGGAGTTCCGACGGAAGCAGAACCTTACCTTGACGGCTGTGGGTAATGAATTGACCGGCTGGGCCTCATGGTTGAACCCACTCAAATGGTTCTCAGGGTTAGGAGAGTGGGCGCAAAATGTAATTGCGAGTGTGGGAAAGTTTCTCCTTTGTATCCTGGGTGTCATCATAATTATCGGTCTGATATTCAGATGTGTTCTAATTTTGACACGGCACAAACACAGGACAAATTTGATGAGTCTAAGGAGCGAGGGCGTTGTGACAGTGGCAGATTAGATTTATGACCCATCCGTAGAAACAGTGTTGTGATAAGGATTGCAAATGAATTTTATGGCCTGTTTCTTTCACCATTTTTCTGTTTTCCCTTTTACTCAGAAACATCCAACCGGAAAAGACTTCAACCATACCCAAATTTATGTGAATGTATTTTGATGTGTCTTACCCTCATCTCTGAAATCTTCAGTTAATGGCACACATACTCGATAAATGTTATCCACATATAGTAGCACACACATACATTTCCCCTCCATGTATCATCAGATAAATGTGTTCCCCATTTGTTGGTATAAGAAGCCGGAAAGGTGAGGGCTAATGGCCTTTGCCTAGAAAGAGCTTGGTAGTATTTGTTTGCCCATGTACAGACCCTTAATACGGGATGAGAAGGATTTAATGTATACTTCGCAATACCTCGAAGCTTACTTAGAACATATACGGCATGATGATACATGCCCCTCAGACATAAATTCATACATACATACATGCTTTTTCCTACCCCACTAGGCTATACTTTTCCCACCTACAAATCTTCCCCGGATACTTGAACTTTTTATATAATGTATATGTAATATTCAGTTTTATTAGTTATATGTGGCAGTTATTGTTGACTGCCAAAGGGTGGACTGTCGAAGTCAAAAATATTGGACCCACATACATCACGTGCTAACACCACACAGAGTGGCCTCCGTGCAGGTGCTTGTTCTGCCGTGCGCGCGCATACTCGCACGTTGCGTATATTGGCTCACGAAGTCCTGCGTATTAGCGTGTGGTATGAGTAAATAAGGTAGCATACGCATTCGCATGGAAAAGCCACTAAGACATATCTGATATTTAATCCACATAGTGCATAATTTACACATAGCCTACACGCACCACACCAGCAAGTTACATTTGCTTCAGAGGCATAACAACAGAGAGATTCAACTTTACAGGATATGAGGGGACAGAATTAGGTTAGGAGGTGGTGTTTGGTATCCAGCTGTACAGTATTTCAAGGGCAATATTCCGGTAGCAGTTTGCAGAAAGTAGCACGCTCCTGCGCATAGATATGCGCAGGAGTAAAATATTAATATTACACTGTATTTACTGTACTCTTGATATTCGTCGGGAACCCAGTGGAGGACATCTGCAAGTGCACCTGGACCAGGCATCGCCCACCTATTCAAACCAACCTATGACCCCTCCTGTACTGTAAATGACCAGCCCTTTGACCTATGGATGAAGAGATTACAGTTTCCTTTGTTTCATGCTTTGGACTATTGTATAAAAGCCAAGCCACCTGGCCGGTCAGTCACATTCTCTAAAGGTCATCTATCCAGATTGACTGAGGACCAGAACCGGGTGGCGCTGGCGAACAAACGTATGTATCATTGATTGTAGCCTTTTCTCTTATGTGATTGTATTTCTGTTGTACCCCTTTTAAGTAAATATTTGTTGCTGGGTTGGACCTCAACATTACATATACAATTGGTGTCGCATTTCCTTTCCTGTTAGGGGTTATAAAGTGTATTCCGCCGCATGTGTAGCTACTTTGTGCGTACAGCATGACGGCGTGCTTACGCAATGTGTACGCATTTCATAGGGGTTTTATACACACACACTTAGCAGTCGCAGCGGCCTGAACATTTGTGCATTTAAGGTATTGCTTTTTTTTCCTGAAAGTTAAACGAACTTAACAATATAATTAAAATGTACAGTCTGGAACCTGATACCTAGAAGAGAAGGTGGACACCCCCCACCACTTGGCGGTGGGCACACCGGGGAGGTTTCCCACTGTACCCGTTGGCCAGTCCAACCCTGGATATCTCATACACACTGCACAAACTAACAACCTGATAACTAATTCTTGAATTACCTGGACAAGATGAAGGATTCTGTAATATAATCCAGTTTTATTATTCAGTGTAAAATTCAGTCTAATCTCTGCTAACTTGCAATGTAGTGAGTATTGTCGAAGTCAAAAATATTACATAGAGAGAACATACAGACTCCACACATTATGAGTCGCTATACTTGCAAATACGCGCAGCGAGCACAGCAAATATGGTAACATACGCATTTACACAGACATGCCACAAAGATAGATTCAACACATATTTCATACCGCACATAAATTTGAACATACCAAGCACCAGACATCATAAGGTTTTAAATTACATAATGGAGTAACGTCATGTATGTGTATTATTGGAACGAAGCAAGATGGACATGTCGTGCTTGGTATCAAAGCAACCAGATTAATGTGTATATCAATTTGATGCCTGTTATTAAGTTGTAGCTCATTGCAACAAGTAGTTATGATTGAATGTAGGAATATAAAGCCACAATTCTGATGAGAACAAAAGGATTCTATTTAAAGCATGTGATGGACAGGAAACTCAGGCCAGCCCTTTTGATGTCTTCAAGGCTTGCATATGAACTGACCAATGACTCCCTCCCCTAGACTAGTAACAAGAGATCTGTATACGCCCCAAAGAGACTCAGTGTATAGGTGATCACACACAGAGCCGGTTGCTTTTCCTGTTTTGTCCCAGATGATGATGAAGATGATGACTGTCCAGCGGCTGCATGATTTTACTGAGAGAGAGAGAGAGAAAGAGAGAGAGTGATATGGAGCGTAGTGAGCATTTGAACAAAATATGGTAATTGTATTGCTGGCCATGTATGTATTTGAATTAGTTTGTAATAACTGCTTACTGTGTACATTGTAACCATGTAACTATATATATACGGTACATTGTGATATATTGAATACATATCCTTTTAATAACAAATATATACATCAATGAGCTTTGGAACTCAGATAATGTGTGGGTGTATTGTTTTCTCTTATGGGATGCAGTATTTTGCGATGTATAGTGCACATTCATAGCACATGGTAATAAGATGCGCAGGCGTCCACTGTATATATTAGAGCTGGCATTTTAAATATTTGTTAGAAAGCAATTTGACTTTTACAGATGGGGGCTCGGAACCGCAATATCACGTTCTTAATGATGCACTGTACATTACAAGTGCGGCTGTGGTCGACCAGCTAACGATGGACGCATTGCGACGCTGACGAATCACATCCGTGTGTTCTGTTGTGTTACCAGTAAGCCGCTGATATGAAATTCAAGGGACAGTGTGCCTCACAATATTTAAAATACTACTGCGTATTTTTATTGTTGCAAAACAAAGTTCAAATAAGTCATATTGTGTTTGATTCAGATTAGATTGTTTATCTGCTAAGTAAATTTAAAGAACATTTAAAAGTTGCTGCATAGCCATAATATAGCTGTGTTAGCATGCTGAGAAAATTTGTATACTTTTTAAACTCAGGCCTAAAGTAACTCTTGGTGCCTGTATAGAGTGTGATTTCTTTGTGACAATGGAGCCACATGGTCTGTCCTCCATTTTGGCCTAGCCACATGGCCTACCCACCATCTTGTGTAAGCCTCATGGATGTGGAATGGGGAGGAGCAGTGGCCATTTTAGAAAGGTCACTTTCTAAATAGCTGATTTTCAGTCTGGTTAGAACAATCAGTTTCCTTTGTCACAAAGTTTCCACATATCTACAAATCCAGCACCATTTATGAGTTACCAATGATTTTTTTTAACCCATGCCATAATCAATTACAAATAGTTTCAATTGGGCCTAGTGAGAGTAAATGGTGAGATAAGTGAATTTTTTTTCTTGTCTGTGTGTAATCAAGTGGGGGGTTGCACACAGATAGAAAAAGGAAAGAGAGTTTTTTTTCTTTTTTTCTTTTCTTCCAAGACTTGTGGAGTCTGTTTACTAGGATAGGCATTGAAATGCAAATTAACCTGTGTAACTACTTTTTTTTAGTAGTGCAAAGCAAATATCTTTGATATGCAAATTAGAGGCAGTGAAGAGGTGAGGTGTCTCATAGGAGTGCAGTAAATGGTATATATATATATAATATTATTATAATTATGTGTATATTTATATCAGTGTATGTTCTGCAAGATGGCTATCCAATCTGAATCATATCATTTAAATTATAGATTATTGCAGTCATTATAGATCTGTGTGAAATTGGATACATTCGTTTGCTATATATATATTTGAATTAGTGTGTTAAGGGAGTAATTATAAAAACATGAAACGCAGTTCTGGCCTAGTCACTTAGGTTTATACAGAAACAACTGTGTGTTGTGTTTGTGAGCGATAATAGTTTTATTGCTCACATTTATAGAGATTGTGTGGTTTAAGTGAATTGCGAACGCACGTTTGTACACGTACAGACAAAGTACAGGAGCTTGCACGTGGCGCAGGGTCACACACATGACTTAAAGGCACGCACGGTCGCGTGATTACGTAAGGTTGCGTAGGATTGCGGGAGCAAAGTAAAACCACATGATAGTTGTTCAGTTAAAGGTGGGATAGTATACATTTAATACAATAGCACATAACTATCCGATTTCAAAAGCAGATTAGTGTAAGACTTTGTTTAAACGGTACTGCCTTTGGGTTAAAACCATCAATCGCAGGGAGTGGTATTTTCTGTACAGAAAAGAAAAACAAGGTGTATCTGAGTGAGTGAAAGCAGGATTGAGTGGAGTTGAACCCCAGAAATTCGGGTCCCGTGGTGACACCAAGTAAGTGGAGGCTTGGTGGCGTGAGGCGTCTGATTTACGTTAATACAAATAGAGAAATACACAAATCATGAGGAGTGTGATATAGAATTGTGCATTGTGCAGAAGTATAGAAATTGTGAATTGAAGTTTAAAGGTTTTGTGTTACGCTCCGGCTGAGGAGCGCAGCTTGTGTATTCGACTCCAGTGGTCGTAGGGCGGATAGGTAACAAGTACCTATATGCTGTGCGATTGGACCGCACATTTGTGTGTGCAATACGTGATGCAACTTGATACCCCTTTGCGAGCTTTTGCGTAAACCACGGTATCATTAGCGCCGCGTAGAGCATACGCAAGCGTGATTTGTGTATAACAAAAAGGGAAATTTTCGCTGGTCTCTCTCTGGAGAATCTTCAACGGTAGATATTAACTGGAAAAGGTAAGTTACTCCTAAAACTTCCAGTGAATAGAAGCCAGGTAGGGTCCTCACTGGGTAAGCGGTGGTCACTATTGTAGTGAGTCGTGGTACGTCAGTGGAGAAGGAGTGGGTGGAAGCGCTCAGAGAACTTTCACCGTCTGTTGTGTTGTGCATTTGGGGATTGCGTTAACAAAGCAAAAAGTCCGCGATGGGATCCAATTGCACAAGAAGTGGCTGTTTGGTAGCCAGGGTAGCCAGGGTTCAGGCTGGAAATTTGCGGCCCAGGAGGTTAGCAAGGTTTATTATGTGTGAGAAATATGGTTCACACACGGAGGCTTTTTGCAATGAATGGGTACGTATGACTGCTGATGATAGGGCGTCATTCCCTGGGGTTGGTGAGTTTGATCCTAAGGTATTGCAGGTAGTATGTCTAACCAAAGTCATATAAGACAAGAACGGAAATATAAGAACCGTTTGAACTTGTAGCAACAATAAACAAGTAGGAAGAAAAAAGAGAAAGCAAGTACACCGCCATATGTAGATGTGGAAGCAGTTACGGCCAGTATACAAACTATAGAAAATAATAAAAAATATGAAAAATATGAATGTGACCTATATATGTACTAATGAATGTCGAAGTTTTATCTAGGAGGAGAAGGCGACCTGACTGATTTCAGCCATTTCTCATGCACTCAGAGGAGTATCCAACCGGTAAAAGAAGATCAGTAGCCGGCGTGGGAAGTGGCTGAGACCAGTGGAACTGGTAAGTATGGTGTCATTCGTGTACATATATAGTAAAACCCAAAAATAAAATAAAAATCAAGAAAGTAACGTCAGAAATGGAGAAAAACCTGTCTGCACATTAGTATTTGCCAGTAGGAAAGCGGACAGAGACAGGGTAACCCCCGGGTATTTCTTTTAGTTACCATATAAGAAGTATTCATTCCTAGTAATGCCCCTAGTCAAGATGAGCTCGGAAATGTTTGTTGGACCATGTACAGACCCCTAATACGGGATGAGAAGGATTGAATGAATACTTCGCATGACCTAGAAGCTTGTTACATTTTTTTATTTTTTTTGTCTTTTGCAGTAATAGAAAATTCTCCGTTTGGATAAGATCACTGGTAAACACTAATTCGGCAATGGGAGTAACAGGAACGGTGCAACAATACCCTTTGAGTAGACCTGCAGAGATTACGATAGGGCCCTTGCAGACAAAACATTCCTTTCTGCTGGCTGCATCGGTTCCGACTAATCTACTCGGCAGAGACTTATTGTGTAAAATGCGGTGTGTCATATATTGTACTCCTGAGGGTGTCTTCTTGGATATACCTGAGAACCATGCTCAAGAAGTGCAAGATATACTAGACACCCCTCAAAGGCTAATGTCGCATTCTACTGTTATAGACACGTGTCCATCGCAGGTAGAGGAAATGATCTCACAAATACCGGGTTCCCTTTGGACCAAAGATGGACAGGACACTGGATTGATGGCGAATGTAGCCCCAGTAGCAGTACAAGTAAAAGATGGTAGGATAGCTTGTATAGATGGTATTGATAGATGGTAGGATAGGATATTTGTAGAGGCCGGGGAGGACTTCTGTTCCTGGGAACTAGCTGCGTTGTGCAGCTTCTTTCCTCTGCCCCCGCCTCTGGCAAGAAAGGACGCACCTCGGACTTTCTTGTTTCTTTATTCGAAATGCTGCATTTAATAATGTCGTGCTTTCTTAGGCTGTGCAGGAATATAAGGCAAAATATCAGAATTACCAGCTATAGCTGTGGAGACCAGGTCCGAAAACCCTTCTCCACACAATCCTCAGCCTTCCATATGCCTCTTAAGTCGGCATCATCTGTCCATTGCATATTCTACAGGACACGTCAAGCAGAAATCGACATAGCTTTGACTCTAGGACCCAGTATACTCATGTCCCTTTGGCCATGTTTTTTATATACATATCTCTTAAGACAGCATCTTTAATATATATATATCTCTATATATACTAGAGATGAGCGGGTACACGCTGTGCTCTCCTCCCCATCCCACAGCCACAGGAGCAGCAGGTGAACCCGGGCGGTGGCAGTGACTGTTACACAGAGTGGGACTGAGGAGAGGAGAGGCGCGCTGCGCTCTTCTCCCCGGCCCTGAAATGGAGCAGCAGCAGAGCCCGGGTGGTGGCGGTGACTGTGTAATGCAGAGTCAGGGCCTCAGACAAAGGAGCAGCAGCGGGAGCAGAAGCAGAGCCCAGGGGCGAATGTGTATCTGGCACTACTGGAGGCGTATGTGTATCTGGCACTATTGAGGGTGTATGTGTATCTGGTACTGCTGGGGACATATGTTTATCTGGCACTGCTGGGGACATATGTGTATCTGGCACTGCTGGGGGGTATGTGTATCTGGCACTGCACTGCTGGGGGCACATGTGTATCTGGCACTGCTGGGGACATATGTGTATCTGGCACTGCTGGGGGCATATGTGTATCTGGCACTGCTGGGGGCATATGTGTTTCTGGCACTGCTGGGGGCATATGTGTATCTGGCACTGCTAGGGGTGTATGTGTATCTGGCACTACTGAGGGCATATGTGTATCTGATACTGCTGGGGGCGTATGTGTATCTGGCACTGCTGGGGGCATATGTGTATCTGGCACTGCTGGGGGCGCATGTGTATCTGGCACTGCACTACTGGGGGCATATGTGTATCTGGCCCTATATTATGCCATTATGTGTATCTAGCACTATGTTTTGTCATTATTTGTATCTGGCACTCTACGGGGGTCATTATTTGTATCCACTGCTCTCTCCTGGTGTAACCCAGGTGTGTATACTACTGCTCTCCTCCGGTGGTTAACCCAGGCGTGTATACTGCTGTTCTCTCCAGGTGTAACCCACATGCGTATACTACTATTCTCTCCCAAGGTAACCCAGGCACATATACTACTGCTCTCTCCAGGTGTAACCCAGGCGCGTATACTACTGTTCTCTCCAGGTGTAACCCAGGCGTGTATACTACTGTTCTCTCCAGGTGTAGCCCACACACGTATACTACTGCTCTCCCAGTGTTACCCGGGCACATATACTACTGCTTTCTCCTGGTGTAACCCAGACACGTATACTACTGTTCTATCCTGGTGTAACCCAGGCACAAATACTACTGCTCTCTCCTGATGTAACCCAGGCATGTATACTACTGTTCTCTCCTGGTATAACCCAGGCACGTATACTGTTCTCTCCAGGTGTAACCCAGGTGCATATACTACTATTCTCTCCAGGTGTAACCCAGGCACGTATACTATTGCTCTCTCCTGATGTAACCCAGGCACATATACTACTGCTCTCTCCTGATGTAACCCCGGCACGTATACTAATATTCACTCCTGGTGTAACCCAGGCGCGTATACTACTGCTCTCTCCAGGTGTAACCCAGGCACATATACTACTGCTCTCTTGTTCTCTCATGGTGTAACCCAGGCACATATACTACTGCCCTCTCTTGGTGTAACCCAGGCACATATACTACTGTTCTCTCCTGGTGTAACTCAGGCACATATACTACTGTTCTCTCCCGTTGTAACCCAGACACGTATACTACTGCTCTCTCCCGATGTAACTCAGACACGTATACTACTGTTCTCTCCCAGCGTAACCAAGTGCGTATACTACTGTTCTCTCCAGGTGTAACCCAGTTGCGTATACTACTGTTCTCTCCCGGTGTAACCCAGACACATATACTACTGTTCTCTCCCAGTGTAACCAAGTGCATATACTACTGTTCTCTCCCGGTGTAACCCAGACACATACACAACAGCTTGAAATGGGCAGCGAGGTAGAGTTCTTTTTCTTTATATACTATGCTAGGTGGCGCCTATAATGGCTGGTCACTCCTCTCTTGTCACGTGGCCACACCCCTTACAGCATATGGCAACGCCCCTTAGTGGGACCCTGTTATTGCATTTCCCTGGTGGGCCCTTCATGCCCCAGTCCAACACTGGCCACCGCTCACGACAACCACACTGGTGAAACCAACCCAAGTCCCAAAGTGGAGCTCCTAGTTCTGACAACGTCATTCCAATAATGGTGCTGCAGAAGCATCATGAACCAAAACACTCTTCAAACAAAGCTCCAGTCCATTTCAGCACTGTCCAAACTATGGCCCTCATTCCGAGTTGATCGCTCGCAAGGCGAATTTAGCAGAGTTGCTCACGCTAAGCCTACGCCTACTGGGAGTGTATCTTAGCTTCTTAAAATTGCGACCGATGTATTCGCAATATTGCGATTACAAACTACTTAGCAGTTTCAGAGTAGCTTCAGACTTACTCGGCATCTGCGTTCAGTTCAGTGCTTGTCGTTCCTGGTTTGACGTCATAAACACACCCAGCGTTCGCCCAGACACTCCCCCGTTTCTCCGGCCACTCCTGCGTTTTTTCCGGAAACGGTAGCGTTTTTATCCACACGCCCATAAAACGGCCTGTTTCCGCCCAGTAACACCCATTTCCTGTCAATCACACTACGTTCGCCAGAGCAAAGAAAAAGCCGTGAGTAAAAATACTATCTTCATTGTAAAATTACTTGGCGCAGTCGCAGTGCGAATATTGCGCATGCGTACTAAGCGGAATTTCACTGCGATGCGAAGAAAATTACAGAGCGAATGACTCGGAATGAGGGCCCATGTGTCACACGAAAAAGGCTCACGATGATTCACAGTTATATCCTCCAGCACTGTGTGGCCATCTCCTCCAAGCAGCAAAACATAAAAAAATAGCAGTTCAGAGAAAGCAGCGCCATGCCACTGGTAAGTCAAGGCTGCATCCATGCAAAGTGATAGGGAGGAAAAAACCCTCACCCGAGTCTGAACATCACAATTTCACAGTCATGCCCCATGCACATGGGGGAGAGGAGAAAAAAATCATTAGCCACAAGGGCAGCGACACGCACAAACACCACATTGGAGCAGAAGCACAGACGGGCAGAGGCAGATACAGGCAGGGGCAGAGGCTCACACGGGCAGGGGCAGAAGCTCGCAGGGGCAGAGGCACACACAAATATGGACGAAGGCACTCATGGGCAGGGACAGAGGCAACCATGGGCAGAGGCACACACACCGATAGGGACAAAGGCACTCATGGGCAGGGACAGAGGAACTCACAGGCAGAGGCACACATGGGCAGGGTAAGAGGCAAACAGGCAGGGGCAGAGGCTCGCAGGGGCTGAGGCACACAGATATGGACGAAGGCACTCATGTGCAGGGACACAGGCAGGGTCAGAGGCACACATGGGCAGGGACACACAGGCAGGGTCAGAGGCACGCAGGGGCAGAGGCACACATGGGCAGGGACAGAGGGACACACAGGCAGGGACAGGGGGACACACAGGCAGGGGAAGAGGCACACAGGGACAGAGGGACTCAGGCAGGGGAAGAGGCATACATGGGCAGGGACAGAGGGACACACAGGCAGGGGCAGAGGCACACATGGGCAGGGACAAGGGTCAAGACAGACAAGCATATAGGGGCATACATGGTCAGGTGTTGGGGGGGGCGGGATGCAGTGCAGCTGGGACCATGCATGGCCGGGCTGGGATCAGATGCAGAGATCTCCAGCCACCCACCCGGCTCCTTAGGTGCTGGCCACCCCTCCTCCCGTACAGCGCTATGATGGTCCCCGTCAGGGCAGACTGCCAGGCAAGCAGTCAAATGAAAATTGACCGAACCCACCTCCATGCACCTGTCATGCAGGCCAGCCAAATGAACAGCAGAGGCGTATCCAGTTGCCACCAGATGAAAGAAAGAGGTGGGAGAGGGGCCAAGGCTGTGCCTGAAGTCAGCGCTCAGCGAGCAGCACTGTGCTGCCACACAATACAGTATGGCTGCACGCTGCCCATCACACTGAAAGTATGTATATTTATTCTTCATAGGCTTCTACATGGCTGATAGATATAGACCAAACTTGGCACACATACCCTTCATTATCCAACTTAAAATACTGGTAGGGTTTAAAGTTAAACTAAACAATTCCACCCCTTTTGGGACCAAGGCCATATATCTGATATATAAGTAAATTCATTGGTCTGCTTCTTTGTTTGTCTGTCCGGTTATGCATTCAAACACTCCTGCACCGATTGGGATGAAACCAACTTGAAGTAGTCCAGTTGAATACTGGCCAGGTTTTAGGGGTGTTAGGGTCCCGGTTAGACCTCACAGCAGAATTCGCTGGGCAGAACTTTGACCCAGGGTCCTGTTCTAGACCTTCCACTGGATGAAATTGGATTATAACTTCACAGAGTGGTAACACTGGATCCAGAAGACATACTAGTGGGCTGGGGTCACAGTCGGACCTCCCATTGGTGTACGCTGGCTACAACTTTGACCAAGGGAGCCTGTGTTGGACCTGCCACTAGATGGATATGGATGAAAACTTCACAGAATGTTAACATTGGATCCCAGATGACATACTAGGGGGTTGGGATCCCAATCTAACACCCTCTCCCCCCACCCCTCTCCCCTTTTGGTGTACACTGGGCAGAACTTTGGCATAGGGAGCTTGTTCTATCACATTGGAAGAGATGCAGAAATGGTTGGAAGGTTGGAAATTGGGTGTTATCTATGCTTTAAAAAATATGTATATAAAACTAGCATAAAAAAAGCACAAACATAGACTACAGTACATGCAGGACAAAACCAGGAGCATTTTAACTATTTATTTTGAAAAATACGCATTTACCATTAGGCATCAATAAAACTTTAAAAACTTCTCTAATAAAGCAAAAATCTACCTGACGTGTCTCCAAGTCTTTGTAGAAAGAGTTTTCTTTGAAAAGAAGCCTTAAGAATGTCTTTTTTTATCCAAATCCAGAGATATTACATTATTATTATTATCAGTTATTTATATAGTGCACACATATTCCGCAGCGCTTTACAGAGACTATTTGCCCATTCACATCGGTCCCTGCCCCAGTGGAGCTTACAATCTATATTCCCTACCACATGTACACGAGCATACTAGGGTTTATTTGTGTTGGGATCCAATTGATCTACCAGTATATTTTTGGATTGTGGGAGGAAACCGGAGTACCCAGAGGAAACCCACGCAAGTACGGGGAGAATATACAAACTCCGCACAGGTAGAGAGCCATGGTGGGAATCAAACTCATGACCTCAGTGCTGTGAGGCAGTAATGCTAACCATTACACCATCCGTACTGCCCAGATAATACTGCTCATACTCAAACTTCACACAGCATATCGCTATGCATAAATCAATACACATGAGCGGGCAGATTATCACTCAGCACCCATGATAAGCAGGAGAACTAGGATGCTGGAGTGAGGAGATGATGTTGACAGAATGATGGTTCATTGAGTAGGTCCCTGGTAGGGATTGTGATATAAGTGGATTAGCTAGGGTAGGTAATCTATATAATAATTGAGAATGACACGTCTTGTGACTTGTGTTGAAGATAATAATAATCATTTTATTTATACAGCGTTTTTTTCTCCAAACAGGACTCAAGGCGCTACTGTGCATACTCCACGTTGTTCCTTTACCAAGATAGCCGCTGAACCTTACTGCACATGCATGGCGCCACAGTGGGAGACATAAGTCTTCCACTTAACTCCGTACAACCTGCAATTTGCTGCATTATACAACCCTCCAGGGATTCTGCATCGCTATCCTCATACAGTCACCATGGTGTGTATAACTGTGAGTAAGGCTGTACTCAGTGGCGTCAGAAGGTGGGTACGCGGGGTGCGGCCTGCACCCGGGTGTCACCCGCCGAGGGGTGACACCAAAGTGCCGGCTCCTGCTCAGTGACAGGAGCCGGGTGCTGCACTGTAATATTATGTGCAGCACGCCGGCTCCTGTCACCATGTTGAAGCCGGCACTGAAGAAATTCCATTCTCTGGGGCCAGGCCGCATTTCCAAGACCCCCGATCTGTCAAAAAAGGGGGTAGGGATGCGAAGCTACGCCCCCATCCCACGAAGCCACGCCCATTTTTCGGCCAGCCACCCCGGGCGTTTGAGAGGTGAATGACGCCTCTGGTTGTACTGTTGCATTACTAACAAATAAACCATCCCATGTTGGTAGTGTCAGGGCATCCACCGCCGCGTGCATACACTCTGCCATACCACTGCTGCCTGTATGCACATATTTTAATAAGGTGCACTTGGAGCTGGGGCATATGCCATAGACACGCCCCCTCCCCTTCTCGCCAATGGCTCTCACTGCCGTAACGGAGAATAGACAAACCAGCAAAATAGAAAACTCTACATAGGTAAATAATACAGGTGGCAGCGGCGGGGTCGGGCTGAGGTAACCTAGCTTAAGCCAAGTCCATACTACTGGTGAAAGAATAAGGTGAAACAACTGATGGAAGTTGTGAAGGGCAATGAAGGAGGTGAAGGATATAG
The DNA here is from genome assembly GCF_028390025.1 of Pseudophryne corroboree. Taxonomy (NCBI): domain Eukaryota; kingdom Metazoa; phylum Chordata; class Amphibia; order Anura; family Myobatrachidae; genus Pseudophryne; species Pseudophryne corroboree. Next base: position 409,790,544 of record NC_086452.1, on the reverse strand, counting down.
GTGGCACAAAGGGTGAGTGGATTTTTGGACATTTATTTTGACTTCCTGTCTAAAGAAGAGATCACTGCTATTCTGCCAGTGATGTCATTTCCCCTTTACAGAGCCATAAAAATGTATGGGCATTCCACAACCCGCTTACCCCATACTTGCCTACTCTCCTGGAATGGCCGGGAGGTTCCAGAAAATCAATGGGTTGGGAGAAAAACAGGCAAGTCTCCCATTTTGGAAGTCCCCCCTGCCCGGCTGCCCACTTAGTTAGTAAAGTGGGCAGTCTGGCTAGTCGATGACGCTATTCTCACTGAATCGCATCATCATAGACATGCCCCCTGCAGTATAATGCTGCTAATCTCTGCATTACAGAGTGGGGTGTGTGGCTAAAATGGCGAAGTCTCAGTAAACATGCCCCCGTTCCGCATCCTCTCCGCCCCCTTGCCGCATCATATCTCCGCCCCTCCACCCTGCTGCTGATATCGGCAACTATGACTTACCCCCAGAACCCTAGCATTACCTATATCCTTCTATTTCTGGTAAAGCTGTAAGAATGCCAAATTGATTTCTCACAAATATTTAAAATGCCCGTTCTAATATATATTGTAAATGCCTGCACATCTTATTACCATATCCCATGAATGTGCGCTGTACATCTCACAACACTGCATCCCATAAGAGAAAACAATACACCCACACATTATCTGAGTTCCAAAGCTCATTGATGTATATATTTGTTGTTAAAAGTATATGGATTCAATATATATTACAAAGTACAGTATACCTATAGTTACATGAATACAACTCACACAATAAACAGTTAGAACATACAATTACATACAGTTATATGCAGTTTCAGTTACATGCCAGCGATACAATACCATATCTTTCTCATATAAGTTTGTCCCTCCATATGACTCTCTCTCTCTGTAAAATCATGCAAGACCTCCATCTTCCTCTGAGACCAAAAAGCAAGTAACTCTGAGACCAAAAAACAGGAACTACTTTCCCGTGTGACCAGCAAAATGTGTTAACTAGTTTCTGGGGGAGGGATCTCTCTCTCATTCATGATTGAGTCACTAGTTTCTTTGTATGTGCTGAACATGCTCAGCCCTTGGGGACGTCCAAAGGGGCTGGCCTGAGTTTCCTGTTTGGAACTTCTATTGTTCAAATAAAAGTGATTTTAGCTTTTATACATTCAATCATAATTATCTGCTGCAATGTCCTACAACTTAATAACAAGTATCAAATTAATCTACACACCAATCTGCTTGTTTTAATAGTAAACATGACAGGTGTATCTGGTTCCGTTCAAATAATACACATTCATGACATTAATTCATTAGGTAATTTTAAATCATCATGATGTCTGGCGCTTGATATTATTATAATTATGTACTGTATGAAATAAGTGTCGAATCCATCTCTGTGGCATGTCCGTGTAAATGCGTGTGTTACCATATTTTGCTGTGCTCGCTGCGCGTATTTGCAAGTATAGCGACTTAAATGTGTGTAGTTTGTATGTTCTCTTTATGTAATATTTTTGACTTTGACAGCTGGAACCTGTATCACTGTATTATTTGGGACCACTAAAGGCAGGTGCTGGCTTTTCACTTAGGGGACTATTAATGAAGCAGTGAAAAGTGTAGAGACGTGAGCCAGTGGAGAAGTTGCCCATGGCAACCAATCAGCATTGAAGTAAAGCTGTGCATACACTATACAATTATCTTAGAATGTAAGCTCTCACGAGTAGGGCCCTCTTCCCTCATGTGCTTATACTTTTCTTACTTTAATAATCCTCAACTGCCCAAATCCCGCAGTTTGTTTTTGTTTTTTGGCCACCTGAAATTTATCTCTGTTGTTTATTGGTGTAGTTATGCTTAGTTACCCTGTACTTGTCCTATATTGTCTTCAACTGTAAGTCACTGTCTTCCTGTTTTGATTATGTGCATATGTACTCTGTAATTGGGCGCTGCGGAACCCTTGTGGCGCCATATAAATAAAGGATAATAATAATAATAATCTGGCAGATAATCTGTGGTTGGAATGCAGTAGCGGATCTTGCTACAGGCAAGCAGGATTTTTGCCCGGGGCACCTCCTTCCAGGGGGTGCCGCCGCCGTCCGGAGGGCACTGCCGCCGTGGCAAGATCCGCTACTGGTGCAGCCAGGTGCTGTGCAGATGCGGTGCTGTACGGTACGGCACTGCATTGTGGGAGCGGCACATAGACGCTGGAGGTCATAATTGATCTCTAGTGTCTATGCGGTGCTATGGGAGAGACGTCAGATGTCATAGATCCGAGGAGTGGCGCAAGCGGCCGGAGACGGAGGGCAGCAGCAGTCGGGAAGCAGGAGCGGGGATTGTGAGTATTCATTTATTTTTTTTATTTTTTGTAAGCGGTGCAACTAGGGGCACAACTCTACAGAGGGCACAGTACTGGGGGCAATACTACTGGGGGCACAACTTTAGAGGGGGCACAGTACTGGGGGCAATACTACTGTTGGCAAAGCTACAGGGGGTACAGTATTGGGGGCACAACTACTGAGGGCACAGCTACAGGGGGCATAACTGACCACGCCCCTTCTCCATGAAGCCACGCCTCTATTTTTTCGCCCTGGGCGCCACAAGGTCTAGATCCGGCACTGTTGCAATGAAAACCCGGTAATGGATGAGAGCAACTGGCAATCGACCATTTGCTACCAAACACTGGAAAATGGACAAAATCTGTTGTATACAAATTGCTTGAATCATGGGCAGGTTTTGTCCATTTTCCAGTGTTTGGTAGCAAATGGTCGATTGTCAGTTGCTCTCATCCATTACCGGGTTTTCATTCCAACCACAGATTATCTGACAGATAATTGTATAGTGTATGCCCATCTTAACATTTATATTTTACAGACTATAAAAGTATACAGAGTAGCTGATTGGTTGCCATGGGCAACTTCTCCACTTGCTCACTTCTCCACACTTTCACTGCTTCGGGAAAAAATTCCACTGCTGTCAGAGTTGAGGCTGGAAGATATAAGTGTCATTAACACATTTTATCTAGGTCCTGGCAAACAGTGTGTAGCTAGACATCTGCCAATCACACGGCAAAAGGCTCCACCCCTTGTGAGCCTTCAGTTATAAACATAGGAACTATCCAAATTGGGAAAACTGCATGTATAGCTTTACATCTACTATCATCCGCAATCCGGTATCCAACACTATAACAGCTAGATCTAGATTGTGCAAAGAAGGGTGATAATAGCTTGTTCTGGAAATAAGAACCTGCTCCACTGTAAATTGACTTGGCTCATACATGAAATGAAACATCTGTCAGTGCTGTTACATTAGGAAGCGAAACATTTTGTGGAAACATATTTATTCCTGTTTACTATCAATAAAATGCAAATGAAAGGAAAATGCATTTCTAATTAAGTGAGGCAACAACTGTAATGCTGGGAGACACAAATTACTGTTTCTTTTTTTATTTTTTACAAAACTTTATTTAAAGTTTTCCACTTTACAGTAATGTAATGAAGTGTTGATAATGATAAAGATACAATAACTTCAGAAAATACATAAAACGCATCAATCACTACAAATACCAATTACAGTTTAAAGTTTTTTACCCCAAAACTACTAGGGGTATATTCAATTGAAGTCGAAAGCTGCCGTCTGTCGAAAAGACGGCAGTTTTTGACTTTTTAAGGTCGTTCGACCTATTCAATATAACCCCAAATTTTCGATGAATTCAACTTGTCGAGAAGCACGTGGATCGGCGGAATAGCTGTCAATCCAGATGCTTGTGTCGAAAACGGGGCCAAAACCGACAGATTTTGGCTCCCTTTGCGACCATCTCAGTTCGACTTTAAAAAAAGTCGAGTGAGATGGGAAGAGCAGCGCCGGAGACGGGGAGAGCCGAGGCGGGGACGGGGAGAGCCAAGGCGGGGACGGGGTGAGCAGCGCTCGAGGATGTCACAGCCGCAGCTCACAGCAGCGCCCACCCGGCTCCAGCAAGCGAGACCTCGCTTGCTGGAGCCGGGTGGACGCTGCCGTGAGCGGCTGCTGTGAGAGAGGGGAAGATGGGGAGCGGCGGCTGACGGGGTGTGGCGGCTGTGAGAGGGGGGACGGGGAGCGGCGGCTGTGAGAGAGGAGGGATGGGGAGACGGGGAGCGGGGGCTGACTGGGTGTGGCGGCTGTGAGAGGGGGGACGGGGAGCGGCGGCTGTGAGAGAGGAGGGATGGGGAGAGGGGCAGACGGGGAGCGGGGGCTGACGGGGAGCGGCGGCTGTGAGAGGGGGGACAGGGAGCGGCGGCTGTGAGAAGGGGGAGCGGCGGCTGTGAGAGAGGAGGGACTGGGGGGGGAGACGGGGGAGAGCCGCGGGCAGACAAGGGAGAGCAGCGCCACAGCAATGGCTACATAGCTGCTGCTGTAGCACTGCTATCCCCCGTCTCCCCTCCCGCATCTCAATTCGACTTTTTTAAAAGTCGAATTGAGATGTCCAATTGAGATGTCCATTGAATAGCCCAGGTCGGATCCATTCCGACAATTGAATGTCGGAATGGATCCGACTTCAATTGAATATACCCTCTAGTGTATAAGATAGTGATCTATGTCCTATGGGGTAGTAAGAGTGGAGTATTTTCTGGGAGATAGGGAGTATGTCAGGGGGTGTTATCACACACCCCTAACCAGAGGCGTCTGAATGGAGGGGGGGCAGCATGCTCCCCCCAACATGACAGATGCGCAGGGGAGGGTGAGCGCTTAGCATGGCCACGTCTCCTCCCAGTAATGCATCTGTGTGAAGAGCCAGCAGGACATGGGGCAGCGCGCTGCGCGGGAGACTTTTTAAAGCAAGACTGCAGTCTCCGTGGTGATCTGGTGGTAAGCGCTCCCAACACAGGGGGGTAATTGTTGGGGGAGCGCCAATCGTTGAGGGAGCGCCAAAGTGTCTTTTTTTCCCACCCCCCAACCACAAAACATTCTGACGCCCCTGTCCCTAACATACAGCCTTTGCATGCCTGTGAAGGGGCTTATTCAGAGATGATCAGAATAGTGGGGTTACTGAATCCAGTTCTATTTGGCATTCAGGGCATCTAGAAATTTGGCTATTTGAAAAGCATCATGTCTTTTGCATGTCATTGATTTAGTTCACTAAAATATTTAGTTGTCATTTTATCAAACAGACTTTTTAACTTCAGCATGGCATGGCCTGGTAATGCCAGAGTTAACCTAGCAGTGGTCTAAAAGGGTAGAACTAGCCAACCGCAAAGAGCTGGCGACCATTGTGTCACATGATAAATCCATAAGCGTGGAGGACACAATACAGAAGCCCATGCTGATGGAGTAAAAAAACTGACTGTAATATCTCCATTCTAACTAACCCTACAGAAAAGAAAGTAACTGGCTCGAGCATTTTGCCAAAAAGCGATTACAAGGCAGCTTTGCCCCCACCTCATTGCTTTTTAGACAGGTCACATAAGGGCGTAGCACATGTAAAGAATATAGGGCTTAATTCAAGGTTGATTGCAAAAGCAAACTCTTCCTCTAATGGGCAAAACCATGTGCACTGCAGGTGGGGCAGATGTAACATGTGCAGAGAGAGTTAGATTTGGGTGGGTTATATTGTTTCTGTGCAGGGTAAATACTGGCTGCTTTATTTTTACACTGCAATTTAGATTTCAGTTTGAACACACCCCTCCCAAATCTGGGTGGTCTTCTGGTTGCCGAATGTCAGGATGCCGGCGCACAGTATACCGGCGCCGGAATCCCGACACCCGGCATACCGACACATATTCTCCCTCGTGGGGGTCCACGACCCCCCTGGAGGGAGAATAAATAGCTTGGCGCGTGTATAGCGCCACCGTGCCCGCAGCGTGATGAGCACAACGAGCCCGCAAGGGGCTCATTTGCACTCACCACGCTGTCGGTATGCCGGCGGTCGGGCTCCCGGCGCCGGTATGCTGGTCGCCGGGAGCCCGGCCGCCGGCACACCATACTACACCCCCCAAATCTAACTCTCTGCACAGCACATGTTATACCTGCCCCCTCTGCAGTGCACATGGTTTTGCCCATTAGAGGAAGATTTTGCTTTTGCAATCAACCTTGAATTAGGCCCATAATTGCAGTATTTGGGTGAACGCAATAAAGAACAGAAACTGCGGTTGATGTGTGTGTAAAATATACTATAACTGACAGGTTCAGTTAGAGACAAGTTATACATACGCCTGCTGCTTTCCTCATCTATTATAGAGACACAGGCTGTGGATATACAGTAATAAAAACAAGCAGCAGATTGATCGGTCCATTTACATTAACATGCACAGTGCTGTATATTATGTGACTGAGCACTGCCACCAATTGTAGCATAAGACAGGGAGTCTGACTGTGACTGTGAATGAGAACACTGCACAGGGAGGGTACAGAGTAAGTAAAGGCTTGTTATATATCCAGGACTATAAAACAGTCACGCTACATAGAACCCGTGGATTGCCGCAAAGGTCAAAAAACACTTCAGATCCAGTTACAGTAAAGAAAAAAAAAAGCTTTCATTCTACCAATTTTATTTTATTCCTACGACACTATAGTATTTCTTTCCATCAGTTTTGTTCTATTTAACTCCGTCTTGTATTGTAAATAATTGTATTTCCTCCTGTTGTATGAGATAGCATGCTCCATTGTGTTTAAGCTACTGTACCTGAGATAACTATGGGGGTCATTCCGAGTTGATCGCTCCCTGCCGTTTTTCGCAGCATAGCGATCAAGCTATAAATCGGCTGTTCTGCGCATGCGTATGGGCCGCAGGGCGCACGCGCCAAGTAATTTCACACAAAACTATGCAATTTTACACAGGGGCGAGCAACGCTTTTCAGTTGCTCTGCTGATCGGTGAGTGATTGACAGGAAGTGGGTGTTTCTGGGTGGTAACTGAGCGTTTTCCGGGAGTGTGCTAAAAAACGCAGGCGTGTCAGGATAAAACGCAGGAGTGGCTGGAGAAACGGGGGAGTGGCTGGCCGAACGCAGGGTGTGTTTGTGATGTCAAACCAGGAACTAAACGGACTGAGGTGATCACAATCTAGGAGTAGGTCTGGAGCTACTCAGAAACTGCAGGAAAAGATTTTCACGCACTTCTGCTAAGCTAAGATACACTCCCAGAGGGTGGCGGCCTAGCGTGTGCACTGCTGCTAAAAGCAGTTAGCGAGCGATCAACTCGGAATGAGGGCCTATGTCTTGTTGTGCCATGGTAACCATTGAGGTGAATCATTTGATTTCAACATAGCATATTTGTTTTAACCACTTAATGGGCACATTTTCTTCCAAAAAACTTTCTGAAATTGTCGGAGGTTTTTTTTTTAGTGAAATAGGTAAAGAACATGTATTTAAACTTATCCAAAATGATTTTATAAAATAAAAAAAGTTAAAAAATTATTTGTAAAATAATTTTTTTACATATCAAACATCGGAACATCGGATCATCACCACCTGGACATTGGAACATCAGAAACCATCACAACTTTGATTTCCCTCACAGCTGCTCATCTAAGAAGCCGCCAGGCACACAGTGGATGGCGGGGGGGCTGTTAATTTACCATAACACGGGCAGCAGCTTCTCTGTGCAGCCACCAGGTGGGAGGGTCCTGACATGCTGACGGATCAGCAGTGATTGGCAGCATGGCGGATACTGGGGGAGGGTGCAGCCAGGCATAGAGGGCGGCAGATTATCTTCTGGCAGCCGGCCACTCTGTGTATCTGACTGGTTGCATTGTTTGCGGCCAGATCAAATAACACACTGCGTAGTGTGGTCGCAAACAATGCGTCAAGCCAGGCAAGTGGTTTATACCTGTTTGGGATACCTTGAGGCCTAATGAAATTATATTTACAAACTGTAACCTTTGGGGTCAAACATAACATAAATTGAGAGGCCAATTTGTACCTGTCATTTGCATTAGGGGGCTTCTAAGGAATAGTACCTTACATGGTTTAGCAGAAGACATTCCAAGGAACTGGCCACTGTAAGCTAAGTATTATGGGTCAGTCTTAGACAAAGGGGCTTTAGAAACTGATGTTCAAGCTTCAGACATTGGGGTCATTCCGACCCGATCGCACGCTACGCTTCTTCAGTCGGAACTGCGCATGCGCGGCGGCCGCATTGCGCAGGCGCGACGCTGCCCGGCGACGGTCGTCACCAGGCAGCGACGCCGCGAATGACGAAAGTGGTCGTGGCTGTGACCGCAAGAAGATTGAAAGGAGGAAGGCGGATTCGGGCGGCAACTCACCGTTTTCGGAGAGTGGTGAGTTCAACGCAGGCGTGTCCAGGCGTTTGGAGGGCGGATGTCTGACGTCAATTCTGGGACCTGCATCGCTGGATCGATCGCACAAGGTAACTAACTCTTACCCTGGTTTTCTTTTACAAGAAAAATGTTTTTGCATAGCAGGGCTGCACAAGCATTCGCAGCCCTGCTATGCAGAAATACACTCCCCCATAGGCTGCGTCTAGTTGATCGCACGGGCAGCAAAAAGTTTCTACGTGCGATCAACTCGGAATGACCCCCATTGTGTCTTAGATATAGTGAATGCTAGTTCATACTGAACATGTGCAAGAGATAAACATTGCTACTAGCTAGTGGCTGGGTTAATATCCAGCAGCAACACCAGGGTTATGGTAATATATTGCAAAACTGAGACAAAATGTTCAAACAGGACCTACAGAAATATAAATGGTACCGGCTGTATGCATTGACTGATCCGAGCATTTGATGACAAAATGATGGAGCTCCTTAGGTACAGATGGGTCCACGGTTATCTTAGCTAGTTTGCTGCGCCTATGCACAACATGGTTTATTAATATAAACCCTTCAGCTATTGTTCTCAGCTGCAATGCAATACAGAGAACAATACAGCAGGGGATTAAGTCCGACTGCCCAGTCTCAATTAATCCTATTAAAGGTCAAGATAAACACGGACCTATCTGTATGAAAATAACTGCATCATGTTGTCTGATAACTTAAGCAAAAGTTGAGTATTACTTTTGGTATTTGTTTGTTACTTTTATAAGAGAGTTTTTGTTGATTTATAATCAGTCAGTTGGTTACCCTCAGACTATTCCTGCCATCAGAAAAATTAGAAACCCACACAATGCAATAATATAATATAACCATAAAGAGTTATCATAATGAAAATACATTTCTGAAATATTATTCAACCGCATGACATTGATTTGCTCAATAGTAAAATGCTTACTGTTTGTGTCTTCCTGTTTTTGAATCTGCATTTCTCACTATATGATATGTATTATACAGAGATTTTGCTTTATTTATTCATCATTTTTGCAATATTTTCCAGAGTTTATTATAAATGTCACCAAATGCATCCATTCATTATTGTACTTCAACCTGATTTTCACAGTGTACTAAAATAAAAAAGCAATTTAATTTTGAAGTTAGGATCCAGCCTGTTATTACATTTGAATACAGATACCTGAATAATTTCTGACATATGATTGAAATACCTTTGAAAATGGGTAAGATTACTGTATGTTAAAGTTACAAAAGAATGCTTTTATATATATATATATATATATATATATATATACCGTATTTGCCGGCGTATAAGACGACTGGGCGTATAAGACGACCCCCCAACATTTCCACTCAAAATATAGAGTTTGTTATATACTCGCCATATAAGACTACCCCCTCTTCCGCACACCTTCCACACACCAAATAAAACGTAAAAGAACATCAGATTTGATTTGATTTCTCAGAAACACAGGCAGGCAGCCCACAACCCAGAGGAACTCTGGCAACACACTGTAGAAGACTAGAATTGTTGGTTGATAGGGGTTTGACTGCTGGACATTTTGCTATGCTATACTGTACTGTACAATGGTGCAGTACTGTGGTTGGCTGTTGGCTGTATACAAAGCCTGATTGGATTGGTCCCTGCCGTCTCCCTGTCACTAGCAGCTGTCTGGTCTGCCCTGTAGTACCAGTATTAAGCCCCCCTCACCTGCAGCTTTCCTGCAGTGCTGCCGCTGTCCCCCCTGCCTAAGCCGCTGCCCCCCCCCCCTTCTTATGCATACCGAATCTCTTATACTGTAAGTGCTGCCGATGTCCGCCTGTCACTGCTGAATGTCGGCTCCTGCTCAGTGACATGAGCCGGGTGCTGCACTGTAACAATACGTGCAGCACCTGGCTCCTGTCCCTGTGTAGGAGCCGGACTTCACACAGCTTCACCCGTACACTCACCGTACAGATAGAGGCACTTCACGGGGGAAGTGGGGGGGTGGCAGCCAACATCATCTTCTCAACCACCATTGCTGAAAACGGGGGTCCGCCCGTGAGGCCACGCCCCCTTACGCTAGGCCACGCCCCTGTTTCGCGACTTCCCACGCCGGGCGACTTCCCGCCCGGCGTATAAGACGACACCCGGCGTATAAGACGACCCCCCGCTTGGAGGCATGTTTTTCAGGGGGAAGAAGTCGTCTTATACGCCGGCAAATACGGTATATATATAAAAAGTTGTACGTTTGTATGTATGTTCACAATAAACTCGAGAACTACGGAACTGATTTTGATCGGGTTTTCACTGAAATGTTCCTTGAGATCCCCTGAGTAATACAGACTATGGATCATCTCGCTATCATGTGAATTGGCTGATTAGCAAACAAAATCATCATCTACAGTATATATATATATATATATATATATATATATATAAAATATATAAAATCGTTTGTTTGTATGTATGTTCACAATAAACTCAAGAACTACTGAGCCTATTTTCATTGGGATTTTACTGAAAAGTTCTTTGAGATCCTCTAAGTAACATAGGCTATGAATCATCTTGCTATCATGTTAATTGGCAGATTAGCAAACAAAATAATAATCTATACTATTAATAAAATTGTAAAAAAATTCTATGTTCGCGATAAACTCGAGACCTACTGGGCCAATTTTGATTGTGTTTTCACTGGAATGTTTTTTGAGACCCTCCGAGTAACATAGGTTATGAATCATCTCACTATCATGTTAATTGTCTGATTAGCAAACAAAATAATCAACGCATAAAATAATCTCTATCGTGAAATAGAGCAGATAATGTTTTGGTCTCAGTCATACATGGGCAATGAGGGGGTGGTGGGGGGGGGGGGGCAAATGCACACATTGGTAATGTGGTGCCCCCCCCCCCCACCGAATCCGCTTATACATGACACACCCGATGAAGATGAAACATATGTGTAAATGAGACAGACTCATGTCTACAGTACATCTATAGCGATCCTGATCACATAGGCACTGTGCATGTGGGTTCCTTATGCATTGGATGTGTCCATGCGATCTTTCAGAATTTTCATACTAATTAGACATCTTTGCAATTTTGTTAAAATATCTGTTTTTATTTTTCAATGGTAGTTCATTGCTAAAATAAATATTACTCAAATAAATAACTATAAGACAGGCAAGTGAAATAGAAAAAGGGAAAGAAAAGAATGTATCATTGAATAAAATTAATAATCATTCGGCAACATGGGTGGGCACTGCAAGGATAGATAGACAGACAGACAGATAGATAGACAGACAGACAGACAGACAGACAGCAGACAGATAGATAGATAGATAGATAGATAGATAGATAGATAGATAGATTAGCATTTGCCCATGACTTCGCTCGTGTGGATGTCTGTTATTGCTCAGTGTAACTAATTTTACAAAGACAGTAGTGCCATCTAATATTGTGATGTAAATTTTATATTGCAGACGATAATCACAAAAACAGGATTTTAATACCTACTGGTAAATCCTTTTCTCTAACGTCCTAAGTGGATGCTGGGGACTCCGTAAGGACCATGGGGAATAGCGGCTCCGCAGGAGACTGGGCACATCTAAAGAAAGCTTTAGGACTATCTGGTGTGCACTGGCTCCTCCCCCTATGACCCTCCTCCAAGCCTCAGTTAGATCTCTGTGCCCGAATGAGAAGGGTGCACACTAGGGGCTCTCCTGAGCTTCTTAGTGAAAGTTTTAGATTAGGTTTTTTATTTTCAGTGAGACCTGCTGGCAACAGGCTCACTGCATCGAGGGACTAAGGGGAGAAGAAGCGAACTCACCTGCGTGCAGAGTGGATTGGGCTTCTTAGGCTACTGGACATTAGCTCCAGAGGGACGATCACAGGCCCAGCTTGGATGGGTCCCAGAGCCGCGCCGCCGGCCCCCTTACAGAGCCAGAAGGCAGAAGAGGTCCGGAAAATCGGCGGCAGAAGACGTCCTGTCTTCAACAAGGTAGCGCACAGCACTGCAGCTGTGCGCCATTGCTCTCAGCACACTTCACACTTCGGTCACTGAGGGTGCAGGGCGCTGGGGGGGGCGCCCTGAGACGCAATAAAAACACCTTGGATGGCAAAAAAAATGCATCACATATAGCTCCTGGGCTATATGGATGCATTTAACCCCTGCCAGAATCCATAAAAAAGCAGGAGAAAAGTCCGCGAAAAAGGGGCGGAGCCTATCTCCTCAGCACACTGGCGCCATTTTCCCTCACAGCTCCGTTGGAGGGAAGCTCCCTGTCTCTCCCCTGCAGTCACTACACTACAGAAAGGGTTAAAAAAAGAGAGGGGGGCACTAATTAGGCGCAGTATTAACTATACAGCAGCTATAAGGGGAAAAACACTTATATAAGGTTATCCCTGTATATATATAGCGCTCTGGTGTGTGCTGGCAAACTCTCCCTCTGTCTCCCCAAAGGGCTAGTGGGGTCCTGTCCTCTATCAGAGCATTCCCTGTGTGTGTGCTGTATGTCGGTACTTTTGTGTCGACATGTATGAGGAGAAAAATGATGTGGAGACGGAGCAGATTGCCTGTAATAGTGATGTCACCCCCTAGGGGGTCGACACCTGAGTGGATGAACTGTTGGAAGGAATTACGTGACAGTGTCAGCTCTGTATAAAAGACAGTGGTTGACATGAGACAGCCGGCTACTCAGCTTGTGCCTGTCCAGACGTCTCATAGGCCGTCAGGGGCTCTAAAGCGCCCGTTACCTCAGATGGCAGATATAGACGCCGACACGGATACTGACTCCAGTGTCGACGGTGAAGAGACGAATGTGACTTCCAGTAGGGCCACACGTTACATGATTGAGGCAATGAAAAATGTTTTACACATTTCTGATAATACGAGTACCACCAAAAAAGGGGTATTATGTTCGGTGAGGAAAAACTACCTGTAGTTTTCCTGAATCTGAGAAATTAAATGAGGTGTGTGATGATGCGTGGGTTTCCCCCGATAACAACGGATAATTTCTAAAATGTTATTGGCATTATATCCTTTCCCGCCAGAGGTTAGGGTGCGTTGGGAAACACCCCCTAGGGGGGATAAAGCGCTCACACGCTTGTAAGGGCTCTACCTTCGCCTGAGATGGCCGCCCTTAAGGATCCTGCTGATAGAAAGCAGGAGGGTATCCTAAAAGGTATTTACACACATACTGGTGTTATACTGCGACCAGCAATCGCCTCAGCCTGGATGTGCAGTGCTGGGTTGGCGTGGTCGGATTCCCTGACTGAAAATATTGATACCCTAGATAGGGACAGTATATTTTTGCCTATAGAGCATTTAAAAGATGCATTTTTATATATGCGTGATGCACAGCGGAATATTTGCCGACTGGCATCAAGTCTAAGCGCGTTGTCCATTTCTACCAGTAGAGGGTTATGGACACGTCAGTGGTCAGGTGATGCGTATTCCAAACGGCATTTGGAAGTATTGCTTTATTAAGGGAGGAGTTATTTGGGGTCGGTCTTTCAGACCTGGTGGCCACGGCAACAGCTGGGAATTCCACGTTTGTACCCCAGGTCGCCTCTCAACATGAGAAGACGCCGTATTATCAGGCGCAGTCTTTTCGTGGACAAGCGGGCAAAAGGTTCCTCATTTCTGCCCCGTGACAGAGGGAGAGGAAAAAGGCTGCAGAAATCAGCCAGTTCCCAGGAACAGAAACCCTCTCCCGCCTCTGCCAAGCCCTCAGTATACGCTGGGGCTTTACAAGCAGAATCAGGCACGGTGGGGGGCCCGTCTCAATGAATTTCAGCGCGCAGTGGGCTCACTCGCAAGTAGACCCCTGGATCCTTCAGGTGATATCTCAGGGGTACAAATTAGAATTCGAGACGTCTCCCCCTCGCCGTTTCCTAATGTCGGCTTTACCGATGTCTCCTTCTGACAGGGAGACAGTTTTGGAAGCCATTCACAAGCTGTATTCCCAGCAGGTGATAATCAAGATACCCCTCCTGCAACAGGGAACGGGGTATTATTCCACACTGTTGTGGTACCGAAGCCGGACGGCTCGGTGAGACCGATTCTAAATCTAAAATCTTTGAACACTTACGTACAGAGGTTCAAATTCAAGATTGAGTCACTCAGAGCAGTGATTGCGAACCTGGAAGAAGGGGACTACATGATGTCTAGGGACATCAAGGATGCTTACCTTCATGTCAAAATTTACCCTTCTCACCAAGGGTACCTCAGGTTTATGGTACAGAACTGTCACTATCAGTTCAGACGCTGCCGTATGGATGGTACACGGCACCCCGGGTCTTTACCAAGGTAATGGCCGAAATGATGATATTCCTTCGAAGGAAGTGAATTTTAGTTATCCCTTCCTTGGACAATTCCCTGATAAGGGTAAGATCCAGGGAACAGTTGGAGGTCGGTGTAGCACTATCTCAGGTAGTGTTGCGGCAGCACGATTGGATTCTCAAGATTCCAAAATCGCACCTGGTTCCGACGACGTGTCTTCTGTTCCTAGGGATGATCCTGGACACAGTCCAGAAAAAGGTGTTTCTCCCGGAGGAGAAAGCCAGGGAGTTATCCGAGCTAGTCAGGAACCTCCTAAAACCGAGCCAAGTCTCAGTGCATCAATGCACAAGGGTTCTGGGTAAAATGGTGGCTTCCTACGAAGCAATCCCATTCGGCAGATTCCACGCAAGAACTTTCCAGTGGGACCTGCTGGACAAATGGTCCGGATCGCATCTTCAGATGCATCAGCGGATAACCCTGTCACCAAGGACAAGGGTGTCCCTCCTGTGGTGGTTGCAGAGTGCTCATCTTCTAGAGGGCCGCAGATTAGGCATTCAGGACTGGGTCCTGGTGACCACGGATGCCAGCCTGCGAGGCTGGGGAGCAGTCACACAGGGAAGGAATATCCAGGGCTTATGGTCAAGCCTGGAGACATCACTTCACATAAATATCCTGAAGCTAAGGGACATTTACAATGCTCTAAGCTTAGCAAGACCTCTGCTTCAAGGTCAGCCGGTGTTGATCCAGTCGGACAACATCACGGCAGTCACCCACGTAAACAGACAGGGTGGCACAAGAAGCAGGAGGGCAATGGCAGAAGCTGCAAGGATTCTTCGCTGGGTGGAAAATCATGTGATAGCACTGTCAGCAGTATTCATTCCGGGAGTGGACAACTGGGAAGCAGACTTCCTCAGCACGACCTCCACCCGGGAGAGTGGGGACTTCACCCAGAAGTCTTCCACATGATTAAAAACTCGACAGGTATTGCGCCAGGTCCAGGGACCCTCAGGCAATAAGCTGTAGACGCTCTGGTAACACCGTGGGTGTACCAGTCAGGGTATGTGTTCCCTCCTCTGCCTCTCATACCCAAGGTACTGAGATTGATAAGATGGAGAGGAGTAAGCACTATATTCGTGGTTCCGGATTGGCCAAGAAGGACTTGGTAACCGGAACTTCAAGAGATGCTCACGGAGGATCCGTGGCCTCTACCTCTAAGAAGGGACCTGCTCCAGCAAGGACCCTGTCTGTTCCAAGACTTACCGCGGCTGCGTTTGACGGCATGGCGGTTGAACGCCGGATCCTGAAGGAAAAAAGGCATTCCGGATGAAGTCATCCCTATCCTGATCAAAGCCAGGAAGGATGTAACCGCAAAAACATTATCACCGCAATTGGCGAAAATATGTTGCGTGGTGCGAGGCCAGTAAGGCCCGACGGAGGAAATTCAACTGGGTCGATTCCTACATTTCCTGCAAACAGGAGTGTCTATGGGCCTGAAATTGGGGTCCATTAAGGTTCAAATTTCGGCCCTGTCAATTTTCTTCCAAAAAGAACTAGCTTCAGTCCCTGAAGTTCAGACGTTTGTAAAAGGGGTACTGCATATACAGCCTCCTTTTGTGCCTCCAGTGGCACTTTGGGATCTTAATGTAGTTTTGGGTTCCAAAAGTCACATTGGTTTGAACCACTTAAATCTGTGGAGTTAAAATATCTCACATGGAAAGTGGTCATGCTGTTGGCCCTGGCCTGGGCCAGGCGCGTGTCAGAATTGGCGGCTTTATCCTGAAAAAGCCCTTATCTGATTTTCCATTCGGACAGGGCGGAATTGAGGACTCGTCCTCAGTTTCTCCCCAAGGTGGTTTCAGCGTCTCACCTGAACCAACCTATTGGTGGTGCCTGCGGCTACTAGGGACTTGGAGGCCTCCAAGTTGCTAGACGTTGTCAGTGCCCTGAAAATATATGTTTCCAGGACGGCTGGAGTCAGGAAATCTGACTCGCTGTTTATCCTGTGTGCACCCAACAAGCTGGGTGCTCCTGCTTCTAAGCAGACTATTGCTCGTTGGATTTGTAGTACAATTCAGCTTGCACATTCTGTGGCAGGCCTGCCACAGCCAAAAATCTGTAAATGCCCACTCCACAAGGAAGGTGGGCTCATCTTGGGCGGCTGCCCGAGGGGTCTCGGCTTTACAACTTTGCCGAGCAGCTACTTGGTCAGGAGCAAATACGTTTGTAAAATTCTACAAAATTGATATCCTGGCTGAGGAGGACCTGGAGTTCTCTCATTTGGTGCTGCAGAGTCATCCGCACTCTCCCGCCCGTTTGGGAGCTTTGGTATAATCCCCATGGTCCTTACGGAGTCCCCAGCATCCACTTAGGACGTTAGAGAAAATAAGAATTTACTTACCGATAATTCTATTTCTCATAGTCCGTAGTGGATGCTGGGCGCCCATCCCAAGTGCGGATTGTCTGCAATACTTGTACATAGTTATTGTTACAAAAATCGGGTTATTATTGTTGTGAGCCATCTTTCAGAGGCTCCTCTGTTATCATGCTGTTAACTGGGTTCAGATCACAGGTTATACGGTGTGATTGGTGTGGCTGGTATGAGTCTTACCCGGGATTCAAAATCCTTCCTTATTGTGTACGCTCGTCCGGGCACAGTATCCTAACTGAGGCTTGGAGGAGGGTCATAGGGGGAGGAGCCAGTGCACACCAGATAGTCCTAAAGCTTTCTTTAGATGTGCCCAGTCTCCTGCGGAGCCGCTATTCCCCATGGTCCTTACGGAGTCCCCAGCATCCACTACGGACTATGAGAAATAGAATTATCGGTAAGTAAATTCTTATTTTCTCCTAGTCCATAGAGGATGCTGGGGTCCACTTCAGTACCATGGGGTATAGACGGTTCCGCAGGAGCCATGGGCACTTTAAGACTTTTCAAGGGTGTGAACTGGCTCCTCCCTCTATGCCCCTCCTCCAGACCTCAGTATAGGAACTGTGCCCAGGGAGACGGACATTTCGAGGAAAGGATTTACTTTTAAACTAACGGTGAGATTCATACCAGCTCACACATCAACCATGCCGCACAACATGGCATTCAACTTAACACATGCCAACGGGCATGAACAATTGCAGAAACATGCTGAAAATAATCGTAACACAACACTTGTGTAACTACAAAACTAACAACTGCAGGTAAAGTACGCACTGGGTCGGGTGCCCAGCATTCTCTACGGACTAGGAGAAAAGGATTTACCGGTAGGTATTAAAATCCTGTTTTCTTATACGTCCTAGAGGATGCTGGGGTCCACTTCAGTACCATGGGGTTATACCAAAGCTCCAGTACGGGCGGGAGAGTGCGGATGACCCTGCAGCACCGACTAACCAAACTTGAGGTCCTCATCGGCCAAGGTGTCAAACTTGTAAAACTTTGCAAACGTGTTTGCCCCTGACCAATTAGCTGCTCGGCAAAGTTGTAATGCCGAGACCCCCTGGGCAGCCTCCCAGGATGAGCCCACCTTTCTAGTAGAATGGGCATTTACCAACTTCGGTATCAGCAATCCTGCCGTGGAATGAGCGTGCTGAATCATCCCTCTGATCCAGCGTGCAATGCTCTGCTTAGAAGCAGGACACCCAATCTTGTTGGGAGCATACAGGATAAACAGAGCCTCTGTCTTCCATATCCTAGTTGTTCTTGCGACATAAATTTTCAAAGCTCTAACCACATCAAGAGACTTTGGCGCAGTGAAGGTGTCAGTAGCCACTGGAACCACAATAGGCTGGTTTATATGGAAAGACGAAACCACCTTCGGAAGAAATTGTTGGCGTGTTCTCAACTCTGCCCTATCTTCATGGAATATCAGGTAAGGGCTCTTGTGAGACAAGGCCCCCAACTCAGACACCCGCCTTGCGGATGCCAAGGCCAATAGCATGACCACTTTCCAAGTGAGAAACTTCAATTCTATCTCCTGTAGAGGTTCAAACCAATCCGATTGAAGGAATTGCAACACCACATTAAGGTCCCACAGTGCCACCGGAGGCACAAATGGAGGTTGGATGTGCAGCACCCCTTTCACGAAGGTCTGACCTTCTGGAAGGGAGGCCAATTGTTTTTGAAAGAAAACCGATAAGGCCGAAATCTGGACCTTGATTGAACCCAATCTTAGGCCCGCATCCACACCCGCCTGCAGAAAATGGAGAAAACGTCCCAAGTGAAACTCTTCTGTAGGAGCCTTCTTGGATTCACACCAAGACACATATTTTCTCCAAACACGGTGGTAATGTCTAGACGTTACTCCTTTCCTGGCCTGAATAAGAGTGGGGATGACTTCTTTGGGAATACCCTTTTGTCACGATCCGGGTATCTGGACGCCATTTCTTACCCATCAGATGCCTCCTAAGGCTGGCTCAGCGCTCCAGGACCGGATCTCATCTGTTATCCTGATGTGTACATTCCTGTATCCTCTCCTGTCACTCTGGGACGCTGTCACAGTAAACGCCATATTACACCTGGCATGGCGTCTCCCGCGGCCTCCGCCGCCGTCCCTGAACTTCTGCATGCAGAGTGTCTGAGTGGCGATTACGTCAGCCGCGGCCTCCGCTGTGTCCGCGTGGTTGGATGTGCATCTGTCAGCCTGGCGCCTCCTGTCTCCGGTGGCCGGCGCCGCCATTACTGTTTTCATTACCACATGGATTACAAACCAAACTTCCCTCCAAGTGTCTGCATGGGCGCAGCCATCTTGGATTCTGTCAGCTGATCATTTCCACCAATCTGTTCTCAGTATTGATAATCTGCATAATTGCCTAGCCAATCCCTTCCTTGCTGCAGGTATAAATACACTGTGCCTGAGCAAGGAAGGCGTCAGTGCTTTGGTTGTCAAACCTAGTTCCTGTTTGTCTCTCTCCTGTGATTGTCTTCCAGGTTCCAGCTCCTGTCTCAAGACTTCCACCATAGAGACCCGCACCAGCATTCCACCTGCGGTGTAGCCTGACTCTCCAATCCATTGTGGATTCATCTGTTTCCAGCTACAACATTACCTGCTTCCAGCTCAGCTTCCAGCAGAGTACAGCTTCTCTTAAAGGGCCGGTGTCCTTTCTACACTTTACCACTCTCCACCGGTATTATTATTTCTCCGCTCTCAAGTTCTACATTTCAGTTCATATTTCATCGCTCCCAAGTTCATTTATTATTTAACTGGTTCCAGCCAGTATCCACTCCGTGCTAACAACAGTCTGGTTCCAGCCAGTATCCACAGCAGCTGTTTTATCTTCAGCAACCCAGCTTTTCCTGGAACACCAGCTGGCACAATCCTGGGTTATCTCCATTGCTACAGTCGGGCCTGGTAAGGACTTTCCATCTAGAAGATCATAAGAACTATCTCACACTACCAGTGCCCTGTGGCTCCTGCCATCCTGTAGTACCCAGGAACTGTATTTATTCTTTGCTGACTTTTACGTTTTCTTTTACTGCTGCTGTGTTGCGGAGTTGTCATAATAAACATCATTGACTTTTATCCAAGTTGTCGTGGTCACGCCTTCGGGCAGTTATTATTCATGTTACTTACATGTCCAGGGGTCTGATACAACCTCCCAGGTTCCGGTACATCTCAGCCCCTACAACTGAGGCTGCCTCCCGTCAGCTCAGGCCCTCAGTTGTGACAGTAAGCACTGACCTAATGAATCCAGCCGGAGACCAGGATCAAGCGGCCAGGCCGATGCAAGAACTGGCAGCCCGACTAGAACATCAGGAGGCTGCACAGGGCCACATCATCCGCTGTCTCCAGGATCTCTCTATTCGGCTGGATGGGATTCAGACAACTCTCCGTGGATCAGGCGCATCTGGGGCGTCAACCACAGTGACTCCAACTATAACCCCACCCACCTTACCCGTTTCTGCTCCACGTCTTCATCTTCCAACGCCAGCAAAATTTGACGGATCTCCAAGATTCTGCAGGGGATTTCTCAACCAGTGTGAGATTCAGTTTGAGCTACAACCTGGCAATTTTCCCAGTGACCGTACAAAAATTGCCTACATCATCTCACTTCTCAGTGGCTCAGCCCTTGATTGGGCATCACCGTTATGGGAGAGGTCCGACACCCTGCTATCTTCCTACACTGCCTTCGTGTCAACATTCAGGCGCATCTTCGACGAGCCAGGCCGGGTAACCTCAGCTTCATCCGAGATTCTCCGTTTACGCCAGGGGTCACGTACTGTAGGACAATATCTGATACAGTTCCAGATCCTGGCATCCGAACTGGCATGGAACGACGAGGCCCTGTATGCTGCATTCTGGCATGGCTTATCTGAGCGTATTAAAGATGAGTTAGCTACCAGAGACTTACCTTCTAAGTTAGATGAGCTAATCTCACTCTGCACGAAAGTTGATTTACGTTTCAGAGAGAGAGCAACTGAGCGTGGAAGATCATCTGCTCCAAAATCTTCTGCTCCTCCTCCTCGTCAACTGTCACCATCTAAAGATGAGCCCATGCAACTTGTCCGTTCCCGTTTAACTCCTGCTGAGCGCCGAAGATGTCTCTCCGAGTCTCTCTGTCTCTATTGTGCAGCTCCGTCTCACACCATTAATGCCTGTCCCAAACGTCCGGGAAACTCCAAATCCTAGCTCGCCAAGGAGAGGGCCGGCTAGGAGTAATGATCTCCTCTCCATCTCCTCAAGATTGTAATCTCCCAGTCTCGCTTCAAGTTGCTCAACGTTATCGGAACGTCATTGCCCTCCTTGATTCCGGAGCAGCTGGGAACTTTATTACCGAAGCCTATGTTAAACGGTGGTCCCTACCCACCGAGAGACTTCCTTCGTCCATTTCTTTAACTGCCGTGGATGGCAGCAAAATTTTTGATGCAGTTATTTCTTTAAGGACTCTACCAGTTCGTCTGAGAGTGGGAGTTCTTCATTCCGAACTTATTTCTTTTTTAGTGATTCCAAGAGCCACACATCCTGTGGTCCTGGGCCTTCCATGGCTCCGTCTTCACAATCCTACAATTGATTGGACGACTACGCAAATCCTGGCATGGGGTTCCTCCTGTGCTGAGACATGTTTGTTTAAAGTATTGCCTGTCTGTTCTTCCTCCCCCAGGTCGTCTGATGTTCCACCTCCTCCATATCAAGATTTCACGGATGTGTTCAGTAAAGCTTCTGCTGATATCCTTCCTCCTCATAGAGAATGGGACTGCCCGATTGATCTCGTTCCAGGGAAGGTTCCACCTCGAGGCCGAACTTATCCGTTGTCTCTGCCTGAGACGCATTCTATGGAGGAATATATTAAAGAGAACCTAGCAAAGGGGTTCATTCGACCTTCTTCTTCTCCAGCCGGCGCAGGCTTCTTTTTTGTAAAAAAGAAAGATGGTGGTCTGCGGCCGTGCATCGACTACAGAGGTTTGAACGACATTACCATCAAGAACCGTTATCCTTTACCCCTGATTACTGAGCTCTTTGACAGAGTTAGCGGAGCTACCATCTTTACAAAGCTGGACTTGAGAGGTGCATACAATCTCATCCGGATCCGTGAGGGTGACGAGTGGAAGACCGCCTTTAACACCCGTGACGGACATTATGAGTACCTCGTCATGCCCTTCGGATTGAGCAATGCTCCAGCTGTCTTCCAGCATTTTGTCAATGAGATCTTCAGAGACATTCTATACCGTCATGTCGTGGTCTATCTAGACGATATCCTCATTTTTGCCAATGATTTAGAGGAACATCGTTTTTGGGTTAAAGAGGTTCTGTCCCGTCTCCGTGTCAATCATCTCTATTGCAAATTAGAAAAATGCGTCTTTGAAGTCAAGTCCATTCCGTTTCTAGGGTACATTGTGTCCGGTTCCGGACTAGAGATGGATCCTGAGAAACTACAAGCAATCCAAAATTGGCCGGTACCCTTAACCCTCAAAGGGGTCCAGAGGTTCTTAGGGTTCGCCAACTATTACCGAAAGTTTATACGAGACTTTTCCACCATTGTGGTGCCTATTACTGCTTTCACTAAGAAGGGTGCTAACCCGTCCAAGTGGTCTGAAGAAGCCATGCAAGCATTTCATCTTTTAAAACAAAGGTTCATCTCTGCGCCTGTTCTGAAACAGCCTGACATCGACTCTCCTTTCATCTTAGAGGTGGATGCCTCCTCCGTTGGAGTAGGAGCTGTGTTATCTCAGAGGGCTAAAGATGGCCATTTACACCCTTGCAGTTTCTTCTCCCGGAAGTTCTCCCCAGCTGAGCGCAACTATGCCATTGGCGACCAGGAGTTGCTAGCCATCAAGCTCGCTCTAGAAGAGTGGAGGTATCTGTTGGAGGGAGCTTCTCACTCAATCACCATACTTACAGACCACAAGAACCTTTTATATCTGAAAGGCGCACAATGTCTCAACCCTCGTCAGGCCAGATGGGCACTTTTCTTTTCCAGGTTCGACTTTAAACTCCAGTTCTGTCCGGGCTCTCAGAATCGCAAGGCCGATGCCCTTTCCCGCTCATGGGAGCAAGAAAATGAGTCAGAGTCTTCAGACAAGCATCCTATTATAAATCCGTTGGCATTCTCCACGGTAGGGATGGACTCTACGCCCCCATCAGGGAAAAGTTTTGTGAAACCGATGCTAAGGAAGAAGCTCATGCATTGGGCCCATGCTTCCCGTTTTGCCGGACATACAGGTATCCAAAAAACCCTGGAGTTTATCTCTAGGTCCTATTGGTGGCCAACTCTGAAAAAGGACGTCTTGGAGTTTATTGCATCTTGCCCAAAGTGTGCTCAACATAAGGTATCCCGCCAGTCGCCTGCGGGGCAACTGGTTCCACTATCTGTTCCCCGTCGACCTTGGACCCATTTGTCGATGGATTTTATTACTGATTTACCCATGTGCAGCAAGTTCAATACCATCTGGGTGGTAGTTGACCGGTTCACCAAGATGGCACACTTCATTCCTCTCACCGGTCTTCCGTCAGCTTCCAAGTTGGCTCAAGTATTCATACAAGAGATCTTCCGACTCCACGGTCTTCCTGAAGAAATTATCTCAGATCGAGGAGTTCAATTCACAGCCAAATTCTGGCGAAGTTTATGTCAAGTCCTCCAAGTCAAGCTAAAGTTTTCCACGGCTTACCATCCTCAGACCAATGGTCAAACTGAGAGGGTGAATCAGGACTTGGAGTCCTTCCTCCGCATCTATGTGTCCTCCTCTCAAGATGACTGGGTTCAATTACTTCCCTGGGCCGAGTTCTGTCATAACAACCAGTATCATTCTTCATCTGCTTCAACACCATTCTTCACTAATTTTGGATTCCACCCTAAAGTCCCTGAGTTCCAACCGCTTCCAGCAACTTCTGTTCCCGCAGTGGATATCACCTTGCATCAGTTTGCCAATATCTGGAAGAGCGTACGATCAGCTCTGCTCAAGGCATCGTTCAGGTACAAGAAGTTTGCGGATAAGAAGCGTCGAGCAGTTCCTGCTCTCAAGGTGGGTGATCGGGTATGGTTATCCACGAAGAATTTGAGGTTAAGAGATTCCCAGTATGAAGTTTGCACCTCGCTATATCGGTCCTTTCAAGATTGAACAAGTCATCAATCCTGTTGCTTACAGACTCCAGTTGCCTCCCTTCTTAAAAATACCCAGGACATTCCATGTTTCCCTGTTGAAACCGCTGATCTTGAATCGGTTTCATTCCTCACTTCCTCCAACTCCGAAAGTCCAAACTCAACGAGGCGTTGAGTATGAAGTGGCCAAGATCCTGGACTCACGTCACCGTTACGGTCAACTACAATATCTTATTGACTGGAAGGGTTATGGTCCTGAGGAACGTTCATGGACCAATGCTTCTGATGTCCATGCTCCTGCCTTGGTCCGGAGATTCCATTCCAAGTTTCCTCAAAAGCCAAAGAAGTGTCCTGGGGCCACTCCTAAAGGGGGGGGTGCTGTCACGATCCGGGTATCTGGACGCCATTTCTTACCCATCAGATGCCTCCTAAGGCTGGCTCAGCGCTCCAGGACCGGATCTCATCTGTTATCCTGATGTGTACATTCCTGTATCCTCTCCTGTCACTCTGGGACGCTGTCACAGTAAACGCCATATTACACCTGGCATGGCGTCTCCCGCGGCCTCCGCCGCCGTCCCTGAACTTCTGCATGCAGAGTGTCTGAGTGGCGATTACGTCAGCCGCGGCCTCCGCTGTGTCCGCGTGGTTGGATGTGCATCTGTCAGCCTGGCGCCTCCTGTCTCCGGTGGCCGGCGCCGCCATTACTGTTTTCATTACCACATGGATTACAAACCAAACTTCCCTCCAAGTGTCTGCATGGGCGCAGCCATCTTGGATTCTGTCAGCTGATCATTTCCACCAATCTGTTCTCAGTATTGATAATCTGCATAATTGCCTAGCCAATCCCTTCCTTGCTGCAGGTATAAATACACTGTGCCTGAGCAAGGAAGGCGTCAGTGCTTTGGTTGTCAAACCTAGTTCCTGTTTGTCTCTCTCCTGTGATTGTCTTCCAGGTTCCAGCTCCTGTCTCAAGACTTCCACCATAGAGACCCGCACCAGCATTCCACCTGCGGTGTAGCCTGACTCTCCAATCCATTGTGGATTCATCTGTTTCCAGCTACAACATTACCTGCTTCCAGCTCAGCTTCCAGCAGAGTACAGCTTCTCTTAAAGGGCCGGTGTCCTTTCTACACTTTACCACTCTCCACCGGTATTATTATTTCTCCGCTCTCAAGTTCTACATTTCAGTTCATATTTCATCGCTCCCAAGTTCATTTATTATTTAACTGGTTCCAGCCAGTATCCACTCCGTGCTAACAACAGTCTGGTTCCAGCCAGTATCCACAGCAGCCGTTTTATCTTCAGCAACCCAGCTTTTCCTGGAACACCAGCTGGCACAATCCTGGGTTATCTCCATTGCTACAGTCGGGCCTGGTAAGGACTTTCCATCTAGAAGATCATAAGAACTATCTCACACTACCAGTGCCCTGTGGCTCCTGCCATCCTGTAGTACCCAGGAACTGTATTTATTCTTTGCTGACTTTTACGTTTTCTTTTACTGCTGCTGTGTTGCGGAGTTGTCATAATAAACATCATTGACTTTTATCCAAGTTGTCGTGGTCACGCCTTCGGGCAGTTATTATTCATGTTACTTACATGTCCAGGGGTCTGATACAACCTCCCAGGTTCCGGTACATCTCAGCCCCTACAACTGAGGCTGCCTCCCGTCAGCTCAGGCCCTCAGTTGTGACACCTTTCGGGCTAGGATCCGGCGCTCAACAGCTATGCCGTCAAACGTAGCTGTGTTAAGTCTTGATACATTCACGGCCCCTGCTACAGCAGGTCCTCGCAAAGAGGAAGAGGCCGAGGATCTTCTATGAGCAACTCCTGAAGATCTGGATACCATGCCCTCCTTGGCCAGTCTGGGGCAATGAGGATCGCTCGAAACCTTGTTCTTCTTATGAGCTTGAGAACTTTTGGTATCAGTGGAAGTGGAGGGAAGACATATACCGATCGAAACACCCCTGTGACACCAGTGCATCCACTGCTATTGCTTGAGGGTCTCTCGACCTGGAACAATATCTCTGAAGCTTCTTGTTGAGACGAGATGCCATCATGTCTACTTGAGGAACTCCCCAAAGACTTGTCATCTCTGCGAAGACTTCTTGGTGGAGGCCCCACTCTCCTGGATGGAGATCGCGTCTGCTGAGGAAGTCTGCTTCCCAGTTGTCCACTCCCGGAATGAAAATTGCTGACAGAGCTCTTGCACGTCTTTCTGCCCAGAGGAGGCTCTTTGTCACCTCTGCCATTGCCGCTCTGCTTTTCCTTCCGCCCTGACGGTTTATGTACGCGACTGCTGTTACATTGTCCGACTGGATCTTGAAGAAGATGCCCCGCTTGTAGAAGGTGTTGTAAATGGCCCTCAATTCCAGAACGTTTATGTGAAGTTAGGATTCCTGACTTGACCATTTTCCTTGGAAGCTTTTTCCCTGTGTGACTGCTCCCCAGCCTTGGAGACTTGCTTCCATGGTTACTAGGACCCAGTCCTGAATCCCGAACCTGAATCCCTCTAATAGGTGAGAACTGTGTAGCCACCACAGGAGCGAAATCCTGGCTTTGGGGGACAGGATTATCTTCTGGTGCATGTGTAGGTGGGATCCGGACCACTTGTCCAACAGGTCACACTGGAATACTCTGGCATGGAATTGGCCAAACTGTATGGCCTCGTAGGCCGTTACCATGTTTCCCAACAACTGAATGCATTGATGGATCGACACTCTTGTTGGTTTCAAAATCTGTTTGACCATTCTCTGGATTTCCAGAGCCTTTTCTACTTGAAGAAATACCCTCTGTATTTCTGTGTCCAGTATCATTCCCAGAAAGGACAATCTTGTCGTCGGTTCCAACTGCGACTTTGGAAAATTCATGATCCAACCGTGTTGTTGGAGTACTGACAGGGAGAGTGCAATGTTCTGCACCAACCATTCCCTGGATCTTGCTTTTATCAGGAGATCATCCAGGTAAGGAATTATATTGACTCCTTGTTGTCGGAGGACCATCATCTCTGCCATCACCTTGGTGAATACCCTCGGTGCCGTGGAGAGTCCAAACAGCAACGTCTGGAACTGGTAATGGCAATCCTGCACTGCGAATCTCAGATAAGTTTGATGAGGAGGATAAATGGGAACATGCAAGTAAGCATCTTTTATGTATACTGACACCTTGAAGTCCCCTTCCTCCAGACTAGAAATCACTGCCCTCAAAGATTCCATCTTGAACTTGAATCTTTTCAGGTAGAGATTGAGAGATTTCAGGTTTAAAATTGGTCTGACCGAGCCGTCCGGCTTCAGAACTACGGAGAGGCTTGAATATAAAACCTTCTCCCTATTGCGACAAGGGTACCAGGACAATGACTTGATCCACATAATTTTTGAATTGCAGCTGCTACTACTTCTCTGTCCGGAAGAGAAGCTAGCAAGGTCGATTTGAAAAATCGGCACGGGGGGACGTCTTGAAACTCCAGTTTGTATCCATGGGACACTATTTGCAAGATCCATGGGTCCAGGCCAGATTGAACCCAGAGCTGACTGAAAAGTTTTAGACGTGCTCCCACCCGAGCGGACTCCCGCACAGGAGTCCCAGCGTCATGCTGCAGATTTGGCAGAAGCAGGGGTTGATTTCTGCTCCTGCATTCCTGGAGACGCTATAGACTTTTTTCCTCTTCCCCTCCCTCTACATGCAAAGAAAGGGGAACCTTTACCCTTTTTGTATTTGTTGGGCCGAAAGGACTGCATCTGAGAGTGATGTGTCTTTTTTGCCGGCGCAGGAGCATAAGGCAAGAATGTCGACTTACCTGCGGTAGCCGCAGAGACTAAAGCATCCAGCCCATCTCCAAACAAGGCCTCACCTTTATACAGGAGAGCCTCCATATTTCTTTTGGAATCTGCGTCAGCATTCCATTGGCGAATCCACAATGCCCTCCGAGCTGAGACTGCCATGGTAGCGGCTTTTGAACCCAAGAGCCCAATATCTTTCATGGCTTCTAGCATGTATGCAGCAGCATCTTTAATATGACCTAACGTTAGGAGTATCTCGTCTCTATCTATCGTGTCAATTTCAGATGACAAGTTGTCTGACCATTTTTCGATAGCACTACTCACCCACGCACAAGCAATGGTGGGCCTGAGTAGCATACCATTGGCCACATAAATAGATTTTAACGTAGTCTCCAACTTGCGGTCTGCCGACTCCTTTAGTGAAGCCGTCCCAGGTGCAGGGAGAATCACCTTTTTAGTTAAACGTGACAGGGCACTGTCTAGAACGGGGGGTGACTCCCACCTCTTCCTGTCCTCTCCTGGGAAAGGATAAGCAACCTGAATTCTTTTGGGAATCTGAAATTTCTTTTCAGGGTTTGCCCAAACTCCCTCAAAGAGAGTATTTAGCTCGTGAGAAAGAGGCAAAGTTACATTAATTTTCTTTTCCTTATAAAAATAAGCCTTCTTCTGAGGTAAAGGAGGGGCTTCCGTAACTTCCAAGACTTCCTTTATAGCAACAATCATGTATTGAATGCTTTTTGGCAATTTAGGATCTATTCCCCTGGAATCACTGTCGACACAGGAATCAGAGTCCGTGTCGGTATCAGTTTGTACTATTTGTGGTCTCTTATGTGACCCAGAGGGGTCGCCTGTGGATGAAAAGGCAGAACTATGAAAAATCACATCCTCCACTGATTTTCTCCAGTTTTCTGCATGAGACTCAGACTTATTCAATCTCTTACTGATATGATTCACACTATCACGTAATTCTTTCACCCATTCAGGCTCGTGGTGTGCCGGCAGCGCCACCACATTACAACTCTGTTTCCCTAAAATGGCTCCCTCAGGGGAAGAGCTCCCTGCCTCAGACATGTCACACACGTGCACAACCACACCACAGACACTCCGGGACTTATAGGGGACAGACCCACAGTAAAATCTGTCAGAAGGATGCAGAAAGGATTTGCCAGCTCACAACCCAGCGCTAGTGATAAAAACCCTGTGTAACACAAAAATGCCCACAGACCTGTAGCGCTTTTATAATGATAAATTCACAATACAGCACCAATTTATACTGTGCCCCCCCCCCCCCTGTTTTGCACCCTGATACTTGTTCAGAAGTGGAGGAGGACCAGCGTTCTTCTCTGCAGCCTGCTTGGAGAGAAAATGGCACTGAGCAGTGTGCTGGCTGACTGAGGAGGAAGCCCCACCCCCGTAATGGCGCGTTTCCCCTCAGCAATTTCAATACAAAATTTTATATTGGCGGGGGTAGGACTGTGCCTCAGCAACTTATGTCCTCTTATTAGCCAGTTTTGATTAGGTTTCATGCTGCAAAGGGCGCCCCGGCCCCCCGCACCCTGCACCCTGCTGTGCCTGTGTTGAAGGGTAGTCTGGCACGCAGCGTTCCCGCCCGCTGCGCGGTACCTTTTAGCCGTCACAATAACTGAAGATGCTCTTCTGTACACTCACCTGTCTTCTGACTTCTGGCTCTGTAAGGGGGGTGATGGCGGGCTGTGGGAGTGAGCGCATAGCCGCAGATAGTGTTCAGTACCCTTCAGGAGCTAATGGTGTCTTGTCAGCCAGAAGCAGAGCCATGAAACTATTCAGGAAGTTGGTTCCTACTTCTGCCCTCTAAGTCCCATGAAGCAGGGAGGCTGTTGCCAGCAGTCCTCCCTGAAAATAAAAAACCTAACATAAAGTCTTTCAGAGAAACTCAGTAGAGCTCCCCTGGAGTGCATCCAGTCTGCCTGGGCACATTTTCTAAACTGAGGTCTGGAGGAGGGGCATAGAGGGAGGAGCCAGTTCACACCCTTGAAAAGTCTTAAAGTGCCCATGGCTCCTGCGGAACCGTCTATACCCCATGGTACTGAAGTGGACCCCAGCATCCTCTAGGACGTATGAGAAATGTCTTTATAAACAATATTTGAATTTTTCCTTCAGGGATTAACATAAAAAGATGCTTGGGGCTACTACCACGTGAGCAAGCCATGTAAATCTGCCGATGGGAATAGCAGCTAGTCCTGAGATCTACGCCTGCAGCCCTGAGCGACTTGTTGATCGTCCCTGTAACTTATTGATCGTCATAGTGAAGCAGATGCTTATAGGAAACTGCAGGCACTAGAATTGAAAAGGAAAATTGTTGGGAATAATGCGTATACATGGTATAAACACAGTCTCACCTGCGCCAGATCCTGTTAGAATCTCTGCCTCAATTAAGTTCCTCTGCAGCACAGTCCCATTAAGTTGGGTTGCTTTTAGCTAATCGCCTTAGTCTAGATTGCTTAGCTTTGGTGGAAATCTTGGACAGATTTGATCTCTTTCGTGACGGCAAAATTATACCACTATAATAAACAGTACACCGATAAGCCATAGTTTTCTATTGCAAGTAACATGACCAGCAACTCTATGATATGTAGTATTTGTCTTGGTGCGCATCTACTGGGTTGACATGTATACTGTAACGTCATTAGTCAAGATAAGCTGCCTGATCAGTGATTAAAATATAGTCAGATTTTCCTGTGAAATAGATCTTGAGATACATATACCTGTATCTATGTATTTATATATGTATACATATATAACTGCTCGTGTTTGGGGTGTGCGGTATATGTATATATTATATATACTGTACTGCACTATCTATCTCAGTGTGTCCAGTCCCCGGCTGCTGAGGAGTCCAGACACACACAGCAGCTGTGACTGGCTGCTGAGACCACAGCATAGGAGGATCCCGGCTGCTGTGTGAAGGAGTGCAGTGATTGACAGCAGATACGGGGCTGTAAGTGCGGCTTAAGCAGAGCTGATCAGCTGACCTCAGATAGTAAGGAGGTGGGCACTGCGGTGAGTCCGGCATCTGACAGCTAATCAAGGCAGGCCCAGGCAGATTAGAGGCTCGCTGTGAGGAGGATCTGGCCCCCCAAATGAGGCAAGTGGTGGGCAACAGCAAAAGGAGACAGTTCATTGGAGGAGAGCGTCCAGCAGGATATTTGTGATTCCGCACTTACAGGCGACTGGAAAGGTATTACCACGGGACACTCTGACAGAATACTCCAGCTTGTTTTATAGAGTGCAGACTAGCTCTTCAATAGTGTATACTCCAGGTCACCTGATTGCAGCATGTTTTTAGTCAGAGATAGTTACAGATGAGCATAAACTGAGCAGCCAAGTACTTTATACTAAACAGGCAGCATACTGCTAGACTTATTAGGAAAGCTACTGTATTAAAAATTAATAACCTGGGTTGTGCTGTCTGTCTCAAATTAGTTACCTGCACTTTCATTTAGAGATGAGCGGGTTCGGTTCCTCGGGATCCGAACCCCCCCGAACTTCACCCATTTTACACAGTTCCGAGGCAGACTCGAATCTTCCCGCCTTGCTCGGTTAACCAGAACGCGCCCGAACGTCATCATCCCGCTGTCGGATTCTCGCGAGATTCTTATTCTATATAAGGAGCCGCGTGTCGCCCCCATTTTCACTCGTGCATTGGAGATTGAACGGAGAGGACGTGGCAGCGTTCTCTCCCTGAAAAGCTCCGTAATCTGTGCTCAGTGTGTTGCAAATATCTGTGCTCAGTGTGCTGCAAATATCTGTGCTCAGTGTGCTTAAAATATCTACGTTCTCTGCCTGAAAACGCTCCATATCTGTGCTCAGTGTGCTGCAAATATCTGAGCTCAGTGTGCTGAAAATATCTACGTTCTCTGCCTGAAAACGCTCCATATCTGTGCTCAGTGTGCTGCAAATATCTGATCAGTGTGCTGCATTGTGGGGACTGGGGACCACCAGTATAAGTATTTACATGATGTGGCCATTCACTGGTACCTGGTGACAGAACGTATACTGGATTCTCCCACAATGTAACTTTATATCTGTCACCTATATACATGATGTGGTCATTCACTGGTACCTGGTGACAGAACGTATACTGGATTCCTCCACAATGTAACTTTATATCTGTCACCTATATACATGATGTGGTCATTCACTGGTACCTGGTGACAGAACGTATACTGGATTCTCCCACAATGTAACTTTATATCTGTCACCTATATACATGATGTGGTCATTCACTGGTACCTGGTGACAGAACGTATACTGGATTCCCCCACAATGTAACTTTATATCTGTCACCTATATACATGATGTGGTCATTCACTGGTACCTGGTGACAGAACGTATACTGGATTCCCCCACAATGTAACATTATATCTGTCACTTATATACATGATGTGGTCATTCACTGGTACCTGGTGACAGAACGTATACTGGATTCCCCCACAATGTAACTTTATATCTGTCACCTATATATATATGATGTGGTCATTCACTGGTACCTGGTGACAGAACATATACTGGATTCCCCCACAATGTAATTTTATATCTGTCACCTATATACATGATGTGGTCATTCACTGGTACCTGGTGACAGAACGTATACTGGATTCCCCCACAATGTAACTTTATATCTGTCACCTACATACATGATGTGGTCATTCACTGGTACCTGGTGACAGAACATATACTGGATTCCCCCACAATGTAACTTTATATCTGTCACCTATATACTAGAGATGAGCGGGTTCGGTTCCTCGGAATCCGAACCCGCCCGAACTTCATGTTTTTTTACACGGGTCCGAGCGACTCGGATCTTCCCGCATTGCTCGGTTAACCCGAGCGCGCCCGAACGTCATCATGACGCTGTCGGATTCTCGCGAGGCTCGGATTCTATCGCGAGACTCGGATTCTATATAAGGAGCCGCGCGTCGCCGCCATTTTCACACGTGCATTGAGATTGATAGGGAGAGGCTGGCGTCCTCTCCATTTAGATTAGAAGAGAGAGAGTGAGATTGAGACAGAGACACTTGATTTACTGGAGCTTAGGAGTACTAGAGAGTGCAGAGTTTACTAGTGACTGACCACTGACCAGTGACCACCAGTGCAGTTTTATTTAATATAATCCGTTCTCTGCCTGAAAAAAACGATACACAGTGACTCAGTCACATACCATATCTGTGCTCAGCCCAGTGTGCTGCATCATCTATGTATAATATCTGACTGTGCTCACACAGCTTAATTGTGGGGGAGACTGGGGAGCAGTTATAGGTTATAGCAGGAGCCAGGAGTACATACATATTATTAAAATTAAACAGTGCACACTTTTGCTGCAGGCAGGAGTGCCACTGCCAGTGTGACTGACCAGTGACCTGACCACACTGACCACCAGTATAGTATACTATATTGTGATTGCCTAAAAAAGTTAAACACTCGTCGTGTGACTTGTGTGGTGTTTTTTTTTTTATTCTATAAAAAACTCATTCTGCTGACAGACAGTGTCCAGCAGGTCCGTCATTATATAATATATACCTGTCCGGCTGCAGTAGTGATATATATATATTTTTTATATCATTATTCATCATCCAGTCGCAGCAGACACAGTACGGTAGTTCACGGCTGTAGCTACCTCTGTGTCGGCACTCGGCAGTCCATCCATAATTGTATACCACCTACCCGTGGTTTTTTTTTTCTTTCTTCTTTATACATACTACATCTCATTATCATCCAGTCTATATTAGCAGCAGACACAGTACAGTACGGTAGTCCACGGCTGTAGCTACCTCTGTGTCGGCACTCGGCAGTCCATCCAAAATTGTATACCACCTACCCGTGGTTTTTTTTTCTTTCTTCTTTATACATACTACATCTCATTATCATCCAGTCTATGTTAGCAGCAGACACAGTACAGTACGGTAGTCCACGGCTGTAGCTACCTCTGTGTCGGCACTCGGCAGTCCGTCCATAATTGTATACCACCTACCCGTGGTTTTTTTTTCTTTCTTCTTTATACATACTACATCTCATTATCATCCAGTCTATATTAGCAGCAGACACAGTACAGTACGGTAGTCCACGGCTGTAGCTACCTCTGTGTCGGCACTCGGCAGTCCATCCATAATTGTATACCACCTACCCGTGGTTTTTTTTTCTTTCTTCTTTATACATACTACATCTCATTATCATCCAGTCTATATTAGCAGCAGACACAGTACAGTACGGTAGTCCACGGCTGTAGCTACCTCTGTGTCGGCACTCGGCAGTCCGTCCATAATTGTATACCACCTACCCGTGGTTTTTTTTTCTTTCTTCTTTATACATACATACTACATCTCATTATCAACCAGTCTATATTAGCAGCAGACACAGTACAGTACGGTAGTCCACGGCTGTAGCTACCTCTGTGTCGTCACTCGGCAGTCCATCCATAATTGTATACCACCTACCCGTGGGTTTTTTTTTCTTTCTTCTTTATACATACATACTACATCTCATTATCAACCAGTCTATATTAGCAGCAGACACAGTACAGTACGGTAGTCCACGGCTGTAGCTACCTCTGTGTCGGCACTCGGCAGTCCATCCATAATTGTATACCACCTACCCGTGGTTTTTTTTTCTTTCTTCTTTATACATACTACATCTCATTATCATCCAGTCTATATTAGCAGCAGACACAGTACAGTATGGTAGTCCACGGCTGTAGCTACCTCTGTGTCGGCACTCGGCAGTCCGTCCATAATTGTATACCACCTACCCGTGGTTTTTTTTTCTTTCTTCTTTATACATACATACTACATCTCATTATCATCCAGTCTATATTAGCAGCAGACACAGTACAGTACGGTAGTCCACGGCTGTAGCTACCTCTGTGTCGGCACTCGGCAGTCCATTCATAATTGTATACAAGTATCCATCCATCTCCATTGTTTACCTGAGGTGCCTTTTAGTTGTGCCTATTAAAATATGGAGAACAAAAATGTTGAGGTTCCAAAATTAGGGAAAGATCAAGATCCACTTCCACCTCGTGCTGAAGCTGCTGCCACTAGTCATGGCCGAGACGATGAAATGCCAGCAACGTCGTCTGCCAAGGCCGATGCCCAATGTCATAGTACAGAGCATGTCAAATCCAAAACACCAAATATCAGTAAAAAAAGGACTCCAAAACCTAAAATAAAATTGTCGGAGGAGAAGCGTAAACTTGCCAATATGCCATTTACCACACGGAGTGGCAAGGAACGGCTGAGGCCCTGGCCTATGTTCATGGCTAGTGGTTCAGCTTCACATGAGGATGGAGGCACTCAGCCTCTCGCTAGAAAAATGAAAAGACTCAAGCTGGCAAAAGCAGTAGCACCGCAAAGAACTGTGCGTTCTTCGAAATCCCAAATCCACAAGGAGAGTCCAATTGTGTCGGTTGCGATGCCTGACCTTCCCAACACTGGACGTGAAGAGCATGCGCCTTCCACCATTTGCACGCCCCCTGCAAGTGCTGGAAGGAGCACCCGCAGTACAGTTCCTGATAGTCAGATTGAAGATGTCAGTGTTAAAGTACACCAGGATGGGGAGGATATGGGTGTTGCTGGCGCTGGGGAGGAAATTGACCAGGAGGATTCTGATGGTGAGGTGGTTTGTTTAAGTCAGGCACCCGGGGAGACACCTGTTGTCCATGGGAGGAATATGGCCGTTGACATGCCTGGTGAAAATACCAAAAAAATCAGCTCTTCGGTGTGGAACTATTTCAACAGAAATGCGGACAACAGGTGTCAAGCCGTGTGTTCCCTTTGTCAAGCTGTAATAAGTAGGGGTAAGGACGTTAACCACCTCGGAACATCCTCCCTTATACGTCACCTGCAGCGCATTCATAATAAGTCAGTGACAAGTTCAAAAACTTTGGGTGACAGCGGAAGCAGTCCACTGACCAGTAAATCCCTTCCTCTTGTAACCAAGCTCACGCAAACCACCCCACCAACTCCCTCAGTGTCAATTTCCTCCTTCCCCAGGAATGCCAATAGTCCTGCAGGCCATGTCACTGGCAATTCTGACGAGTCCTCTCCTGCCTGGGATTCCTCCGATGCATCCTTGCGTGTAACGCCTACTGCTGCTGGCGCTGCTGTTGTTGCTGCTGGGAGTCGATGGTCATCCCAGAGGGGAAGTCGTAAGCCCACTTGTACTACTTCCAGTAAGCAATTGACTGTTCAACAGTCCTTTGCGAGGAAGATGAAATATCACAGCAGTCATCCTGCTGCAAAGCGGATAACTGAGGCCTTGACAACTATGTTGGTGTTAGACGTGCGTCCGGTATCCGCCGTTAGTTCACAGGGAACTAGACAATTTATTGAGGCAGTGTGCCCCCGTTACCAAATACCATCTAGGTTCCACTTCTCTAGGCAGGCGATACCGAAAATGTACACGGACCTCAGAAAAAGACTCACCAGTGTCCTAAAAAATGCAGCTGGACCCAATGTCCACTTAACCACGGACATGTGGACAAGTAGAGCAGGGCAGGGTCAGGACTATATGACTGTGAAGGCCCACTGGGTAGATGTATGGACTCCCGCCGCAAGAACAGCAGCGGCGGCACCAGTAGCAGCATCTCGCAAACGCCAACTCTTTCCTAGGCAGGCTACGCTTTGTATCACCGCTTTCCAGAATACGCACACAGCTGAAAACCTCTTACGGCAACTGAGGAAGATCATCGCGGAATGGCTTACCCCAATTGGACTCTCCTGTGGATTTGTGGCATCGGACAACGCCAGCAATATTGTGTGTGCATTAAATATGGGCAAATTCCAGCACGTCCCATGTTTTGCACATACCTTGAATTTGGTGGTGCAGAATTTTTTAAAAAACGACAGGGGCGTGCAAGAGATGCTGTCGGTGGCCAGAAGAATTGCGGGACACTTTCGGCGTACAGGCACCACGTACAGAAGACTGGAGCACCACCAAAAACTACTGAACCTGCCCTGCCATCATCTGAAGCAAGAAGTGGTAACGAGGTGGAATTCAACCCTCTATATGCTTCAGAGGTTGGAGGAGCAGCAAAAGGCCATTCAAGCCTATACAATTGAGCACGATATAGGAGGTGGAATGCACCTGTCTCAAGCGCAGTGGAGAATGATTTCAACGTTGTGCAAGGTTCTGATGCCCTTTGAACTTGCCACACGTGAAGTCAGTTCAGACACTGCCAGCCTGAGTCAGGTCATTCCCCTCATCAGGCTTTTGCAGAAGAAGCTGGAGACATTGAAGGAGGAGCTAACACGGAGCGATTCCGCTAGGCATGTGGGACTTGTGGATGGAGCCCTTAATTCGCTTAACAAGGATTCACGGGTGGTCAATCTGTTGAAATCAGAGCACTACATTTTGGCCACCGTGCTCGATCCTAGATTTAAAGCCTACCTTGGATTTCTCTTTCCGGCAGACACAAGTCTGCTGGGGTTGAAAGACCTGCTGGTGAGAAAATTGTCAAGTCAAGCGGAACGCGACCTGTCAACATCTCCTCCTTCACATTCTCCCGCAACTGGGGGTGCGAGGAAAAGGCTCAGAATTCCGAGCCCACCCGCTGGCGGTGATGCAGGGCAGTCTGGAGCGACTGCTGATGCTGACATCTGGTCTGGGTTGAAGGACCTGACAACGATTACTGACATGTCGTCTACTGTCACTGCATATGATTCTCTCAACATTGAAAGAATGGTGGAGGATTATATGAGTGACCGCATCCAAGTAGGCACGTCACACAGTCCGTACTTATACTGGCAGGAAAAAGAGGCAATTTGGAGGCCCTTGCACAAACTGGCTTTATTCTACCTAAGTTGCCCTCCCACAAGTGTGTACTCAGAAAGAGTGTTTAGTGCCGCCGCTCACCTTGTCAGCAATCGGCGTACGAGGTTACATCCAGAAAATGTGGAGAAGATGATGTTCATTAAAATGAATTATAATCAATTCCTCCGCGGAGACATTGACCAGCAGCAATTGCTTCCACAAAGTACACAGGGAGCTGAGATGGTGGATTCCAGTGGGGACGAATTGATAATCTGTGAGGAGGGGGATGTACACGGTGATATATCGGAGGATGATGATGAGGTGGACATCTTGCCTCTGTAGAGCCAGTTTGTGCAAGGAGAGATTAATTGCTTCTTTTTTGGGGGGGGTCCAAACCAACCCGTCATATCAGTCACAGTCGTGTGGCAGACCCTGTCACTGAAATGATGGGTTGGTTAAAGTGTGCATGTCCTGTTTATACAACATAAGGGTGGGTGGGAGGGCCCAAGGACAATTCCATCTTGCACCTCTTTTTTCTTTTCTTTTTCTTTGCGTCATGTGCTGTTTGGGGAGGGTTTTTTGGAAGGGCCATCCTGCGTGACACTGCAGTGCCACTCCTAGATGGGCTCGGCGTTTGTGTCGGCCACTAGGGTCGCTTATCTTACTCACACAGTCAGCTACCTCATTGCGCCTCTTTTTTTCTTTGCGTCATGTGCTGTTTGGGGAGGGTTTTTTGGAAGGGCCATCCTGCGTGACACTGCAGTGCCACTCCTAGATGGGCCCGGTGTTTGTGTCGGCCACTAGGGTCGCTTATCTTACTCACACAGTCAGCTACCTCATTGCGCCTCTTTTTTTCTTTGCGTCATGTGCTGTTTGGGGAGGGTTTTTTGGAAGGGACATCCTGCGTGACACTGCAGTGCCACTCCTAGATGGGCCCGGTGTTTGTGTCGGCCACTAGGGTCGCTTATCTTACTCACACAGTCAGCTACCTCATTGCGCCTCTTTTTTTCTTTGCGTCATGTGCTGTTTGGGGAGGGTTTTTTGGAAGGGACATCCTGCGTGACACTGCAGTGCCACTCCTAGATGGGCCCGGTGTTTGTGTCGGCCACTAGGGTCGCTTATCTTACTCACACAGTCAGCTACCTCATTGCGCCTCTTTTTTTCTTTGCGTCATGTGCTGTTTGGGGAGGGTTTTTTGGAAGGGACATCCTGCGTGACACTGCAGTGCCACTCCTAGATGGGCCCGGTGTTTGTGTCGGCCACTAGGGTCGCTTATCTTACTCACACAGTCAGCTACCTCATTGCGCCTCTTTTTTTCTTTGCGTCATGTGCTGTTTGGGGAGGGTTTTTTGGAAGGGACATCCTGCGTGACACTGCAGTGACACTCCTAGATGGGCCCGGTGTTTGTGTCGGCCACTAGGGTCGCTTATCTTACTCACACAGTCAGCTAACTCATTGCGCCTCTTTTTTTCTTTGCGTCATGTGCTGTTTGGGGAGGGTTTTTTGGAAGGGACATCCTGCGTGACACTGCAGTGCCACTCCTAGATGGGCCCGGTGTTTGTGTCGGCCACTAGGGTCGCTAATCTTACTCACACAGCTACCTCATTGCGCCTCTTTTTTTCTTTGCGTCATGTGCTGTTTGGGGAGGGTTTTTTGGAAGGGACATCCTGCGTGACACTGCAGTGCCACTCCTAGATGGGCCCGGTGTTTGTGTTGGCCACTAGGGTCGCTTATCTTACTCACACAGCGACCTCAGTGCAAATTTTAGGACTAAAAATAATATTGTGAGGTGTGAGGTATTCAGAATAGACTGAAAATGAGTGGAAATTATGGTTTTTGAGGTTAATAATACTTTGGGATCAAAATGACCCCCAAATTCTATGATTTAAGCTGTTTTTTAGGGTTTTTTGAAAAAAACACCCGAATCCAAAACACACCCGAATCCGACAAAAAAAATTCGGTGAGGTTTTGCCAAAACGCGGTCGAACCCAAAACACGGCCGCGGAACCAAACACAAAACCAAAACACAAAACCCGAAAAATTTCAGGCGCTCATCTCTACTATATACATGATGTGGTCATTCACTGGTACATGGTGACAGAACGTATACTGGATTCCCCCACAATGTAACTTTATATCTGTCACCTATATACATGATGTGGTCATTCACTGGTACCTGGTGACAGAACATATACTGGATTCCCCCACAATGTAACTTTATATCTGTCACCTATATAAATGATGTGGTTATTCACTGGTACCTGGTGACAGAACGTATACTGGATTCCCCCACAATGTAACTTTATATCTGTCACCTATATACATGATGTGGTCATTCACTGGTACCTGGTGACAGAACGTATACTGGATTCCCCCACAATGTAACGTTATATCTTTCACCTATATACATGATGTGGTCATTCACTGTTACCTGGTGACAGAACGTATACTGGATTCCCACACAATGTAACGTTATATCTGTCACCTA
Source organism: Pseudophryne corroboree (assembly GCF_028390025.1). Classification (NCBI taxonomy): domain Eukaryota; kingdom Metazoa; phylum Chordata; class Amphibia; order Anura; family Myobatrachidae; genus Pseudophryne; species Pseudophryne corroboree. Next base: position 409,750,444 of record NC_086452.1, on the reverse strand, counting down.
TATACATGATGTGGTCATTCACTGGTACCTAGTGACAGAACGTATACTGGATTCCCCCACAATGTAACTTTATATCTGTCATATATATACATGATGTGGTTATTCACTGGTACCTGGTGACAGAACGTATACTGGATTCCCCCACAATGTAACTTTATATCATACTTACCTACTCTCCCGGAAGCTGCGGGAGGCTCCCGTTTTATGGGGTAGCCCCCCGCACCCCCGGAAGAGGGGGCAGGTCTCCCGCATCCTGCTCGCACCCTAGTGATGCGGGCAGGATGGAGAGATAACCTCCCGCATTCGTGGGTCCGTCGGGTGGAGAAGGGGTTAAAATGACGCAAATTGCGTCATTTTAGCCCCGCCCCCTTCCCGCGGACCCGCGAATCGCGGCATTTCCCGATGCGAGGCTGGGGCTTAGTGATGTCACAGTCCGGCCCCCCCCCCCCCCCCCCCCCCGAAGAAACCTGCAGCGTCTCCTCTCCGGGCTTCTCCCGGAGAGGAGAAATACAAAGTCGGTAAGTATGCTTTATATCTGTCACCTATATACATGGTGTGGTCATTCACTGGTACCTGGTGACAGAACGTACACTGGATTCCACCACAATGTAACGTTATACCTGTCACCTATGTACATGATGTGGTCATTCACTGGTACCTGGTGACAGAACGTATACTGGATTCCCCCACAATGTAACTTTATATCTGTCACCTATATACATGATGTGGTCATTCACTGGTACCTGGTGACAGAACGTATACTGGATTCCCCCACAATGTAACTTTATATCTGTCATCTATATAATAATTATAGTAGTACAGTACAGTAGGCCATTGCTGTATCTTGCAGCTCTGTGTCACTGCAAGTATCCATTCCATATCTGTGCGGCATTTTTGTGAGCAGTATATATATAGTACAGGTTGAGTATCCCTTATCCAAAATGCTTGGGACCAGAAGTATTTTGGATATCGGATTTTTCCGTATTTTGGAATAATTGCATACCATGATGAGATATCATGGCGATAGGACCTAAATCTAAGCACACAATGCATTTATGATTCATATACACCTTATATAAACAGCTTGAAGTTCATTTTAGCCAATATTTTTAATAACTTTGTACATTAAACAAAGTGTGTGTACATTCACACAATTCATGTATGTTTCATATACACCTTATACACACAGCCTGAAGGTCATTTGATACAATATTTTTAATAACTTTGTGTATTAAACAAAGTTTGTGTACATTGAGCCATCAGAAAACAAAGGTTTCACTATCTCACTCTCACTCAAAAAAGTCCGTATTTCGTAATATTCCGTATTTCGGAATATTTGGATATGGGATACTCAACCTGTATTACAGTGCAGCATTTTGGTGACTAACAGTATATAGTTGTACAGTAGGCCTTTGCTGTATCTTGCAGCTCTGTGTCACTGCAAGTATCCATCCATTCCATTTTCTACCAGTGATTTGGACCAATAATACCATTGATTAGAACGAATAATTCCAGTGATTTTGTCATTTTCTTCTAGTTATTTGGACCAATAATACCATTGATAAGAACAAATAATTCCAGTGATTTTGTCATTTTCTTCCAGTGATTTGGACCAATAATACCATTGATTAGAACTAATAATTCCAGTGATTTGGACCAATAATACCATTGATTAGAACGAATAATTCCAGTGATTTTGTCATTTTCTTCCAGTGATTTGGACCAATAATACCATTGATTAGAACAAATAATTCCAGTGATTTGGACCAATAATACCATTGATTAGAACAAATAATTTCAGTGATTTTGTCATTTTCTTCCAGTGATTTGGACCAATAATACCATTGATTAGAACAAATAATTCCAGTGATTTTGAAATTTTCTTCCAGTGATTTGGACCAATAATACCATTGATTAGAACGAATAATTCCTGTGATATTGAGGTGTTTGTGTCGCTTAGCTTAGCCGTCCAGCGACCACAGTGCACCTCTTTTTCTCTTTTCTTTGCATCATGTTCTGTTTGGGGCCAATTTTTTTAAGTGCCATCCTGTCTGACACTGCAGTGCCACTCCTAGATGGGCCAGGTGTTTGTGCCGCCCTCTTGGGTCGCTTTGCTTAGTCATCCAGCGACCTCGGTGCAAATTTTAGGACTAAAAATAGTATTGTGAGGTGTGAGGTGTTCAGAATAGACTGTAAATGAGTGGAAATTATGGTTATTGAGGTTAATAATACTATAGGATCAAAATGACCCCCAAATTCTATGATTTAAGCTGTTTTTGAGTGTATTTTGAAAAAAAACACCCGAATCCAAAGCACACCCGAATCAGACAAAAAATTTTCAGGGAGATTTTGCCAAAACGCGTCCGAATCCAAAACACGGCCGCGGAACCTAATCCAAAACCAAAACACAAAACCCGAAAAATGTCCGGTGCACATCTCTACACATCAGACAGAACAGGTTCAGCCAGTTTGTTAAGCAGATAGCAGCAGAATTATTTTCCTCAGTTTCATTATAAACTAGATAGGAAAACAGAGGCTTCAAAGCGAAAATTAAACCGGGCAACGATCTGCAAAGGATTATTTAAAGGCATTCACACAACCTTGTGACTAGTACAAGAAGTAACGGAAAAGATTTATCTAAAGGGCCCTACACCAGGGTCGGACTGGGCCACAGGGGTACAGGGGAAACCACTGGTGGACCCCACTGCTTAGGGGCCCCCACCTCCTCTTCTAGGGTTCAGGTTCCAGACTGTGCACTAGAATTATACATAGGATACTGCACAGGACTATTGTGTATTTTCTACAGTGTATTGCTGTTTTTCATCTGGTACATTATTATACATGACATAGCAGTATTTAGTATATATATTATCAAGGGGCCCAGATTATGCACTCTCTAATGGTTAGCCAAACCGCTGTAGCAGCTGGCCACACCCCTAAATAAGGGCCCCTTCCACTGCATTCCCCTCAGTGGGCCCTTCATATCCCAGTCCGACACTGCCCTACACACTGGGCGATTTGAACGATGAACGATATGAACAATGATCAATTTTTCAGAATCAATTTTTTGCATACGCACTGAACGATTTGACATTACAGACATCAATATCGTCCAAATTGGCTTGCAATGACAAACGATGATAGAACAAGGATGAACGACTGTGGGGCGCGCATCGTTCATCGCCGGTGCCTCCAAACTCAACAATATGAACAATATATTGCTCATTTATTGAGCGATATCTTTCATATCTTTCTAAAATGTCGTCCAGTGTGTAGGACCCTTAAGAGTACGTCACCTGCAAAGTACGTACTCAAATTGTGCTATGTTAGCTTAGGGGACTCCTTGAATGTTTACAGTATATGTTTACATATACAACATTTACTGTGCTAAAATCTGCAAGTATTTATATGTGAAGGTTTCTGCGTTTGCATAACTAAGTTTTTACTAGTGATTAGTATATTTTGTTGGAAGAGTCTTGCTTACACTCAGCTAGTGTTCATGTTGAAAATGTATGGTGTAAATTCATGCACGTACGTTATAAGACACGGTTGATCATAAATAAATGATCCAGGTAATCTCGCACTGTCCTCGAGAAAGAAAGTCACAGAAAGCAGCATTCCAGTACAATAAAGCCGTCTATTGTTTTTCCTCTGTAATTCATTCAAAAGTTACAAATGTTACTTGAATGTAACTGTAGAAGCATTTTTCAACTTATTGCAAGTAGAGATGAGCGGGTTCGGTTCTCGGAAACCAGAACGAGGCAAAATGTCATCATCCCGCTGTCGGATTCTCACGGGTTTTGGATTCCATATAAGGAGCCGTGCGGCACCACCATTTTCACTCCAGTCCTGGAGAGTGTAGCGAGAGTACGTGTCTCTCTTCTCTGTGTCTGTCTGTGCAGGAAAGTGGTGTCGTGACCTGCTCTGTCTTATGTGTGTCATTCCAGTGCTGTCTTGTGCTGCAAAAGTCCAGTGGTGGTATCTTGTGCTGCATCAGTCCAGTCACAGTGGTGGTGTCCTCTGCTGCCATATGTCCAGTGCTGCTGTATAAATCCAGTCCAGTGGTGCTGTGTTGTGATGCATCAGTACAGTGTTGGTGTCTTGTGCTGCATCAGTCCAGTCACAGTGGTGGCGTCCTCTGCTGCCATATGTCCAGTGCTGCTGTATAGGTCCAGTCCAAGGCTGCTGTGTTGTGCTGCTTCAGTCCAGTGGTGGTGTCTTGTGCTGCATCAGTCCAGTCAGAGTGGTGCTGTCCTCTGCTGCCATATGTCCAGTGCTGCTGTATAAGTCCAGTCCATTGCAGTGGTGCTGTATTGTCCTGCATCAGTCCAGTGGTGGTGTCCCTGTGCTGCTGTATAAGTCCAGTGGTACTGCCGTATAAATCCAGTCCAGTAATGCTGCCGTAAAAGTCCAGTGGTACAGCCGTATAATTCCAGTGATACTGCCATATATATCCAGTGGTACTGCCGTATAAATCCAGTGGTACTGCCGTATAAATCCAGTGGTACTGCCGTATAAATCCAGTCCAGTGGTACTGTCATATAATTCCAGTGGTACTGACATATAATTCCAGTGATACTGCCGTATATGTCCAGTGGTAATGATGTATAAATCCAGTGGTACTGTTGTATAAATCCAGTCCAGTGGTACTGCTGTATAATTCCAGTGATATTTCCATATATGTCCAGTGGTACTGCTGTATAAATCCAGTGGTATTGCCGTATAAATCCAGTCCAGTGGCACTGCCGTATATGTCCAGTGTTACTGCCATATAAATCTAGTGGTACTGCCGTATTAATCCAGTCCAGTGGTACTGCCGTATAAATCCAGTGATACTGCCGTATATGTCCAGTGGTAATGCCGTATAAATCTAGTGATACTGCTGTATAAATCCAGTCCAGTGGTACTGCCGTATAAGTCCAGTGGTACTGCCATATAATTCCAGTGATACTGCCGTATATATCCAGTGGTACTGCCGTATAAATCCAGTGGTACTGCCGTATAAATCCAGTCCAGTGGTACTGGCGTTTTATTCCAGTGATACTGTCGTGTATTTCTAGTGGTACTGCCGTATAAATCCAGTCCAGTGGTACTGCCGTAAAAATCCAGTCCAGTGGTACTGCCGTATAATTCCAGTGACACTGCCGTATATATCCAGTGGTACTGCCGTATAAATCCAGTCCAGTGGTACTGCCGTATAAGTCCTGTGATACTGCTGTATATGTCCAGTGGTACTGCCGTATAAATCCAATGCTACTGCCGTATAAATCCAGTCCAGTGGTACTGCCGTATAAGTCCAGTGGTACTGCCATATAATTCCAGTGATACTGCCGTATATGTCCAGTGGTACTGCCGTATAAATCCAGTGGTACTGTTGTAAAAATCCAGTCCAGTAGTACTGCTGTATAATTCCAGTGATATTGCCATATATGTCCAGTGGTACTGCCGTATAAATCCAGTGGTACTGCCGTATAAATCCAGTCCAGTGGTACTGCCATATAATTCCAGTGGTACTGACATATAATTCTGTCAGGAACTGGTGCAGAATCCGGAATTCGGGATCAGGTACCAAGTGGTTGACGTTACCCAGAACATAGGCGCGGAGTCTAACACGCCGGAAGGTTTTCACCAGGGAACCCCGCAGGGGGATATGGGCTTTGCGGCTTCCGACATGCAGGTCGCGGCCCCCTGTCTGGGTCACTTGATACCTGAACTGGACTAGAGTTATGGTAGAGGTGTTGTATATGATCAGCCGCAGGGATACACAGGAACAAACAGGAACTGGAGAAGGTGGCAGGGTGCACACGGCCAGATGGTACGCTGGGGCCGTGGAGATGGAACAGCAGCAGGCACTCCAGGGGTGACACAGGAGGTAGCGGCACACGGACGGACTGGGGTGCAGACACTTGGAGACAGGGTAACGGCAGTCGGCAGACTAAAGTCGTCAGCAAGATGTTGAAGCTGGAATTCAATACTGGAACAAGGCAATACCCACTGGACAGATGAACTGAGACCAGAGAGGAACCAGAGAGCAGAACACCACATGGAGTAGCTATAACTGGCAAAGCTTCTTGGGATTGAGAGGCTTAAAAGAACAGGCTGGACCAATCAGTTGTGAGCACCAGACAGGCCCCCAGTAATTGATATAACATGCAGCTGCAGTGCAGACTGAGCAGGCTGACAAGCTGAATAGTAGTTTTCAGGTAACGAGCTGTAATTACAGAATCCAGACACCTGTGAAGTCAGTTGCTGAGTGCAGGAGCAAAGGCACTGGGAGACAACTATGCAGGAGCTAGCTGTGACCTGTAGTTCCACAAACTGAAGCAAAGGTAATTTATAACAATAACAAAACATGAGTGCTCAGGATTGTAACAAATTCCAGTGATACTGCCAAATATGTCCAGTGGTACTGATGTATATATCCCGTGGTACTGTTGTATAAATCCAGTCCAGTGGTACTGCTGTATAATTCCAATGATATTGCCATATATGTCCAGTGGTACTGCTGTATAAATCCAGCGGTATTGCCGTATAAATCCAGTCCAGTGGTACTGCCATATAAGTCCAGTTGTAATGCCGTATATGTCCAGTGTTACTGCTGTTTAAATCCAGTGGTACTGCCGTATAAATCCAGTCCAGTGGTACTGCCGTATAATTCCAGTGATACTGCCGTATATATCCAGTGGTACTGCCATATAAATCCAGTGATACTGCTGTATAAATCCAGTCCAGTGGTACTGCCGTATAAGTCCAGTGGTACTGCCATATAATTCCAGTGATACTGCCGTATATATCCAGTGGTACTGCCATATAAATCCAGTGGTACTGCCGTATAAATCCAGTCCAGTGGTTCTGGCGTATTATTCCAGTGATACTGCCGTGTATGTCTAGTGGTACTACCATATAAATCCAGTCCAGTGGTACTGCCGTATAAATCCAGTCCAGTGGTACTGCCGTATAATTCCAGTGATACTGCCGTATAAATCCAATGCTACTGCCGTATAAATCCAGTCCAGTGGTGCTGCCGTATAAGTCCAGTGGTACTGCCATATAATTCCAGTGGTACTGCCGTATAAATAAAGTGGTACTGTTGTAAAAATCAAGTCCAGTAGTACTGCTGTATAATTCCAGTGATATTGCCATATATGTCCAGTGGTACTGCCGTATAAATCCAGTGGTACTGCCGTATAAATCCAGTCCAGTGGTACTGCCATATAAGTCCAGTGGTACTGCCATATATGTCCAGTGGTACTGCCATATAAATCCAGTGGTACTGCCGTATAAATCCAGTCCAGTGGTACTGCTGTATAAGTCCAGTGATACTGCCGTATATGTCCAGTGGTACTGCCGTATAAATCCAGTGATACTCACGTATAAATCCAGTCCAGTGGTACTGCCGTATAAATCCAGTGGTACTACCGTATAAATCAGGTCCAGTGGTACATCCGTATAAATCCATTGATACTGTCGTATAAATCCAGTCCAGTGGCACTGCCATATATATCCAGTGATACTGCCGTATAAATCCAGTCCAGTGGTACTGCTGTATAAATTCAGTGATACTGCCGTATAAGTCCAGTCCAGTGGTACTGTCGTATAAATCCAGTGGTTCTACCGTATAATTCCAGTCCAGTGGTACTGCCGTATAAATCCATTGATACTGCCGTATAAATCCAGTCCAGTGGCACTGCCATATAAATCCAGTGATACTGCCGTATAAATCCAGTCCAGTGGTACTGCTGTATAAATTTGGTGATACTGCCGTATAAGTCCAGTGATACTGCCGTATAAATCCAGTCCAGTGGTAGTACCCATATAAATCCAGTGATACTGCCGTATAAGTCCATTGATACTGTTGTATAAATCTAGTCCATTGGTACTGCCATATAAATCCAGTGGTACTGCCATATAAATCCAGTCTAGTGGTAATGCCATATAAATCCAGTCCAGTGGTACTGCCGTATAAGTCCAGTAATACTGCCATATAAGTCCAGTGATACTGTCCTATATGTCCAGTGGTACTGCCGTATATGTCCAGTGATACTGCCGTATAAGTCCAGTGATACTGCCGTATATGTCCAGTGGTACTACCATATACAGTAAGTCCAGTGGTAGTGCCGTGTAAGTCCAGTACAGTGGTGCTGCCATATAAGTTCAGTGGTGCTGTCCAGTGCAGTATATTATTTACTCCAAATAAATGGGTTATTAATATTTATTCCAAATAATTTTTACAGGGTTTGCCCTGTGTGGTGTAGAGGTACGCTCTCCTGTGCTGCATTTTGTTATATAACTCCAGAAAAATAATGGAGAACAAAAATTTGGAGGATAAAATAGGAAAAGATCATGAACCACTTCCTCCTCCTGCTGCTGCTGCTGCTGCTGTCGATCGTCATCCCAGAGGGGAAGTCGGAAGACCACTTGTACTACTTCAACTAAGCAAATGACTGTCCAACAGTCCTTTGCGAGGAAGATTAAATATGACAGCAGTCATCCTGTTGCAAAGCGGATGACTGAGGCCTTGACAGCTATGTTGGGTTTAGATGTGCATCCGGTATCCGCCATTAGTGCATTGGGACTGCAGTGCCGCTCCTAGATGGGCCAGGTGTTTGTGCCGCACACTAGTGTCGCTTAGCTTAGTCATACAGCTACCTCATTGCCCCTCTTTTACTTCTTTGCATGATGTGCTGTTTGGGACCTAGTTTTTTTAAGTGCCATCCTGTCTGCCACTGCAGTGCCACTCCTAGATGGGCCACGTGTTTGTGCCGCACACTTGTGTCGCTTAGCTTAGTCATACAGCTACCTCATTGCACCTCTTTTACTTCTTTGCATGATGTGCTGTTTGGGGCCTAGTTTTTTTATGTGCCATCCTGTCTGCCACTGCAGTGCCACTCCTAGATAGGCCAGATGTTTGTTCCGCACACTTGTGTCGCTTAGCTTAGTCATACAGCTACCTCATTGCACCTCTTTTACTTCTTTGCATGATGTGCTGTTTGGGGCCTAGTTTTTTTAAGTGCCATCCTGTCTGCCACTGCAGTGCCACTCCTAGATAGGCCAGATGTTTGTTCCGCACACTTGTGTCGCTTAGCCTAGTCATACAGCCACCTCATTGCACCTTTTTTACTTCTTTGCATGATGTGCTGTTTGGGGACTAGTTTTTTTTAAGTCCCATCCTGTCTGCCACTGCAGTGCCACTCCTAGATGGGCCAGGTGTTTGTGCCGCACACTTGTGTCGCTTAGCTTAGTCATCCAGCTACCTCGGTGCAACTTTTAGGCCTAAAAACAGTATTGTGAGGTGTGAGCTGTTCAGAATAGACTGTAAATGAGTGGAAATTAATGTTAATGAGGTTAATAATACTGTAGTATCAAAAATACCCCCAAATTCTGTGATTTTAGCTTTTTTTTTTTTTTTCAAAAATCATCCAGATCCAAAACTAAAACCACAACCTGAAAAGGTGGTTTTGGCAAAACCTATCCAGATCCAAAACACGAGCGGGGATCCAGATCCAAAACCAAAACACAAAACACAAAAAGTGCCCGCCGCACATCTCTTCGCAAGTATCCTGAAGAGAAAACAGTTTTTTAAAATAATCCAGTTCTCAGTTGAGAATTCATTAGTATAACTCTGTGTCGACTTCTCCTTACCTCTCTGAGGAATAATCAAGTAACTTGTATAGCAGAAAGAGACAGCGACTACCAGGTAGTCTTTTTTCAGCATCATCTATACGTACCTGGGTATTACATACACACCCACACAGCAACACCTAGCCTGTGCCTCAAACACACACAGCCAGTGCCTTAGGTCCCAGGTGTCTGTGATGGGCAATGATAGAGAGTGGGGTCTGAGCAGGGACAGGCAGCAGCAGAATACACCTAGATGAGAAGGAGGAGACTTAGGATTCAGAAGCCGCTGTCAGAGACCCCCATCCTCCTTGTACAGTGCCGGCCACCGGCCAGGACATAGGGATTGCAGTACTTGCTGGGTGGAAGGGCTATGGAGTGGAGCTACGTGAAGGGGGTAGAGCTATACCGAAAAGTGAGGTAGTCCGCACTACTCAGGTATGCCCGTGGCTCTAACTCTCCATAGCTGCAACTGCCTGCCAGTGCACCAACTGCAGCAGGCTGGCAGCAAGGCAGAAATCCACACCGCTTCCCCCTATCTGTCCTGGAGTCCCGGCAGTCCCCCCCTGATGGTGACTGCAGGGTACTGTCACACTGCAGCACTCGACTCCTGTCACTACGGGGGTGTTGGCATTTTGATATCACCCCCTGGTGGGGTGCTGGTGGGGTATCCCTCACCCTCCTTGTGAGTTGGGACACCACTGTATTGGGATGATTTCACTGGAGAAACCCACCAAATCTCTACATCAGTATGGACCAGTAACGATATCACCAGTCATGACACTTTGTTTGCTAATTCCAGTCGATGTGTTTGTTTCCAATAGGAAAGCGATATGGTGCATTCGGGCAAACAATAAGTAAATGCTAACATTATTAACTAGTAAAGGGATCCCTGGGGGCTCTGTCCCGCTCCCAATACTTACCCTGCTCACGCTCAGGCAGCTCAATAGGTCCTCCTTTGGCTAGGTGTGACACATCTACCGAACAGTGGAAGCTGTTGCCAGTGCACATACATGTGGGAGACAGGACAGACATTACAAATTTATTATATAAACTACTAGTATACTGGACACTGCATATGCTGGGTCACCTCGGTCTCCGTCCCCTGCATGTCCACACCCTCTGCTCTGGCTGATCCCTTCCACCACTACTCACTCCATCTAGGCTCCTTCCTCACTCTCATATTTACCCCAGCAGCTGGTCCTTCTCTCCTAAATTTGTCCCATCTCCCTAGCAATGAAAGCCAATGGGGCACCCAGGCCTCCACTGCATGTGCATTGTGGACACAGGACAGACCTGAAATGATTACAGTATAGGTGTTAATAATCTTTATATGAAGGGAATTTCACGGGACGGGTGAAACATTTTAACTGGCTCTTACAGTGAGTATAACGCAGTAGAAAATAATTTTTGTCTCGTAGACATCGAGCTCAGGAGCAATGATTCATAAACAAAAACAGAGCACCTTAGCCTGTAACTGGATGATGGTATGAGAGGATTAATCTATTTAGTGGTTCAATTAAGAGTTATAATGAGGACAGATTGCTGTATGTAATTAGCTCATACTTAAAGTGCTTTCACCCCTCCCCTAACTAATCTTGAATCTAAGAGATATTAGCAGTAGTGCATAATCTTCCTAATTCCCAGCCATATTTAGGTATTCTGCACCATGCAGCGTTGACTGAAAACGTACAATAAGTACAAGTGCTTTACCACAATGTCTCAGTCTAGAAAAAATACTTTATATTCTGCAATAACATTAACACTATCTACTGGCAACATTTATTTGAAATAGATCCGCTTTACAGAACAGAACAGTAACGCTGTCGGAATTTTGATCCCTTGGAAACAGAGACCCTACATCACATAGAAGACTCCTTCTTCTTCTTCTTCTTCTCCTCCTTCTCCTTGTTTTTCTTCCACAAATGTCCACAGTGCCATGCAGAGCAAACATAGAAAACAGGTTAACAATGTAACAGATCCCCATAAATATATACTGTAAGTACACGTGTAGGCATAGTCAGGGCCGTAACTAGGGTGGCACGACGTGCCACCGCAAGGCAGGGGGCGCCATTCTGCAGCACCAATTTTCTGTTTTACTCTATCACATTTGCAACTTCCTCCTCTTTAATTTCCGGCATCACCTAGCAACCCTCACCTCCCCCTAACGCCCCTAAGCACCTGCAGTCACACACTCCTTTATTTAAGGCACACATTTTAAAATACTCTCATATTTCCCATACAGGAAGAAATAGCTCCAATGAGTAAGGTGTCTGATTGCAATTTGGAAAGTAATGGGTTTGAATCCTGGGTATAATAGTATTTTGAAATGTGTACTTTAATTAAAGGACAATGTGACTGAAGGTCTTGAGTATGACTGCTAATAAATATGTGATTTAAAATAAAGTATAATGAAACTAAATGACAAAGAGCTCTCAAATTAAGTGTATAAATGATGCCTTTCTGGCCCAGGGCACCAAAATGTCTAGTTACGGCTCTGGGCATAGTTAAAGTGTGATAGCTGCGTTATTGGACCTAAGGGGTTGGTAGCAACAAGAGAAGTGAGGGCCCTGTTCGTGTGAGCTAACAATCTATTATAAGATAATGGGAAGGAATGGGGTACTAGGGGGAATACAAAGGGTATAGGTTTAGCATACAACAGTGGCATCAGAAGCACATGACAGCACCTTTCAAAGATAGATGCATCATCCAATAGGTGGTGAGGTTTATTAAATTAATTGGGTGCTGGCCCTGATAAGCAGAAAAAAATAAGTAATTTAAATACAATAGTAGCATGAATAGTAATTTATTATCTCTGTCACCAGACTAGGCTGTGTAATATTAAAGAGAAATCCAGTAACATGGGGTTGCTCAGATTTTTACTATAGAAAGGCAGAATCTCGCATTACCATAATGTAGTATGCAGACATCCACGGTCAAACGGAAAAGTGATCGTGGATGCAGGGGTATTCTAAGCCTACTCATGTGCAGCCTCCTCCATCCAGGCCCCCTGCTCTCTAACTGGCAGCACTAGGTGCTAAGGGCCACCAAGGAGCACTAAAACCATTGTGGGACATTGCGACTTAGACATATGCACAGATCGATGTGCTGTGTACCTTGCATAAAGTTTTCTTATTGCCGACCTCAATGTATCTTGAACCGTGCATATGGGCAAAAATACATTCTTTTCGTGTGGGCTTTAGGTTTAATTTATGCCCATTTTGCTAATTGAAATATTAAATGTATGCCTTGTTGAGAGGGTTCTTATCCTCTTTGACCTCTAACAACACAAAGGAGGAATCCAATAATCCGCAGTAATTTATCATGGATAATGGATTCGATGGGGACTATCCAATTAGTCCCAACAGCCGGCATGTATCCCCCGATGCCAGCGGTTATCAGGGGGTTGGTGTGGCCAAATACTCGATAAGTGGACTTCTTTTAAGCGGTAGCGGATGCAAAAATGCAGGGGTCCACTGCTTTTTACGGACCTTATGTATTTTTGCACAAAAAACTGTGTGTGCATTGGGAGGGGAGGGGATAGGGTGGGTACACACCAGAACAATCGCGATCGTTTGACGATCATGAGATGATTTCCCTTCAACTTCCCGGGAGCTCATGGACAGGCCCAGGCTCCCGATTTGGCAAAAACGGTGCATTTGTTCCGAGCCGACTCCAATACGATGCATGTCGGTACACAGAATACCAGGCGACTGTCTTACCGATTGGCCTGAAATTTAAATAATGGGCAGGACTAGCTGAGGGGGTATAAATAGCAGCAGCCATTTTAGATCATTGCACTTCTGCTTTGTGATTAGTAAGGCTTGGTTTGTACCTGCTGAACGCTGCACATAGCTATTCTGCTCTCCTTTGTTTTGCCTGGCAAGACAAAGTGTGCTTTTCCTGTGTAGTGATGGATCCTTCACAGCATCAACTTCTCCTGTCCTATGCTGTGCTGAGGCTGAGATGTGAGAGGGACCAGCGTAGGAGGGTGAGGTCGTGCTGGACAAAGCATTGGTTGTTGAGGAGGAAGACTCGTTCTCATGTGCCACTGCTCATGGAAATTAGGGAGAACAATCCTAACGACTACCGAGGATGACGCCACCTTCCAGGAATTGCTGCGTCTGGTGACCCCCTACATGGAGAGGCAAGATACAAAGTACCGCATGGCTATCCCTGCTGAGGACAGGCTGGTGGCGACAATGAGGTGTCTGGTATCAGGAAGGTCTCTGGCTGACCTCCCCGCAAGCTTTGGGCCTAATCATCCCGGACACCTGCAAAGCTATCGTAAAGGTGCTGCAGTACCAGTATTGCAAGGTAAGGAAAAATACGGGTGGTCTTCAGGTTGCCAGCGGCCGGGCTCCCGGCGACCACCATACCAGCGCCGGAATCCCGACCGCCGGCATACTGACATCTTTTCTCCCTCTTGAGGGTCCACGACCCCCCTGGAGGGAGAATAGATAGCGTGTAGTGCGCCACCGTGCCCACAGCATGGCGAGCACAGCGTGGCGAGTGCAGCGAGCCCGCAAGGGGCTCATTTGCACTCGCCCAGCTATCGGTATGCCGGCGGTCAGGATTCCTGCACCGGTATGCTGGTCGCTGGGAGCCCGACTGCCGGCATACCATACTACACCCAAAAAATACACCACACACTTGTAAATACAAAAACTGATTTATTAAAACTAATGAATCTGTGTTTTTTTTTTTGTTTGTTTACCACACTAGGTTTTTTTTTCTTTATAAAAGACAGAACCTGTACAAACATATATAAAACTTTTGTGCAAAAAAGATAGTATAGCGCCACTTGTGAGGTTAAAATCTCAGTAAAACTATATGAATGAATTATAAACTTTTGTTAAAAAAGCTACAAGCCCACGTAACCTTTTAAAATGGTGTCAGCCCACCCCTAAAAATACAACACTGGTATGGTATTGTTAGAGAGTATAAAAAATGGGGGGATAGGGGTACTGGCGACGAGTGTGGCTAAAAACAATTTTTTTTTTATGCTTATAATTAGAAGCCAAAAGATATTCTAAAATTATAAAAATAGATTTTAATATATAAGAGAGTAAAACAGTTTCAAAGAATGGTTTTAAAAACAAGAATAAAAAACTTTTGTCAATAAACGAGAAATATAAAAGGATAGGAATTCAGAACTTAGCTTGAAAACAGTGGGTGGTCAGTACACTTTGTATCATCCAGTTTTACCATTCGCATTAGGTATGGAGCGGTATGATAGACAATGTTTCTGGCGCAGATATGGCGCACATGTGTTGCAAAGTGCAAATGCAATGGTCCCGGCCCCATTGATGTGCACAATGCAGCACGTGTTCATGGGCCTTGGATTATCTGCGCCAGAAACAGCGTATATCATACTCCTCCATACGCAGATGATAAAACTGGGGAAGACTTTATGAAATGTCTTCGAACAGAGAAGACTCCTGATCATCCTCCAGTAAGGACATATACGGGTGCTTGTAGCTGGGTGGGGGAGCAGGTTGTGAGGAGGATTCTGGGGGAGCAGGTTGCGAGGAGGATGCTGGACAGGGTGCTGGTGGATATGAGGAAGGGACTGTTAAGCGGGTTGGTGGAGGGAGGTATGAGGAAGGGGGTGGTAAGGACGGCATTGGAGCAAGAGGTGAGGAGGTCCTCGGGCAGTAGGATGGTGTACTTGGCTCCGCTGTCATTGTAGGTACAGCTTTGGTGTGCGCAAGGCCCACTAGTTGTGTGTGCGACATAAGCCGCCCTTTCCGCCCTTGGAATAACAGTTTGCTTGCTATTCACTCGAACTCCAGCTGTTGTTCTGCATCCATCTGACGGAGCCCATCGGCCAGATAGGTGCCGAATTTATCCTGGCGGTCGGGTTGCCACCTCAGTGCCAGCTCAGCACGTGACAGCAAATCGTCTTCTGCTGCTTGTTTTCCCTTGCGCCGCTGTTTCTTTGAGGGGTGTTGTGGCGGGGTTGGGGTTTTGGCAAGAGTGGGCTAGCCGGGCCAGGAGTTGCCGATATCAAACATTCATCTGGGGTCCCCGGTGTCTTTTGCTCTGGCTCTGCACTGCGAGTCTGTGGTAAATAAACAGAAACATTTATTAATAACCTTTTTTTTTTTTCTAGTTCCCTACAAGCGTGGAAGGGTGAAAAGCCATTGCTGAGGAATTTGAAGAGCGTTGGAGTTTCCCAAATTGTGGAGGAGCCCTTGACGGCAAACATGTCCGCATAACCCAGCCTGTCAACAGTGGTTCATACTACTATAACTATAAATGGTACTTTAGTATCGTTCTGATGGTAGTGGTTAATGCAAACTACGAGTTCATCTTTCTGGATGTTGGCAGGAATGTGCAGGCTTCGGATGGTGGCACTTTCAAGAATACACCGTTCTACGAAAGACTCACTTCCAACACCCTTCACTTACTGACTGTCCAGGAAACAAAGTATGGCCTAAATTTTGTGTTCATGGCGGATGAAGCATTCGCCCTGCATAAGCACATCACTAAACCATAGCTGCAAAGGGGCCTTAGCAAAGAGAAGCGGATCTTTAACTACAGGCTGTCCAGGGCATGCCGTATTGTGGAGAATGCCTTTGGTATCCTAAGCAACGGATTCCGCATATTCCACACTGCCATCAACCTGAGGGTGGACAAAATTGACTGGGTCGTCAGTGCGTGCAGTGTCCTGCACAATATGCTCTGCCGCAAAGCCACGCAGCAAAGGCTTACAGGCACAACTCCGCAAGAAGACCCAGACCTGCCAGAGGAGGTAGTGCCAATGTCCTCAAGCACCTGCACTTCAGTACACGGGGACTGCATGGGCCAAACAAGTCAGGGAACAGTACTTGGCCCATTTCAACGGAGTGGGTGCTGTCGATTGGCATATAAAAGCATTGGTGGGCAGTGTGGGCATATATAAACCAATTAGTGGGCATACGAAGGCATTGGTGGCCAGCGTGGGCAATAAAGCAATTAGTGGGCACATAAAAGCATTGGTGGGCAGTGTGGGCATATATAAACCAATCAGTGAGCATACGAAGGCATTGGTGGCGAGTGTAGGCAATAAAGCAATCAATGGGCACATAAAAGCATTGGTGGACAGTGTGGGCATATATAAACCAATCAGTGGTCATGGTCATACGAAGGCATTGGTGGCCAGTGTGGCCATATATTAAACAATCAGTGGGCATACACAGGCATTGATGGACAGTATGGGTATAGGAGAGCATTGGTGGCCAGAAGTACACATACCACAGGATGAAATTGGATGGGTATCCCAAATCAGAGGACAGAGTGTGTGTCTGTACTGCTGGTACACCGCACGACGCTGGAGAAGATGGCGGCGGGTGGGTGTTTACCAGAAATGCCACTCAAATGATGCGGCTCACACAGCAGTCGTATGATGCAAACATGCATGATCAGCACACGATCGGCACCCAATCAGAGGTCGGATTGATGAATCTTGACTGCAGCAGGTCTAGATCTCCAATTCGACATACGAGTGGCAGGTATGCGCATCGGATCAGAATCGTCTGCAAGACAGGTACAATTCGGCACTTTTTCCATAAGATTGCGACAAAATCGTGACGAAATCAGGGCTTTTTACATAATATCGTCCTGTGTGTACCCATACTTAGGTTTTGGCCATAACAATTGGACAGGTCCGATAAAAAAAGTTTAAAAAAATATGAAAAATCCCTGTTTTTTCGCCGGTGCAACATTTTTGGGGTTAATTGGATACCCCCTTGGAGTGGAACCCACCATGATGTTCATCTCCACCACTTCCTCCAGGGACAGCTACTCCTCTAGCGGTGACTCACTCTCCTGACATGGTTCCTCCTGTAGAGGTGGCTCCTTCTTCACCACCTCCTTCTCTGCAACTCGTTCTGGGAAACATAATATGCAAATGTGTCAGAGGCGGGACTACCATTGGTGCAGCAGGTGCTGCCTAGACCAGCAATGAGATCCCCTGGCCCCCCGCAGACCATTTTGAGCAATGTTGGATGAATGGCTCTGTGCAGAGAGCAGGGTGGGCTCCGCTGTCTGAGGGACCTGTCCCTTACCTTAGGGAGTCACGGCTGACCTTGTGTGCGCTGGACTGATAGAGGAGTCCTGCCACCTATCAGAGCTGATGATCACAGCCACATACTGCCTCTAATTAACAGACAGCTGTACATTATTCTGATTCACTGCTGTCTGTGAACTGGCACTTTCAGAGTCTGCCCTTTCCGTGTGCCAAACTGAGAAAAGCACAAAGTGGAGGGCCCCTGCCCCAGACAGAGCAGAGGCCGCTGTGTTTCTGCCCCCACCAAAGTACATGCCCGCTGTTCTTTGCATCACGCAGGACATTGTGCTTGTACCCCTTCACCCACTGCCTCTCAATGTCACCCTCCCCCGTTACCTTCTGGCTCCCCCTGCCTTACGCTGTCACCCACTGCTGTGTGGCATTATTTTTGCATCTGGGCCCACCACTCACAAGTTCTACCACTGAAATGTGTATTACTGTATGAGATTTGCAGTTCGGATTTTATAAAAGCCAGGGCCGCCTCAAACTTCCGGTATCCGAGTCTTTTCGAGGCTATGCAATGTCCATCTCAGAGTGGCTGTGCATTGTCCATACACCAGTGGCTGTGCGGTGTCCATCTTAGGAGCTGCGCTGTGTCCATCCAAGTGGTTGTGTGGTGTCCATCTAAGGGGCTGTGCGGTGTCTATCTCAGTGATACTGCACTGAATCCATAGGCCCCACCCACTGCGTTCACATAAGTAGTGGGTTAAAAAAAAGTTTTTAAAAAGTAACAATTTTTAATAAAGTTCAAAAAAGTTTTTAAAAATTGTATAATTTGTTTGTACTGTTCTGCGCGCTGCACCTCAGTACGCTGCACCCCGGTATGCTTTGTACCCCAGTGCGTGTGCAGAAACGCGGTCTGACTCCACACAGTGTGAGTCGAGCTACCAGTTAAAAAAAAAGAAAAAGATATATTGTTGTATAATTTTGACATCTGATTGGGTATAAAAGAATTGCCTAAAATTAGTGACACCTCTACCATAACTACCATCCAAAGAATGGTTGAGGATTATTTTCAAGACACCATACAAATAGACAGGTCACTAATACCCCTTTTCCACTTAAGCACGGGTCGCAGCCGTGTCGCCTGACATGGCTGCAACCCGTGCTACAGCCCCCTTTCAGCAGCGCTCACCAACCCGGCATATTGCCGGGTTGGTGAGGTGGCTAGTGATGCGGCAGGGGCGGCGCTGGGAGATCACATGATCTCCCAGCGCCGTCCTCCCTATACACTGTGAACGGGAGCCGTGTCGCCTCGACATGGCTCCCGTTTACACTAGACAGCTAAGGCTAGCTACCTGGGTAAACTGTGCATGTCTATCCAACATAAGGAAGGGTGGAAGGGCCCAAGGACAATTCCATCTTGCACCACTTTTAATTTCTGCCACTGCTGTGGGGCAATGTTTTATAGATGTGCTATAAACTGCCGCGTGTTTGTGCCGCTGCTTTGTCGCTTAGTAACCAGCCAGCTCGCTGCAGCCTTTGGCCTAAAGCGGATGAAAACAATATTGTGAGCTGTGAGGTGGCCAAAATTGACTGGAAATGAGTGGATAACAATTAATGTTATTGAGGTGCTAATACTCTAGGAACAAAAAAAAAAGGCCCAAATTATGTGGTTTTAGCTTTTTTGTCAATTTAAAAAAAAAAAAAAAATACAAAACCAGTCACGGCCGAAATACAAAACCGAATCCAAAACCAAAACCGTACGACGAATTAGAAACAAGACCAGCAAAAATGGTCTGGCTGAAATCTCTATTATATAATCAGGTGACATCCTATATATGTGAGAAGAATGTTTTAGACACCAAGGTGAAAATAACTACAAGAAGACAACTTTGTATCCTAAACTCTAGAATATTGATAACTAATGTATTTACATAAACATTAGCTTCTTATGTAAAACATGAAATACCCATCTTCTGCCGCAAGGTGACCGCATTCATATGAGGAATGTTGTTTGTGCAATGATTTATTAGTGTAGGTAGCCCTCTGATGTGTTTTACCTGGATTTTTTTTAATTCGGTGATAACAGTGATGCATCTTTACTCATGTTCTTTTTAAATTAGGTTTAAAAAAAAATATTTTCTGAAACAACTGACTGTATTGGGCATGAACATTTGTAACTTTTTTTTCAAGGTTCAGATTACAAATTGAATAAATTCTTGTCATGGGGGGTCATTCCGAGTTGTTCGCTCGCAAGCTGCTTTTAGCAGCTTTGCACACGCTAAGCCGCCGCCTACTGGGAGTGAATCTTAGCTTATCAAAATTGCGAACGAAAGATTAGCAGAATTGCGAATAGACACTTCTTAGCAGTTTCTGAGTAGCTCCAGACTTACTCGGCATCTGCGATCAGTTCAGTCAGTGTCGTTCCTGGTTTGACGTCACAAACACACCCAGCGTTCGCCCAGACACTCCTCCGTTTCTCCAGCCACTCCCGCGTTTTTCCCAGAAACTGTAGCGTTTTTTCACACACACCCATAAAACGGCCAGTTCCCGCCCAGAAACACCCACTTCCTGTCAATCACAGTACGATCACCAGAACGAAGAAAAAACCTTGTAATGCCGTGAGTAAAATACCTAACTGCATAGCAAATTTACTTGGCGCAGTCGCACTGCGGACATTGCGCATGCGCATTAGCGACTAATCGCTCCGTTGCGAGAAAAAAATAACGAGCGAACAACTCGGAATGACCCCCATGGTAAAGTACTGTAAGTCACACTACTGCCTTTGGAATTGGCATGTGTAATGAATTATACCTCAGGCTGTGGGGATTTTATACCGCTGCCTTGCATCTGAGGTACATGCTGACAGTCTTCTTGTCCATACCTGTCCATATAGTTGGTCAGGATCACCAGCTTCTGTTTTAAGAAGTTAGTTGCCCTCATGTTTGCAACTGAGTGAGGGATTTAAAAAACAAAACATACAAACAGCAAGACAATGGGGGTCATTCTTAGTTGATCGCTCGCTAGCTAGTTTTAGCAGCCGTGCAAACGCTATGCTGCCGCCCACTGGGGAGTGTATTTTAGCTTAGCAGAAGTGCGAACGCATGTGCAGCCGAGCTCTGCAAAAACAGTTTGTGTAGTTTGAGAGTAGCTCCGAACCTACTCAGCGCTTGCGATCACTTCAGCCTATTCGTGTCTGGATTTGACGTCATACACTCGCCCAGCGAAAACCCAGCCACGCCTGCGTTTTTTCAGACACGCCTGCATTTTTACAAACACTCCCTGAAAACGGTGGGTTGACACCCAGAAACGCCCCCTTCCTGTCAATCTTCTTGCGGCCGTCAGTGCAACTGAAAACTTCGCTACAACCTGTGCACAACCACAATGGGCTTTGTACCCGTACGATGCGTGTGCACATTGCGGCCCATACGCATGCGCAGAAATGCCGATTTTTAGCCTGATCGCTGCGCTGCGAACAACGGCAGCTAGCGATCAACTCGGAATGACCCCCAATGATTGGATGACCTGCATCACAAGGGGTGTACGTGAGTAATTCATTATGCGCAGCCTAGATAAAAACTTACTACGGCAGAACTGTTATAAGTGTCTCAACTAACACGGGCAACCTGCATCAGAATTTCCTTCTTGAAATGCCAAAGGAGGATGGGTGTGCCGGTCCACTGCAAAATAAATGCAAAAAAAAGGAGTGTATATTCCGGCCATGAAATCTTGGCCTGACAAAAACACCCTACACCATGCCAGAGGGACCGCATGACTTTAATGCAGTGTAGGGGGTTATTGTCAGGTGATTACACTGATCACAAGACTATGGGATATATGTAATAGGGTCCGAGTTTGCCAGAGGTCTGGAATTTTGGCCAAGAATGAACGTATTTATAAAGCAGCAACCATTTACGGTATCCGGATGGTACGTCAACAGTACTGTCGACAGTTAATAGGTTGACCACTATTGGTCAACATGGACAAAGTCAACATGGGAAAGAGGTCGATACATTAAAATGGTTGGTATGATGCAGGTCGACACATTATAAGGTGACATGAGTTTTTTTCCATGTTTTTTTTCTTTTCTTTACTTTTTCATACTTTACCATCCACGTGGACTATGATTGGGAATAGTAACTTGTGCCAAGTGCAGCGGTAGCGGAGCAGGGTACCTTGCCCACAGCAAGGGGACGCGGTGCACTAATTGGGGCTCCTGGTTACGAAAATAAAAGACACCAAAAAACTGCCAAAATGTCATGTCGACCTTTTCATGTGTCGACCAAGTTGATTTTGCTTTGTAAACGATTGGCGCTTTAAAAATAAAGCCATTCTCAGACAAAATCCTGGACCTCCAGCAAACTCGAACTCTATTATATATACCCCTATAAGTTCTACGATGGCACCTCGTTTGTAAGACTCCCCTCTCCTATCTCTATAGGTGCCAGGACAAGGAAGAAATCAGAATCTCAGCCTGCTCCTCCTCTGTGCTCAAGGGCTTTTTAAAAAATAATAATAATAATAACTTATATGTAAATGTGAAGTCCTGCGTGTCATCCATCCCACTCACAACATGTCTATCTTATCTGCGTGTCCTTGTCTTAAGGCTCTTTTATGTAATGTACTCTGCTCTTTTTCTTTCATATAACATGCCACCTTATAATATTTCTATTTATCTGGGCCCCTGAACCTGGCTGGGAACTTTGTTAAATTTGGGGATTCATAATTTTTATTGCCACATAGGGGTCTATGGGGGTCATTCCGACCCGATCGCTCGCTGCAGTTTGTCGCAACGCAGCGATCGGGTTTGAACTGCGCATGCGCCGGCGCCGCAGTGCGCCCGCACATGGCAGTCGTCGTTGCCTAGCGATTGCCTCTAAGGCGGTCGCTGGGCGGGAGAGGGCTGGATGGCGGCGTTAAGCCGCCGTTTAGGGGGGCGCGGTCCGGCCAACACAGGCGTGGCCGGACCATTGGGGGGGCGGGCCTTGGCGACTGCATGACGTCTCACGCAGCCGCTGCGGCCAGTGGCAGCGACGAACAACTCCCGGCCACCCGCAGGAGCTGCGCTGGCCGGGAGTTACTCCAGAAATACAAAAGCATCGCCGCTGTGCGATGCTTTTGTACTTGTACGAGGAGGTGGGGGGGCGGCAGTGACATGCGGGGTGCACTAGCCCTGTGCTGGGCGTCCCCCCGCATGTCAGGGAAGATGATCGTAGCTGTGCTAAATTTAGCACAGCTACGATCAACTTGGAATGACCCCCTATGTACTAAGCCTTGGAGAGAGATAAAGCGGACAGCGTTAAGTACCAACCAACTGCCAGCTCCTGTCATTTTTCAAACACAGGGGTAGATGTATGAAGGACCGGCAGAGGCGTCACTTACTTTTAAAACACCCGGTGCGGTCGCGGGTGAAAATGGGGCGTGGCTTCGTGGAAGGGGGCGTGGCTTCATGTCCCGTCCCCGTTTTCGCCACATTGTGGGTCCGGGGGGTGCGGGCTTCACCCGGAGACTGCTGAATCTGCAGTGCTGGCTTCTGCACTGTGACAGGAGCCGGGTTGCAGCATCCAGCTCCTGCCACTGAGCAGGAGCCGGCACTTTGGGGTCACCCCTCAGAGGGGAACACCCGGGTGCGGGCTGCACCCCCCCGCACCCACGTTGTGATGCCACTGAGGACCGGTATGGGCGGGTGGGGAGGTTTGATATATCAGCATTATGTGCATTGATACCACTTCTGCTCCACTATTAATGCAGGGGTGTGTGCTCAATTACAGAGGCGCTATGTGCCCCTTTCATTATCAGCGCTGCTATCTAAAAGATAGCATTCCAATGAGCAGGGCAATGTAAGAACAGTCAGTAGCACTGGCCGCTCCGACACCTGCAGCCAGGGCTGTTTCTAGCCAATTCGGCTCCCAGTTCGAGATTTAAACCTGCCCGCCTGCCAGTTGCTCCCTGTCCCCTGCTCCCCCTCCTCCTCATCATTAGTACTACACTTGTGGCTGGAGTTTTGTAAAACGTCATGTTGCGTCATCAAACGCGTCATTAAGTGAAACTCTGCTCCCTGAGCGGAGTACTAATAATGGGAGGAGGAGGAGCACACCGGAGCATGCAAAAGTGCCACGGCGGGCGCCCCAATGCCTAATCTCCACAGCCAGGGACAGCGCTGTGGCCAGCTCTGGGCTGCATGTGAGATCTCGCACATGTGCACTGGAGCCGTCCGGCCAGGGAGACACAGCACATCAGCACTAAGCTGATGCGCTGTGTGCTCAGACGGGGATCACCGGAGAGGGGGGTATTCACTCCCCAATTTCGGCAGACAAGATGGTAATCAGCAGGAAGAGCTATAGTGGTACGATCCATGCCACTATAATACATTTCCCACACCCTGAAAAACATTGCATTTAGTAGCTGATTGACTGCTACTTTATCTCTCTGCACCGCTTAGATAATCTCCCTCATAATAGGCTTTTATCTTTGCGACAATAGCCCTCACCAATGACCCAAATTTAAGAGGTGAAGAAGACAGTCAAGCTGTCATCACAGCCCCAGATATAAAAGCATCAGAGATATGTACGTAAACATCGAGTTTATATACATTTCTGAATGAGGCCCATTGTTATTATATTAAAAAAAGAAAAGAAATTGAGATTGTTTGTAAACATTCGCTTTTCATTTGTAATGGGCCTGTGTCAAATACATAATGTTTTCTTTCAGTGGAAAAACAATGATTTCTTTACATTTTACACTACTTTCATAAACTCCTCTGTGTCATATTCCTGTTTCCTTAAGAGGGCGCAGAGAAGCTCTGACTGCTGATTTCACAAATTCATGCAGCTTGACGCACGTGTTTAAGGGATAGTTCAAGGACATCTTCAGAATGCATTTTGTCAATATGCTCAGCAGTCTTTTCCTGTGGGTCCATATTTATTTTCAGGTGTCAAGGATGTAGAACAGATAATGTGTTGGGGCAGAACAAGACTTTAAGCCATCGGCTTGATGATTTTCCCCTATGGACATTTCAAATGAGCAGAGAATGTTAACTACATCAGAAACAAGTCTCGGGAACATAGAAAAGGCAACTTAACAGCCCTGCGAGCTTCTCAAAAGAGACGTCTAAATCTTTTTACTGGATAAAAGTAGCTACATTCATGACAAGATCGATTCCCTTCACTGACTGAGGCTAAGTAAAAGAATTTTGGTTCAGTCCATCAACCGTTAAGAATCCCCCCCCCCCCCCATTGTTGTTTGTCTATTTAATGTGAATAAAACCAATTCATTTTCCTATCAAATTAATTTCTTAAGACAAATTAACTGACTTGTTTTCAAGCCAAATGTAAAAGTATTTATTTATTTATTTATTTAAATAAAAAAATTACATTTTGTTCCAAAGCTTGGGCATAAATGTCATAATTTGCATTCAATCCCTGTGATATTTGACCTAGATATGAAGTAATTTAATTGCAAATTAGAAATCTGGACTGCGCTGGAAATGTTTAGATTGTAATGTATCACACAACACTTAATCTCACGGGTTTTATTTATTTATTTTGTAGATTGGACAACTGGAAAAATTACACTTTTTGTTTTTACACTTTCAGCTGAAAAGATTTTACCTTTACAAATCTGAATTTTTTTAAACAATATTGCAAAACATAAATAGCTTGAGACCGGTACAACAAGTCAGACCAGCTCGGAGTTCCATGTTATTTATCAGTTTTGGAGCTTTCATATCATCGTAGGGCAGAGTTTCCCAAACTCTGCCAACACAGTCCAGGTTTTAAGGATATCCAAAATTGAGCACAGATGACTATGGGGGACAATTACTAAGCAGTGATAAGAGCAGAGAAGTGAGCCAGTGGAGAAGTTGCCCATGGCAACCAATCAGCCTGAAGTAACATCTATAATTTGCATAGTATAAAATGATACAGAGCTGCTGATTGGTTGATGGGGCCACTTCTCCACTGGCTCACTTCTCTACTCTTATCACTGCTTAGTAAATGTCCCCCTTAATTTAGTACCTCAATCAATTTGGTTTGACTATCCGGACTCTAGTATGGATATCCTTCAAACCTTAACTGTAATGGGGGATATTGGAAAAACTCGTAGGGGGTATTCAATTATGTGCCGTTTTTTTCGACTGGTAGAAAAAACGGCACTAATTGAATACCCTCCCATAGTAGGGCATGGAAGGCAAGCAGTTATACAGGGGGTTGTGTGTGAGAGCCGACCTATAATGTCACCAAGATAATGTCGAATAGTGGACCTAGGACAAAATTACAAGAAGTGACTTCATACCATAAGTGGACCTAATAGAAGGTTAGTTTAAAATCAATAAATCTCCTATATATTGGCCCTGTGACTCTGTGCCTGCATTTCTAACGCTGGGTGGAGTCACAGACCTGGGCGGACTTGGACAGGCCAGTAGCTGCTCAGTGTCAGCACACCACACACCACAGAAGGAACCACCAGCCACAGATTCAACAGACCATTTCCAGCAGTACACTGACGCCCCACACTGCAAGGTACGTATGGACACCCAGACACCCTCACCCCACACCACCCCTCCCCTGCAAACACCAACCACCACCTAACACACCCACCTTCCTCACCACGGCGGGACACTCACCCGCTACCGAGGCCGCCGCTAACATCCCCTACCATCTGTAAGAGTGCAGCCGCGGCCACACACTGACGGCTAACATCCCCCCCTCCCCACTACCGCTGCACACACTGGCCGGCGGTGGGGGGAGCGGAGGCCGCTGCGGCTGTATGACCCGGGGAACAGGGCCGGCAGTGGGGGAGCAGAGCTGGGGGGAGCACCCGATGGCACAGACGGGACACACTGCCCGGGAGCCCACTGACACCCGCACCCCTCCCTCTGCACCAGCCCGTTGCCTGTTCCCACATGCAGCCACTGACACGCTGCCTGGGACCCGCCGTCCACAACCCGGAGTAACAGAAACACTGGCCATAGCTGTACATGCTGCATCACCGTGACAGCACGCCGCACCTGACTCTGTACCAGCGTTATCTCTCTCGCCGCTGCTGCCCCCGGACCTGACGAATCTATCTGTTTCCAAACATCCAGCGGGGTCGTCGGGTCCAAGCCAGCAGCAGCGAGAGAGATAACGCTGGTACAGAGTCAGGTGCGGCGTGCTGTCAGGGTGATGCCGCATGTACAGCTATGGGCAGTGTTACTGTTACTCCGTGTTGTGCAGACAGCGCCCTCACCCACCCACTCACATACGGCGTGCCCCCCATATCACCCATCCCCCCAGGTGCACCCCGTCCATCACAAGGGGGGAAACAAGTAGCAGCCTCATGGCCCCACATATACCATCACCTATCACCACATACACGGCAACCACTTCTACCTTACACACACACTCACACTCACCCTCCACACTTCTAACAATGCGCACGCACCCTCCACTTCCCTTTCCCCTCCCTCCAACACACACACACTCACCCTCCACACTCCTACCAACATGCCCCGCACCCTCCACTTCACTTTCCCCTTCCCCCAACACACACACACTCTCACCCTCCACACTCCTACCAACACGCCCGCACCCTCCAGTTCACTTTCCCCTCCCCCCTACACACACACCCTCCACACGCCCGCACCCTCCACTGTCCCCTTCCCCCTACACACGCACACACTCACCCTCCACACTCCTAACAACACGCCCGCACCCTCCACTCCCCCCCCCCACGCACACATGCACCCTTCACACTCCTAACACGCACGCACCCTCCACTGCCTCCCCCCCCTCTTCCCCCCTGTTTTCCTCTCCCCCCCTTTTTCCTCTTCCCCCCCTCCACACACACACTCACCATCCACACTCCTAACAACACGCACGCACCCTACACTTCCCTTTCCCCTCCCCCCAACACACACACAAAACACCTTACCCATCTTTGCTACACCACCACCCAACAACAACCACCCCTTCCCCCATTGCCTTCACACCACTAGGGGAAACAACCCTAACACACACAACACTGCATTTAACAAACAAACCCACACCTACGCAACCACCTGGCCAACACCACCGCACACACCGCAAGCCCATCCCACAACCGCAATACACCCATATCGCCCACCCAGCCACCACAAATACAACACCCATCCAACACAACCATACCCATCTGACTAATCCTGCCACCCCCTCTCTTCCCCTCCCATGCACACACCACAAACCCCACAAAAACCCTCCACCATCCAACCACCCATCCTATGTGGACCTCCTCCACCCATGCCAACTTCAAACCCCCTCCTCCATCCCCCTGCCACCCAACTCCATCCCACACTACACCTCCTATCACCACCCCCATCCCTCACCCCTACGCAAAAACATATACAGGCAGTGACCCCTCTCCACACACTTGCCCAAGGACCATAAATCATTACCCACAGCATTTCAGCAAACCACACCCCAAACTACGTACCCTTCACAAAAAACACTCCACCACACACATTCCCTTCAACACCCTCCACAATCCATCCACACACCACCTTAACCCTATCGCACACCCACCTCCCTCCCTCTGCACCCAACTAATTCGGTCAAACCATCAAAACACCATCTACCCCACAACACTACCCCCATAGCCTAAAGCCACTAATACGCCAATTCCAACTCCAACATCTGCTAACACAACACACCTCTGCCCCCAACAAACACCCTAACACCACATCCTCTTCACCTTGCCACACACATAAACAATCCACCCACCGCTCCCACAAAAACACAATAGACGCACCCTCCAAACACACCCCAGATCCCACAATAACAGTTCAGCATACTCCCTAAACCCCCCCCCACCAACACCACCCTGCACATGGCTTTGCCACACCCTGCACCCCCTCTCAACCTACCTGTCCACCAGCCCTTTCTCCCTCACACACACACTTTGCCTTCACCCACCCTGATTGCCATCCCCCCATAGCAAACCCTCCACCACTCACATCATGCACACACCACATTTCCACCCACCACTTTAAAACATCACCCCCATCCACACGACTCTTTCACATAAAACCATCTTCGACATGCACCGCACACAACACCATCCCTCTCTGCATGCTATCGCTACCTACATCATAAAACACAACCACCACCCAAAAACCCCTACCCCTCAAAACAACCCCACCCGCAACTCCACCTCACCCACCTCCACCACATCAGCTGCACCTCACAAGCACATCCCCCAAACAAGCTAACCCCATACCTAACATCCACCGTCCACACATACACCACCCAACCATTACCCCATGCACCATCCCCCTAACTCACTCCGCACCCCCCCTTCCTTACAGCAGCCCACCCCAAATATCCTCCATCATCCCACCACACTCCCCATGTGCAACTCCCCCACCCATGCCACGTTCCAACACCCACCCCTGTCCCCGTGTACCGCACAAACACAAATGCATCAAGTACTACACCACCTACCACCTACACCATCCCTTACCCCTTGCCCCTGTATATGCAGTCACCGGCCACCATCCACGGTTCAGCCCATACACACTCATTCACCCTCCCCAGCATCTTACAGGGCCACAGGCCAAACCTACTAACACTCACACACACCACCACACCAAACACATTACCTTCACCACCATCAACAATCCAAAGCCAAACCTCACACTCCCTAACACATACATCCTCAATCCCTAACCCATCTAACCTCCCCACCACACCCACAAAACACCCTAAGCACCTATGCACACCCTGCCAAACGCAACACTCCCTCTCAACCCACCTACACACCACATGTTCCTCCCTCACACACAGCACATCCGTTCCCCCTTCAAAAATTTCATACCCCCCACTGCCAACCCTCCACCACTCCCAACATCCACATACCCCATTTATACCACCACCTCTGCACCAACATCCCCATCCACAAGGCCATTTTACAATCAAACATCCACCACACGCACCACCTACAACAACCCTCCCCACAAACAGTCAATACCTCAATCCCAGGGCAACGCCAACACACACACCTCCACCTCACTACACCCACCCCCTTTCACATATAAACAACATACCATGTACACTTTTACCCCACATCCACACAACATACACCTGCCCAACACCCACAACACCTCAAAATAACATCCACCAAACACTGTAGCCCCATACTTGACACACAGCTTATGCAAATACACCACCCCTGCAGCTCACACGAAACCTCAACAAACCATCAACCTCCCCCTACCCTGCTCAACACCCCTCCCATGAACACTACAAAGCCCCCCATACCCTTCACCATCCACCCACACACCCCATGTGGAACTCCACCACCTATGGCAGCCTCGGACATACCCTCCCCAATCCCCCTGCCACACACACCCACAACTCCAACAAGCCCAACACCTCCTGCCCCCTCCACCATCCCTCAGCGCACAGGGGCGTAGCCCTTTACGACGGTGTGAAGAGCGCCCGTAGGGCGCGATGAATCACCTAGTTTAAAATAATAAGGGATAGAATGATAGGCAAGCATACTTAGCAGGAGTCCATTTATTGAATTTAGTGGAGTTCTGTTTAATGCAACAAACTAGCATTGTTCATGTGCCATAAAAAGTGGGGCATACGACAATTGATATGAAAGACTTGCCTTTGACCACTAAGGGGAAAGTATAATCAAGCAGGAACTCTTAATGTACAAACAGGAACAAATACAGGCTGTAATGCTGACATAACATGCTTTCAGCAGGGTGGAAGGAAAGCTAGAACACATTCTATAACAGTGTCCGAATAAACTCCCTAGAGATACCTTCTTTTTTAACTATCAGCAGCTGAGCACTGATATCTGCATGCATAGGCAAACGCGGGGGGGGGGGGGGGGTGGTTGTGGTTGCTCAGAAACCACCCTCCTCTTGGCAAGTGGTTCCAATTATGACAACAGTAGCAATGGTATATAATGCGATTACTAGAGCTACCGCCAGAACATGCAGTTTAAGGGACAGAGCAGGGCTGCTGCATATACCCAGTGCAGATCCGGATTAAGGCGGGGACTCTAGGGGTAAGTACCCCGGGCCCACCGTCTGAAAGGGCCCCCTGTCACCTGCCACAGAATGGATCTCTGTTACCGATCTGCGGCGTGGTGCTGTGCAGCCCACTGATAGCCGTTGTTGTGCTCACACTCTCCCAGCCGCCGGAGATAAGCTGCATTCCTCCTGTACCCTTTACTCCTGTACTCTCTCCTCCTGTACCCGCCATGCGCTGTCTCCTGTACCCGCCTTCTCTACCCTCTCCTCCTGTACCACACAGTGCGCTGACGCTCTCTCCTGTACCCACTCCTCCTGTACCTGCTCTCTCCTCCTGTACCCTCTCCTCCTGTACCCGCTGTGCGCTGTCTCCTCCTGTACCCGCCTTCTCTACCCTCTCCTCCTGTACCACACAGTGCGCTGCCGCTCTCTCCTGTACCCACTCCTCCTGTTCCTGCTCTCTCCTCCTGTACCCTCTCCTCCTGTACCCGCTGTGCGCTGTCTCCTCCTGTACCCGCCTTCTCTACCCTCTCCTCCTGTACCCGCTGTGCGCTGTCTCCTCCTGTACCCGCCTTCTCTACCCTCTCCTCCTGTACCCGCTGTGCGCTGTCATCTCCTGTACCCACCTTCTCTACCCTCTCCTCCTGTACCCGCTGTGCGCTGTCATCTCCTGTACCCACCTTCTCTACCCTCTCCTCCTGTACCCGCTGTGCGCTGTCTCCTCCTGTACCCGCCTTCTCTACCCTCTCCTCCTGTACCCGCTGTGCGCTGTCATCTCCTGTACCCGCCTTCTCTACCCTCTCCTCCTGTACCTGCTGTGCGCTGTCTCCTCCTGTACCCGCCTTCTCTACCCTCTCCTCCTGTACCCGCTGTGCGCTGTCATCTCCTGTACCCGCCTTCTCTACCCTCTCCTCCTGTACCCGCTGTGCGCTGTCATCTCCTGTACCCGCCTTCTCTACCCTCTCCTCCTGTACCTGCTGTGCGCTGTCTCCTCCTGTACCCGCCTTCTCTACCCTCTCCTCCTGTACCTGCTGTGCGCTGTCTCCTCCTGTACCCGCCTTCTCTACTCTCTCCTCCTGTACCCGCTGTGCGCTGTCTCCTCCTGTACCCGCCTTCTCTACCCTCTCCTCCTGTACCTGCTGTGTGCTGTCTCCTCCTGTACCCGCCTTCTCTACCCTCTCCTCCTGTACCCGCTGTGCGCTGTCATCTCCTGTACCCGCCTTCTCTACTCTCTCCTCCTGTACCCGCTGTGCGCTGTCTCCTCCTGTACCCTGCGTTTATGAGGAGCGTTAGGAGGCACACAAACACTCCTTCCGGTCTTAGGACGCCAGCCAGTGGAGTAAAGCTGAAAAGTATTTGCTATGTATATGTGATGCCGGGGGGTGGGATGGGCGCTTGAGATTGTCAGGTAATCCTACATTATTTCAATTATTTTGATTAATAAAGTATGATTTTTTTGAGGATAGTATGTAACATCATGTGTATATAATCTAGATATTTTTCTTTCCTGATACAAAATGTTATGTCCCTGTATCTCCCCTTCAGCATCCCTGCCCTCACTATCAGGGCAGTCGAGATCTGGGATGGGCCCAGGTACTTTTCAAGGGGCGTGGCCTAATCACAGGAGGTGTGGTCATATACTCTTAGAAAAAAATACTGAAAAAAATAGTATTTTAAGCACCTCCATGACCACACTGCAGCCCAGTACACAGCAGCGTGTGCTGGGCTGAGGAAAAGAGCTGCATCTGCTGCTGCTAGGTAAGGGAGAGGGTACCTGGGCCCCAACTGGACCCTCACTGGCCCCTCCATCGGACCTGGGCCCAGGTAATTTGTACCCTCTGCCCCCCTCTCTTGGCACCATTGCTCACCCTCCCTGTATCTCCCCCTCAGCGCCCTTATCTTCACATCCTCCCTGTAACTCCCTCTCAGTGCCCTTGCCCTCACCCTCCATGTAACTCCCCCTCAGAGCCCTCACCTATATATATATATATATATGTGTGTGTATCTCTTATATATTAGCCCAGATCTGTGACTTTGTGCCTCATTTGCTAATGGTGAGCGGAGTCACAACACTGGGCGGGGTTAATCAAATGAGCCACAGATCTGGGCAAATCTATACAGAAGCAGATGGTATGGGCATGGCGCAGGCATACCTCCCAGCTTTCTTCAGGCAGAAGGAGGGACACACGCGCGGTGAAAAGGGTGCGTGCCCAACGAAAAGGGGGCGTGGCTTCGCGGGAGTACCCGCGATCGTGAACCACGCCCCGTTTTCATCAGTGAGGGGGCATGCCCAGTGCTCTGTGAGCTGCTGGCATGCCCCCAGTGGCGCATTATGAGTCCAGGGGGCCCAGGGCACTTGAGACAGGGGGGCCCTATCTCATTGCTGTACCTGCTGTGGGTTCGGGGGTGTGGCCTAATCGTGGGCCGCGTGGCCATGCCCCCTTATGCAAATTCCTGGAATTGGTGTGTTTTTTTTATGGGATTTTGGCCCCTCAGCTAGGGGTAAATCCAGAGGGGGTGGACGCTCCCCCCTACACACCCGCACAGGCAGAAGAAAGCAGGGAGGCTGCTGCCTCCCTGCAACACTACAGACCTGCCAACATGCAGCAGCGTGTGCTGACTGTAGCACAATGCTGCTGCTGTTGCTGGCAGGACGGGGGAGCTTCAGAGCTGGGACAGAGCAACTCCAGCCGGGGGGCCCCCTAAAACTGTGGGGCCCAGGGTATGTACCCCCTGGGCCCCCCTTAATCCAGCTCTGCTGCCACCCCCCCCCCCCTTAATCCGTACCCCCTGATGCCCCCTCTCCCTCTTACTCCACTAAATAGATGCTGTGCGCATGCATTTCATTTCTCTTCCCCAGGGAACTTTTTCCAGTGTTCTAGTCCGGGATCCATAGTGGACACTTATTAGCAGCACATTCAAATGCTTCACAGCTCTATATATGCCCTTAAACTTTATGTGTATATGTGAATTTTATTCTTTATTTTATCAATTGATGTTTAGCTAATAAATCCAAGTGTGTTTTTACAATCATCCATAGTTTTCTAATTATTTACTATTGGAGAAACAGCCAGCGCCGGCTTCAGTGCTTTTCGTTGTATCTATTCACCGCTGCTCTACTAAGCAAAACAGCAAGTACAGGAGCTTCCCAACTGCCCCCCCCCCCCCCCCCACACTGCGGGACACTGCGGCCCGCGGGTGGGACAGACCCAAAAAAATGGGACTGTCCCGCGAAAATCGGGACAGTTGGGAGGCATGGGGGTGTGTGATGGGGTATGCCGTACAGTCAGATGGGCACCGGCTCACTGTGTGCTTGACCCCCCACATCAGCATACTCAGCAGGGGCTCTCTGGCGCGGAGGAGCGTCACATTCTGGCACACTCCACGCTTCTTAGCTGCAGTTTTGTGGAGCACCTGCCGCTGTGCAGGTTCCGTACTGTCTCTGTTATCTCCAGCCCCGGCAACCCCACCGCTAGCTGCAGTGCTGCCGCCCGCAGTGAGGTGCGCCCAGCTCCAACACACACTTTAGCTGGCGGGCAGCGCTGCAGAAGTCCGCGCTGCTTGCAGGCTCCGACCCCCTCCTCCCTCCAGCCGCAGCGTCTCCTGGGGGCTAACCAGTCACTCCCAGTCTCCCCTTACCACAGTGCCTGGCAGGCGCGAGGTCCGTGCCGCGTGCATGCTATGACCCCCTCCTCCCTCCAGCCGCAGCGTGTCCTGGGGGCTAACCAGTCACTCCCAGTCTTCCCTTACCACAGTGCCCGGCAGCTGTGCGAGGTCCGCGGTGTGTGACTGAGGAGTGGAGGGGAGGGATGCGGATGGGCAGAGGAAGTAGGACTCCAGCCTGAGAGAGTCAGCCATGCCAAGTCTCCACCAGCAACAGATCCCAACAGGTTGGAGTGGAACAGCAGCAGCCAGCAGCAGTGACTTCGGTAAGACACATCTGTCTGTCACCACTGTTTTGTCCCTAATACCAATCTCTCCCGTGCCCTGTGTTCTGTCATGTCCCTGTCACCCCTGGCCTTGCCCTGTCACCCCTGGCCTTGCCCTTTCACCCTTATCCTGGCCCTATCACTCCTATCCTGGCCCTGTCACCCCTGTGCTTGCCCTGTCAACCCTATCCTGGCCCTGTCACCCCTGTCCTGGTCCTGCCGCCTGAACCCTGGCACTGTCACCCCTATCCTGTCCCTGTCATTTCTGCCCTGGCCCCATCGCCCCTGTCCTGGCCCCGTCACCCCTGTCCTTGCCCCGTCACCCCTGTCCTTGCCCCGTCACCCCTGTCCTTGCCCCGTCACCCCTGTCCTTGCCCCGTCACCCCTGTTCTGACCCTGTCACCCCTGTCCTGGCCCCGTCACCCCTGTTCTGACCCTGTCACCCCTGTCCTGGCCCTGTTACTGCATACCCTCCAACTACCTTTTTGTCAGCTACAGTACCCGCAGCACCTCCAGACCCCTCCCCAATGCACCACACCTCCGCACCTTCCCCTCCACCACATGCGGCACTCCACCCCTCCCCCACATGCTTTGCCTCCAGACCCCCTACACTACTCGCGGCTCCCACTACCCCGCCCCTCTACCACCCACAGCACCTCCAGACCCCCTCCACCATCCACCATCCCATATATGTCTCCCCCCACACCTGCCCTCCCTCCACCCGCAGCATCTGCAGACACCCTCCTCCATCTGCGGTCCCCCCCTCACCCGCCCCTCCACCACCTGCAGCGCCTCCGGACCCCCTTCCCCATCCGCCGCACCACCCGCACCTGCCCCTCCCCCACCCGCGGCGCCTCCGGACCCCCTACCCCACCCCTGGCACCCCCGCCCCTTCCCATCCCACAGCACCTCCGGAACCCTTCACCAATCCGCAACATCCCCGCACCTGCCCCTCCCCCACCCGTGGCACCCCTGCCCCTCCCCCACATGCAGTGCCTCTGGACCCCTCCCCCATCTGCAGCCCCCACTCCTCTGCCCCTCCCCCCCCGCAGCACTTCCCGACCCTTCCCCATCCGGGCCCCCCCGCATCCGCCCCCCCTCCACCCGCAGCATCTACAGACACCCTCCCCTATCTGCAGTCCCCCCCGCACCCGCTACATTCTGTACATCATGCCCTGCAGGTGCTGTTCACGCCGTCGCAATGGGCTGAGCCTCCTTCATTGTGCAATATTTAACCACTAACAAAGGAATGCAGGTAATACTCCATATAATACAAATATTGAACCCCAGAAAGGCATGCAAGCATTAAGGGGGCATAGCCCCTTGCGACAGTGTGAAGAGCGCCTGTAGGGCGCGATGAAGCACCTAGTATGTATATATGAGGGTGTGTGTTTGTGATTGTGTATATATATATATATATATATATATATATATATGTGTGTATGTGTGTGTGCATATATATGGGTGGTCTTCAGTTTGCCAGCTGTCAGGATCCTGGCACACAGTATACCGGTGCCGGAATCCCGACACCCGGCATACCAACATCTTTTCTCCCTCTTGGGGGTCCACGACCCCCCTGGAGGGAGAATAGATAGCGTGGCGCACGTAGTGCGCCACCGTGCCCACAGCATGGAGAGCGCAGTGTGGCGAACGCAGCGAGCCCGCAAGGAGCTCATATGCGCTCACCCAGCTGTCGGTATGCCAGCGGTCGGGATTCCAGCGCCGGTATGCTGGCCATCAGGAGCCCGGCTGCCGGCATATCATACTACACCCCATATATATAAGTATGATATGTACAGTATATACAGTATATGTGTGTGATTATATATATACTAGATGCTTCATCGCACCCTACAGGTGCTCTTCACACCGTTGCAAGGGGCTACGCCCCCTTAACCCTTGCATGCCTTTCTGGGGTTCAATATTTGTATTATATGGAGTATTACCTGCATTCCTTTGTTAGTGGTTAAATATTGCACAATGAAAGGGCGTGCGAAGGTGAAGGAGGCGCAGCCCCTTGCGACGGCGTGAACAGCACCTGCAGGGCACGATGTACAGAATGTAGCGGGTGCGGGGGGGACTGCGGATAGGGGACGGTGTCTGTAGATGGTGCGGGTGGAGGGGGGGCAGGTGTGGGGGAAGACATATATGGGGGGTGGATGGTGGAGGGGGTCTGGAGGTGCTGTGGGTGGTGGAGGGGTGGGGGAGTGAGAGCCGCGAGTGGTGTAGGGGGTCTGGAGGCACAGCATGTGGGGGAAGGGGTGGAGTGCCGCTTGTGGTGGAGGGGAATGTGCAGAGGTGTGGTGCATTGGGGAGGGGTCTGGAGGCGCTGCGGGTACTGTAGCTGACAAAAAGGTAGTTGGAGGGTATGCAGTAACAGGGCCAGGACAGGGGTGACAGGGTCAGAACAGGGGTGACGGGGCCAGGACAGGGGTGACATGGTCAGAACAGGTGTGACGGGGTAAGGACAGGGGTGACGGGGCCAGGACAGGGGCGACGGGGCCAGGACAGAAATGACAGGGACAGGATAGGGGTGACAGGGCCAGGGTAGGGGCGGCAGGACCAGGACATGGGTGACAGGGCCAGGATAGGGTTGACAGGACAAGCACAGGGGTGACAGGGCCAGGATAGGGGTGACAGGGCCAGGATAAGGGTGAAAGGGCCAGGATAAGGGTGAAAGGTCAAGGCCAGGGGTGACAGGGCAAGGCCAGGGGTGACAGGGACATGACAGAACACAGGGCACGGGAGAGATTGGTATTAGGGACAAAAAAGTGGTGGCAGACAGATGTGTCTTACTGAAGTCACTGCTGCTGGCTGCTGCTGTTCCACTCCAACCTGTTGGGATCTGTTGCTGGTGGAGACTTGGCATGGCTGACTCTCTCAGGCTGGAGTCCTGCTTCCTCTGCCCATCCGCATCCCTCCCCCCCACTCCTCAGTCACACACCGCGGACCTCGCGCGGCTGCCGGGAACTGTGGTAAGGGAAGACTGGGAGTGACTGGTTAGCCCCCAGGAGACGCTGCGGCTGGAGGGAGGAGGGGGTCATAGCATGCACGCGGCGCGGACCTCGCGCCTGCCAGGCACTGTGGTAAGGGGAGACTGGGAGTGACTGGTTAGCCCCCAGGAGACGCTGCGGCTGGAGGGAGGAGGGGGTCGGAGCCTGCAAGCAGCGCGGACTTCTGCAGCGCTGCCCGCCGCCTAAAGTGTGTGAAGGAGCTGGGTGCACCTCAGTGCGGGCGGCAGCACTGCAGCTAGCGGTGGGGTTGCCGGGGCTGGAGATAACAGAGACAGTACGGAACCTGCACAGCGGCAGGTGCCCCACAAAACTCCAGCTAAGAAGCGTGGAGTGTGCCAGAAAGTGATGCTCCTCCGCGCCAGAGAGCCCCTGCTGAGTATGCTGATTTGGGGGGTCAAGCACACAGTGAGCCGGTGCCCATCTGTCTGTACGGCATACCCCATCACACACCCCCATACCTCCCAACTGTCCCGATTTTCGCGGGACAGTCCCTTTTTTTGGGTCCGTCCCACCCGCGGGCCGCAGTGTCCCGCAGTGGGGGGGGGGGGGGGCAGTTGGGAAGCTCCTGTACTCGCTGTTCTGCTTAGCAGAGCAGCGGTGAATAGCTGCTGTGCGCATGCGCACAGCATCTATTTAGTGGAGACAGAGGGAGAGGGGGCATCAGGGGGTACGGATTAAGGGGGGGGGTGTGGCAGCAGAGCCGGATTAAGGGGGGCCCAGGGGGTACGTACCCTGGGCCCCACAGTTTTTGGGTCCCCCCGGCTGGAGTAGTTCTGTCCCAGCTCTGAAGCTCCCCCGTCCTGCCAGCAACAGCAGCAGCATTGTGCTACAGTCAGCACACGCTGCTGCATGTTGGCAGGTCTGTAGTGTTGCAAGGTTGGCAGCAGCCTCCCTCAGTGGCGTAACTAGAAATTTTTCTCCCCAAGCCAAAAAATTCTTCGGCGCCCCCTTCCCCCCCCCCCCCCCCCCCCCCTTCATGCTCCATAATTGGGAGCAAGAAAGGGATAGCCAAAAAAGGGGCGTGGTTTTTTGGAGTGGGCGTGGTTTCGCATAAAGGGGCGTGGCATTGCAGGAAAAGACTACCTTATACCCCAGTTTTGCAACCTGCACGCCCATACGTTGGCCACCACAGGAAAGAAAAATAATCCTGATTCATGCCCCTTACATTATTTGTCATTTTTCCTCCTTATAGTAATGCCCAGTATACATTATGCCACATACTGCAATGGCCCTTAGACATTATGCCGCACACAATAATGCACGACACAATATGCACACACTGTAATGCCCTCGACACATTATGCCACACACCGTAATGTCTGTGACACATTATGCCACACACCGTAATGCCTGTGACACATTATGACAGAAATCGCAATGCCCGTTATACATTATGCTACACACTGCAATGCCCCTGATACATTATAGCACATACAATGTCTGTGACACATTATGACACACACCGCAATGTCCGTGATACATTATGCCACACACTGCAATGCCCGATACATTATAGCACATACAATGCCTGTGACACATTATGCCACACACTGCAATGACCTTGAGACATTATACCACAATGCCCGTGATATAGTATACCATACACCGTAATGCCTGTGACACATACCGCAATGCCCTGCCCGTTATACCCTATGCCACACATCGCAATGCCCGTTATGTATTATGCCACACTGCAATGACCCTGAGACATTATACCACATACCACAATGCCCGTGATATAGTATACCACACACCGTAATGCCTGACACATTATGACACACACCGCAATGTCCGTGATACATTATGCCACACACTGCAATGACCCTGAGACATTATACCACATATCACAATGCCCGCGATATAGTATACCATACACCGTAATGCCTGTGACACATTATGACACACACCGCAATGTCCGTGATACATTATGCCACACACCGTAATGCCCATTACACATTAAGTCCTACAGTAAGGCTTCTAATTACTTTTCAATTACCTGCTCGTTGTCAGGGGTTTCATACACTGGGTGTCATGCTCGTTGCCAGGGGTTTCATGCTCTTGGTTCCATGCACGGTGCCAGGGGTTTTCATGCTCCGGGTGTCATGCTCGTTGCCAGGGGTTTCATGCACTGGGTGTCATGCTCGTTGCCAGGTGTTTCATGCACTGGGTGTCATGCTCGTTGCCAGGTGTTTCATGCACTGGGTGTCATGCTTGTTGCTAGGAGGTAGTCCTTGTTGCTAGGGCTGTGCTCCCAGTGCCACATGTCCCCAGTGCCAGATATTCCCCCACGGTGCCAGGTACTTACATGCCCCAGTGCCAAATATAGTCGTCGTCCCCCCATGTGCCAGGTACACATATACCCCCCCAGGGGTGGTCTTCTGTATACCGGCGGTCGGGCTCCCGGCGCTCAGTATACCGGCGCCGGGAGCCCGACCGCCGGCATACCGACACTTATTTTCCCTCGTGGGGGTCCACGACCCCCATAGAGGGAGAATAAAATAGTGTGGCGCGCGTAGCGCGCCACCGTGCCCGTAGCGTGGCGAGCGCAGCGAGCCCGCAAGGGGCTCATTTGCGCTCGCCACACTGTCGGTCAGCCGGCGGTCGGGCTCCCGGCGCCGGTATGCTGGGCGCCGGGAGCCCGACCGCCGGCCAGCCGTAGTGAACCCCCCCCAGTGCCACATATGCCCCCAGTGCCAGATATTCCCTCCCAGTGCCACATATGCCCCCAGTGCCAGATATGCCCCCAGTGCCATATATTCCCCCCCAGTGCCAAATATGCCCCCAGTGCCAGATATTCCCCCCCAGTGCCAGATATTCCCCCCCAGTGCCAGATATTCCCCCCGTGCCATATATGCCCCCAGTGCCAGATATTCCCCCCCAGTGCCAGATATCCCCCCCGTGCCATATATGCCCCCAGTGCCAGATATCCCCCCCAGTGCCATATATGCCCCCAGTGCCAGATATTCCCCCCCAGTGCCATATATGCCCCCAGTGCCAGATATTCCCCCCCAGTGCCATATATGCCCCCAGTGCCAGATATTCCCCCCCAGTGCCATATATGCCCCCAGTGCCAGATATTCCCCCCAGTGCCATATATGCCCCAGTGCCAGATATCCCCCCCAGTGCCAGATATTCCCCCCAGTGCCATATATGCCCCAGTGCCAGATATCCCCCCCAGTGCCATATATGCCCCCCGTGCCATATATGCCCCCAGTGCCAGATATCCCCCCCCAGTGCCATATATGCCCCCAGTGCCAGATATTCCCCCCCAGTGCCATATATGCCCCAGTGCCAGATACCCCCCCCCCAGTGCCAGATATGCCCCCAGTGCCAGATATTCCCCCCAGTGCCAGAAATGCCCCAGTGCCAGATATTCCTCCCTCCCCCCCGTGCCATATTTGCCCCCAGTGCCAGATATTTACCCCCCGCCGTCGCTTTTTGGAGGGACACGGAGGGCACAGCTCGTCTCTCCTGTGTCCCTCCTGCTGCATCATCTCCGGCGGCCGCGGGTCTAATAGGGGGAAGTGCCGGTTCGTGAGCCAATTAGAGCTCACGGACGGCACTTCCCCCTATTAGACCCGCGGCCGCCGGAGATGATGCAGCAGGAGGGACACAGGGAGGCGCGCTGTGTGCCCTCTGTGTCCCTCCAAAAAGCGGCGGAGGGAAGGAGACTGCAGACTGACATGCGGACGCTCGTCCGCATGTCAGTCTGCTGTAAATCAGTGGCGCCCCCGCAGCCCCTCGCCCCCAAGCCACCGCGAGGACTGCGGGGGTAGTAGTTACGCCACTGCCCTCCCTACTTTCTTCTGCTTGTGCGGGTGTGTAGGGGGGAGCGACCACCCACTCTGGATTTACCCCTAGCTGAGGGGCCAAAATCCCACACAAAAAAACACCAATTCCAGGAATTTGCATAAGGGGGCGTGGCCACGCAGCCCACGATTAGGCCACACCCCTGAACTTGCAGCAGGTACAGCAATGAGATAGGGCCCCCCTGTCTCAAGTGCCCTGGGCCCCCCAGACTCATAATGCGCCACTGGGGGCATGCCAGCAGCTCACAGAGCGCTGGGAATGCCCCCTCACTGACGAAAACGGGGCGTGGCTCGCGATCGCGGGTCCTCCTGCAAAGCCACGCCCGCTTTTCATTGGGCACGTCCCCTTTTCACCGCGCGTGTGTCCCCTTCTCCTTCTGCCTGAAGAAAGCTGGGAGGTATGCAACCCTGCCTGGCCATGCCCATACCATCTTCTTCTGTATAGATTTGCCCAGATCTGTGGCTCATTTGATTAACCCCGACCAGTGTTGTGACTCCGCCCAGCGTTAGCAAATGAGGCACAAAGTCACAGATCTGGGCTAATATATAGGATATATATATATATACTGTATATATATATATATATATATATACATAAAATTATTTTTTTTATACCTTAGGGCCCCCCTGTCTTAAGTACCCTGGGCCTCCAAAGCCTTAACCCAGCTCTGGTCCAGTGATAGCAGCATCTTCTACCAAGTTTGCTGTCTGTGTGTATCTGAGTCCTCAATCATTGCACTGGACCAGAGAGTAGCTACCAGGAAGAAGAGACAGGAGCCTTACCATGAGGTGGGAGAATGTGTGATTAGATAGTGCAGTGCTAGTTCTATTATGTTTGTGTATTTTTTATGGTATGTTTAACCATTTCCTGACCACTTATTTATAGTATTTAAATATGTTTTATACAGCCAGCCTATACTATAGACCATCTATAGTGTTAAATATTAATACTGTATTCCATACAGTATCCAGTGTATAAAAAGACCAATGTGTACATTAATGCTCAGGGTTGTTGCTTGGTTCGTCTTCCCAGACTCCTGCACTTGCGCCAATGGTCTGCAGAGTGGGATTGTTGTCTGCATTTGGAATCCCCCCTTTAGAAATCCTGCATTTGCCACTGGAATGTACAGAAAAAAACAAAGTTGAGGTCAGTGGTTGCAATATCAAAATGACACATATCTAACAATAGGTCATGAATTTGTACCATGGGGGTCATTCCGAGTTGTTCGCTCTGTATTTTTTTCTCGCAACGGAATGATTAGTCGCTAATGCGCATGCGCAATGTCCGCAGTGCGACTGCGCCAAGTAAATTTGCTATGCAGTTAGGTACTTTACTCATGGCATTACGAGGTTTTTCTTCGTTCTGGTGATCGTAAAGTGATTGACAGGAAGTGGGTGTTTCTGGGTGGAAACAGGCCGTTTTATGGGTGTGTGCGAAAAAACGCTACCGTTTCTGGGAAAAACGCGGGAGTGGCTGGAGAAACGGAGGAGTGTCTGGGCAAACGCTGGGTGTGTTTGTGACGTCAAACCAGGAACGACAAGCACTGAACTGATCGCAGATGCCGAGTAAGTGTGGAGCTACTCAGAAACTGCTAAGAGGTGTCTATTTGCTATTTTGCTAATCTTTCGTTCGCAATTTTGATAAGCTAAGATTCACTCCCAGTAGGCGGCGGCTTAGCGTGTGCAAAGCTGCTAAAAGCAGCTTGCGAGCGAACAACTCGGAATGACCCCCCATATTTCCACAGCTTGATAAATCTTGCGTGATTCTATTGTATATGAATTAGTGATGTGCACCGGAAATTTTTCGGGTTTTGTGTTTTGGTTTTGGATTCGGATCCGCGGCCGTGTTTTGGATTCGGACGCGTTTTGGCAAAACCTCCCTGAAAATTTTTTGTCGGATTCAGGTGTGTTTTGGATTCGGGTGTTTTTTTACAAAAACCCCTCAAAAACAGCTTAAATCATAGAATTTGGGGGTAATTTTGATCCCATAGTATTATTAACCTCAATAACCATAATTTCCACTCATTTCCAGTTTATTCTGAACACCTCACACCTCACAATATTATTTTTAGTCCAAAAATATGCACCAAGGTCACTGGATGACTAAGCTAAGCGACCCAAGTGGCCGACACAAACACCTGGCCCATCTAGGAGTGGCACTGCAGTGTCAGACAGGATGGCCGATTTAAAAAATAGTTCCCAAACAGCACATGATGCAGAGAAAAAAAGAGGCGCAATGAGGTAGCTGTGTGACTAAGCTAAGCGACCCAAGTGACCTACACAAACACCTGGCCCATCTAGGAGTGGCACTGCAGTGTCAGACAGGATGGCCAATTTAAAAAATAGTCCCCAAACAGCACATGATACAAAGAAAAAAAGAGGTGCACCAAGGTCGCTGGATGGCTAAGCTAAGCGACCCAAGTGGCCGACACAAACACCTGGCCCATCTAGGAGTGGCA
This sequence comes from Pseudophryne corroboree, assembly GCF_028390025.1. NCBI lineage: Eukaryota > Metazoa > Chordata > Amphibia > Anura > Myobatrachidae > Pseudophryne > Pseudophryne corroboree. Next base: position 409,706,619 of record NC_086452.1, on the reverse strand, counting down.
CTGCAGTGTCAGACAGGATGGCAGATTTAAAAAATAGTCCCCAAACAGCACATGATGCAAAGAAAGAAAGAGGTGCAATGAGGTAGCTGTGTGACTAAGCTAAGCGACCCAAGTGGCCGACACAAACACCTGGCCCATCTAGGAGTGGCACTGCAGTTTTCTAGCGAGAGGATGAGTGCTTCCATCCTCATGTGAATCTGAACCACTAGCCATGAACATAGGCCAGGGCATCAGTCGTTCCTTGCCACTCCGTGTAGTAAATGGCATATTGGCAAGCTTACCCTTCTCATCAGACGCTTTTAATTTAGATTTTTGGGTCATTTTACTGAACTTTTGTAGTATACTTGATGACACAGAGGTAGAGCAGTGGACTACTGTACCGTACTGCTATATATTATATACTGGTGGTCAGCAAAATTCTGCACTGTCCTCCTACTATATATACTGCGCACAACTAAAATGCACCACAGGTATGGATGGATAGTATACTTGACGACACAGAGGTAGGTAGAGCAGTGGCCTACTGTACCATACTGCTATATATTATATACTGGTGGTCAGCAAAATTCTGCACTGTCCTCCTTCTATATATACTGTGCACAACTAAAATGCACCACAGGTATGGATGGATAGTATACTTGACGACACAGAGGTAGGTAGAGCAGTGGCCTACTGTACCGTACTGCTATATATTATATACTGGTTGTCGAAGTCAAAATATTACATAAAAAGAACATATAAACTACACACATATTAGTCGCTATACTTGCAAATACGCACAGCGAGCACAGCAATATATGGTAACAGACGCATTTACACAGACATGCCACAGAGATGGATTCGACACTTATTTCATGCAGTACATAATTATAATAATATCAAGCGCCAGACATCATGATGATTTAAAATTATATAATGAAGTAATGTCATGTATGTGTATTATTTGAACGAAACCAGATACACCTGTCATATTTGGTATTTAAGCAACCAGATTAATGTGTAGATTCATTTGATACTTGTTATAAAGTTGTAGGACATTGCAACAAATAATTATGATTAAATGTATAAATGCTAAAATCACTTTTATTAGAACAATAGATATTCCAAACAGGTAGTGGACAGGAAGATCAGGCCAGTCCCTTTGGATGTCCCCAAGGCTGAACCTGATTAGCATATACAAAGAGACTAGTGACTCATCATGAATAAGTTCCCTCCCCCAAACTAGATAACACATTGCTGATCACACAGGAAGCCAGTTCCTGTTTTGGTCTCAGCCTAAGATGGAGTCCCAGCATGATTTTAGAGAGAGAGAGAGAGAGAGACATAAGCATTGAGGGAATGGTATTGTATTGCTGGCCTGTAACTGTATGTAACTCTATGTAACTGTAACTGTATGTAACTGTATGTATTAACTGCTTACTGTATGAGTTGTAACTATAGGTATACTGTACATTGTAATATATTGAATCCATATCCTTTTAATAACAAATATATACATCAATGAGCTTTGGAACTCAGATAATGTGTGGGTGTATTGTTTTCTCTTATGGGATGCAGTGTTTTGCGATGTACAGCGCACTTTTATTGTATATGGTAATAAGATGCGCCTTATATATATTAGAGCTGGCATTTTAAATATTTGCGAGAAAGCAATTTGGCATTCACAGATGGGGGCTCATCCGGCATATCAGGGTCTTAATGATGCACTGTACATTACAATCGCGGCTGTAATCGATGGACGCATCGCGACACTGATGAAAATAACATCCACGTGTATTGTTGTGATATCAGTAAGCCAATGATATGAAATTTCAAGGGACAATGCGTTTCTCATAATATTTAAGATGCTAAAATGTATTTTTATTGTTGCAAAACAAAGTTCAAATAAGTCATATTGTGTTTGATTCAGATTGGATTGTTTATCTGTTAAGTAGGTAAAAGTACATTTAAAAGTTGCTGCATAGCCTTGATATAGTTTTTTTTAACTCAGGCCTAAAATAACTTCTGGTGCTTGTATAATGTGTGATTTCTTTGTGACAAAGGAAGCCGCATGGTCTGTCCTCCATTTTGGACTAACCACATGGCCTGTCCACCATTTTGTGTAAACCTCATGCATGTGGAAGGGGGAGGAGCAGTGGCCATTTTAGGAAGGTCATTTTCTAAATAGCTGATTTTCAGTCTGCTCAGAATAATCAGTTTCCTTGGTCACATCAAACATCATTTATGAGTTATCAATGCATTTATTTAACCCATGCCATAGTCAATTACAAATAGTTTCAATTGGGCCTAGTGAGAGTAAATGGTAAGATAAATGCTTGGCTTGGGGTAAAAAAGATTGCACATAGATAGAAAAAGGAAAGAAAGGGTTTTGTTTTGTTTTTTCTCTTTTTCCTTCCAAGACTTGTAGAATCTGCTTGCTATAGGATAGCCATTGAAATGCAAATTAACCTGTGTAACTGCTTTTTTTTTAGCAGTGGAAAAGCAAATAGCTTTGATATGCAAATAAGAGGTAAGGTGTCTCATAGGAGACCAGTGAATGGTACATATATATAATTTTATTATAATTATGTGTATATTTATATCAGTGTATGTTCTGCAAGATAGCTATCCAATCTGAATCATATCATTTAAATTATTGATTATTGCTAGAGTCATTATAGATCTGTGTGAAATAGGATACATTTGTTGCTATATAGGTAAATTTGAAATAACAGTATTTTAAGGAAGTAAGTGTAAAGACACAAACGCAGGTCTGCATAAAAGTTTATACAGAACAAGTTGTGTCTAGTGGGCAATAGTAATTAGTATTGTTCACATTTATACTTAGAGCTGTGTGATTTGTTTTATTGCGGACGCAGGGTTTTGTACACGTGTCTCGGACAAAGTAAAGGATTGCGCACACAGCGTAAGAGACACGCACGGTCGCGTGTGTATGCAAAATGCGTAAGAATGCGGGCGCTAAGTAAAAATTACACAATAGTGTCGTTTAGTTCAAAGGTGGGATAGTAGACATTTAATACAATAGCACATAACTATCAGATTTCAAAAGCAGGTTACTATAAATTTAGTTTAAAAACTGTATTGCCTCTGGGGTAAAGCTGCCTATCTGAATGAATTTAAATTTTATGTACAGAAAAAAACCAAAGTGTATTTGAGTGAGCGAACGTAGGAGTGAGTGGATATTGAACCCAGGGAATTCGGGATCATGTTAATATAGATTGAAATACGCAAATCGTGAGATTTGCAGAGGAGCGTAATAGGGAATTGTGCATTGTGTAGTATTGAAGTAAAAAGGTTTTTTGTTATGCTCCGAGCTGAGGGTCAGTTTGTACATTGACCCGTGGTTGTACGGCAGATAGGTAACAAGTACCTATACGCTGTGCGATTGGACCGTGCGTTTGTGGGGGCGATACATAGCGCAACTTGATACCGCGATTTTACGCAAAAGCTCGTAAAAGAGGTATCATTAGCGCTGTATAGAGCATACGCAAGCGTGATTTGTGTATAAAAAGTGTATAGGGAGTTTTCGCTGGTCTCTCTCAGGAAAATCTCCAGCGGCGGATATTTACTGGAAAAGGTAAGTCACTCCTAACACTTCCAGTAAATAGAAACTAGATAGGGCCTCACTGGGTACACGGTGTTCACTATTGGAGTGAGTCGTGGTACTCAGCGGAGAAGGAGCGAGTGAAAGCGCTAGGTGTCTTTCACCGTCTATTTGCGGTGTGCATTGGGGATTGCGTTTATTGGCAAAAAGTCCGTGATGGAATCCAATTGGACAAGCAGTGGGCGTTTGGTAGCTAGGGTTCAGGCTGAAAAAGAGTTGGGACTGAGAAGGTCAGACTTGGGACCGAGAAGGTCATAATTGCGACCGAGAAGGTCAGCAAGGTTTATTATGTGTGAAAAGTATGGTTCACACACGGAGGCTTTTTGCAATGAATGGTTACGTATGACTGACAAAGATAGGGTACCATTCCCTAAGGTGGGCAGCTTTGAACCAGAGGTATTGCAGAAATTAAGGATAAGGATATGTCTGATAAAATCCAGAAAACAAAGGGTCAGACATACAAAGTGTTTAAACCTGTGACAGCAAGAGGGTTTGGTGAGTTTGATCCTAAGGTATTGCAGGTGGTATGTCTAACCAAAGTCATATAAGACAAGAATGGAAATACAGGTTGAGTATCCCTTATCCAAAATGCTTGGGACCAGAGGTATTTTGGATATCGGATTTCTCCGTATTTTGGAATAATTGCATACCATAATGAGATATCATGGTGATGGGACCTAAGTCTAAGCACAGGATGCATTTATGTTACATATACACCTTATACACACAGCCGGAAGGTAATTTAAGCCAATATTTTTTGTAACTTTGTGCATTACACAAAGTGTGTGTACATTCACACTATTAATTTATGTTTCATATACACCTTATACACACAGACTGAAGGTCATTTAATACAATATTTTTAATAACTCTGTGTATTAAACAAAGATTGTGTACATTGAGCCAACAAAGGTTTCACTATCTCACTCTCACTCAAAAAAGTCTGTATTTCGGAATATTTGGATATGGGATATTCAACCTGTATAAGAACTGTTTGAACTTGTAGCAACAATAAACAAGTAGGAAGAAAAAAAGAGAATGCAAGTACACCGCCATATGTACATGTGGAAGCAGTTACGGCCAGCATACAAACTATAGAAAATAATAAAAATATGAAAAATATGACTGTAACCTAGATATGTACTAATGAATGTTGAAGTTTTATTTAGGAGAAGGTGACCTGATTGTTTTCAGCCATTTCTCATGCACCTAGAGGAGTATCCAACTGGTAAAAGTAAAGCAGTAGCCTGTGGGGGAAGTGGCTGAGACCAGTGGAACAGGTAAGTATGGTATCATTCGTGTACACATATATAGTAAAAGCAAAAAAAAAATCAAGAAAGTAACGTCAGAAATGGAGAAAAATCTGTCCGCACATTAGTATTTGCCAGTAGGAAAGCGGACAGAGACAAGGTAACCCCCGGGTATTTCTTTCAGTTACCATATAAGAAGTATTCATTCCTAGTAATGCCCCTAGTAAAGATGAGCTCGGAAATGTTTGTTGGACCATGTACAGACCCTTAATACGGGATGAGAAGGATTGAATGAATACTTCGCATGACCTAGAAGCTTGTTAAACTTTTTTTTTTGTTTTTGTCTCTTGCAGTAATAGAAAACTCTCCATCTGGATAAGACCACTGGTAAACACTAATTCGGCAAATGGGAGGTGGCTGTCTCTGTGCAAATGGACGGGCTCAATAAGGCATTGAGTGTCAGGGTGCAGACTTCTTTGCAAAATTGGAAAGGGGTCACAATAGCTAATCTTAGATAGTGTGCTATTGAACATCACAAGAATAGTGCTAGGCACAGAGAACAACAGGTGGAGAGGTTGAGGACGGTAAGTATACAGGCATATACAGGAAAGACCCATCAGTCCAAACCCCAGATCCCTAATGGTCAATAATATGTTACACTTGTAGGAAGGAAGGGCATTTTGCCAGAGATTGTAGGAGTAGTAGGACACATAGTCAATATAGATCCCCTAGACAGAAAACACAAGCCACATTATTAAACACATAGACGGGACCAAGGGACATATAGTAAGGAATCATAAGCCATATAGAAAACACAGATTCGGCTAATGGGAAGAACAAAATAAATGCAACATTACCCTTTGACAAAACTTGCTGGGGTTAAGATGGAGCCTCTAAACTTTTGCTTCTTTTTCCTAGCAGAAATGGCCCCTGATTAACTTAATTTTGTTAGATATGATACACATATACTATGCACCCGCTCAGGAAGTACAAAGTATGTTAGACGCCCACGAAGACTAATGTCGCATTCTACTGTTCTAAATGCATGTCCATCACAGGTAGAGGAAATTTTCTCACAGATACCGGGTTCCCTATGAACTTAGAATGGACAGGAGCTGGATTGACGGCTGGGATAGTCCCAATAGCGATATGATAAACACAGACATTTTTTTAAGGGGAGTAGACTAAGTAGAGAATCACTTCCCCGTAGTGCCCAATCCAGTTGTCAAATTTTTATAAAATCTTCACCTCTACAAACTCATCTGTCACCAACCTCTATTCTGTTTCTCTACAGTTTACTCTTCATCTTTTGTGTTCACACAGGGTGGTACAATACATGGACCCAATTACAGTTCAAACTCCACATGCCTAGGTCCTTCAGAGTTCTGCCCGAACCCAGTATATCTCAACAGCACGATGACACCAGTATTACTGCAGTGTGCCTTGTCATGCACAAAGGGTGGAGAATGAGAATACTGGTGAAGGGAAATTTTGTATAGACACTTATATGCCTGTTGGTGAATGGCAAACCTGACATTTTCTTTTTCATTTTCTTCTTCTTTCTCTCCTCTAGAGATGCTTCTTTTTTTTTCTTTTTTCTTTTTTTAGTTATGCTCATGGTACTCTACATTGCAAACACACGATAGTTAAATTAAGATACAAAAATTTGTGTTCCCTACAGGAAAAGGCAGTCTGGAGGACAAAGGGGTATGGCCAGGAGTCCTCAGCACTGTGGGCAGGTGGACACGGTAAGCCAGTAGCCCCCAGAGCATACCTTCCAAGTCTAGCTGAGGTGGCACACGGTCTGACTCATCTAGGCAAAGAGGGTAGGTGCAGGCAGATGAGAGCCTACTGGTGTGCGCCAGGATTCTATTCTCATGCAGGTAAGAGAGCAATGACCTGTCTTGCTTGCTTGAGGAAGAATATTGGTAAAGCAATACCAACAGAGCCATCCCATATCCCTCCTGCAGACGGATCTTTTCAGGAAATACAAATCGACTTCGTACAGTTAACACCCTTTACGAATTATTGTTATGTATTGGTGTGCACTGATGTTTTCTCAAACTGGGTAGAGGCATTTCCTGCCGCCACGGATGCTGCTGTGTTTACCGCAAAGGAAAATTGCGCAGAAATTTGTGTGTAGATAATGGTACCCCTAGAAGTAGGAGCAAAGCTTGAAATTGTACTATTGTGATCATAGATACTGCCACTAGTATTATGTAGCTTCGGAACCACTCCCAGATCTTCACTTAACGAATCACCCTCTTCGAAATTTGTTTTTGTTTTTGTTTTGGTATTTGTGTTTTTTTGGTTGTTTTTGGAAGACAACCTCATGTCACGATTGATCCGCACAATGATCAGAAATACACCAATGAGGTGACAGTACAGTACCTTATTGAGATGAGCCAGCAGTTGAGAACTTGACAAAAAAACTTTAAACTGTTGATTGCTGGTATGCCAAATACTAACTGTCTTGATTGTGAACCAACAGACTGTGTGATTGTTCTTACGCTCAGGTTGCCTAATAGACAGGTGGGAAGGACCATACCAAGTTTTGTTGACAGCACTAAAGGTTGCCGAAAGAGAGACTTGGGTCCACTCGTCCCACTGCAAGAAGGTCGCTGACCTGGAGAGAACTCGTGACAAAGTAGTTTATTGCTCACATTTATCGAGTTTGTGTAGTTTGGTAACTGTGTGTTCCAAGTGAACTGTGTGTTCAAAGAGCAAGGCAAAGAGAACCTCGTATCACTAGAGACTCTGTTCCGTGAAGACTGAGAGGCGGCACTGTTGAACACTACCTGAGCGTACTAAAGGACTGCACAAAGACCAGTCACTGTAATTGATTTGTTATGAACAAGAGTTGTTTTGTTCTATTTCTCTTTTCTCTCTTTCCCGCTGACAAACATTTTCTTTCAGGATATTCTATTTTTGCGAGGTTTTTTTTATGAGGAGTCGAGTGTGGGACTGGAACTGGTTCTGGAGGAAGGAGTGATTTCCTTATAGGATCCCAGGATTAGCCGATCAGTTTGTTAAAGTCAGAGAAAAATCAAAGTTCTAGTAGTTATGGAGTTCAGAGGTAATCAGGAACAATCAGACAATGGCTATTCACACATAGCAGATAAAGAGCTCATTAATATATGTGGAAGAAAGGTTTATGAGTGGCTCTCCCCGAACTCCGAAGGTTTATGTTATTTAGGAAGGACACTACTTATAACCCTTGTTCAATGATTAAACAGACCTAGCATACGTTCCAGAAATGGAAACAATGTTCAGAAAATGAAAGGAATATGTAGATCATGAAACATTTATATGTCACTGTCACGATTTGTTTGTGTCTTCTTCATCTACCCAGCAGAACCTCAATCGAATCCAAACATCAGTGTACAAAGACGTAGGTACATGTATGTGTGAAATGTTCATCGCAAATCAGAAATTATAGGCCAAAGCACTGTCCCAGCATACTCTATAGGTTAAATGTTGTCCCACACCCAACCAGTGGTCCCGTGACCGCCGAGTGCATATAGAGGATGTCTCGTTCTCCTCCCTGTCTTCCCCAAATATAGACAAGTGTCTGATTTGCAAAATTAATACATACTTGTGTCTAGGTCACCGATTATTGTATGAAATATTTTTTTTTCTTATGTTAATAATTGATGGCAGTTATTGTTTGCTGCCAAAGGGTGGACTGTCGAAGTCAAAAATATTACATAAAAAGAACATACAAACTACACACATATGAGTCGCTATACTTGCAAATATGCGCAGCGAGCACAGCAATATATGGTAACACACGCATTTACACGGACATGCCACAGAGATGGATTCGACACTTATTTCATGCAGTACATAATTATAATAATATCAAGCGCCAGACATCATGATGATTTAAAATTATATAATGAAGTAATGTCATGTATGTGTATTATTTGAACGAAACCAGATACACCTGTCATATTTGGTATTTAAGCAACCAGATTAATGTGTAGATTCATTTAATACTTGTTATAAAGTTGTAGAATATTGCAACAAATAATTATGATTAAATGTATAAATGCTAAAATCACTTTTATTAGAACAATAGATATTCCAAACAGGTAGTGGACAGGAAGATCATGCCAGCCCCTTTGGACATCCCCAAGGCTGAACCTGATTAGCATATACAAAGAGACTAGTGACTCATTATGAATGAGTAAGTTCCCTCCCCCAAACTAGATAACACATTGCTGATCACACAGGAAGCCAGTTCCTGTTTTGGTATCAGCGTAAGATGGAGTCCCAGCATGATTTTAGAGAGAGAGAGACATAAGCATTGAGGCAATGGTATTGTATTGCTGGCCTGTAACTGTATGTAACTGTAACTGTATGTAACTGTATGTATTAACTGCTTACTGTATGAATTGTAACTATAGGTATACTGTACATTGTAATATATTGAATCCATATCCTTTTAATAACAAATATATACATCAATAAGCTTTGGAACTCAGATAATGTGTGGGTGTATTGTTTTATCTTATGGGATGCAGTGTTTTGCGATGTACAGTGCACTTTTATTGTATATGGTAATAAGATGGGCCTGGCGTCTGCAATATATATTAGAGCGGGCATTTTAAATATTTGTGAGAACGCAATTTGGCATTCACATGGTGGTCAGCAAAATTCTGCACTGTCCTCCTACTATATACTACAATGCAGCACAGATATGGAGCGTTTTTCAGGCAGAGAACGTAGATATTTTCAGCACACTGAGCACAGATATTTGCAAGCACACTGAGCACAGATAATTGCAGCACACTGAGCACAGATATTTGCAGCACACTAAACACAGAAACTGAGAGAACGCTGCACGTGTTCTCCCTATCATCTCCAATGCACAAGTGAAAATGGCGGCGACGCGCAGCTCCTTATATAGAATACGAATCTCGCGAGAATCCGACAGTGGGATGATGACATTCGAGCGCGCTCGGGTTAACCGAGCAAGGCGGGAGGATCCGAGTCTGCCTCGGAACCGTGTAAAATGGGTGAAGTTCGGGGGGGTTCGGATTCTGAAGAACCGAACCCGCTCATCACTAATATGAATGAAAAGTTCTGTGAAGATACGTCTGGTGGTGTATTACGTTAATATTTCTGATGGTTTTTTAGCAGTTTTGCTTTTAGTAAAACCGGCAGCTTCAAAACCTCAGAAAACCCTCATAAATAAATGGCGGTTTTGACAAACAGACCTTTAGTAAATTTTCCCCTTAGGGGGACATGTACTAAGCAGTAATAAAAGTGGAGAAGTGAGCCAGTGGAGCCCATGGCAACCAATCAGCTGCTCTGTATTCTTTTATAGTTTGCAAATTATAAATGTTATGTCAATGCTGATTGGTTGTCATGGGCAACTACTCCACTGGCTCTCTTCTCCACTTTTATCACTGCTTAGTGCATGCACCCCTTAGTGTATTGCATAAAAAGATCATCCAAGCTTGGAAGAGATGCAGAAATTAAACCTTTTCTAAAACAAAGTGGATGCTGGTGGAGAACATCTGAACATACAGAAAGTTAGAATGGCGAGACGTCGGACTTGTTGAAGAACAAGAGTCATAAATACTAAGATAAATTGTTCTTTAGTTCACCTTTCACCTCTGTTTTACAGTATAACAATAAAGAACCATAAAAACATCCATCTATATGCTACGCTACTGAATTTATGTTTCAATTAGAATTAATCAGTGTCTTTATTGCTTCTGATTAATCACTTCCTTTATTGGTGTCTCTCTCAAGTGCGGCAACCTCTAGAATACAACTGATGAGCGGAGGCAGTAAGTCAGCAGACATGACATACTGTAAGGGTGTGTACACACGGTGAGATCCTTGCTATGCCGATTTTTACTTGCGATTTCCCTTGAACTCCCTGGAGCCCAGATAGTACAGATTTTGACTAACTTTTCTTGAGATATGGACTATGTGTGCTTACGATTTTAGCTTATGTGAGATTTTGGCTTATGTAGATTACAGCCGTGCTCTCCACAATGCATTCACAGTTTGATCTAGGTGTGTAGGTTCATTTGATGCACACAGAATGCTATCACTGGTTCCAGCAAGTCCCAAAGACTGGGCTATTTCTAGACAATATGGCTCCCGGTGTGAATAGTAAAAAAATGTGCCCCCCAATAGACATACAAAAATGTGCCCCTCCCCTCCATAAACATACAAAAAAAATTGTGCTGCGTGCGCTCCCGGTGAGGGGGCGTAGCCTTCCTCAAATGGCCGTGATCTTACTTAAATGGAAAAATGGGCGTGTTCTCAAAGAAAAAGACACCCCTGTTTTTGACCCTGCACCAACAGACCTCGGCCACCACAGGAAAGAAAACAATTCCACCATATTAAGCCCCACACAGTAATGCCCCTGCACCATATTATGGTGCAGGGGGCCATACACAGCAATGCCCGTGATACATTATGCCCTACAGTAAAGCTTCTAATTACTTTTAAATTACCTTCTTGATGCCAGGGTTTTCATGCTCTGGGATCCATACTTGTTGCCAAGGGTTTCATGCTCTGGGTGTAACATAGTAACATAGTATCTAAGGTTGAAAAAAGGCAATTTGTCCATCGAGTTAACCTTTTTGTGGTCTCCTGTGAGGTATTATTTTTGGACTAATTTTGCCAGCTGCTGATGTCAGCCATTGTGTTTTAATGTCAGCCATTGTGTTTTAATAACTATAGTGCGTGACTACGCACCATAACCCTGAATATCCTTAGCAAAAAGGAATTTATCTAACCCATTCTTAAAGGTGTTGACTGAGTCCGCCATTACTACTTTCTCAGGCAGGGAATTCCAAACACATATTGTCCTTACTGTGAAAAATCCTTTTCGCCACGTTGTGCGGAATCTCCTCTCCTCTAACCTAAGCGAGTGTCCACGAGTCCTCTGTGCTGATCTTATCAAAAACAGGTACCGTGCAGGCTCTGTGTCTGGTCCCCTTATATATTTGTAGATGTTGATCATGTCCCCTCTTGGGGGGTCATTCCGAGTTGTTCGCTCACTAGCAGATTTTAGCAGCATTGCACACGCTAGGCCGCCGCCCTCTTGGAGTGTATCTTAGCTTAGCAGAATTGAGAACGAAAGATTAGCAGGATTGCGAATAGAAAATTCTTAACAGTTTCTGAGTAGCTCGAGACTTACTCCTACACTGCGATCAGCTCAGCCCGTTTCGTTCCTGGTTTGAAATCACAAACACGCCCTGCGTTCGGCCAGCCACTCCCCCGTTTCTCCAGACACTCCTGCGTTTTATGCTGGCACGCCTGCGTTTTTCCGCACACTCCCAGAAAACGGTCAGTTTCCGCCCAGAAACACCCACTTCCTGTCAATCACACTCCGATCACTTCAACGATGAAAATTCTTTGTTCGGCCGTGAGTAAATCTACTAAGTTTTGTGCTAAAATACTTAGCGCATGCGCACTGCGTGCCATGCGCATGCGCATTTTCGCCTTAATCGCTCCGTTGCGAAAATCGGCAACGAGCGAACAACTCGGAATGACCCCCTTAGTCTCCTCTTTTCCAGTGTAAACCTAGCCTTGCAAGCCTTTCCTCGTATTCTAGCGTCTCCATGCCCTTAATTAGTTTGGTCGCCCGCCTCTGAACCTTTTCTAGCTCCAGGATATCTTTTTTGCAGTATGGTGCCCAAAATTGTTCACAGTATTCGAGATGTGGCCTCACTAGTGATGTATATAATGGGAGTATAACACTCTCGTCCCTTGCATTAATTCCCAGTTTTATGCATGCTAATATCTTATTAGCCTTCTTTGCTGCACTCCTACTTTGGGTACTGCTGCTTAGTTTGCTATCTATGTGAACACCTAAGTCTTTTTCCAATACAGAATCCCCTAATATTACCTTACATTGTCTGTATTGAATCTCATTCTCCATTTTGCTGCCCATGCTTCTAGTTTAACTAAGTCGTTCTGAAGAGACTCAGCATCCCCCTCCGTATTTATAACCTTAGACAATTTGGTATCGTCTGCAAAATCTGACACCATGCTCTCTAGACCTACTGTTAGGTCGTTAATGAAAATGTTGAACAATAGTGGTCCAAGTACAAACCCTTGTGGCCAGGGGCGGATTGGGATGGAAAACCAGCCCGGGAAATTTATGGAAGCAGCCTTAAGGGGGGTGTGGCCTGTTGAGGGGGACAGAATCCCTCCTCATCGGGCCATATTGTACACAACTGCATCCTTGCTCATGTCTTTTACGTAGTTGTGTCTGAGACCAGGGGCGAATTGGGAACTAAAAGTGGCCCTGTAAAATTTTGTAGAAGTGACCGGACATGGGCAGCACAAGGGACAAAACATACTGTGTAGCCATGGCAGCATCACTGGATAGCAGAGTTACTGTACTGCAGAGATGCTATGACAGAATGAATGGGGACAATGCAGTGTACTGAGTGTGGTGGGCTGCCTGTCATGTAGGGGGTGGGGCCACATGACAACACACAAAACAGGCTTCTACCAGGAATCTTCATGGTGAGCCCTATGGCCAATCCGCTCCTGCTTGTGGCACACCCCTTAGCACTTCAGTCCAATTTGATAATGATCCATTAACCACAACGCGCTGCTCCCTATTATCTAACCAATTTCTGACCTAAGTACATATTGTGCTCCCTAGCCCTATTTCATGTAGCTTATAGATAAGTCGCGTGTGTGGTACTGTGTCATGCTCATTGCCAGGGGTGTGTAATGCTTGTTGCCTTGAGTTCCATTCTCATTACCAGGGGTTTCATAGAAACATAGAAACATAGAATTTGTCGGCAGATAAGAACCACTTGGCCCATCTAGTCTGCCCCGTTTTTTTTTTACATTATTTTTATCTCTAACCTTATTTGATCCTTAGTTCTTTGTAAGGATATCCTTATGTCTATCCCATGCATGTTTAAATTGCTCTACTGTCTTAGCCTCTACCACCTCTGATGGGAGGCTATTCCACTTGTCCACTACCCTTTCTGTGAAGTAATTTTTCCGCAAATTTCCCCTGAACCTCCCAACCTCCAGACTCAGTGTATGTCCTTGTGTCCTATTGCTTCTCTTCATTTGGAGAATGTTTCCCTCCTGGACTTTGTTAAAACCATTGATATATTTGAAAGTTTCTGTCATGTCCCCACTTTCCCTTCTCTGCTCCAAACTATACATATTGAGATTTCTTAGTCTTTCTGGGTATGTTTTGTGATGTAGGCCATGCACCATTTTAGTTGCCCTTCTTTGTACAGTTTCTAATGTATTAATATCCTTTTGAAGATATGGCCTCCAGAATTGAACACAGTATTGTAGATGAGGCCGTACCAATGACCTATACAGTGGCATTATTACTTCTTTCTGCTGCTGATTCCTCTCCCAATACAGCCAAGCATCTGACTAGCCTTCCTCATTGCTTTGTTACATTGCTTACCTGCCTTTAAGTCATCTGAAATAGTGACTCCTAGATCCCTTTCCTCCTCAGTAGTTTCCAGTATAGTGCCATCAATACTATATTTAGCATTTGGATTTTTGAGACCCAAGTGCATGATTTTGCATTTTTTGGCATTAAACTGTAATTGCCACACTCTTGACCATTCCTCAAGTCTACCTAGATCCTCAATCATTTGTTTTACCCCACCTGGTGTGTCTACCCTGTTGCATACATTTGTGTCATCTGCAAAAAGGAATACTTTCCCTTTAATGCCATTTGCAATGTCACCAATAAAGATATTAAAAAGCACTGGTCCAAGTACAGATCCCTGGGGTACTCCACTGATAACATTTCCCTCCTGTGAATGCACTCCATTTACCACAACTCTCTGTTTTCTATCCTTCAACCAAGATTTTATCCATTCAATAATCCTAATATCCAATCCCAAACTTTCAAGTTTATTTAGCAGTCTGCGATGTGGAACAGTGTCAAAAGCCTTACTAAAGTCTAGATAAGCTATATCCATGGCTCCACCTTTATCCATCACTTTAGTCACACAGTCAAAAAAGTCAATAAGATTTGTTTGACATGATCTCCCCCCAGTGAATCCATGCTGTTTGGGATCCTGTAAATTGCCGGATTTGAGATAATCTACAACTCTTTCTTTTAAGAGTGTTTCCATCAATTTCCCTACTACTGATGTAAGACTCACTGGTCTGTAGTTGTTTGCCTCTTCCTTGCTTCCACTTTTGTGCAGTGGGACTACATTTGCTCTTTTCCAGTCCTCTGGAATTACTCCTGTAGCTAATGACTGGTTGAATAATTCTGTAAATGGTGCTACCAGCACCTCTTTAAGTTCTTTTAGTATCCTTTGATGTATCCCATCTGGCCCCATAGATTTGTCCACTTTCAGCTTTGAGAGTTCTGTTAGGACCTTCTCCTCTGTAAATGTACTTGTGTCATTTTCCTGAATATCCCTGCAACTTAACTGTGGCCCCTTCCCCTCTCTTTCATGCTCTTGCTCTTGCTCTGGGCATCATGCTTGTTCCCAGGGGTGTGTAATGCTTGTTGCCAGGGGGTTTTGTGCTGTGGGTGTAATGCTCATTGCCAGGGGTTTTATGGTATTGGAGTAATGCTCTTTGCCAGGGGTAATGCTCATTGCCAGGGATGTATACTCACTGGTGCCATGCCGCAAGCACTCCTATCCTGCTCCCCCTCCTCCCACCTATAGTACTCCACTTGGGGGGTGGAGTTTTGTGAAATGACGCAGTAGCATTGTGACATCACGACGCAACCGCATCATTTCTTGAAACTCCAGGGAGCAGGATGGCAGTGCTGGCAGAGGGGGGAGAAGGATAGGAGCCAGCAAGTGCTGCGGCGGGTGCCCTGAGCGATGGCACGGCTCACCCACATGAAACGGCACTGCCCAAGAATTGCATCAAAGTCACTCCAAAAGAACACCTATAGGAAGCATACATAGGTAGGCCTTCTGTAATTTTTAAACAAAACACTAGGATGCAAATGTTTAAACAAGCAATGATTTGTCTTCTTCTAGGGCTATACTTCTGTAAAATGTTTATATCAATTAATTACATTTATTTTCCTGTTAAATAAACACACTGCAATCATTTGAGCCCATCGCCAAATGAGTAGATTAATATCATGGTCACATGCTGTATGTAAAGGGCTCAATTATTTATACTTAAAATTTCCACCTTGCCCTGGAGGGTATCATAGGCTATTGTCACAAATCTGCAGCAGGGCTGCTGCGGTGTCAGTAGGGATAGCTGATCTGTGAAGTGTAGGGATGAGTACAGTAAATGGGGTGCCAGACACTTTTAAATATATCGTAGGAGATAGGCCACCGTAAAATATAGTTGGGGAATTTTTGTAATAAATTCATAGTGGCAAATTCACCAAACAGCCTTTGCGTGAAATTCCCGGAGAAACTAAGTATCTCCTCAATGTAAGGAGGAACCATAGAAAATAGCTCTGATATCTTCCGTGGTCCTTCCATAGTTGTTCGCAAAATAAGTTCCAATAGGTTCTCCCCATGTTTGCATGGTTATAGATTGTAAGCTCCACTGGGGCAGGGTAGGGACTGATGTCAGTGACTAAAGATTCTCTATAAGGCACTGTGGAATATGTGTGCACTATACATACTTGCTAACCTTTGGGCTGCCCTCTCCATGAGAACAGCTGTACTCACTGTTATACACACTGGTAGATGGAGCTAAGCTTGGGTGGCCATCTTGGTTTAGGGAATGAAGCTTCCCTCAAAGAGTAGCAACATAAAGTCTGTGCAGTAGCACACAACACTTTCAAAAAATTGAAGGCAGCGTAACCCTAGAAAAGCGTCCCAATGTGACCCACAAAGGAAAAGGTTAAAGTATGCTTATTATATATATTTGGATGACTTTGGAATTATGCAAGTGTCTATAACAGGGCTGTTTTCTTTCTAGAGTCCTCCATTCACCACACATTTACTGATTGCAGAGCACCAATCATCTGCATTTTGGGGTTGATTCCGAGTTGATTGTAGCTGTGCTAAATTTAGAACAGCTATGATCATTCACACTGACATGCGGGGGGACGCCCAGCACAGGGCGATGCCTTTGCACTTCAAGAGTAGCTCCTGACCAGCGCAGCTTTAGCGTGCTGGCTGGGAGCTACTCGTCGCTCCTCGACCCACAGCGGCTGCGTGTGACATCACGCAGCCGCCGTGGACCGCCCCCCTCCAACGGTCCAGCCACGCCTGCGTTGGCCAGACCACGCCCCCTAAATGGCGGCTTGACGCCGCCGTCCAGCCCCCTCCCGCCCAGCGTCCACCTCTGCCTCAGAGGCGATTGCTAGGCAATGACGGCTGCCATGCGCTGGTGCACTGTGGCACCGGTGCATGCGCAGTTCCGACCCAATCGCTGCGCTGCGAGAAACTGCAGCGAGCGATCGGGTCGGAATGACCCCCTTTATCCAGTAATCACTACAATAGAAGTGCATGCACAGTTACAGGTGAGAGAGGAGCCTCCCTCCTGTTACCTCTACTCTGCCAGTCACTGTGTTGCCAATGACTGCAGGATGAAGCACAGGTGATTGATGTCGCACCACACTCTTTTCTGCAAACAGTGTTACAGGGGGGTTGATGAGTTCCCAAATCTGCAGGAGAACAATCATCCCTGACTAAGTATAAATATATAAATACTGACGTATTTTGTAGACATTTATACAGCTCTGTCTTTTGTATATGTGCTGCATGTAGATCAGACTCCCAGCTCTGTTCATTCGGCGTATTATGAAATAGGTCTGTTATTCAGAGTGATAGAATCATGAATTCAAAGTGAAGTAGGAAAAAGGAAAGAGAACAGTTTGTACTAGACGAAAATATTTTTTATTCTGCTGAACTGCATTTGTGATTCATATTCATCTCATAGAGGAACTGGAAAATAAAGACTTCTGCGTCGCACGCTATACAGGTATTTCTGGATTCTAGCTGCATGCCTCAAATATTGTTCATTGATTAAAAAAGAATATCTTGCCTATATTTATGACTACTTAACGAGGCAGCTGTCTAGGGCGGTTGGATGGGGCAATAAGAGAATTGTAAAATATGCTAAATTAATTACTGTTAAAGGATAGGATCAATTAATGGTTTCATTTATTTTGGACTATATGGAGGGGAATCCAATTGCATAAGGGAAGTTTAAGAAAACCCCGGGAGCTGACTGTTGGAATTCAATTAGAACCCAGAACATTGGACGCAGTGATTTCTTTTTTTTTTTTTTTTTACGTAAACTGTTTTTATTGAGGCAGTAGACAAACATACTGAACAACAAATTTCTGACAATAGGAGACAAAATCGTTGCAGGTCAAATATCATAACTTAGTTTCCTAAAATATAAAAGAGCGTTGTCTATTTTTCAGTCTTAAGCAAATATATAAAGATAAACATTATGATAAAACAGCTGAGAAAAAGTTAAGAAAGAAGAGAAAAAAAAAGTGGAGGAAAGAAAAGAGGGGGGAGAGAGGGTAGAGACGCAAAAATTAGGGGTAAGTAAACTTTTCCTATATGAGCGGATGGGCCTCACAATAGGTTAAAGGAAGGATATATCTGGTAGGTGGTCTGAAATATGTTGAGAAAATATCAGTATAAGTAGTGGGGAAAAAATCTAGATAGACACGTAAGACCGATAAACAGGTGACTCCTTGAAGTCGTACCAGGAAAACCAGATGGCTGTAAAGTTAATGGATCTTCCCAATGAAAAGGAGATCAGGTCCTCCATATCTAAAAAGTAATCAATCCTGTTAAACCATTGTTTGATCGAGGGAGGTGAGGCAGACCTCCAAAGAGTCGGTATAACGGCCTTAGCTGCGTTGCTAAGATGTCTTAGTAGTGAGCACTTGTAGGAGTGTGCACCTGCCGATGTGAGGTTGAGAAGCCAAAACTCTGGGTCTCTGGGGACTACATCCCCCATTATTAGTTCTGAACATTTAAAAACTTTCATCCAAAAGGGAATTATAAGAGGGCATTCCAACCATATATGCAAGAAGCTCCCTGTAGCTCCCCTACATCGCCAGCAAAGGTTTGAGAGAGTAGGAAACATCTTGATAAGGACAAGGGGAGTCCTGTACCATCTATATATGAGTTTATAAAGAGTTTCCATTGTTGATAAACATAAAGAGCTCGCCTGGGTATTACGGAATATAGAGTCCCAATTAGATTGTATCGCTAATCTCAGCATTTCCTTCTCCCAAGAACTCATAAAAGTAGGGGGTTGTGGGAAAAGGTCTTCAATGATAAGCACATAGATTTGGGAGATAGTGTGTGTGAGAGATCGATGGGAAACGCACATTTTTTCAAAAGCGGTAAGATCTCTAGTTATGTCAGAGAGATTCTTGGAAGATGTTAATAAATGGTGAACTTGGAGAAATTTCCAAAAATCGGGATTTGGTATATTCCAAAGAGATTAGATATCTGAAAATGATTGCACCCTACTCGAACTCACCAGCTGTTATGCACACCAGTGCCTGCAGGAATGTACTGGTGTTTGAAATGTTATGCACACCAGTGCCAGCAGGAATGTACTGGTGTCTGAACAGAGAGGGATGCAAAACAAATGAACTCACAGACAGACTGGGAAATATGACATAACGTACACATTGTGGGCCCTTAACCAGGGTAACCCCAACACCAATGGGGCAAAAGTACAGACAGTCACATAAAATGACAATTTTTCAGAGTGTGTGGCTCCAATAAACAAAGAAATCTGGCTAGTGCAAGAGGTAATTTTACCCTGGGATAATGGTTCCCCGTTTAACCCACAAATCTCAATTTCCGACGCCAAGGGTACTAAGGAAACAGAGTGTTTCAGGGCGAATTGGCGGTCCATAAAAACCCCGTCGGCCCCACTGTCCACAAAGGCCCCAGTCTTGACAGTTTGACCGAGGATCTTCAAGGTCACCGGAATGATAAAAGTCTTCTTGGGAAATTCTGACTTCTGGCCTGACAGGATATTTCCCATCACCCTCAGGCCCTGAAGTTTTCCGGCTTTTCTGGGCATGATACTACCACATGACCCTTATTCCCACAGTACAAACACAACCCCTGCTGTCTCCTCCGCGTCTTCTCACGCGAGGAGAGGCGGGTAGCCCCAATCTGCATAGGCTCCTCGGAAAATTCCTCAGAGTCTGAGGTTCCCTTGGGAAAGAAGGAAACCTCGGTCTCCCTTTCAAGCCTACACTCTCTCAGCCGTCTATCCACCCGGATGGATAACTGCATGAGCTGATCCAAGCTATCAGGCAAGGGATATTGTACCAGATGGTCTTTTATCTGGTTAGAAAGACCTCTTCGGTACTGGTGTCTCAGGGCTGGGTCATTCCACTGGGTATCATGGGCCAACCTCCGAAACTCCGTACAGTAAACCTCAACTGGCCTTCGCCCTTGCTTAAGGATCGAAATCTGAGCCTCGGCTGAGGCCGTCTTGTCAGGGTCATCATACAACATGCCCAGTGCCGTAAAAAAAGCATCAACACTTTTAAGCGACGGACAGTCAGGCTGCAACCCATATGCCCAGACCTGTGGGTCTCCTTGTAGCAAGGAAATCACTATGCCCACCCGCTGAATCTCTAACCCAGAAGACTGAGGCCTAAGCTGGAAATATAACTTGCAGCTCTCCTTGAAACAAAAGAACTGCGAGCGATCTCCAGAAAAACGATCCGGAAGATTTACTTTCGGCTCCTTAACCCCTGAAGGTGCTGCTGCTGCTGCGGGAGCTCCGCCAGCGGCCTGGGAGGTGTGCATTTTAATGGACAAATCATTAAATTGACGAGTCAGGACCTGCACCTGATCGACCACCTGTTGCAACGTATTTTGAGGGGTATGCTCCATATTCCCACAAAATTTCAACAGGAGTATTGGGCTGCTGAATATGTTATGCACACCAGTGCCTGCAGGAATGTACTGGTGTTTGAACTGTTATGCACACCAGTGCCTGCAGGAATGTACTGGTGTCTGAACAGAGAGGGATGCAAAACAAATGAACTCACAGACAGACTGGGAAATATGACATAACGTACACAGAAGGTGATAGGGTAACAAAACCAACACAGAGTGAACAGAGAAGCCCAGAGGCTAAGAAACTGGGTGTCTCCCTAGTATTAGAAATGCTCAGATGGAAAAAGCAAGATGTTGTGTTTTAATACGTAGAGAACCCGAAATGCTGTTGCTAAGGGCAACAGCAAAACCCTAAAGGGTTACCAACGGGTGTGGCAGTAAACTCCTTGGTCAGAGATGGAATAATAGACACAAGGAGAGTCTCCACAATCCTAATTCTCACTTGCAGGGCCCAGGTACAGCTTACTGCCACTAAACTGACACATGGACACCCTGCACAGTGAGAGAGGATTAAGCAGGCAGGTCTGAAAGTACAGCCACAAACCTGCTGGGTTCACAGAATATCAAAAGAACCTCAGCAGGCTAAACGACTGACTCCAGTCTTACTGCTAGGTCTGGATTGGCAGAGTGTAGTACCAAATCCCCAGGCCTATTTGCAGTAAGCAACAACAAATACAAAGCTACACAGTACTGGCTAACTTTCAGGAACTGACTAACCAACAAAGATTCAGCAGCATCTGCTTAACCTGAGAAGAGGCCTTACAAAGCAGGCGCTGTCCACGCCCCCCTCAGACCTCACAGACCGTGAGCACAAAAACCAGCACCGGATCCCCTGCCTGCAACCACTGCACAGCAAAAGACCCGAACCGGAGTATCAGCTGCGCTCAGGTTACTCCGCTAGCACTTGTCTCCCGGTTGCCATGACGACGTGGCAGCACAGGGCAGGAGACCCTAACAGTACCCCCCCTCTGACGAGGGGTCAAAGAACCCCTACCACCGGGTTTATCGGGGAACTGCGAGAAGAAAGAGCGTATCAGTCTGGGGGCATGAAGATCACAACTGCGCACCCACGTCCGCTCCTCCGGGCCATACCCCTTCCAGTGCACCAAAAATGACAGCCGACCCCGAACCATCTTGGAGTCAAGAATCCTTTCAACAACAAACTCCCTCTGGCCACGTATCAGAAGAGGGGAAGGTCCTCCTCTGGAAGAAGGATTACTAATCGCCCGTTTTAAAAGGGAACAATGAAATGTTTTATTGATACCCAAAGAACGGGGCAGATCTAACTGAAATGCCACCGGATTGATAACCCTGGTGATCTTATAAGGGCCGATGAACCGGGGGCCTAACTTATGAGATGGCTGTCTCAACTTCAAATTCTTGGTAGACAACCAGACGAAGTCTCCTAATTTGAAGCTGCAGGGTCTTTTCCGCTTATCAAAAACCCTTTTGGTCACTAATGACACAGACACAAGGGCTTTCTTCACTTTCCTCCAAATACCTCTAAGGACCGAAACGACAGATGAACCACCAGGCGTGGAGTCCAGGGGGTCAAAAGAATTGGCCTTAGGATGATGCCCATACACACAAAGGAAGGGAGAGATCCCTGTAGCAGAGTGAGCCGCGTTGTTATAGGCAAACTCCGCCATTGACAGATGAGCAACCCAGTCAGTCTGACACTTGGAGACATAACACCTGAGGAACTGCTCCAAGGACTGGTTCACCCTTTCAGTCTGCCCATTAGACTGCGGATGGTAGCCTGACGACAAGCTGACAGAAATCTGGAGATCGGAACAAAATGCCCTCCAGAATTTGGCCACAAACTGGGATCCGCGGTCAGAGACCACATCAAGTGGCAACCCGTGGAGACGCACAACATGCAGCATAAATAATTCAGACAGGCGTCTGGCCGATGGCAGCCCAACCAGTGGAACGAAGTGCGCCATCTTCGAAAACCTGTCAACGACAACCCAGATGGCTGTCATCCCCGAGGATTTGGGCAAGTCCACAACAAAATCCATTGAAATGTGGGTCCATGGCTTAGATGGAATAGAGAGTGGATGTAATGGGCCAACAGGAACCCCTCTAGGAGTCTTATTTCGGGCACAGATGTCACATGCCCGAACCCACTGATCCACATCCTTAGCCACCGAGGGCCACCACACCGCCCTAGATAGCAACTCCCGAGTTCTGGCAATACCCGGGTGACCTGCCGACTTCTTGGCATGGAATTCCAGGAACACTCGCTGTCTTAACCTAGGAGGCACAAACAAAAGACCTACCGGAAGGTCTGGAGGAGCCTGCTCCTGTGCTCTAAGGACTAATGACAAGAGGTCCTGGGTAATGCCCACTTTAATACATGATGGGGACACAATGGGCAACGGCTCCTCGGTGGTCTCCTGGATTGGAGCAAAACTCTGCGAGAGCGCATCAGCCTTGATGTTTTTTGACCCAGGGCGATATGTTATCAAAAAATTAAAGCGAGCAAAAAACAAAGCCCATCGTGCCTGCCTGGCATTGAGACGCTTCGCTGACTCTAAATATGCCAAATTCTTATGGTCGGTGAGAATTGAGACCACAAACTTAGCCCCCTCAAGCCAGTGTCTCCACTCCTCGAGTGCATCCTTAATAGCCAACAATTCCCGGTTACCCACGTCATAATTCATCTCGGCAGGCGAAAATTTACGGGAAAAGTAAGCACAGGGATGAAGGCGATTATCAGACACTCCCATCTGAGAGAGCACTGCCCCAATACCCATCTCAGAGGCATCCACCTCCACCACAAAAGGACGCTCTGGATCTGGGTGTCGCAGCACCTTGGCCGAGACAAATGCCCTTTTGAGACGGGCAAAAGCCGCTTTGGCCTCACGAGACCAGTGAGCAACATCCGCCCCTTTCTTAGTGAGTGCCACCAAGGGCGCCACTATAGACGAAAATCCAGCGATAAATCGTCTATAAAAATTTGCAAAGCCCAGGAAACGCTGGAGCGCCTTCAAACTAGTGGGCTGCACCCAATCCAGGACTGCCTGTACCTTGGAACCCTCCATTTGGAAACCTTCTGGGGAGATAATATATCCTAGAAATGCGATTTGCTGAACTTCAAATTCGCACTTCTCCAGCTTCGCCCCAAGCCGGTGGTCTCTGAGTTTCTGGAGGACTAAGCGTACATGCTTCCGATGTTCCACCAGGGAATGGGAGAAGATTAGGATGTCATCTAAGTATACAACTAAGAATCTATCCAAATATTCCCTGAGCACATCGTTCATGAAATCCTGGAAGACTGCCGGGGCATTACAGAGCCCAAAAGGCATCACCAAATATTCATAATGTCCTGAGTGGGTATTAAAGGCAGTCTTCCATTCATCCCCCTCTCTTATTCGGATTAGATTGTACGCACCGCGTAGGTCAATCTTAGAAAAAATGGTGGCAGTACGAAGCTGGTCAAACAAGACCGAAATGAGAGGCAGTGGGTATGAGTTTTTAATCGTGATACGGTTCAATTCCCTGAAGTCGATGCAGGGTCGCAATGAACCGTCCTTTTTACCCACGAAGAAGAACCCCGACCCAACTGGAGACTGTGAAGGTCTGATAAATCCTTTAGCCAAGTTCTCCTGAATGTACTCTGCCATAGCCTGAGTCTCAGGACGTGACAGGGAGTACAACCTGCTTTTGGGAAGCTTAGCATTCGGCAACAAATCAATGGCACAGTCATAGGGGCGATGGGGAGGTAGTACCTCTGCAACTTTTTTGGAGAACACGTCCGCAAAATCTGCATAACACCCTGGCAATCCTGGCAAACTTAGCTGCGAGAGCCTGACTGGAAGGCTCAAGCAACTCCTGAAACAATCAGTACCCCAACTAAAAATCTCCCCAGAGACCCAGTCAAATTGAGGATTGTGGGCCCTTAACCAGGGTAACCCCAACACCAATGGGGCAAAAGTACAGACAGTCACATAAAAGGACAATTTTTCAGAGTGTGTGGCTCCAATAAACAAAGAAATCTGGCTAGTGCAAGAGGTAATTTTACCCTGGGATAATGGTTCCCCGTTTAACCCACAAATCTCAATTTCCGACGCCAAGGGTACTAAGGAAACAGAGTGTTTCAGGGCGAATTGGCGGTCCATAAAAACCCCGTCGGCCCCACTGTCCACAAAGGCCCCAGTCTTGACAGTTTGACCGAGGATCTTCAAGGTCACCAGAATGATAAAAGTCTTCTTGGGAAATTTTGACTTCTGGCCTGACAGGATATTTCCCATCACCCTCAGGCCCTGAAGTTTTCCGGCTTTTCTGGGCATGATACTACCACATGACCCTTATTCCCACAGTACAAACGCAACCCCTGCTGTCTCCTCCGCGTCTTCTCACGCGAGGAGAGGCGGGTAGCCCCAATCTGCATAGGCTCCTCGGAAAATTCCTCAGAGTCTGAGGTTCCCTTGGGAAAGAAGGAAACCTCGGTCTCCCTTTCAAGCCTACACTCTCTCAGCCGTCTATCCACCCGGATGGATAACTGCATGAGCTGATCCAAGCTATCAGGCAAGGGATATTGTACCAGATGGTCTTTTATCTGGTTAGAAAGACCTCTTCGGTACTGGTGTCTCAGGGCTGGGTCATTCCACTGGGTATCATGGGCCAACCTCCGAAACTCCGTACAGTAAACCTCAACTGGCCTTCGCCCTTGCTTAAGGATCGAAATCTGAGCCTCGGCTGAGGCCGTCTTGTCAGGGTCATCATACAACATGCCCAGTGCCGTAAAAAAAGCATCAACACTTTTAAGCGACGGACAGTCAGGCTGCAACCCATATGCCCAGACCTGTGGGTCTCCTTGTAGCAAGGAAATCACTATGCCCACCCGCTGAATCTCTAACCCAGAAGACTGAGGCCTAAGCTGGAAATATAACTTGCAGCTCTCCTTGAAACAAAAGAACTGCGAGCGATCTCCAGAAAAACGATCCGGAAGATTTACTTTCGGCTCCTTAACCCCTGAAGGTGCTGCTGCTGCTGCGGGAGCTCCGCCAGCGGCCTGGGAGGTGTGCATTTTAATGGACAAATCATTAAATTGACGAGTCAGGACCTGCACCTGATCGACCACCTGTTGCAACGTATTTTGAGGGGTATGCTCCATATTCCCACAAAATTTCAACAGGAGTATTGGGCTGCTGAATATGTTATGCACACCAGTGCCTGCAGGAATGTACTGGTGTTTGAACTGTTATGCACACCAGTGCCTGCAGGAATGTACTGGTGTCTGAACAGAGAGGGATGCAAAACAAATGAACTCACAGACAGACTGGGAAATATGACATAACGTACACAGAAGGTGATAGGGTAACAAAACCAACACAGAGTGAACAGAGAAGCCCAGAGGCTAAGAAACTGGGTGTCTCCCTAGTATTAGAAATGCTCAGATGGAAAAAGCAAGATGTTGTGTTTTAATACGTAGAGAACCCGAAATGCTGTTGCTAAGGGCAACAGCAAAACCCTAAAGGGTTACCAACGGGTGTGGCAGTAAACTCCTTGGTCAGAGATGGAATAATAGACACAAGGAGAGTCTCCACAATCCTAATTCTCACTTGCAGGGCCCAGGTACAGCTTACTGCCACTAAACTGACACATGGACACCCTGCACAGTGAGAGAGGATTAAGCAGGCAGGTCTGAAAGTACAGCCACAAACGTGCTGGGTTCACAGAATATCAAAAGAACCTCAGCAGGCTAAACGACTGACTCCAGTCTTACTGCTAGGTCTGGATTGGCAGAGTGTAGTACCAAATCCCCAGGCCTATTTGCAGTAAGCAACAACAAATACAAAGCTACACAGTACTGGCTAACTTTCAGGAACTGACTAACCAACAAAGATTCAGCAGCATCTGCTTAACCTGAGAAGAGGCCTTACAAAGCAGGCGCTGTCCACGCCCCCCTCAGACCTCACAGACCGTGAGCACAAAAACCAGCACCGGATCCCCTGCCTGCAACCACTGCACAGCAAAAGACCCGAACCGGAGTATCAGCTGCGCTCAGGTTACTCCGCTAGCACTTGTCTCCCGGTTGCCATGACGACGTGGCAGCACAGGGCAGGAGACCCTAACACCAGCTGACCGACTCTGAAAAATCCAACCCCCGCCCACAGGGTTAAGGCCGTTCTATGAAGACCCGGAATACATTCAGGTTTAAAGAGAAAGAAAGTTAAGGGTGACCATTTGGAGGATATGTGGCCTCTCAGCCTAAGCGTGTTCCACAATTTAAGCGTGGGGGAGACTGTTGGGTGGGAAACCTTCGGGAGGTTGGGAAGCCATGGCGCAATTTCTATATAGTGTGGCAAACATCCTTCTTTTAGAAGTACCCATTGTTTACAGTCCTTTGCTCGTGTCCATTCTAGAATTTTATTTAACTGCACAGCATGGTAATAGCTGGGGATGTGCGGGTGCTGCTGTCCTCCCTGTTGTTTTCTCCGGAATAGGATATCGTGTTTAAATCTTGGTGTGTTACTGTCCCAAACAAATGCTCGGATAAGATTCTGAATATCTCGAAACCACTGTGGAGGGATGTGAATGGGGAGGGTTTGAAGAAAAAACAATATCTAAGGGGGGCATTCATTTTGACTACATTAATTCTACCAAACCAAGATAATCGTAGTCTCCTCCACTTTTGGAAGTCCATACGAAGCGTTTTCAATAAAGGGCTAAAGTTCAAGGAAAATAATTTAGACAGATCGTTGGAAAGCATGACCCCCAGGTATTTTAATTTGTGGTCGTGCCAAGTGAAAGTGAAGGAGCACTTCAAACCCTCGACCACGTTAGGAGAAGTAGTCAGGTTCAGTGCAATGGATTTGGAATAGTTTATCTTAAAATTAGAAAGGGCTCCGAACCTATCAAATTCCGACATCAGGTTAGGGAGTAAAGTGACCGGGTTTGAAATAAAAGCGAGCAAATCGTCGGCGTATAGAGCCAATTTGTATTTGTTCCTTCTCACTAGCAGACCAGAGATATTCTGATTAGCCCTTATACGTCTAGCTAAGGCTTCCATACACAAAACAAAAAGTAGCGGGGATAATGGGCATCCCTGTCTCGTGCCGTTTGAGATAGCAAAGGAATCTGATAGGGAGCCATTAATTTGAATTTTGGCAGAAGGGGTAGCGTAGAGAGATAAAATTCTATGGAGACAGGCGTTGCCCAGCCCTAGGTGTTTCAAAATACCAAACAAGAACTCCCAGTCCACCTTATCAAATGCTTTTTCAGCATCGGTCGATAGTATAATTGAGGGGGACGTAGATTGGTTGGCATAGTGAATCATGCTAAGCACCATAGAGGTGTTATCCCTGGCCTCACGACCCAAGACAAAACCAGCCTGATCTCCATGAATCAAGTCTGGCAATAATAGCTTAAGGCGATTTGCAACTAGTCGGGCAGAGTTTTATACCTACAGTATGTTCAGCAGTGAAATCGGCCGGTAACTAGAGCAGAGACTGGGATCTTTACCCTCTTTGGGTAAAACTGTGACATGAGCTTCAAGGTATTGAGAAGAGAAATGTGATGTTTCAGTGATAGTGTTGAAGGCTCTTGTAAGGAGAGGGGTCAATTTATCTTTGAAAGCTTTATAATAGGCAATAGTAAACCCGTCAGGGCCCGGGCTTTTGCCATTAGGCGATGAGTCAATGGCTTTCATAACTTCCTCAGTAGAGAAAGAGGCATCTAAGCCATCTGCATCTTCTTTGGACAATGCAGGGAAGTCCAGGGATCTTAAATAGTCTGATATAGCTGCTCAGTGGGATATTTTATCTGCCCTCCCAGTCAGCCCAGAAAGATTATATAAG
Organism: Pseudophryne corroboree; assembly: GCF_028390025.1. NCBI lineage: Eukaryota > Metazoa > Chordata > Amphibia > Anura > Myobatrachidae > Pseudophryne > Pseudophryne corroboree. The sequence goes on along the minus strand of NC_086452.1, from coordinate 409,678,145 downwards.
GTGGAATAATAATCCTGAAAGGATCTAGCAATTTGAAGAGTCTCGTGTTGGGGCCGGCCTTGACTATCCTTAATTGAATGAATGAAGGTAAGTGCATGCTGCTCGCGAAGAGCTTTGGCCAACAATTTCCCGGGTTTGTTGCCCCATTGATAATATCTGCTTCGGCACTTCCGATATGAAAACTTAACTCTGTCAGAGAGTAGTTTATTCATATCGGCCCGAGCAGCCTCAAGATCAGAATAATGTTGGGGGTTTGGGATATTTTATGCAGGAGTTCCAGGGATTTTATCTTGGACAGTAAGTCATCTCCAAGCTTTTCCCTCTGTTTTTTACGAAATGAGCCCAACTGGATACATACCCCTCTTAGGACGCATTTATTGCCCTCCCATACAGAGATTTAAGAAACATCATCCAGGTCATTAGTGCTGATATAGGAGTCTATAGCAGAGTCAAGTTGAGAGTGACACATTGCGTTTTGCAATAAAGTATTGTTAAAGCACCATGACCATTGGCATCGTGTACCAGACGGTAGACGTATCGTAAGATTAACAGGGGCATGGTCAGACCATACAATTTGCCCTATTGAAGAGTCAGAAATTAAATGTAGATGCCAGTGACATAGAAATAAGTAATCGATTCTGGAATATGTCTGATGGGGATGTGAATAAAAGGAAAAATCTACCTCAGAAGGGTGTGTCGGTCTCCATGAGTCGATCAGCTGGTGGTCAAGCAGGGTGCGTCTCACCCTCCTATACTCCTTCTCCGGTCTATAAGCAACCTTTTTAGAGGTGTCGTGAAGGGGATCGAGAGTCCAGTTTAAATCGACTCCCATCACCACCGCTCCTTCAAGGAGAGGCTCAGCAGCTTCCAGAACCGAAGACAGAAATGAAGGCTGTTTAGTGTTGGGAGCATAAACATTCAAAAAGGAAAAACGTTGGCCATGAATATCGCATTTAACCAGCAACCCCCTACCTTCAATTAATCTGTGGAAGGTAACATTAAGGATAGGTAGGTGACGAGCTAATAGGACTGCTACTCCCAACATCTTACCAGAAGGGTTGTTGGCCATGAAAACATGAGGGTAATAGTGACACTTAAGCGACGGCACGTTACCAGTCTTAAAATGTGTTTCCTGGATTAGGGCAGCATCAACTTTCTCGTCTCTAAGCCATTTGAGGAGTTTAGATCTCTTCTCAGGAATATTCAAGCCTTTTACATTAAGGGTAGTTACACGTAAATCATCCAGACCCATTATAACTAGTGATGTGCACCGGATATTTTTCGGGTTTTGTGTTTTGGTTTTGGATTCGGTTCCGCGGCCGTGTTTTGGATTCGGACGCGTTTTGGCAAAACCTCCCTGAAAATTTTTTGTCGGATTCGGGTGTGTTTTGGATTCGGGTGTTTTTTACAAAAAAAACCTAAAAAACAGCTTAAATCATAGAATTTGGGGGTCATTTTGATCCCATAGTATTATTAACCTCAATAACCATAATTTCCACTCATTTTCAGTCTATTCTGAACACCTCATAACTCACAATATTATTTTTAATCCTAAAATTTGCACCGAGGTCGCTGGATGACTAAGCTAAGCGACCCAAGTGGCCGACACAAACACCTGGCCCATCTAGGATTAGCACTGCAGTGTCAGACAGGATGGCACTTCAAAAAAATAGTCCCCAAACAGCACATGATGCAAAGAAAAAAAGAGGTGCACCAAGGTCGCTGGATGGCTAAGCTAAGCGACACAAGTGGCCGACAAAAACACCTGACCCATCTAGTATTGGCACTGCAGTGTCAGACAGGATGGCACTTCAAAAAAATAGTCCCCAAACAGCACATGATGCAAAGAAAAAAAGAGGCGCAATGAGGTAGCTGTGTGACTAAGCTAAGCGACCCAAGTGGCCGACACAAACACCTGGCCCATCTAGGAGTGGCACTGCAGTGTCAGACAGGATGGCACTTCAAAAAAATAGTCCCCAAACAGCACATGATGCAAAGAAAAAAAAGAGGCGCAATGAGGTAGCTGTGTGACTAAGCTAAGCGACCCAAGTGGCCGACACAAACACCTGGCCCATCTAGGAGTGGCACTGCAGTTTTCTAGCGAGAGGATGAGTTCTTCCATCCTCATGTGAAGCTGAACCACTAGCCATGAACATATGCCAGGGCCTCAGCCGTTCATTGCCACTCCGTGTCGTAAATGGCATATTGGCAAGTTTACGCTTCTCCTCAGACGCTTTTAATTTAGATTTTTGGGCCATTTTACTGAACTTTAGTGTTTTGGATTTTACATGCTCTCTACTATGACATTGGGCATCGGCCTTGGCAGACGACGTTGATGGCATTTCATCGTCTCGGCCATGGCTAGTGGCAGCAGCTTCAGCACGAGGTGGAAGTGGATCTTGATCTTTCCCTATTTTACCCTCCACATTTTTGTTCTCCATTTTTTAATGTGTGGAATTATATGCCAGTATCAATAGCAATGGCCTACTACTATATATACTGTGCAAAACTGAAATACACCACAGGTATGGATGAATAGTATACTTGACGACACAGAGGTAGGTAGAGCAGTGGCCTTCTGTACCGTACTGCTATATATTATATACTGGTGGTCAGCAAAATTATGCACTGTACTACTACTATATACTACAATGCAGCACAGATATGGAGCGTTTTTCAGGCAGAGAACGTATAATACTGGTGGTCACTGGTCACTGGTCAGCAAAACTCTGTACTGTACTCCTCCTATATAATACTGGTGGTCCCCAGTCCCCACAATAAAGCAGTGTGAGCACAGATATATGCAGCACACTGAGCACAGATATGGAGCGTTTTTCAGGCAGAGAACGTATAATACTGGTGGTCACTGGTCACTGGTCAGCAAAACTCTGCACTGTACTCAGGGCCGGCCCAAGCTTATTTTTTTTAGTAAGCAAAAATCTATTTTGGCGCCCCTTGATGGGATAAAAGGGGTGTGGTCTTACAATAAAGGGGTGTGGCTACACAATTGTACTCCCTGTGGTACAGGGTGATAGTGGGTGACAGGGAGATAATAGGTTACTGGTGTGGCATGGGTGACAAGGAGATGGTGGGTGACTGAGGCAGGGGTGACAGGGAGATAATGGGTGACTGAGGCAGGGTGACATTGAGGTAGTGGATGACTGATGTCCCCAGTGCCAGATACACATGTCCCCACAGTGCCAGATATACCCCCAGTGCAGATACACATATCCCCACAGTGCCAGCTATGCCCCCAGTGCAGATACACATATCCCCACAGTGCCAGCTATGCCCCCAGTGCAGATTCACATATCCCCACAGTGCCAGCTATGCCCCCAGTGCAGATACACATATCCCCACAGTGCCAGCTATGCCCCCAGTGCAGATACACATATCCCCACAGTGCCAGATATGCCCCCAGTGCAGATACACATATCCCCACAGTGCCAGATATGCCCCCAGTGCAGATACACATATCCCCACAGTGCCAGCTATGCCCCCAGTGCAGATTCACATATCCCCACAGTGCCAGCTATGCCCCCAGTGCAGATACACATATCCCCACAGTGCCAGATATGCCCCCAGTGCAGATACACATATCCCCACAGTGCCAGATATGCCCCCAGTGCAGATACACATATCCCCACAGTGCCAGCTATGCCCCCAGTGCAGATTCACATATCCCCACAGTGCCAGCTATGCCCCCAGTGCAGATACACATATCCCCACAGTGCCAGATATGCCCCCAGTGCAGATACACATATCCCCACAGTGCCAGCTATGCCCCCAGTGCAGATACACATAAACCCACAGTGCCAGCTATGCCCCCAGTGCAGATACACATGCCCCCACAGCGCCAGATATGCCCCCAGTGCTGATACATGCCCCCACAGTGCCTCCCACAGTGCCAGATATGCCCCCAGTGCTGATACATGTCCCCACAGTGCCTCCCACAGCGCCAGATATGCCCCCAGTGCTGCTACACATACCCCCACAGTGCCTCCCACAGCGCCAGATATGCCCCCAGTGCTGCTACACATGCCCCACAGTGCAGATACACATGCCCCCACAGTGCCTCCCACAGTGCCAGATATGCCCCCACAGTGCCAGATATGCCCCCAGTGCTGCTACACATGCCCCCACAGTGCCAGATATGCCCACAGTGCTGATACACGTCCCACAGTACATCCCACAGCGCCAGATATGCCTCCAGTGCTGATACATGTCCCCACAGTGCCTCCCACAGCGCCAGATATGCCCCCAGTGCAGATACACATGCCCCCACAGTGCCAGATATGCCCCCACAGAGCCAGATATGCCCCCAGTGCTGATACATGCCCCCACAGTGCCTCCCACAGTGCCAGATATGCCCCAACAGTGCCAGATATGCCCCCAGTGCTGATACATGTCCCCACAGTGCCTCCCACAGAGCCAGATATGCCCCAACAGTGCCAGATATGCCCCCAGTGCTGATACATGTCCCCACAGTGCCTCCCCCCCTGAAAAAAAAGTCCCCAGTCCCCACAATAAAGCAGTGTGAGCACAGATATATGCAGCACACTGAGCACAGATATGGAGCGTTTTTCAGGCAGAGAACGTATAATACTGGTGGTCACTGGTCACTGGTCAGCAAAACTCTGCACTGTACTCCTCCTATATACCCAGTCCCCACAATAAAGCAGTGAGCACAGATATTTGCAGCCCCCTGAACATAGAACTGAGAGGACGCCAGCCACGTCCTCTCACTATCATTTCCAATGCACGAGTGAAAAATGTCGGCGACGCGCGGCTCCTTATATAGAATCCGAATCTCGCGAGAATCCGACAGTGGGATGATGATGTTCGGGCGCGCTCGGGTTAACCGAGCAATACGGGAGAATCCGAGTATGCCTCGGACCCGTGTAAAATGGGTGAAGTTCGGGGGGGGGGGGGTTCGGATTCCGAGGAACCGAACCCGCTCATCACTAATTATAACTCATGCTTTAACAAGTTTGCATTAGACATCTCTACCACCTCAATATAGAGGGGAGAAAAAAGGACACTTAGAAAAGATGATAGCTTAGAAAGGAAACCAGGGAAAGCATAGAAAGAACTTCCAATGTGGAAAGTTACACTGCAAAATAAATCAATATCAAACCTCGCTAACAGCAATATGAGAAAAAGAACTGCTGCAAAGGGGATAGGAGCGGAAACCTGCCGACTCCTGACCCAAGAAGACAGAGGATGCAGAATAGTGGGGGTCCTACGGGGGGCCAAGGACGGCGACCACCCACGGGACAAAAATGTAATCAATGCGAAAAAATTACCTAGGAATAAGAATGGGCACATTATAAAATATATAAAAAGAGATCTAAATACCATGAAGAAACATTATCATCAGCAGTTGAGATTCAGCCTAAATACATTTCAAACACATCCTAATGTTAATATACCACCTATCTTAAGAAACCATAACAAAACAGATCACATATATTAGAAGCATGTAGTAGCACAAAAAAAGAAGAACCACATATGTGTCTGCAGAAACAGGAACTATCACACCAATACAAGGCAAAAAGTCCCAATCATGGAGGTTCAGAAGATTGTGAGCTGGTAGGAGGAGTCCACCATACACGCGGGGATCGCACTTGTTGCCACATGTCATCTGGAGGGGTCACGGCAGGTATGACAGGCTGATGATGATAAGAGTCCCAGTCAGGCAACATTAGTGGCGGTATGCCTAGAGTTGCGAGAAAGGCCGGTAGATCGGACGGTTTGGAGAGCACCACTACTTTACCATTATGAGAAACCTGAAGAGAGAAAGGGAAGCCCCATCTATATTTCAGTTCAAGTTTCTGAAGGGGGTCAGTAAGGGGCTTTAAGGCTCGGCGTTGTTGCAGGGTTGACCATGCCAGATCAGGGAATAACTGAATCCTGTCGCCTTGGAAATCAATACCATCCAGTTGACGGCCCTTTCTCATTATCTCCTCCTTTTGAGCATAATAGTGGAGCCTACAGAACACATCTCTTGGCCTGTCCGACGACATGCCTCGAGGGCGGAGAGCACGGTGAGCTCTATCGAACATAATGTCCCCGTTTGTATCCAGATCAATAAGCTCTCTAAATATTGTTGTTAGTGCATTTGTCAGATCAGCCTGTTGGACACTTTCAGGGAGGCCCCTGACCCTGCTATTGTTCCGCCTCCCACGGTTATCCAAATCTTCAATACGGGATTTAAGAAAGGAAATATCACTCCTCTGATGAGAAATCACCTCTTGAAATTTAGTTAGAGTAGCAATTCTAGATGTCTCGTGTCATTCCAATATGTCGTCACGGGTCGAAATTTGGGATATGTCTTGTTGAAGCGCTGTCACCTCTCGCTTGATGGTAGACAGTAAGCGAGTCTCTAATGCCGAGAAATCTTGCTTCGTGGGAAGTGACTTGATGTGAGAGACAATCTCGCTAATCTCTGCCATCAAAGAGGAGGACAATGGAGGTTGCGGAGTCTTGGGAGCTGACATGTCGTCCACCTGAGTACGTAAAATCGGGGAGTCAGGAATGGCTAAAGTGGTGGCTGGGTCCGCTATAGGTGTAGTTAAGAACTGACATAGATCTGACGAATGACGGGCCGCAGATTTTGGAGTCTCGTCTGGCTTGGTCTTGGCCTTTTTTTTGGCCTCTCACCATGAGAGCGGTCTATAAAGAAAGGTGTTGTAGTGTATCACTTTCACACATCCTAGGTAATATGAAAATGTGTGGATCGTCGCCGTGCAGTAGCCCCCCACGTGGCTTTAAGGAAATATCAGGAAAGCAGCAACACTATCCAAGTGACAACTGTGGGTCTTCACATAGTTACATATGAATCTGCGGCCTGTGCCTGTAACAAACTTCAGAGAATAGGTGCAGTATATGCAAACGGAATAGACGTTTCCGACCGGAGGCAGCTGTAAACTTGCTGTGGAGAGGAGTGATGGCAGCAAGGACCAGTTAGGGGCCGATCCACACTCTGAGCCGGTCAGGCACCGGCCTCCCAGGTTGTCCGGCTACTCGTGAGTGACCTAGGAATCAAAAGCCGTAGCGAGACACGTGTGCTTAGTCTTGCCTATGTGCTGAAAGATGGCGAGTAGCACCAGGGGCTGGCGTGTAAATTACAGCCCCATAGATTCACTCTGCACAGGGGAGCCAGTAAATCCTGCGTGGCTGTGGAGGTTGGTGGCTGTATGGGGGCTCCCGGGCGTGCAGGGGCTAAGTAAGAGATGGCTTACTGGGGTGGTCACAGTAGGTGTGCGGTGCTGATTCCAGCTCTCCCTTCCAGAAGCACTGCACCGCAATGGTCTTCTGCCCCGCCGCTGGAGTCCCACGAGCCAGGTGTTCTGGAGCGCCGGGCACAGGCAGGAGCTCAGTGATTGTGAAAAGGCCTCTCCTCAAAATGGCCGCCGGGCGCCTCACAGCTCCGTCCGGTCACCGAGGGCCCCGGCCAACCTTGGCAAGGAAGGCAGGTAATGAGCTACAGGAGGCAGCCTCCGGCGGCGCCCAGCCGCAGCGCTGACACCGGGAGGTAGAGGGTGATTTTTCGCGGCTCTATTCCGATGTTCCTGGAAGGCTCGCCGGCCTGGGAGGCATATCAAGGTCCCGATCTGGGGAACGCCCACAGGCCGCAATCCACGGGAGCTCCGAAAGTTGCTCCCCGATTCCGCGGCATGAGCTGGGGCACACTAGGGGAGTCAGGGGGACCAGGGATCTGAACAATATGAAGCAGGGGCTCAGAGTGGCTATATTAGAGGTATTTATGGCTCCAAATTGCAGGAGCTCACACAGCGTGTGTCTGCTTCCCTCAGTAGCCAGGCCACGCCCCCCTGGACGCAGTAATTTCTATATGATTTTACCTAAAATCTTTGTTTTTAGGAAAAATCAGGAATTGCTCTGATACCCCAGCAGAAACTCCCCCCGCCCCTTCCAGAGGACTAATTAAGCAATTGGAAGTTTCCAATTAGCTTAGTCAGTAATTACTCAACTGTCGAATCAGTGTCTTCTGTATCCAGCGTTGGGAGCCGGTCCTTTGTAGCAGCAGTGAGTATGTAGTGTGTGTAAGTGTGCATGAGTGTGTTATGTGTGTGTATGTATGGGAGTATCCCCTGGTTGGTGTGTGTTACCGCTCTTGCAAGTGTAATAACAACATCTCCCATCAGCCATTGCACCTACCAGCACCCTCAGAGCCTCCCAGCAGTCCCTGGTAGTCGCGGAAGCCCCTCCCCAGTGGCAAGATGGAGGAGGGACCACCATAGAGCACCAGTCAGGTGAGTATGTTTTTTTCTATTTTTCATGTGCCACAGGCTTTTCAGCGCTGAAACCCCTCAACCAGTTTTTTTTTATTGCATATCGCGGATATCGGGAGCACGCATACCCACAGTTATCCAAAATTGGCTGCGATGTAAGCAACATGTTTTACCTCCATAAACCTAGCACCCAATTGGATTCCCCCCATACCACCCATAATGTTTAAAGCATGTGTTCTAAATTACCTATTTTGGTTAGACAGTCCTGATTTGTGGGAACTCTCTAGCTGTGGGGCAATTGACACATCTGTGCAGATTTGTGGGAAGTTGCAAGGCATTTCCATGAAACATACTGTACACAGGAGGTAAGTACCGCCAATAAAGGCAATAAAGGGAGTTGTTATTTTTTTTTTAATTAAAAACAGTCAAGGACACGGTAACACCTTCAATTCCTTACTCCTAAATGTTGGTAGATATGACTAATAGCTGGGTATCTTTTATTTGTTATTTTGGTGTTCTGCCTAATGTAGAATAGTTAGGTACCTTTTATACTCCATATAAATCTGGAACAATATGGGACTAATCTGAGCCTCTTAAATAGCTAAAACTCGTTGATAAATGGGCCCCAATACCAATATAGACATAGCCAGTGGTGTAAAAAGGGGTCCGCAGCCACAGCGGTCGCTTGGAGGCATTTTGACACCAAGCATGACATGTTTATCTTGTTCCATTCCAATAATACATATATATCTGATATAAATACATTATAATGTCTGGTGCTTGACATGTTTAATTTATGTGTTGTATGAAATATGTGTTGAATATATCTTTGTGGCTTGTCTGTGCGAATGTGTATGCTACCGTATATCGCTGTGCACGCTGCGTGTATGCGCAAGCACAGCGACCCATCTGTTTGGAGTTTGTATGTGATGTGTATGTAATATTTTTGACTTTGACAGTCCACCCTTTGTCAGTAGACAATAACTGTCATAACTGAAACACTAAACATAATTACAAACAAAATATTTCAAACACATAATCGGTGACCTAGACACACGTATGTATTAATTTCACAAATCAGACATTGACTATATTTGGATAAGACAGGGAGGAGGACGGGACATCCTCTATATGCACTCGGCGGTCACGGGACCACTGGTTGGGTGTGGGATGACATTCAACCTATAGAGTATGCTGGGACAGTGCTATGGCCTATGATGTCTGGTTTGAACGAACGTTGCACACATAAATGTACCTACATCTTTGCACACTGATGTTCGGATTCGATAGAGGTTTTGCTGGGTAGAGGGAGAAAACACAAACAAATCGTGAAAGAGACATATAAAATTTTCATGGTATATATTCCTATCACTCTCTAAACATAGTTTCCATTTCTGGAACGTATGCTAGGTCTGTTTTATCATTGAACAAGGGTTATTAGTAGTGGCCCTCATTCCGAGTTGATCGGTCGGTATTTTTCATCGCATCGCAATGAAAATCCGCTTAGTACGCATGCGCAATATTCGCACTGCGACTGCGCCAAGTAATTTAACAATGAAGATAGTATTTTTACTCACGGCTTTTTCATCGCTCCGGCGATCGTAATGTGATTGACAGGAAATGGGTGTTACTGGGCGGAAACACGGCGTTTTAGGGGCGTGTGGATGAAAACGCTACCGTTTCCGGAAAAAACGCAGGAGTGGCTGGAGAAACGGGGGAGTGTCTGGGCGAATGCTGGGTGTGTTTGTGACGTCAAACCAGGAACGACAAGCACTGAACTGATCGCACAGGCAGAGTAAGTCTGAAGCTACTCTGAAACTGCTAAGTAGTTTGTAATCGCAATATTGCGAATACATCGGTCGCAATTTTAAGAAGCTAAGATACACTCCCAGTAGGCGTAGGCTTAGCGTGTGTAACTCTGCTAAATTCGCCTTGCGACCGATCAACTCGGAATGAGGGCCAGTGTCCTTCCTAGATAACATAAACTTTCGAGGGTTCGGGGAGAGCCATTCATAAACTTTTCTTCCAGCATATATTAATGAGCTCTTTATCTTCTATGTGTGAATAAGCCATTGTCTGATTGTTCCTGATTACCTTCCAATGTCCTGAAATTGGTGAGATTTAAACATACCAGGGATTTATCTATGGTACTGGTAGATCTTAAGACTAGGGGGTCTAGTTATATTATATTCCTTGTCCACCGGTCACCCCCCCCCCCCTCCCCTCCCCTCCCCCCCGTGTAATTCAAGTACCTCAGCTAACTCTAAAGAATATGGCACTAATCCTGCATTATTTTGTCTTAGAGGTACCTGTGAGCACATCCAACATTCCGTTTGGTTTAAAACCTTACCCACTAGTGAGTGGTTATCACTCAAGGGATGTCTGTGAAATGCTGCCTTATTGCTAGACTGACATCTCTGGATGCACTCATCTTCAATTAGAGGGTCACAATAACTTAAAAATACAGTATTCCTCAGACAATAGCCTATCACGTTACCTCCAAACTCCGTAACTACTAGACCTTTGATTTTCTCTGGCTTTAACAAATTGATAAGCTGATCCTGGGATCCTATATAGACATCACTCCTTTCTCCAGAACCAGTTCCAGTCCCACACTCAACTCTTCATGAAAACCTCACAAAAATAGAATGTCTTGAAAAAAAAATGTTTGTCAACAGAAAAAAGAAAGATAGAACAAAACAAATCTTGCCCATAGCAAATCCATTACAACGACTGGTCTTTCTGTAATCTTTTAGTACGCTCAGGTAGTGTTCAACAGTGTTGCCTCTCAGTCTTCACGGAACAGACTCTCGGGTGATACTCCTGCGATCTCACTCCCTTTACGAGTTCCTTCCGGACTACCGACTTTCCTGGGATGGGAATCGTGGACCCAAGTCTCTCTCTCGGCTACTTTCACTAGGATCGTGCTGTCAACAAAACTTGGTATGGTCCTTCCCACCTGTCTATTAGGAAACCTGAGCGTAAGAACAATCACACAGTCTCTTGGTTCACAATCAAGACAGTTAGTATTTGGCATACCAGGAATCAACAGTTTCAAGTTCTTTTCTTAAGTTCTCAAATGCTTGCTCATCTCGATAAGGTACTGTACTGTCACCTCATTGATGTATTTCTGATCATGGTGCGGATCGATCATGACATGAGGTTGTCTTCCAAAAAAAAAAAATTTCAAAGAGGGTGATTCATTAAGTGGGGATCTGGGAGTGGTTCCGATGCTACATAACACTAGTGGCAGTGTCTATGACCACAATAGTCCAGTTTCAAGCCATCACTTTGCTCCTACTGCTAAGGATACCAATTCTACACACACATTTCTGCACAATTTTCTTTGCGGTAAACACAGCAGTATTTGTGGTGGCAGGAAATGCCTCTACCCAGTTTGAGAAAACATCAGTGTACACCAATACATATTTCAGATTCTTACATGGTGTTAACTGTACGAAGTCGATTTGTATTACCTGAAACGGTCCGTCTGCAGGAGGAGTATGGGATGGCTCTGTCAGTGCTGCCTTACCAAATGTTCTTCCTCATGCAAGTAAGACAGGTCATTGCTTTCCTGCTTACCTGAGAAGAGAACCTTGGTGCACGCCAGTATGCTCTTACCAATTTGCACATACCTTCCTTACCCTAGGTGAGTCAGACCATGTGCCGCCTCAGCTAGGCTTTGGAGATACGTCCTGGGGGCCACTGGCTTACCTTGTCCATCTCTCCAAAATCCTGAGGACTCCTGACCATACCCCTTTGCCTTCCAGACCTCCTTTTCCTGTAGGGAACACAAACTTGCATTTTAATTTAACTGTTGTGTGTTTGCAAAAGTACAGTACCACGAGCATTACTCAAAAAAAGAAAAAACATCTCTAGAGGAAAAGAGAAAGAAAAAAAATATCAGGTCTGCGTTCACCAATGGGCTGTCACGTATGTCTGGTCTCGTAGTAAAGGTCTGATTCAGATATTCCATACCATCATGCATATCAGTGTCTATACAAAATTTCCCTTCACCAGTATTCTCATCCTCCACCCTTTGTGCATTACAAGGCACACTGCAGTAATATACTGGTGCCATTGTGCTGATGAGACATACCGGGTTTGGGCAGAACTTTGAAGGACCAATACAGCATGTGGTGTATGAACTGTCAAATCATGTACCAGTACTACGTCCCAGGTATTTGTGCTACACAACTGTAGTTTATCCCTTGAGACCTTGTGTCCTGTGTGGAAGAGATGAAACAGAAACTGTTTCGTATCTGCCAGGGACGACTCAAATGAATCAACGCACAACAACAAGTCATCAACATATTGTATCAGCATCGACCCATTCTCAGGCTGAGAGGACTGTAAACAGTCATGTAGGGCTTGGGGGAAAATACTCAGGCTGTCACTTGAAACCTTGGGAGAATCGGGTCCATGTATTGTACTCCCCTGTGTGAACGCAAAAGATGAAGAGGAAACTGTGAAGAAAAACAGAATAGAGGTTGGTGACAGATAAGTTTGTAGAGGTGGAGAGGGTTTTATTAAAATGACAACTGGATTGGGCACTACGGGGAATTGATTAACTACTTGGTCTATTCCCCTTAAAGCTTGTGCTTGCTATGTCATTACTGGGACTACCTCAGCCATCAATCCAGTGTCCTGTTCATCCTAAATTCATAGGGAACCCAGTATCTGTGAGATAGTTTCCTCTACCTGTGATGGACATGTATCTAGAATAGTGGAATGCAACATTAGTCTTTGAGAAGTATCTAACATACCTTGTACTACCTGAGCGGGAGTACAATATATGTATTTCATATTTCAATTTACATAACAAAATCTCTGTTGATTAAATTAGTCAGGGGCCACTGCTGCTAGGGGAAAAGTAAAAAGGGTTTAGCATCATAGAGGCCCAATCGTAACTTCAGCAGGTTTTGTCAAAGGGTAATGTTGCACTTCTCTCGTTCCTCCCATTTGCCAAATTAGTGTTTACCAGTGATCTTATCCTAATGGAGAATTTTCTAGTACTGCAAAAAAACACACAAACAAGTTTCTAGGTCATGCGAAGTATTCATTCAATCCTTCTCATCCCGTATTAAGGGTCTGTACATGGTCCAACAAACATTTACGAGCTTATCTAGACAAGGGCATTCCTTGAAATGAATACTTCTTATGTGGTAATTAAAAAGAAATACCCTGTGGGTTACCCTATCTCTGTCCGCTTTCCTACTGGGAAATACTAATGTGCGGACAAGATATTCTCCATTTATGGCGTTACTTTCTTGATTTTTATTTTATTTTTTGGGTTTTACTATATATGTACTTGAATGGCTCCATACTTACCAGTTCCACTGGTCTCAGCCACTTCCCCTGCAGGCTACAGCTCCTCTTTTACCAGTTAGATACTCCTCTGAGTGCATGAGAAATGGCTGAAACCAGAGTTGGGTCACCATCTACTTCTAAATAAAACTTTGACATTCATTAGTACATATTTAGGTTACATTCATATATTTCATATTTTTATTATTATTATTATTATTATTATTATTATTTTCTATAGTTTGAATGCTGGCTGTAACTGCTTCTGCATCCACATATGGTGGTGTACTTGCTTTCTCTCTTTACTTATTTATTGTTGCTACGAGTTCAAACAGTTATTATGTTTTCGTTCTTGTCTTATATGACTTTGGTTAAACATACTACCTGCAATACCTCAGGATCAAAACCACCAATCACTGGAAATTATATACCACCATTCATACGTACTCAATCATTACAAAAAACCTCTGTGTGTGGACCAACTCCTCCTCACGTTTCTTCACTATGTACGTCAATCTAATTTCCCACACATAATATACCGAGCGGACCCTCTTGGTCTCTGCTCCTCAGCCTGAACCCTGGCTTCAAAACGTCTCTCACATGCCCATTTGGCTCCCATTGTGGGCTTTTTTCACAACACACCAAATGGCCCACACGAGACGATGGTGAAAACTTCATTTGAGTGCTTTTCACCCGCTCCTCCTCCACTGGAATGTACCATGACTCACTCCATTAGTGACCCCCGCATATCCAGTGAGGATCCTACCAGACCCCTGCACTGGAAGTATGGAGCATTAACAAAATTAACACCACACCTTTTTCAGTGAAGGTTGAAGGCCTGTTGGAATGTTTTCCTGAGAGAGAGAGTCAGCGAAAAATTCCTTCTTCTTTACACAAATCACGTCTGCGTATGCTATCACAGCGCGTTTGATGACGCAATTTGCACAAAATAACTCAAATGGTATCACGTTGCACCACGTATCCCACACACAGACGTGCGGTCCAATCGCACAGCTTATAGATACTTGTTATCTATACGCCCTACGATCACGGGAGTCGAATTCCACTAGCTGCGCTCCACAGCTGGAGCGTAACACCAAAATCACGCTCCACCGCACTTTCTTCACTACGTGCGTCAATCTCAATACGTAAGGTCACTAGCCTTCATGCCGCCAAGCCTCTGTTAACTCAGCGTCTTCTATGGGAACCCGAATTCCGGGGTTCAATACATTCACACTTTCTATTCAACAACCCACACTTTTAGATTTTCTGTACGGAAAAAAAGTCATTTACCAGTAATTGATAACATCCCCTTAAAGGTATTACACTTTAAACAAAGTATTATAGTAATGTACTTTTAAATCAGAAAGTTACCTGTTAAAATTAGAGATGAGAGGGTTCGAACGTAACACCAGAATTAAAGCCAGTTCGGTTTATCCGGATGTTTCTTATTGGCTATCCAAAACACATGACGTCCGTGAGCCAATAAGATGCCGTTTTGAGAACCGAGTAAATTCGAGTAAAACCGAGTGAAACCGAACCCGCTCATCTCTAGTTAAAATGTGTTTTATCCCACCTAAACAATCAATTTCTATTATGCGGCTAACTTCCGCTTGCATAAATACGCACTCATGTTTCCCCCCTTCTGTGCGTTCACGTGTGTACCCGTGCATCGCTATATACTATTGTACTATGACACGTGTATACTTGCGTATGCAAATGTGTATCGCTGCATACTAGAGATGAGCGGGTTCGGTTCCTCGGAATCCGAACCCGCCCGAACTTCAGCTTTTTTTACACGGATCCGAGCGACTCGGATCTTCCCGCCTTGCTCGGTTAACCCGAGCGCGCCCGAACGTTATCATGACGCTGTCGGATTCTCGCGAGACTCGGATTCTATATAAGGAGCCGCGCGTCGCCGCCATTTTCACACGTGCATTGAGATTGATAGGGAGAGGACGTGGCTGGCGTCCTCTCCATTTAGATTAGGGTTGAGAGAGAGAGAGAGAGATTGACCTGAGGCTGTGATACTGTAGAAGAGAGTGCAGAGTTTAGTGACTGACGACCACAGTGACCACCAGACAGTGCAGTTGTTTGTTTTATTTAATATATCCGTTCTCTGCCTGAAAAAAACGATACACACAGTGACTCAGTCACATACCATATCTGTGTGCACTGCTCAGCCCAGTGGGCTGCATCAATGTATATATATATCTGACTGTGCTCAGCTCACACAGCTTATAATTGTGGGGGAGACTGGGGAGCACTGCAGTGCCAGTTATAGGTTATAGCAGGAGCCAGGAGTACATAATATTATATTAAAATTAAACAGTGCACACTTTTGCTGCAGGAGTGCCACTGCCAGTGTGACTAGTGACCAGTGACCTGACCACCAGTATATATAATATTAGTAGTATACTATCTCTTTATCAACCAGTCTATATTAGCAGCAGACACAGTACAGTGCGGTAGTTCACGGCTGTGGCTACCTCTGTGTCGGCACTCGGCAGCCCGTCCATAATTGTATATACCACCTAACCGTGGTTTTTTTTTCTTTCTTTATAGTCATACTAGTTACGAGTATACTATCTCTTTATCAACCAGTCTATATTAGCAGCAGACACAGTACAGTGCGGTAGTTCACGGCTGTGGCTACCTCTGTGTCGGCACTCGGCAGCCCGTCCATAATTGTATATACCACCTAACCGTGGTTTTTTTTTCTTTCTTTATACATACATACTAGTTACGAGTATACTATCTCTTTATCAACCAGTCTATATTAGCAGCAGACACAGTACAGTGCGGTAGTTCACGGCTGTGGCTACCTCTGTGTCGGCACTCGGCAGCCCGTCCATAATTGTATATACCAGTGACCTAACCGTGGTTTTTTTTTCTTTCTTTATACATACATACTAGTTACGAGTATACTATCTCTTTATCAACCAGTCTATATATTAGCAGCAGACACAGTACAGTGCGGTAGTTCACGGCTGTGGCTACCTCTGTGTCGGCACTCGGCAGCCCGTCCATAATTGTATATACCACCTAACCGTGTTTTTTTTTTCTTTCTTTATACATACATACTAGTTACGAGTATACTATCTCTTTATCAACCAGTCTATATATTAGCAGCAGACACAGTACAGTGCGGTAGTTCACGGCTGTGGCTACCTCTGTGTCGGCACTCGGCAGCCCGTCCATAATTGTATATACCACCTAACCGTGGTTTTTTTTTCTTTCTTTATACATACATACTAGTTACGAGTATACTATCTCTTTATCAACCAGTCTATATTAGCAGCAGACACAGTACAGTGCGGTAGTTCACGGCTGTGGCTACCTCTGTGTCGGCACTCGGCAGCCCGTCCATAATTGTATATACCACCTAACCGTGGTTTTTTTTTCTTTCTTTATACATACATACTAGTTACGAGTATACTATCTCTTTATCAACCAGTCTATATATTAGCAGCAGACACAGTACAGTGCGGTAGTTCACGGCTGTGGCTACCTCTGTGTCGGCACTCGGCAGCCCGTCCATAATTGTATATACCACCTAACCGTGGTTTTTTTTTCTTTCTTTATAGTCATACTAGTTACGAGTATACTATCTCTTTATCAACCAGTCTATATTAGCAGCAGACACAGTACAGTGCGGTAGTTCACGGCTGTGGCTACCCCTCTGTCGGCACTCGGCAGCCCGTCCATAATTGTATATACCACCTAACCGTGGTTTTTTTTTCTTTCTTTATACATACATACTAGTTACGAGTATACTATCTCTTTATCAACCAGTCTATATTAGCAGCAGACACAGTACAGTGCGGTAGTTCACGGCTGTGGCTACCTCTGTGTCGGCACTCGGCAGCCCGTCCATAATTGTATATACCACCTAACCGTGGTTTTTTTTTCTTTCTTTATACATACATACTAGTTACGAGTATACTATCTCTTTATCAACCAGTCTATATTAGCAGCAGACACAGTACAGTGCGGTAGTTCACGGCTGTGGCTACCTCTGTGTCGGCACTCGGCAGCCCGTCCATAATTGTATATACCACCTAACCGTGGTTTTTTTTTTCTTTCTTTATAGTCATACTAGTTACGAGTATACTATCTCTTTATCAACCAGTCTATATTAGCAGCAGACACAGTACAGTGCGGTAGTTCACGGCTGTGGCTACCTCTGTGTCGGCACTCGGCAGCCCGTCCATAATTGTATATACCACCTAACCGTGGTTTTTTTTTTTCTTTCTTTATACATACATACTAGTTACGAGTATACTATCTCTTTATCAACCAGTCTATATTAGCAGCAGACACAGTACAGTGCGGTAGTTCACGGCTGTGGCTACCTCTGTGTCGGCACTCGGCAGCCCGTCCATAATTGTATATACCACCTAACCGTGGTTTTTTTTTCTTTCTTTATACATACATACTAGTTACGAGTATACTATCTCTTTATCAACCAGTCTATATATTAGCAGCAGACACAGTACAGTGCGGTAGTTCACGGCTGTGGCTACCTCTGTGTCGGCACTCGGCAGCCCGTCCATAATTGTATACTAGTATCCAATCCATCCATCTCCATTGTTTACCTGAGGTGCCTTTTAGTTGTGCCTATTAAAATATGGAGAACAAAAATGTTGAGGTTCCAAAATTAGGGAAAGATCAAGATCCACTTCCACCTCGTGCTGAAGCTGCTGCCACTAGTCATGGCCGAGACGATGAAATGCCAGCAACGTCGTCTGCCAAGGCCGATGCCCAATGTCATAGTACAGAGCATGTCAAATCCAAAACACCAAATATCAGTAAAAAAAGGACTCCAAAACCTAAAATAAAATTGTCGGAGGAGAAGCGTAAACTTGCCAATATGCCATTTACCACACGGAGTGGCAAGGAACGGCTGAGGCCCTGGCCTATGTTCATGGCTAGTGGTTCAGCTTCACATGAGGATGGAAGCACTCAGCCTCTCGCTAGAAAAATGAAAAGACTAAAGCTGGCAAAAGCAGTAGCACCGCAAAGAACTGTGCGTTCTTCGAAATCCCAAATCCACAAGGAGAGTCCGACTCCAATTGTGTCGGTTGCGATGCCTGACCTTCCCAACACTGGACGTGAAGAGCATGCGCCTTCCACCATTTGCACGCCCCCTGCAAGTGATGGAAGGAGCACCAGCAGTCCAGTTCCTGATAGTCAGATTGAAGATGTCAGTGTTGAAGTACACCAGGATGAGGAGGATATGGGTGTTGCTGGCGCTGGGGAGGAAATTGACCAGGAGGATTCTGATGGTGAGGTGGTTTGTTTAAGTCAGGCACCCGGGGAGACACCTGTTGTCCGTGGTAGGAATATGGCCGTTGACATGCCTGGTGAAAATACCAAAAAAATCAGCTCTTCGGTGTGGAAGTATTTCACCAGAAATGCGGACAACAGGTGTCAAGCCGTGTGTTCCCTTTGTCAAGCTGTAATAAGTAGGGGTAAGGACGTTAACCACCTCGGAACATCCTCCCTTATACGTCACCTGCAGCGCATTCATAATAAGTCAGTGACAAGTTCAAAAACTTGGGCCGACAGCGGAAGCAGTCCACTGACCAGTAAATCCCTTCCTCTTGGAACCAAGCTCACGCAAACCACCCCACCAACTCCCTCAGTGTCAATTTCCTCCTTCCCCAGGAATGCCAATAGTCCTGCAGGCCATGTCACTGGCAATTCTGACGATTCCTCTCCTGCCTGGGATTCCTCCGATGCATCCTTGCGTGTAACGCCTACTGCTGCTGGCGCTGCTGTTGTTGCTGCTGGGAGTCGATGGTCATCCCAGAGGGGAAGTCGTAAGACCACTTTTACTACTTCCACCAAGCAATTGACTGTCCAACAGTCCTTTGCGAGGAAGATGAAATATCACAGCAGTCATCCTACTGCAAAGCGGATAACTGAGGCCTTGACATCCTGGGTGGTGAGAAACGTGGTTCCGGTATCCATCATTACTGCAGAGCCAACTAGAGACTTGTTGGAGGTACTGTGTCCCCGGTACCAAATACCATCTAGGTTCCATTTCTCTAGGCAGGCGATACCGAAAATGTACACAGACCTCAGAAAAAGAGTCACCAGTGTCCTAAAAAATGCAGCTGTACCCAATGTCCACTTAACCACGGACATGTGGACAAGTGGAGCAGGGCAGGGTCAGGACTATATGACTGTGACAGCCCACTGGGTAGATGTATGGACTCCCGCCGCAAGAACAGCAGCGGCGGCACCAGTAGCAGCATCTCGCAAACGCCAACTCTTTCCTAGGCAGGCTACGCTTTGTATCACCGCTTTCCAGAATACGCACACAGCTGAAAACCTCTTACGGCAACTGAGGAAGATCATCGCGGAATGGCTTACCCCAATTGGACTCTCCTGTGGATTTGTGGCATCGGACAACGCCAGCAATATTGTGTGTGCATTAAATCTGGGCCAATTCCAGCACGTCCCATGTTTTGCACATACCTTGAATTTGGTGGTGCAGAATTTTTAAAAAAACGACAGGGGCGTGCAAGAGATGCTGTCGGTGGCCAGAAGAATTGCGGGACACTTTCGGCGTACAGGCACCACGTACAGAAAACTGGAGCACCACCAAAAACTACTGAACCTGCCCTGCCATCATCTGAAGCAAGAAGTGGTAACGAGGTGGAATTCAACCCTGTATATGCTTCAGAGGTTGGAGGAGCAGCAAAAGGCCATTCAAGCCTATACAATTGAGCACGATATAGGAGGTGGGATGCACCTGTCTCAAGCGCAGTGGAGAATGATTTCAACGTTGTGCAAGGTTCTGATGCCCTTTGAACTTGCCACACGTGAAGTCAGTTCAGACACTGCCAGCCTGAGTCAGGTCATTCCCCTCATCAGGCTTTTGCAGAAGAAGCTGGAGACATTGAAGGAGGAGCTAACACAGAGCGATTCCGCTAGGCATGTGGGACTTGTGGATGGAGCCCTTAATTCGCTTAGCAAGGATTCACGGGTGGTCAATCTGTTGAAATCAGAGCACTACATTTTGGCCACCGTGCTCGATCCTAGATTTAAAGCCTACCTTGGATCTCTCTTTCCGGCAGACACAAGTCTGCTGGGGTTCAAACACCTGCTGGTGAGTAAATTGTCAAGTCAAGCGGAACGCGACCTGTCAACAACATCTCCTCCTTCACATTCTCCCGCAACTGGGGGTGCGAGGAAAAGGCTCAGAATTCCGAGCCCACCCGCTGGCGGTGATGCAGGGCAGTCTGGAGCGACTGCTGATGCTGACATCTGGTCCGGACTGAAGGACCTGACAACGATTACGGACATGTCGTCTACTGTCACTGCATATGATTCTCTCCCCATTGAAAGAATGGTGGAGGATTATATGAGTGACCGCATCCAAGTAGGCACGTCACACAGTCCGTACTTATACTGGCAGGAAAAAGAGGCAATTTGGAGGCCCTTGCACAAACTGGCTTTATTCTACCTAAGTTGCCCTCCCACAAGTGTGTACTCCGAAAGAGTGTTTAGTGCCGCCGCTCACCTTGTCAGCAATCGGCGTACGAGGTTACATCCAGAAAATGTGGAGAAGATGATGTTCATTAAAATGAATTATAATCAATTCCTCCGTGGAGACATTGACCAGCAGCAATTGCCTCCACAAAGTACACAGGGAGCTGAGATGGTGGATTCCAGTGGGGACGAATTGATAATCTGTGAGGAGGGGGATGTACACGGTGATATATCGGAGGATGATGATGAGGTGGACATCTTGCCTCTGTAGAGCCAGTTTGTGCAAGGAGAGATTAATTGCTTCTTTTTTGGTGGGGGTCCAAACCAACCCGTCATATCAGTCACAGTCGTGTGGCAGACCCTGTCACTGAAATGATGGGTTGGTTAAAGTGTGCATGTCCTGTTTATACAACATAAGGGTGGGTGGGAGGGCCCAAGGACAATTCCATCTTGCACCTCTTTTTTCTTTTCTTTTTCTTTGCATCATGTGCTGTTTGGGGAGGGTTTTTTGGAAGGGACATCCTGCGTGACACTGCAGTGCCACTCCTAGATGGGCCCGGTGTTTGTGTCGGCCACTAGGGTCGCTTATCTTACTCACACAGCTACCTCATTGCGCCTCTTTTTTTCTTTGCGTCATGTGCTGTTTGGGGAGGGTTTTTTGGAAGGGACATCCTGCGTGACACTGCAGTGCCACTCCTAGATGGGCCCGGTGTTTGTGTCGGCCACTAGGGTCGCTTATCTTACTCACACAGCTACCTCATTGCGCCTCTTTTTTTCTTTGCGTCATGTGCTGTTTGGGGAGGGTTTTTTGGAAGGGACATCCTGCGTGACACTGCAGTGCCACTCCTAGATGGGCCCGGTGTTTGTGTCGGCCACTAGGGTCGCTTATCTTACTCACACAGCTACCTCATTGCGCCTCTTTTTTTCTTTGCGTCATGTGCTGTTTGGGGAGGGTTTTTTGGAAGGGACATCCTGCGTGACACTGCAGTGACACTCCTAGATGGGCCCGGTGTTTGTGTCGGCCACTAGGGTCGCTTATCTTACTCACACAGCTACCTCATTGCGCCTCTTTTTTTCTTTGCGTCATGTGCTGTTTGGGGAGGGTTTTTTGGAAGGGACATCCTGCGTGACACTGCAGTGCCACTCCTAGATGGGCCCGGTGTTTGTGTCGGCCACTAGGGTCGCTAATCTTACTCACACAGCTACCTCATTGCGCCTCTTTTTTTCTTTGCGTCATGTGCTGTTTGGGGAGGGTTTTTTGGAAGGGCCATCCTGCGTGACACTGCAGTGCCACTCCTAGATGGGCCCGGTGTTTGTGTCGGCCACTAGGGTCGCTTATCTTACTCACACAGCGACCTCGGTGCAAATTTTAGTACTAAAAATAATATTGTGAGGTGTGAGGTATTCAGAATAGACTGAAAATGAGTGGAAATTATGGTTTTTGAGGTTAATAATACTTTGGGATCAAAATGACCGCCAAATTCTATGATTTAAGCTGTTTTTTAGGTTTTTTGGAAAAAAACACCCGAATCCAAAACACACCCGAATCCGACAAAAAAAATTCGGTGAGGTTTTGCCAAAACGCGGTCGAACCCAAAACACGGCCGCGGAACCCAAAACCAAAACCAAAACACAAAACCCGAAAAATTTCCGGCGCTCATCTCTACTGCATACCTTTGCACACAGCTTGCCCAGCTCTGTTACCCAACTCTAGTAATACAATAAAATGTAAAAAAAAAACACCATTTGTATTGTATTGCAGTAGTTAGATAAATGATTCCACATTCCCTTAAAGCACCGGAACTCCCCTGCCAGAAAGCTTCTGCTACGTGCTACCTAAACTTTTAGGCAGGAATGGAGCTTCACTTATAAAATGCAAATATTTAGCAAATTTTCGTTAACAATAACACTTTAACATTCAATTTTAAAACACTTCAGTATAATATGGCTATTGACTATAATTTAAATGCTATGATTCAGATTGGATAGCTATCTTGCAGAACATACACTGATATAAATATACCCATATACAGGTTGAGTATCCCTTATCCAAAATGCTTGGGACCAGAGGAATTTTGGATATCGGATTTTTCCGTATTTTGGAATAATTGCATACCATAGTGAGATATAATGGTGATGGGACCAAAATATAAGCACAGAATGCATTTTTGTTTCATATGCACCTTATACACACAGCCTGAAGGTCATTTTAGACAATATTTTTTATAACTTTGTGCATTAAACAAAGTGTGTCTACATTCACACAATTCATTTATGTTTCATATACACCTTATACACACAGCCTAAAGGTCATTTAATACAATATTTTTAATAACTTTGTGTATTAAACAAAGTTTGTGTACATTGAGCCATCAAAAAACAAAGGTTTCACTATCTCACTCTCACTCAAAAAAGTCTGTATTTCGTAATATTCCGTATTTCGGAATATTTGGATATGGGATACTCAACCTGTAATAATAAAATAACATATATATATATATACACTGCTCATAAAAATAAAGGGAACACTAAAATAACACATCCTATATCTGAATGAATGAAATATTCTTATCAAATACTTTGTTCTTTACATAGTTGAATGTGCTGACAACAAAATCACACAAAAATTATCAATGGAAATCAAATGTATTAACCCATGGAGGTCTGGATTTGGAGTCATACTCAAAATTAAAGTGGAAAAACACACTACAGGCTGATCCAACTTTAATGTAATGTCCTTAAAACAAGTCAAAATGAGGCTCAGTAGTGTGTGTGGCCTCCACGTGCCTGTATGACCTCCCTACAACGCCTGGGCATGCTCCTGATGAGGTGGCGGATGGTCTCCTGAGGGATCTCCTCCCAGACCTGGACTAAAGCATCCGCCAACTCCTGGACAGTCTGTGGTGCATGATGTCCCAGATGTGCTCAATTGGATTCAGGTATGAGGAACGGGCGGGCCAGTCCATAGCATCAATGCCTTCATCTTGCAGGAACTGCTGACACACTCCAGCCACATGAGGTCTAGCATTGTCTTGCATTAGGAGGAACCCAGGGCCAACCGTACCAGCATATGGTCTCACAAGGGGTCTGAGGATCTCATCTCGGTACCTAATGGCAGTCAGGCTACCTCTGGCGAGCACATGGAGGGCTGTGCGGCCCCCCAAAGAAATGCCACCCCACACCATTACTGACCCACCGCGAAACCGGTCATGCTGGAGGATGTTGCAGGCAGCAGAACGTTCTCCTTGGCGTCTCCAGACTCTGTCACGTCTGTCACATGTGCTCAGTGAGTACCTGCTTTCATCTGTGAAGAGCACAGGGCGCCAGTGGCGAATTTGCCAATCTTGGTGTTCTCTGGCAAATGACAAACATCCTGCACGGTGTTGGGCTGTAAGCACAACCCCCACCTGTGGACGTCGGGCCCTCATACCACCCTCATGGAGTCTGTTTCTGATCATTTTGAGTAGACACATGCACATTTGTGGCTTGCTGGAGGTCATTTTGCAGGGCTCTGGCAGTGCTCCTCCTGTTCCTCCTTGCACAAAGGCGGTGGTAGCGGTCCTGCTACTGGGTTGTTGCCCTCCTATGGCCTCCTCCATGTCTCCTGATGTACTGGCCTGTCTCCTGGTAGCGCCTCCATGCTCTGGACACTACGCTGACAGACACAGCAAACCTTCTTGCCACAGCTCGCATTGATGTGCCATCCTGGATGAGCTGCACTACCTGAGCCACTTGTGTGGGTTGTAGACTCTGTCTCATGCTACCACTAGAGTGAAAGCACCGCCAGCTTTCAAAAGTGATCAAAACATCAGCCAGAAAGAATAGAAGCTGAGAAGTGGTCTGTGGTCACCACCTGCAGAACAACTCTTTTATTGGGGATGTCTTGCTAATTGCCTATAATTTCCACCTGTTGTCTATTCCATTTGCACAACAGCATGTGAAATTGATTGTCAATCAGTGTTGCTTCCTAAGTGGACAATTTGATTTCACAGAAGTGTAATTGACTTGGAGTTACATTGTGTTGTTTAAGTGTTCCCTTGTTTTTTTGAGCAGTGTATATATATATATATATATATATATATATATACACATACATACATACATATATACACTATTTATTACACTTCTATGAAACCTCTCACCCAGCATATGTATTCGTACATACATACTGAATGAATGTAGCTTCTACAGAGCCTCTAATTTGCATATCAACAGATGTTCACATGCCTGTTGTACCAGCTGGTTGAACAGGTTCATTAACATTTCAATTGAGCAAGCAGAGGGTTAACAAATCCTGGGAAAAAAACTCTTCATCTGTCTGTAATTCTTACATCAAGTATTTATTTATCTCACTATTAACTCTCACTAGGCCCAATTGCAACACTATTTGTAATTGACTATGGCATGGGTTTGTTAAATTCATTGGTAACTTTTAAATGGTGTTGGATTTGTATATATATATTGTTTATTTGTGACAAAGGAAACAATTGTTTAACGAACTGAAAGTCAGCTGTTAGCTAAGTGGATAGAGAGCGATTTTACGTACCTAAAATGGCCACTGCTCCTCCCCCTTCCCAAGCCATGTGCATGGACAAAATGGTGGTCTCACCATGCGGCCAAAATAGCATGCGGCTAGCTCTTTTGTCACAATTAAATCCCAATTTATACAGGCACCAGAAGTTGCCCTAATAGGCAATTCCCACTGCATGGTAACAACGCTTCCACATGCTATTTCAGCGCGAACAAAGCTTTTCTATTTAAGGCCTATGTTAGCAGTATGCGAATAGGCCTCAGAATGCTAACACAGCTATATCATACCTATGCACCATCTTTTAAATGCTCTTTAAATTTACTTAACAGATAAACAATCCAATCTGAATCAAACACAATATGACTTATTTGAACTTTGTTTAGCAACAATAAAAAATATGCTGTAACATTTCAAATATTGTGCATCTTTTTTTTTGTCACACTCACACAACAAAGGAATATATTGTCCTTTGAATTTCATATCAGCGCCTTACTGATAACACAAAAAAACAAACGGCATGCGGTTCAGCAGCATCTAGATGCATCCATCCTTAGCTGGTAGACCTCAGCAGTGTCTGTACAACGCATCAAAGTACGTGATATCCTGGCTGCGAGCCCCC
The DNA here is from genome assembly GCF_028390025.1 of Pseudophryne corroboree. Taxonomy (NCBI): domain Eukaryota; kingdom Metazoa; phylum Chordata; class Amphibia; order Anura; family Myobatrachidae; genus Pseudophryne; species Pseudophryne corroboree. Next base: position 409,651,930 of record NC_086452.1, on the reverse strand, counting down.
AACTGAGAAGTTCAGATTATTTCTAATGAATATTTAAAATGCTAGCGCTAATAAATGCTGCGGATGCATGGCGCATCTTATTACCATATACAATAAAAGTGCGCTGTACGTCACAAACACTACATCCTTTAAGAGAAAACAAGTACTCGCACACATTGTAGATTGAGGTCCAATGCTCAGAGATGTATATATTTGATATTGAAAGTGTATTCATACTATATAACACATGTACAGTATATATATATATATATATATATATATATGGTTACAGTGTTACAATTACACAAGAAGCAGTTGTAGTAACATAAGGATCAATTACAGCTACAGCCAGCATACTTCAATGTATTTGCTCAATGCACAGTCCGCTCCATCTTTGAATCTGCCCCAACAGCAACAGAAAAACAGCAAACAGCACTTCTTGTGTGAGGTGAAATAACCTATATACTGTGTATTGGGGGAAGTACATGTCTGGGACTGAGTCTTCTGTTATTGGTCCAGGGGAGGGAAATTTATAATTCATGATGTATTATTGGTCAGTTTGAGGGCTTTTGTTCTCGGTTGCTGGCACATGTGTCTTCAGGAAATCCTTTGTATTTATACATTTGGTCATAACTAATCGTTGCAATGTGCTACAATCTAACCACAGCTATCAAATTAACACACTCGTTCCCCTGATCATTTTGACACCAAGCATGACATGTTTATCTTGTTCCGTTCCCATAATACATATATATCTGATGTTATAACGCTCTTATATAAATACATTATAATGTCTGGTGCTTTACATGTTTAATTTATGTGTTGTATGAAATATGTGTTGAATATATCTTTGTGGCTTGTCTGTGCGAATGCGCATGCTACCCAGTAGCGGCTCTTGCCACGGGCAAGCAGGCTTTTTGCCTGGGGTGCCGCTACCCTGAGAGCACCGCCGCCATGGCAAGAGCCGCTACTAATCCTCCTTCCACACCTGTTTAGCGGCCCCGGCTGCAGCGAGCGCTGTGTGCGCCTACTGCAGCCGGCATCGCTGACTGACGCTAGAGGTCAAAATTGACCCCTAGTGTCAGTGTGGCGCTGCTATGGGAGAGATGTCATGACGTCTCTCCCATAGAGAGGAGCCGGCGCCCGGAGACAGCAGCAGCAGCGGTCCGGAAGCAGGAGCAAGGATGGTAAGTTTTATTTTGTTTTTTTTAGGGTTTCAAAGTGGCGCTACTACAGGGGGCTCTACTACTGGGGGCACTACTACAGGGAGCACATACAGGGGGCACAGCTACTAGGGGCAGATCTACAGGGGGCACATACTGGGGGCACTGGTACAGGGGGAACAGCTACTGGGGGAAAATTAACTGGGGGCACAGCTACAAGGGGCACAGCTAGTGGGGGCACTACTACAGGGGGCACTGCTACAGGGGGCACTGCTACAATGGGCACAGCTACAGGAGGCACAACTACTAGGGGCACAACTACAGGGGGCACTGCTACAGGGGGAACAGCTACTGGGGCAAATTAACTGGGGAACAGCTGCTGGGGGCACAACTACTGGGGGCACAGTTACTGGGGGCAAATCTACAGGGGGGCACAAGTACAGGGGGCACAACTACTGGGGGCACAACTACAGGGGGCAAATCTACAGGGGGGCAAATCAACTGGGGGGCACAACAACTTGGGGCAAATCTGGGGGCACAGCTACTGGGGGCATAACTGTGGCCACGACCCTCCCCTATGAAGCCACGCACCTATTTTTCATGAACTGTTTTGCCGGGGGAGCGGGGGCGCCAGTGGAAACTTTCGCACTGGGTGCCACAAGGTGTAGAACCGGCCCTGATGCTACCGTATATCGCTGTGCATGCTGCGTGTATGCACACGCACCGCGACCCATCTGTTTGGAGTTTGTATGTGATGTGTATGTAATTTTTTTGACTTCGACACAACTGAGGAGGAAAGGGATCTAGGAGTCACTATTTCAGGTGACTTAAAGGCAGGTAAGCAATGTAACAAAGCAATGAGGAAGGCTAGTCAGATGCTTGGCTGCATTGGGAGAGGAATCAGCAGCAGAAAGAAAGAAGTAATAATGCCACTGTATGGGTCATTGGTACGGCCACATCTAGAATACTGTGTTCAGTCTGGAGGCCATATCTCCAAAAGGATATTAATACATTAGAGACAGTTCAAAGAAGGGCAAATAAAAATGATGCATGGCCTATACCGCAAAACTTGTCCAGAAAAACTAAAATATCTTAATACTGTATGTACAGTACAGAGCAGAGAAGCAAATGGGGGAGCATGATAGAAACGTTCAAATATATCAAGGGCTTTACACTGAAACTGGAGGGAGGAAGGTTCAGAGTAAATTTGGGGAAAAATTACTTTACAGAAAGAGTAATGGATAAGTGGAATAGCCTCTCATCAGAGGTGGTAGAGGCTAATAAAATAGAGCAATTGAAACATTGCTTGGGAAGAGTGTCTAAGGACCCAGTAGGGTTTGAGTTTACCATAAGGTTAAACAAAAGTGGCATACTAGATGGACCATGTGGTTCTTATCAGGTGTCAAATTATATGTCAAAAAATATATGCATATATAAAATTTATAAAAATAATTTTTAATATGTATGAGAGTAAAAAAAGGTTCTTATTACAAAAAGCATAAAAGGCATAAAAACATACAAAAGGGGTTAGTGCAGGAAACCCAACGCGTTTCGTCTCATCAGACTTCTTCAAGGGGTCGAAACGCGTTGGATTTCCTGCACTAACCCCTTGCTGTTCTTGAGTTAAGTTAAACTCCTTATCCTTTTAAAATTTGGTCCTGACTTTTGTATGTTTTTATGCCTTTTATGCTTTTTGTAATAAGAACCTTTTTTTACTCTCATACATATTAAAAATTATTTTTATAAATTTTATATATGCATATATTTTTTGGCTTTTAAACTCACCATTTTTTAGCAACACTGAGCGCCGAACCCTATCTCTCCATATTTCCATACGCCTAGCAGTGCGATACCGGCACTGCATACTTAGGGCCCGGCAGACACCTTTAATGAGGTTATGTGTGTTTTTATGGTAATGTTTAAACATTTTTAACTTTATTTTAAGTTGTATTTACTGAGATTACACTTCACAAGTGGCGCTATACCTCCACCCCTGCTTCTTTTCGTCAAATTATATGTATCTATAGTTCAGTTAGATATAGAGTACCGTATATACTCGAGTATAAGCCGACTTTTTCAGCACTTTTTTTTATGCTGAAAAAGCCCCCTCGGCTTATACTCGAGTCAGTGCCTGGGAAGGAGGGACACGGAGGGTACAGGTGCGCGCCTCTCCTGTGTCCCTCCTGCGTCTCCAGCGGCAGCGGCAGGTCTATTAAATGAAGTACCCGTTCGTGAGCTCTGATTGGCTCACGAACCGGCACTTCATTTAAAAGACCCGCCGCTGCCGCTGGAGACGCAGGAGGGACACAGGAGAGGCACGCGCTGTGCCCTCCGTGTCCCTCCTTCACAAAACAGCGGGGGAGCGGGGAGGGTAATTGTACCTGGCACTGGGGGAGCATATTTGGCACTTGGGGGGGGGGGCATATGTGGCACTGAAGGGGCATATCTGGCAGTATGAGGGCATATCTTGCACTGTGGGTGCATATCTGGCACTATGAGGGCATATCTGGCACCGGTGGGGGAATGTCTGGCACTGTGGGGGCATATCTGGCACTATGAGGGCATATCTGGCACTGAAGGGGAATATCTGGCAGTATGAGGGCATATCTGGCACTGTGGGTGCATATCTGGCACTATGAGGGCATATCTGGCACCGGTGGGGGAATGTCTGGCACTGTGGGGGCATATCTGGCACTATGAGGGCATATCTGGCAGTGTGAGGGCATATCTGGCAGTATGAGGGCATATCTGGCACTGTGGGGGCATATCTGGCACTATGAGGGCATATCTGGCAGTGTGAGGGCATATCTGGCAGTATGAGGGCATATCTGGCACTGTGGGGGCATATCTGGCACTATGAGGGCATATCTGGCACTGTGGGGGCATATCTGGCACTGTGGGGGCATATCTGGCAGTATGAGGGCATATCTGGCCCTATGAGGGCATATCTGGCACTGTGGGGGCATATCTGGCAGTATGAGGGCTGTGTACGGCTAGTGCTGCATTTCCCACCCTAGGCTTATACTCGAGTCAATAAGTTTTCCCAGGTTTTTGTGGTAAAATTAGGTGCCTCGGCTTATATTCGGGTCGACTTATACTTGAGTATATACGGGTGGTTTAAAAAAAGAAATCACTGCAAAAAGTCTAAACATTCATCAAACTTGCACTATACTGGCACGTCTTCAATATGTTTTTCTTCAATATTCGGCCCTGTTCTAACTTGTGCCAGACTACTAGCTCTTTATTATAGGAATTTTGGAACAACTAATCTCAAGGTTATTGAAACAGCTGCATCATCATTCAAAATTAATCTACTAATGGTTATGTCTGTAACAATGCCATTATCAATTATGTAGCCCAGCTGTGATGCAGAAGTTTGTTTCTGCAGAACGATGCCTGGAAAATGCAGTCTGGCTAATTCATAAATGCAGCCATGTGTAATTTGTAGAGAAACCTCTGCTCTTACTATTTGTTGTGGGGAGACAAAGATCACACTAGTCATGTCAACTCCTGATGAAGATTTATGTGGATTGTATAGACAGAATTTTTTTTTTGTCTCACTCTTTTTTGTTAACTTACATCTTTTTATTGGTTTATTCTTTGTAAATAAAACAAAATAGATATACACTATGGTTTTTTATATCATAAAACAAGCAAAAACATGAGAAAGCAATTAATTACAAAGCTTAACCAGTAATACCCCTTTTACACCGACTGAGACGGATCAAACCCGCGAGCCTGACACGGATGCTTCCCGGCCGCGACCCGCCTCAGGCCCCTCGCCGCCACAGTTTCCAACCTGACATATTGCCGGGTTGGTGACGTCAGAGGTGACGCTGCTTTGGGGTGCTTGGAGGTCACATGATCTCCAAGCACCGCTCGTCCACACAGAGTTAATGGGAAACAGGTCACATCAACCCGGCTTCCCTTTTTACACTGCACAGCGAGTCGGGCTAAGCCTGTGTTCAACCATGCAAGCTACCCGAGTTGGAATACCGGGTCACTCGACCCGGATTATTCCAGCTGGGCCCTTTTATACCACATTGGTTGGTACTTTATCTCTCGCCACTTTTCTCTCTCCAAGACTAAAGGGGCAGATTTATCACAATCCACATCAGAGGATGCAGATGTGATGTACAATAACTGATTACTTCGCCTGGATGTATCACTTATTGTATGTACTGTAGGGATAGAGCTCGCAAGATAGCTCCGTCCCTGCAAAGCAACTCCGCAGCCTTATTGGGAGTATTTTTCGTGAAAAATACCCAGGCTGCGCATGTGCCGCCGGCACCCAAACCTGTTGCAACTACACCTCCCCTCCCCTCCCCTCCCCTCCCCCCATATGTCGCTACTGTTAGACCTGTTGTAATGTTACAATGGTTGCATTAGCTGGTGCTGAAAATATCAATCCTTAAAAAATGAGAGAAAAAAATTCACACATTAAGGTGACCATGAGATCGCTACACTAAATTAATTCAGATATTTTGCACAAAATTCTAAAGTATTTCCCGTTTTTATAATTTTGTGCACAAAACAATTTATAAACTATAAGGCATAATCATATGCTGGATGACACTATAGGGGGAATTCAGTTAGCTGCGGTGTTTGCCGCTCTTGGTTTCATACCCGGATTTATTCAATAAAACTTCCTTTTACCTGCATGGCAAACACAGGTTTAATGTGCTCTAACCTATACACTCCGCATAAAATACTAAATACTAAATGTATGGGTTTACCTGGGCAGAGAAACGCGTAAGCACTATTACCCATCAGGAGTCATTTGGATACACTGTCTTACCGGCACCGGTCTTCAACCAGGCACGCCAGCACTTTTTAGCTTTCTTGCTGTTACAACCAGGAGGGGATACTGGTATCGCTAGGGTATGTATCCAGCAAGGAAGTCCCTCACGAGCTGCATAAGAATAATTTCAAGAACAACTCCTATGGCTATGGGCACAGGTGGAGCATAGCGCTGTATCGCACATATATGGAAAACAGCGCCCTCCCTCTGCCCTGGATACATTAATGCCAGCCTAAAAAAGAACCAGCAGAGGACTTATAAATGCAATTAAGGAAAACCAGCGCCTCCCCTCCTCTGCAATTGCTTATTAACACAGAGGAAACTCTAAGGAGGTGAGCAATACATTGGCTTTTGGCAGACACTGCTTGGATTCTTTCCCTTATTTGACTCCTTGATCTAGCATGAACTCACTATATGTGACAGCATTGCTCTACAGCTTTAAAGGGCCCCATACACTAGAACGATAATGCCCGAATTCATCCAATTACGGGCATTCGGGCCAATATATAGAGTGAAACCGGGCTTTTGGATGTGTTTCCGATCTGATCCGATGGGCGTTCCCGTGAGGGTTGGATCGGCTACCCTAGATCGTTAGGGCTGCACTCGTGATATGTCGGTTCCCGCAGGCATGGCTGGGATCGCATACGATATATCGCATGCAAAATGTACCAAATCGTATGGAATCATATGGAACCACTCCCGGGAAGTTCCCAGGAGAGTTCAAGGGAAATCACATCCGACTTCAGCCTCAGACATATCGTTGTAGTGTATGGGGCACTTAAGATACAGTAAGTGGCTGGTTTATTACACCCAATGATCAAGGTATATATATATATATATATATATATAGATATAGATATATAGATATATGAACTAGAGATGAGCGGGTTCGGTTCCTCTGAATCCGAACCCGCCCGAACTTCAGTTTTTTCTTCACGGGTCCGAGCGACTCGGATCTTCCCGCCTTGCTCGGCTAACCCGAGCGCGCCCGAACGTCATCATCCCGCTGTCGGATTCTCGCGAGACTCGGATTCTATATAAGGAGCCGCGCGTCGCCGCCATTTTCACACGTGCATTGAGAGTCATAGGGAGAGGACGTGGCTGGCGTCCTCTCCGTTTAGAGAAGAGAGAGACACAGTAGAGACGAGAGAGACACAGTATTTTGGGGAGCATTATTACTATTAGGAGGAGTACTACTATACTACTATACTACTTGCTGAAGTGATATAGATTAGATAGTGTGACTGTGTATTGTATTAATTATCTGACTTGTGGGGGAGACACTGACAGTGGGGAGCAGTTAGAGTCTGAGAGCAGGACTCAGGAGTACATATAACGTACAGTGCACACTTTTGCTGCCAGAGTCAGTGCCACACTGCCATTGTTGTGACCACACTGACCACCAGTATAATAATATATTTTGTGATTGTCTGCTTAGGACTCGGAGTACTAGTTGCAAGTTGCAACGTGACCTGACCACCAGTTTAATAATCAATCACCACCAGTTTAATATATATATATATATATATATATATAATTGTATATAATATATATATATATATATATATATATATATAATATTGTATACCACCTACCCGTGGTTTTTTTTTTTCATTCTTCTTTATACATACTACTATAGTAGCTTACTGTAGCAGTCTGCGGTGCTGCTGACCTGACAGTGTCCAGCAGGTCCGTCATCAGTCATTACATAATAAATATATATAGTACCTGTCCGGCTGCAGTACTAGTGATATTATATTGATTTCATCTCATTATCAATAATTTATCATCCAGTCTAGACTCTATATTAGCAGCAGATACAGTACGTTAGTCCACGGCTGTAGCTACCTCTGTGTCGGCACTCGGCAGTCCATCCATAATTGTATACCACCTACCCGTGTTTTTTTTTTTTCTTTCTTCTTTGTACATACTACTATAGTATAGTAGCTTACTGTAGCAGTCTGCGGTGCTGCTGAGCTGACAGTGTCCAGCAGGTCCGTCATCAGTCATCATTACCTAATAAATATATTATCTACCTGTCCGGCTGCAGTACTAGTGATATTATATATACATACATATATATATTGATTTCATCTCATTATCAATCATCCAGTCTATATTAGCAGCAGACACAGTACGTTAGTCCACGGCTGTAGCTACCTCTGTGTCGGCACTCGGCAGTCCATCCATAATTGTATACCACCTACCCGTGGTTTTTTTTTTTCTTTCTTCTTTGTACATACTACTATAGTATAGTAGCTTACTGTAGCAGTCTGCGGTGCTGCTGAGCTGACAGTGTCCAGCAGGTCCATCATCAGTCATCATTACCTAATAAATATATTATCTACCTGTCCGGCTGCAGTACTAGTGATATTATATATACATACATATATATATTGATTTCATCTCATTATCAATCATCCAGTCTATATTAGCAGCAGACACAGTACGTTAGTCCACGGCTGTAGATACCTCTGTGTCGGCACTCGGCAGTCCATCCATAATTGTATACCACCTACCCGTGGTTTTTTTTTTTTTCTTTCTTCTTTGTACATACTACTATAGTATAGTAGCTTACTGTAGCAGTCTGCGGTGCTGCTGAGCTGACAGTGTCCAGCAGGTCCGTCATCAGTCATCATTACCTAATAAATATATTATCTACCTGTCCGGCTGCAGTACTAGTGATATTATATATACATACATATATATATTGATTTCATCTCATTATCAATCATCCAGTCTATATTAGCAGCAGACACAGTACGTTAGTCCACGGCTGTAGCTACCTCTGTGTCGGCACTCGGCAGTCCATCCATAATTGTATACCACCTACCCGTGGCTTTTTTTTTTCTTTCTTCTTTGTACATACTACTATAGTATAGTAGCTTACTGTAGCAGTCTGCGGTGCTGCTGAGCAGACAGTGTCCAGCAGGTCCGTCATCAGTCATCATTACCTAATAAATATATTATCTACCTGTCCGGCTGCAGTACTAGTGATATTATATATACATACATATATATATTGATTTCATCTCATTATCAATCATCCAGTCTATATTAGCAGCAGACACAGTACGTTAGTCCACGGCTGTAGCTACCTCTGTGTCGGCACTCGGCAGTCCATCCATAATTGTATACCACCTACCCGTGGCTTTTTTTTTTCTTTCTTCTTTGTACATACTACTATAGTATAGTAGCTTACTGTAGCAGTCTGCGGTGCTGCTGAGCTGACAGTGTCCAGCAGGTCCATCATCAGTCATCATTACCTAATAAATATATTATCTACCTGTCCGGCTGCAGTACTAGTGATATTATATATACATACATATATATATTGATTTCATCTCATTATCAATCATCCAGTCTATATTAGCAGCAGACACAGTACGTTAGTCCACGGCTGTAGCTACCTCTGTGTCGGCACTCGGCAGTCCATCCATAATTGTATACCACCTACCCATGTTTTTTTTTTTTTCTTTCTTCTTTGTACATACTACTATAGTATAGTAGCTTACTGTAGCAGTCTGCGGTGCTGCTGAGCTGACAGTGTCCAGCAGGTCCGTCATCAGTCATCATTACCTAATAAATATATTATCTACCTGTCCGGCTGCAGTACTAGTGATATTATATATACATACATATATATATTGATTTCATCTCATTATCAATCATCCAGTCTATATTAGCAGCAGACACAGTACGTTAGTCCACGGCTGTAGCTACCTCTGTGTCGGCACTCGGCAGTCCATCCATAATTGTATACCACCTACCCGTGGTTTTTTTTTTCTTTCTTCTTTGTACATACTACTATAGTATAGTAGCTTACTGTAGCAGTCTGCGGTGCTGCTGAGCTGACAGTGTCCAGCAGGTCCGTCATCAGTCATCATTACCTAATAAATATATTATCTACCTGTCCGGCTGCAGTACTAGTGATATTATATATACATACATATATATATTGATTTCATCTCATTATCAATCATCCAGTCTATATTAGCAGCAGACACAGTACGGTAGTCCACGGCTGTAGCTACCTCTGTGTCGGCACTCGGCAGTCCATCCATAAGTATACTAGTATCCATCCATCTCCATTGTTTACCTGAGGTGCCTTTTAGTTGTGCCTATTAAAATATGGAGAACAAAAATGTTGTGGTTCCAAAATTAGGGAAAGATCAAGATCCACTTCCACCTCGTGCTGAAGCTGCTGCCACTAGTCATGGCCGAGATGATGAAATGCCAGCAACGTCGTCTGCCAAGGCCGATGCCCAATGTCATAGTACAGAGCATGTCAAATCCAAAACACCAAATATCAGTAAAAAAAGGACTCCAAAACCTAAAATAAAATTGTCGGAGGAGAAGCGTAAACTTGCCAACATGCCATTTACCACACGGAGTGGCAAGGAACGGCTGAGGCCCTGGCCTATGTTCATGGCTAGTGGTTCAGCTTCACATGAGGATGGAAGCACTCAGCCTCTCGCTAGAAAACTGAAAAGACTCAAGCTGGCAAAAGCACCGCAAAGAACTGTGCGTTCTTCGAAATCCCAAATCCACAAGGAGAGTCCAATTGTGTCGGTTGCGATGCCTGACCTTCCCAACACTGGACGTGAAGAGCATGCGCCTTCCACCATTTGCACGCCCCCTGCAAGTGCTGGAAGGAGCACCCGCAGTCCAGTTCCTGATAGTCAGATTGAAGATGTCAGTGTTGAAGTACACCAGGATGAGGAGGATATGGGTGTTGCTGGCGCTGGGGAGGAAATTGACCAGGAGGATTCTGATGGTGAGGTGGTTTGTTTAAGTCAGGCACCCGGGGAGACACCTGTTGTCCGTGGGAGGAATATGGCCGTTGACATGCCTGGTGAAAATACCAAAAAAATCAGCTCTTCCGTGTGGAGGTATTTCACCAGAAATGCGGACAACAGGTGTCAAGCCGTGTGTTGCCTTTGTCAAGCTGTAATAAGTAGGGGTAAGGACGTTAACCACCTCGGAACATCCTCCCTTATACGTCACCTGCAGCGCATTCATAATAAGTCAGTGACAAGTTCAAAAACTTTGGGTGACAGCGGAAGCAGTCCACTGACCAGTAAATCCCTTCCTCTTGTAACCAAGCTCACGCAAACCACCCCACCAACTCCCTCAGTGTCAATTTCCTCCTTCCCCAGGAATGCCAATAGTCCTGCAGGCCATGTCACTGGCAATTCTGACGAGTCCTCTCCTGCCTGGGATTCCTCCGATGCATCCTTGCGTGTAACGCCTACTGCTGCTGGCGCTGCTGTTGTTGCTGCTGGGAGTCGATGGTCATCCCAGAGGGGAAGTCGGAAGACCACTTGTACTACTTCCAGTAAGCAATTGACTGTCCAACAGTCCTTTGCGAGGAAGATGAAATATCACAGCAGTCATCCTGCTGCAAAGCGGATAACTGAGGCCTTGACAACTATGTTGGTGTTAGACGTGCGTCCGGTATCCGCCGTTAGTTCACAGGGAACTAGACAATTTCTTGAGGTAGTGTGCCCCCGTTACCAAATACCATCTAGGTTCCACTTCTCTAGGCAGGCGATACCGAAAATGTACACAGACCTCAGAAAAAGACTCACCAGTGTCCTAAAAAATGCAGCTGTACCCAATGTCCACTTAACCACGGACATGTGGACAAGTGGAGCAGGGCAGGGTCAGGACTATATGACTGTGACAGCCCACTGGGTAGATGTATGGACTCCCGCCGCAAGAACAGCAGCGGCGGCACCAGTAGCAGCATCTCGCAAACGCCAACTCTTTCCTAGGCAGGCTACGCTTTGTATCACCGCTTTCCAGAATACGCACACAGCTGAAAACCTCTTATGGCAACTGAGGAAGATCATCGCGGAATGGCTTACCCCAATTGGACTCTCCTGTGGATTTGTGGCATCGGACAACGCCAGCAATATTGTGTGTGCATTAAATATGGGCAAATTCCAGCACGTCCCATGTTTTGCACATACCTTGAATTTGGTGGTGCAGAATTTTTTAAAAAACGATAGGGGCGTGCAAGAGATGCTGTCGGTGGCCAGAAGAATTGCGGGACACTTTCGGCGTACAGGCACCACGTACAGAAGACTGGAGCACCACCAAAAACTACTGAACCTGCCCTGCCATCATCTGAAGCAAGAAGTGGTAACGAGGTGGAATTCAACCCTCTATATGCTTCAGAGGTTGAAGGAGCAGCAAAAGGCCATTCAAGCCTATACAATTGAGCACGATATAGGAGGTGGAATGCACCTGTCTCAAGTGCAGTGGAGAATGATTTCAACGTTGTGCAAGGTTCTGATGCCCTTTGAACTTGCCACACGTGAAGTCAGTTCAGACACTGCCAGCCTGAGTCAGGTCATTCCCCTCATCAGGCTTTTGCAGAAGAAGCTGGAGACATTGAAGGAGGAGCTAACACGGAGCGATTCCGCTAGGCATGTGGGACTTGTGGATGGAGCCCTTAATTCGCTTAACAAGGATTCACGGGTGGTCAATCTGTTGAAATCAGAGCACTACATTTTGGCCACCGTGCTCGATCCTAGATTTAAAGCCTACCTTGGATCTCTCTTTCCGGCAGACACAAGTCTGCTGGGATTGAAAGACCTGCTGGTGAGAAAATTGTCAAGTCAAGCGGAACGCGACCTGTCAACATCTCCTCCTTCACATTCTCCCGCAACTGGGGGTGCGAGGAAAAGGCTCAGAATTCCGAGCCCACCCGCTGGCGGTGATGCAGGGCAGTCTGGAGCGACTGCTGATGCTGACATCTGGTCCGGACTGAAGGACCTGACAACGATTACGGACATGTCGTCTACTGTCACTGCATATGATTCTCTCACCATTGAAAGAATGGTGGAGGATTATATGAGTGACCGCATCCAAGTAGGCACGTCACACAGTCCGTACTTCTACTGGCAGGAAAAAGAGGCAATTTGGAGGCCCTTGCACAAACTGGCTTTATTCTACCTAAGTTGCCCTCCCACAAGTGTGTACTCCGAAAGAGTGTTTAGTGCCGCCGCTCACCTTGTCAGCAATCGGCGTACGAGGTTACATCCAGAAAATGTGGAGAAGATGATGTTCATTAAAATGAATTATAATCAATTCCTCCGTGGAGACATTGACCAGCAGCAATTGCCTCTACAAAGTACACAGGGAGCTGAGATGGTGGATTCCAGTGGGGACGAATTGATAATCTGTGAGGAGGGGGATGTACACGGTGATATATCGGAGGATGATGATGAGGTGGACATCTTGCCTCTGTAGAGCCAGTTTGTGCAAGGAGAGATTAATTGCTTCTTTTTTGGTGGGGATCCAAACCAACCCGTCATTTCAGTCACAGTCGTGTGGCAGACCCTGTCACTGAAATGATGGGTTGGTTAAAGTGTGCATGTCCTGTTTATACAACATAAGGGTGGGTGGGAGGGCCCAAGGACAATTCCATCTTGCACCTCTTTTTTCTTTAATTTTTCTTTGCGTCATGTGCTGTTTGTGGAATGTTTTTTGGAAGGGCCATCCTGCGTGACACTGCAGTGCCACTCCTAGATGGGCCCGGTGTTTGTGTCGGCCACTAGGGTCGCTTATCTTACTCACACAGCTACCTCATTGCGCCTCTTTTTTTCTTTGCGTCATGTGCTGTTTGGGGAGGGTTTTTTGGAAGGGCCATCCTGCGTGACACTGCAGTGCCACTCCTAGATGGGCCCGGTGTTTGTGTCGGCCACTAGGGTCGCTTATCTTACTCACACAGCTACCTCATTGCGCCTCTTTTTTTCTTTGCGTCATGTGCCGTTTGGGGAGGGTTTTTTGGAAGGGACATCCTGCGTGACACTGCAGTGCCACTCCTAGATGGGCCCGGTGTTTGTGTCGGCCACTAGGGTCGCTTATCTTACTCACACAGCTACCTCATTGTGCCTCTTTTTTTCTTTGCGTCATGTGCTGTTTGGGGAGGGTTTTTTGGAAGGGACATCCTGCGTGACACTGCAGTGCCACTCCTAGATGGGCCCGGTGTTTGTGTCGGCCACTAGGGTCGCTTATCTTACTCACACAGCTACCTCATTGCGCCTCTTTTTTTCTTTGCGTCATGTGCTGTTTGGGGAGGGTTTTTTGGAAGGGCCATCCTGCGTGACACTGCAGTGCCACTCCTAGATGGGCCCGGTGTTTGTGTCGGCCACTAGGGTCGCTTATCTTACTCACACAGCTACCTCATTGCGCCTCTTTTTTTCTTTGCGTCATGTGCTGTTTGGGGAGGGTTTTTTGGAAGGGACATCCTGCGTGACACTGCAGTGCCACTCCTAGATGGGCCCGGTGTTTGTGTCGGCCACTAGGGTCGCTTAGCTTAGTCATCCAGCGACCTAGGTGCAAATTTTAGGACTAAAAATAATATTGTGAGGTGTGAGGTATTCAGAATAGACTGAAAATGAGTGTAAATTATGGTTTTTGAGGTTAATAATACTTTGGGATCAAAATGACCCCCAAATTCTATGATTTAAGCTGTTTTTTAGGGTTTTTTGAAAAAAACACCCGAATCCAAAACACACCCGAATCCGACAAAAAAAATTTGGTGAGGTTTTGCCAAAACGCGGTCGAACCCAAAACACGGCCGCGGAACCGAACCCAAAACCAAAACCCGAAAAATTTCCGGTGCACATCACTATATATATTACGGTGCTTTCGGAGACAGTTGTGTCAGCAATTTATTTTAGATATTTAAAACTGTAAGTGTATGCAATGTGTATGCAATTTTAACTGTGGTTTAATAATTTTTGTTTACGTTTTTCTTTTTTATTTATAAAATACAAATTAAACTGCTCAAGCGCTGCCTTGATATTTTTAATATCTATTTTATCCTTTTTTTATGTAAACGTGTATTGGACAGTGCTACAGATATGTCCATCTCGCCTCAATACACCACACAGCAGGAGATGCTTGGCGTGTGTGAGCTGAAACGTAACGTGCAATTACGCTAGCAATGGGAGTTTTTTGGGGGGGCCAAAAATGCATCTAATGGTGTGTACACACGGTGAGATCCTTGCTATGCCCGATTTTCACTTTGCGATTTCCCCTGAACTCCCCGGAGCCCAGCACCACCGATTTTGACTAACTTTTCTTGAGATATGGACTATGTGTGCTTACTATTTTGATTTATGTGAGATTTTGGCTTATGTGAGATGTCATTGACATGTGAGATGAACTAGATAGTACACCGATCTAGCAAGGATTGACTTGCCTGCACAGTCTATCTTTTCTTGCGATCCCGACCTGGCGGGACCGCGCATCGGGATCGAATCGTGATCGCAAGTGGCATTTGCACCTTGCGATTTGCACTAACTTTTCTTGCTATTTTGACTATATAGTCAAAACCGAAAGAAAAAATCTCACCGTGTGTACACACCATTAGTCGCCCACGGATATACAAGTGTCCAGTGGCGGATTTAGGGGGGGGGGGGGGCACCAAGGCACGTGCCCCCCCTGTCATTTTTAGTGCAGACTGACATGCGGACGAGCGTCCGCATGTCAGTCTGCGGTCTCGTTTCCTCCCCTGCTGTTAGGAGGGACACGGAGGGCACAGTGCGCGCCTCTCCTGTGTCCCTCCTGGGTCTCCGGCGGCCGCTGGTCTTATAAAGGAAGTGCCGTTCGTGAGCACTTCCTTTATTACAGTGACCCGCGGCCGCCGGAGACACAGGAGGGACACAGGGAGGCGTGCACTGTGCCCTCCGTGTCCCTCCTAACAGCAGGGGAGCGGGGGGAGCAGTGGCGGCGGAGGAAGGGGGGGGGGACGTACTGGGGGGGAATATCTGGCACTGGGGGCATATTTGGCAGGGAGGGGGGGGGGAGAATATCTGGCACTGGGGACATATATGGCACTGGGGAGGGAATATCTGGCACTGGGGGCATATTTGGCAGGGAGGGGGGGGGGAGAATATCTGGCACTGGGGACATATATGGCACTGGGGGGAATATCTGGCACTGGGGGCATATATGGCACTGGAGGGGGGGAATATCTGGCACTGGGGGCATATGTGGCACTGGGGGCATATGTGGCACTGGGGGGGGAATATCTGGCACTGGGGCATATGTGGCACTGGGGGCATATATAGCACTGGGGGGGGGGCGATATCTGGCACTGGGGGCATATGTGGCACTGTCGGGGAATATCTGGCACTGGGGGTATATGTGTACCTGGCATATGGGGGGGGGGCTATATTTGGCACTGGGGGCATGTGAGTACCTGGCACCGTGGGGGAATATCTGGCACTGGGGACATATGTGGCACTGGGAGCATAGCCCTAGCAACAAGGACTACCTCCTAGCAACGAGCATGACACCCAGTGCATGAAACCCCTGGCAACGAGCATGACACCCAGTGCATGAAACCCCTGGCAACAAGCATGACACCCAGTGCATGAAACCCCTGGCAACGAGCATGACACCCTGAGCATGAAAACCCCTGGCACCGTGCATGGAACCAAGAGCATGAAACCCCTGGCAACGAGCATGACACCCAGTGCATGAAACCCCTGACAACGAGCAGGTATTTGAAAAGTAATTAGAAGCCTTACTGTAGGACTTAATGTGTAATGGGCATTACGGTGTGTGGCATAATGTATCACGGACATTGCGGTGTGTGTCATAATGTGTCACAGGCATTACGGTGTATGGTATACTATATCGCTGGCATTGTGATATGTGGTATAATGTCTCAGGGTCATTGCAGTGTGTGGCATAATGTATCACGGACATTGCGGTGTGTGTCATAATGTGTCAGGCATTACGGTGTGTGGTATACTATATCACGGGCATTGTGGTATGTGGTATAATGTCTCAGGGTCATTGCAGTGTGGCATAATATATAACGGGCATTGCGGTGTGTGGCATAGGGTATAACGGGCATTGCGGTATGTGTCACAGGCATTACGGTGTATGGTATACTATATCACGGGCATTGTGGTATAATGTCTCAAGGTCATTGCAGTGTGTGGCATAATGTGTCACAGACATTGTATGTGCTATAATGTATCAGGGGCAGTGCAGTGTGTAGCATAATGTATAACGGGCATTGCGATTCCTGTCATAATGTGTCACAGGCATTACGGTGTGTGGCATAATGTGTCTGGGGCATTACAGTGTGTGCATATTGTGTCATGTGCATTATTGTGTGTGGAATAATGTCTAAGGGCCATTGCAGTATGTGGAATAATGTATACTGGGCATTACTATAAGGAGGAAAAATGACAAATAATGTAAGGGGCATGAATCAGGATTATTTTTCTTTCCTGTGGTGGCCAACGTCTGGGCGTGCAGGTTGCAAAACTGGGGTATAAGGTAGTCTTTTCCTGCAATACCACGCCCATTCCAACGAAGCCACGCCCATTCCAATGAAGCCACGCCCCTTATGGTGCCCCCCCTGTAATTTTTTTCTGGATCCGCCCCTGCAAGTGTCGCATAGAAAATGAATCAGCGCAGTCTCCTGGTGCATCCCAGTTGCATCACGTTGCATCTAAGGTGCATTTTTGGGGGGAAAAAGATGCAAAACTGACGACCGACGCTAGCAGAGTCTGGATACATTAATGCCAGCCTAAAAAAGAACCAGCATAGGACTTATAACTGCAATTAAGGAAAACCAGCGCCTCCCCTCCAAGAGTGCCAAGAGGGGCTGTTTGGCGTGACTGCAGCAATGATGTATGAGGACAAATCTGTATATGAGATTTCTCTCCAGTTTAGGGTGAACATTATTACGTTGGATTAAATTATTTATTTCACTGCAGTATTGCAATATGGGTAGTTTGTTTCCTTTTGTGAGCTTTATGAATTGCAGCAATAAGGATGACGTGTTTCCTGTATAATACATTTAATGGTAGGTCCTGTTTAAGCACTTCATGGGTGAGTGCTTTTCTTGTGTCATACTGTACTGGTATAGATCATGTACAATGGATTGGCAGATGTGCCTGATGCTAATGTATGGAATCAAGCAATAGCAGCGCCCTCCTGATCCTGGTTAAACCCCAGTAACCAAAAAGCACTAGATAGAGAGAAAGTACTATTTCACAACAATTACTGTATCTTTGACCTTTGTTCTTTATCTGAAAAATCGGTGCTGCTTTGTGGGGCGTAAGGCCTTAAGGGGGGTACTCACCGAGCGATATTCTAAACAATCTGACTAGATTGCTTAGAATTTCAGCATTATCGCTCCGTGTGTAGCCCCCTACAGCAATAGCGATGCGCAGCCCCGAGCATCGCTATCGCTGCTGCTAACTTTGCCTGCATGCAGACCAATCTAGCGGGTCACTCACTTCACCCGCTGGGTGAAGTAAGCGCCCCCCCGTCTCCTCCCGCGCGCTCAGCACAGATCGCACTGTGCTGAGCGGCGGGAAAGATGTGTGCTGAACGGTTCGCTCAGCACACATCTCTCCTTCATCGGGCCGTCTATATGGGCCTTTACGATCAAAGCATTTTTCAGAATTTTATTTGTTCAAAAATCTCCTTTAGCAATTTTTTAAAAAAATGTATATTCCGAGCAGTGTCAGGATTCCCATGCCGGCATTCCGGCATCCCAACACCGGGATCCTGACTGGATCCCATTTTCAATACGTTTTTCAATGTAGCGATAACACGTCAATGCAGAATTTTTAATTGTATTTAAGGAATATTTCAGAGAAGTAGACTTTGAACATCTAATGGCCCTCATTCCGAGTTGATCGCTCGCAAGGCGATTTTAGCAGAGTTGCTCACGCTAAGCCGCCGCCTACTGGGAGTGTATCTTAGCATCTTAAAATTGCGAACGATGTATTCGCAATATTGCGATTACAAACTACTTAGCAGTTTCAGAGTAGCTCCACACTTACTCGGCATCTGCGATCAATTCAGTGCTTGTCGTTCCTGGTTTGACGTCACAAACACACCCAGCGTTCGCCCAGACACTCCCCCGTTTCCCCGGCCACTCCTGCGTTTTTTCCGGAAACGGTAGCGTTTTTTCCCACACGCCCATAAAACGGCCTGTTTCCGCCCAGTAACACCCATTTCCTGTCAATCACACTACGATCGCCGGAGCGATGAAAAAGCCGTGAGTAAAAATACTATCTCCATTGTAAAATTACTTGGCGCAGTCGCAGTGCGAATATTGCGCATGCGTACTAAGCGGAATTTCACTGCGATGCGATGAAAAATACTGAGCGAACGACTCGGAATGAGGGCCAATATTCAGAAAAGTAGAAGAGTTGGTGGCTAAGGAAATGAGAACTTGGTAGGGGATAGCCACTTTACAGATATACTCAGAAGTTAAAGGAGTAGCAAGAGCCATAAGCTAAATAAGCCTCCAACAACAGATACTAAAAATAGTCCATTTACCAAAGATTGGGCAATGTTGGAATTTTTTTTAATCTTCTAAAACTATTCATCCTCTTTGAAAAGATAAACCTTTCATACTGTATGTTGGATGAGGAGATTTGCAAATTAGAGACAGAATTAGGGTGGTTATCATAATTTAGGGATGACAACCTGTGAATATATCAGGAGGGAGGACAATTATATGAGGATATAAAACAGAATAACCAGAGAAAAATATATAAGGAGGAAAGGTTCTTTGACCTTCCCAATTTTCCTTGGTTAGGTTTGTTCAGCATAGGAAAGTACATCTGCTACACAAGGTTTTATGTTATATCTCTATGCAGGCCAGGGCCGTTACTAAGGGTGTGTGAGCCCTACCTAGGGGGCAACAGCGTCATTACCCTGTAGCACCAGCATTTGGCCTGTATACTGTATACAAAGGAACCTGTAGCCTAAAGGGCTGCCCGATGCCACCACAGATCTGCCCAGATCTCCGGTGTTCTGCTCCTTCTTGGTCCAGGTGGCGGCCAGCACAAGTTTGGGGAACAGGGCCGGCACAGTGCGGCATTACATCAAATTCTACCTCTAAGTACTGCACAATGCCATTAGCCCACACCCATAGTCTTCTCTATAGTGAGATTATAAACAGTGAATTATACTGACGGGAGCGTTAGTTGCACCGAAACAAGGGAAAGGGATGGTTCCACTTCTACGCATCTTTAGATTTAGATCCTTTTAGATCCTTAGGGTGTATTGAAAAGACATTCTGTATCAGTTGTTACTCTATTCTAATGGTTTTTGTGAAGTCTGAAGTGCATTTGTGAATCACTAGCACGCAGAAAGGCAAGACTACAGCTGTCTGGTGAACCCTTATCTACTATCACAATACTAAACTTATCCAGTTTGATTTCATTTGCAGGTATAAGTGTGTGACTGTAAAGTGAAACAGCCAGAGATTTCACGTAAGTCTATGTGAACAATGAAATGTCCAACAATGGGAGCAGGACACAGTGACTAATCACAACTGCTTATCTGACTCTTCCCTCTGACTCATCTCGCAACTTTAATTAACATACTCAGGATCACGTCACAGGTTTACAGCCTGGGGCAATGCATTTCTTACCTTGCTCCACCAATTGATTTGCCGTTAATCACCTCATGGTTTCCTGGTCTCTATTTGTCTCATCTGTACATTGGTGATTATTTCTCCTGTGGGGCCTAAGGCAGAGTTGGTTACGCAGTCAATGTAAACTACGGAAAAGAAAAGTGCACAGAAAAATATCATATTTCCGCACATTTGCCCACTCGACACTTATGCCCCTCCATTACCAGCATATGCACCCACCTAATTTATTAATATCATTAATGTCTTCATGCACCTGAATTTTAGCGATAATTCACAGACTTCATTAAAGTACTATGGAAGGGTATTCTATATCAACTTTCTAAAAAGGACAGGTAGATAAGTTGCTCATAATTATCTACCAATCGGACTGTACAGTAGCTTTAACTTTATAGAATATACTTTATAAATGTTTGCTAAAAGCTTATTGGTTGCTATGGGCAACTTCTCCACTGGTCCTCCACAGAAGATTTGATACATCTCCCCCTATATTGCATACAAATTAGGTAATAATACTTGAGCATTTACTGTTAACACTGTTAAGCTACATCTGCTGGTGTAAATTAGGCATATATGCTATTATTCAATCCTATCTCCAATATAAGTGGCTAAGCATTCTAAGATTGCCATAAGAGGTGCCACAAAGCTATCCAGGGTCAAATGGAGGCCACTTTCTTGACCTCATTACTCCAGTAACTCTTGCTTTTAGTGTGTTCAATCTGCTCTGTCTTGTAGCCCTACATTAAGCATCATCTTATAACCCCCAGGGCCACCTTAACGTATAGGCACACTGGACAACTGCCCAGGGCCCCACAATTATAGGGCCTTCAAGCAGGGGTGGGTGGTGGTCACATAATCAAAGCGCAGAGGCAGCATTCTCTACCTACCCCCTGCCTACAGCCAGACAGTGAATGGCTGTCAGTATGCTGATTGGTCAATAGGTGGAGCTATCCATCAATTAGAGTGCTGACAGCCATTCACTGTATGGGAGCATGTGAAGTGACAGTGTAGGACCACAGGTGGGGCATGTTATGTTTTTTTTAACATTGGTTCCTGTGAATGGGTGTGTAGGGACCCCAGAACATTGCCTTGCCCCGGGCCTACAATGCTGTTAAGATGGCCCTGTTCCTCACCTGTTGGTAGTGAAGCAGTATACTTTCCATTGGTTCTACCCGATATCGCCCTTTGATAGATTACTGGTTGTAGTTCAGTTTTAGGAGGACTCTATTAAATAAATATAGAAGAATGCATGCACATACAGGTGTGGTAAAGCTGAAGTAAGCAATAAAGATGAGGCAGGTAAAGTGGTGTACAATCAGAGCTGATCTAATTAATGGGTGGCATATCATCTTCTGTAGAGAATATATATGCCTTCCAGTTTATACAGTATCTCATCTTCATATAGATCATTTGAACATTTTCAACTGCTGCTGCATCATTACTTCTGTATCATCCCACAGGCTTATCATAATCTATGATTACCTGGACCCAGGTCTGATGGAGGGGCCCAGTAGGGCTCAGTTCCCCCCCCTCGCTTACCTGGCAGCAGCTGCCAGTCTTCTCCTCAGCCCAGCACACACTGCCGTGTGGCCAGGGAGGTGCTTAAAATACAGTTTTTCTGTATTTTTTTCTAAGGGTGCATGGCCACGCCTCCTGTCTTCAGGCCACGCCCCCCAAAAAGCACCTGGGCCCAGCCAGGCTCTCTACTGCCCTGCCTGTTACACTTCTCTTCTGCTTTATGGCTTTTCTGGCAGCTGATTCAAGTTCTCCTAACCCCAGGTTGCAGATCTTTTCACAGTAAGAATTCTTTGCATTATACCAGTTGATTCCATGTTCTGAGATAAAAGGCTTCTCTCTGGTTTCAGTATGATATCCCGGTTGTCGGGATCCCAGCGGTCAGAAGACCAATGCCGGGATCCCCACAGCCAGAATACCAGTGGCGAGAGCAGTATGTCCCCTTGCGGGCTCACTCTGCGGTCCCGGTGGCAACCTTCTTATTCTCCCTCGGGTGGTGGCGTGGCCCACCACCCAAGGGAGGAAGCTGGCCTGTGGATGGGATTCCGACCGCCGATATTGTACCGGGTGTCGGGATTCCTGCGTCGGCATCGTGATCGCCAGGATCCAGATAGCCGGTAAACTGATTGCCTCCCTTCTCTCTAATACAGTAGATCTATTAGATTCTGACTCTTACCCCTAATGGTATCAGTCGCCCCTGAGGCTTCTTCTTTTCCAGAAATATCTGCCTTATGTGCCATTACATACAACTCCTCTCATGCCATTCTACTATTAACCTGTATCCTCTGTCAGGGGCAGATTTATCACAATCTGTGGATGCGGATGCGGATGTGATAAAATCGCCCCAACCTGCAATATGATAATTGAATACATTGCATGGATGTACCAATTATCACATGCAGGGACAAAGCTTACGAAAAAGCTCTGTCCCTGCGAATCCACACTGCTGCCTTTTCTGGGTATTTTTCACAAAAAAACGTCGCCGAGTAGCTCCCTCTCCCGCACTGTTAATTTTACTTACCAGACCCAGGGACCAGTGATCGGTGCTTCAGGAGGGCTGCCGTTCATCAGATCCTGTCTTCCTGCTGTGACCCCCGGTGCTGTAAAGTGAGCTGGAACTTTGCAGCATCACTTTACTGCAACAGAGGACACATCAGGGACATAGAGTCCCGATGACCGGTGGCCCTCACGGAGCACTGATCACTGGTCCCTGGGTGTAGGTGAGTACAGTGATCACAGTAATAGCTGATCACACTGGCCAGTCCCTGCACAGTTTTCTCTGCCCATGGACAGAGAAAGCTGTGCAGGGGTAGCGGATCCGCAATGAGCCCTGTGATTATGCTATATGAAGATAGTGTAATTATCACAGGGTTCACTGTAGTGTGTTTTTACATTTTCTTTTTTTAGTAAATTTGTCCAGATCACATTTTCCATTCTAAAGGGCCTATTTATCACCATGGATGCAGATGTCATGTGATAAACTCACCCAAACTCGCACTGCGATAATTGATTACATCGCAGGGATGTATCAATTATCGCATGCAGGGACAGAGCTTGCGGTCAAGCTCTGTCCATGCGATGACACTCCGCAGCATCATCGGGGTATTTTTCGTAAAAAATACCCGTTGTCCTGCTGCGCATGCGCTGCCCCGTCGACTCCCCCCGTCGTGACTACCCCCACACGCTGTGGACTCCCCTTCCCCAAGCAGGTCAATATACTTACCAGTCCAGGGAGCCAGTCTGCGATGCTTCTGCTGGGCTGCCGGGTGCCGGATCCTGTGTGCTGTGACCCCCGGTGCTGTAAAGTGAGCTGCCGCTTTGCAGCATCACTTTACTGCAGCGGGGTCACAGCCCAGCATATGGGGGACCCAGTGCCCGGCAGCGCTCACCGGGGCAGCGGACACCAGCTCCCTGGAGAGGTGAGTATGTTGTTGTTTTTTACACTTTCATCAGCTTGTGTGTCCACAGCTGGGCAACCGGAAACCCCCCCACCCCCTGCATTTGTCTAAGACTCCTGTTAATGACTGAGGCTGAGGAACTCCTGAAAGTCTTCTCATTGCTGTCATCTATTACTGCTTCATTGCCCATTCTGATTTTTTTTTTTTTTTTTTCAATTTCTTTTCATTTCAGTCCAAGTTCTGGTCAGGCGTGAAAAACCTCATCCAATTTCAACATCAATGATAAAAAAAAAAGATAATAGATGGATAGAGCGGAAAGTTGTAGTTGTGGTTTTAATATTGCTCAGTGAACGATGGCTAAGATGAACATGTAATAACCTTTTGAAAGTGTTCACTCTTGTGGTAAAACTTAATAAAAAAAAAAAAAGACAAAAACCTGTACTCAATGCAAAATAGGTCAGCGGAGACACAGAGAGCCACTCCGGAGTCACTCTCTCCCCCGTTCTATATTTAGGTAACAAACATTTCCTTCATGCTAAACATTAGTCAGAGGAGGGCCGAGAATGAAATCGTTTTTGTTTCCTTTCTTGTTCTCCTGGCAGCTGACAAAGCTTGAGACTCACTAATGCATTTCTCATTTTCTTGTACAATAGTTTACCGTCTCCGGTGAAGAGTATTATGAATCACCCTCGTATTGAATCTTATGCTATCAGTGTAGATTTGGGTGGTGATACAGAATATGTATTTTTCCCTAGAGTCAGTTTAATATTAAAGGGGCTATCACACCTCCTAGACAGCATGTGGTTTTACAAAAATGATGTTATGGTGCTGTATTTGTTAACATTTCTAAAATGACTCCTTCAAGCTGGAACCGATGCAGAGACACATCCATGATAACAATATAAATTGTAGTAATCTACAGTATATATGCTTCAGGAACAGGAGTCCGAGCAGGTGATTAGCTGCTAGTCTAGAGGACCATGGGTTCGGAGGAACTCGGTCCTTAGGTCGACCTCACTTAGGTTGACAGTCCTTAGGTCGACCACTATTGGTCGACATGCATTAGGTCAACATGGGCATTAGGTCGACATGGCAAAAGTCGACACTTGAAAAGGTTGACATTAGTTCTTTTTAAAAAAAAAATGAACTTTTTCTTACTTTACGATCCACGTGGACTACGATTGGGAATAGTAACCTGCCCGAAGCAGGGGACACGGTGCATTTACTTGGGTTCCAGGTACAGATGAGCGGGTTCGGTTTTACTCGGTTTGACTTGGATTTACTTGGTTCTCAAAACGGCATCTTATTGGCTCACGGATGTCTCGTGTTTTGGATAGCCAATAAGATGCCGTTTAGAGAACCGAGTAAAACCCGAACCCGCTCATCTCTAGTTCCAGGTCACTTTTTCGAACAAAACGACACCAAAAAAACAAAACAAAAAATAATGTAAACCTTTTCCCATGTCGACCTGATATCCATGTAGACCTTTTCCAGGTGTCAACCTACTGCCTGTCGACCAATAGTGGTCAACCTAATGAGTGTCGACCTAAATTGGGTCGACCCAACAAACCCATTCCAGTTCGGGAGCAGAAATAATGGTGCAGGTACACATGCAGTTTAATTCCGGATTTCCAAGACAGGAGTCAGAATAAATAATGTCCAGATGGTGTTTCAGGAGCTTAGTTTACTTTGGGGCTTTGCATGCAGGAAATACAGGTGATAAGCTAAATCAGTATTACATTGAAGGATCATGGATGATAGAGAGTCTGTAAGCTGGAACAGTTATTCAGTAACTGAGGTGAAAAGAACTGAGATTATGAGAACAGTGAGTAACCTTGTGCATTTCAGGTCTGCAATGAGTGGGCCCATCACCGGATTATAGGGGCTAGATATAGGGGTCTATCTACTAAGCCTTAGGGGTCTATCCATGAAGCAGTGAAAACTGTGGAGAAGTGAGCCAGTGGAGAACCAATCAGAATTGAAGTAACATTTATAGTTTGCATACTATAAAATTATACAGAGCAGCTGATTGGTTGCCTCACTCATTGGGGTAAATTTACTAAGGTGGGAGATTTTTAGAACTGGTGATGTTGCCCATAGCAACCAATCAGATTATATCTATTATCTGCTAGAAGCAGCTAGATAAATGGTAAGTAGAATCTGATTGGTTGCCATGGGCAACATCACCAGTTCTAAAAATCTCCCACCTTAGACTAAATTTACCCCATTGACTCACTTCGCCACACTTTTCACTGCTTCATGAATAGACCCCTTAGAGAGAGATAAAGTGGACGGAGATAAAGTACCAACCAACCAGCTCCTAACTGTAATTTTTCAAATACAGGCAGTTAGGAGCTGATTGGCTGGTACTTTATCTCCGTCCACTTTATCTCTCTCCAAGGCTTAGCACATAGGCTCCATAGTTCTTATGGGTAGAGTTCAGTTCAGTCCCTTCCTCACAAGGATATGTGACCTAGTTAGGATAATTTTGAATGGCCCACAATCAATGTTATAAAGCATTAATGTCATCTGTTATTATTAGGTGTTGCGCATGTAACAGAGATGTAGGGTTTAACAGAGTAGTGGTTAGCATTACTGCTTCACAGCATTTAGATCTTGGGTTCATTTCCCATCAAGGCCCCATTGGTGTGCAGTTTGTATGTTCTCACCACGCTTGTGTGGGTTTCTTCCATGCACTCCGATTTATACCCACAATTCAAAAACATTCTTGTGGGTGAATTGGCTTCTGACAAATTATGGGTTCCGGCCAGGATCCCGGCAGTTGAAATACAGATGTAAAATACAGGTAAAACGTGCGGGGCGAGGGGGGGGGGGGTAGGTTTAGGCGGAGGAGGAGGGTTAGGTTGTGGCCTGGGGGGGGCGGTGGGGGGGTTGTAAGGGGAAAGTTACCAGTGGAGTACCCCAGGGATCTGTACTTGGACCAGTGCTTTTTAATATCTTTATTGACTAATGGTGTTGAAGGTAAAGTATGCCTCTTTGCAAATGACCAAAAGGTACTGTATGCAGCAGGGTAGACACGCTGGGAGTGTAAAACAAATGACTGAGGATCTAGGTAGGCTGGAAGAACTAGAGTTTAATGCCAAAAAATGCAAAATCATGCATTTGGTTCTCAAAAATCCAAAGCCTAACTACAGTATTAATGGCACTATAAAGAAAACTACTGAGGAGGAAAGGGATCTAGGAATCACTATTTCAGGGGACAAGTAAGCAATGTAAGATGCTTGGTTGCATGGGGAGAGGAATCAGCAGCAGCAAGAAAGAAGTAATAATTCCACTGTATAGGACATTGGTACGGCCTCATCTAGAATACTGTGATCAGTTCTGGAGACAATGGGGGTCATTCCGAGTTGATCGCTCGCTGCCAATTTTCGCAGCGCAGCGATCAGTTAAAAAAATGGCAAAACTGCGCATGCTTATGCACCGCAATGCACACGTGCGTCGTACGGGTACAAACAGCATCATTGCTGTGCAATGCTTCTAGCGAAGAATCCATTCGCACAACCAGTCGCAAGGAGATTGACAGGAAGAGGGCGTTTATGGGTGTCAACTGACCGTTTTCTGGGAGTGGTAGGGAAAACGCAGGCGTGTCCAGGCGTTTGCAGGGCAGGTTTCTTACGTCAATTCCGGGACCGGACAGGCTGAAGTGATGGCAACGGCTGAGTAAGTTCAGACCTACTCAGAAACTGCAAAAAACTTTTTCGTCCCGCTCGGCTGCACATGCGATCGCACACTTGCAAAGCGAAAATACACTCCCCCGTGGACGGCGACTATGCGTTTGCACGGCTGCAAAAAGTAGCTAGCGAGCGATCAACTCGGAATGAGGGCCCATATCTTCAGAAGCACATAACACATTAGAGACTGTACAAAGAAGCGCAACTAAAATGGTGCATAGCCTACATCACAAAACTTACCTCGAAAGACTAAGAAATCTCAATATGTATAGTTTGGAGCAGAGAAGGGAAAGGGGGGACATGATAGAAACTTTCAAATATACCAAGGGTTTTACTAGAGATGAGCGGGTTCGGTTTCTCTGAATCCGAACCCGCCCGAACTTCATGGTTTTTTTCACGGGTCCGAGCAGACTCGGATCCTCCCGCCTTGCTCGGTTAACCCGAGCGCGCCCGAACGTCATCATGACGCTGTCGGATTCTCGCGAAACTCGGATTCTATATAAGGAGCCGCGCGTCGCCGCCATTTTCACACGTGCATTGAGATTGATAGTGAGAGGACGTGGCTGGCGTCCTCTCCATTTAGATTATAAGAGAGAGAGATTTACTGGAGCTTAGGACTAGGAGGAGTACTGTAGAAGTGTAGAGAGTGCAGAGAGTTTACTAGTGAGTGACCACCAGACAGTGCAGTTTATTTAATATATCCGTTCTCTGCCTGAAAAAAGCGATACACACAGTGACTCAGTCACATACCATATCTGTGTGCACTGCTCAGGCTCAGCCCAGTGTGCTGCATCATCTATATATATTATATATCTGTCTGACTGCTCAGCTCACACAGCTTATAATTGTGGGGGAGACTGGGGAGCACTGCAGTGCCAGTTATAGGTTATAGCAGGAGCCAGGAGTACATAATATTATATAGTGAGTGACCACCAGACAGTGCAGTTTATTTAATATATCCGTTCTCTGCCTGAAAAAAGCGATACACACAGTGACTCAGTCACATACCATATCTGTGTGCACTGCTCAGGCTCAGCCCAGTGTGCTGCATCATCTATATATATTATATATCTGTCTGACTGCTCAGCTCACACAGCTTATAATTGTGGGGGAGACTGGGGAGCACTGCAGTGCCAGTTATAGGTTATAGCAGGAGCCAGGAGTACATAATATTATATTAAAATTAAACAGTGCACACTTTTGCTGCAGGAGTGCCACTGCCAGTGTGACTGACCAGTGACCTGACCACACTGACCACCAGTATAGTTAGTAGTATACTTATATTGTGATTGCCTGAAAAAGTTAAACACTCGTCGTGTGACTTCACTTGTGTGTTGTTGTTTTTTTTATTCTATAAAAATAAAACTCATTCTGCTGACAGACAGTGTCCAGCAGGTCCGTCATTATATAATATATAATATATACCTGTCCGGCTGCAGTAGTGATATATATATATTTTTTATATCATTTATCATCCAGTCGCAGCAGACACAGTACGGTAGTTCACGGCTGTGGCTACCTCTGTGTCTGCACTCGGCAGGCAGTCCGTCCATAATTGTATACCACCTAACCGTGGTTTTTTTTTCTTCTTTATACATACATACTACTACGACATCTCTTTATCAACCAGTCTATATTAGCAGCAGACACAGTACAGTACGGTAGTTCACGGCTGTGGCTACCTCTGTGTCTGCACTCGGCAGGCAGTCCGTCCATAATTGTATACCACCTAACCGTGGTTTTTTTTTCTTTCTTCTTTATACATACATAGTTACATAGACATCTCTTTATCAACCAGTCTATATTAGCAGCAGACACAGTACAGTACGGTAGTTCACGGCTGTGGCTACCTCTGTGTCTGCACTCGGCAGGCAGTCCGTCCATAATTGTATACCACCTAACCGTGGTTTTTTTTTCTTTCTTCTTTATACATACATAGTTACATAGACATCTCTTTATCAACCAGTCTATATTAGCAGCAGACACAGTACAGTACGGTAGTTCACGGCTGTGGCTACCTCTGTGTCTGCACTCGGCAGGCAGTCCGTCCATAATTGTATTCCACCTAACCGTGGTTTTTTTTTCTTTCTTCTTTATACATACATAGTTACATAGACATCTCTTTATCAACCAGTCTATATTAGCAGCAGACACAGTACAGTACGGTAGTTCACGGCTGTGGTTACCTCTGTGTCTGCACTCGGCAGGCAGTCCGTCCATAATTGTATACCACCTAACCGTGGTTTTTTTTTCTTTCTTCTTTATACATACATAGTTACATAGACATCTCTTTATCAACCAGTCTATATTAGCAGCAGACACAGTACAGTACGGTAGTTCACGGCTGTGGCTACCTCTGTGTCTGCACTCGGCAGGCAGTCCGTCCATAATTGTATACCACCTAACCGTGGTTTTTTTTTCTTTCTTCTTTATACATACATAGTTACATAGACATCTCTTTATCAACCAGTCTATATTAGCAGCAGACACAGTACAGTACGGTAGTTCACGGCTGTGGCTACCTCTGTGTCTGCACTCGGCAGGCAGTCCGTCCATAATTGTATACCACCTAACCGTGGTTTTTTTTTCTTTCTTCTTTATACATACATACTACTACGACATCTCTTTATCAACCAGTCTATATTATTAGCAGCAGACACAGTACAGTACGGTAGTTCACGGCTGTGGCTACCTCTGTGTCTGCACTCGGCAGGCAGTCCGTCCATAATTGTATACCACCTAACCGTGGTTTTTTTTTCTTTCTTCTTTATACATACATAGTTACATAGACATCTCTTTATCAACCAGTCTATATTAGCAGCAGACACAGTACAGTACGGTAGTTCACGGCTGTGGCTACCTCTGTGTCTGCACTCGGCAGGCAGTCCATAATTGTATACTAGTATCCATCTCCATTGTTTACCTGAGGTGCCTTTTAGTTGTGCCTATTAAAATATGGAGAACAAAAATGTTGAGGTTCCAAAATTAGGGAAAGATCAAGATCCACTTCCACCTCGTGCTGAAGCTGCTGCCACTAGTCATGGCCGAGACGATGAAATGCCAGCAACGTCGTCTGCCAAGGCCGATGCCCAATGTCATAGTACAGAGCATGTCAAATCCAAAACACCAAATATCAGAAAAAAAAGGACTCCAAAACCTAAAATAAAATTGTCGGAGGAGAAGCGTAAACTTGCCAATATGCCATTTACCACACGGAGTGGCAAGGAACGGCTGAGGCCCTGGCCTATGTTCATGGCTAGTGGTTCAGCTTCACATGAGGATGGAAGCACTCAGCCTCTCGCTAGAAAAATGAAAAGACTCAAGCTGGCAAAAGCAGCACAGCAAAGAACTGTGCATTCTTCGAAATCCCAAATCCACAAGGAGAGTCCAATTGTGTCGGTTGCGATGCCTGACCTTCCCAACACTGGACGTGAAGAGCATGCGCCTTCCACCATTTGCACGCCCCCTGCAAGTGCTGGAAGGAGCACCCGCAGTCCAGTTCCTGATAGTCAGATTGAAGATGTCAGTGTTGAAGTACACCAGGATGAGGAGGATATGGGTGTTGCTGGCGCTGGGGAGGAAATTGACCAGGAGGATTCTGATGGTGAGGTGGTTTGTTTAAGTCAGGCACCCGGGGAGACACCTGTTGTCCATGGGAGGAATATGGCCGTTGACATGCCAGGTGAAAATACCAAAAAAATCAGCTCTTCGGTGTGGAGGTATTTCACCAGAAATGCGGACAACAGGTGTCAAGCCGTGTGTTCCCTTTGTCAAGCTGTAATAAGTAGGGGTAAGGACGTTAACCACCTCGGAACATCCTCCCTTATACGTCACCTGCAGCGCATTCATAATAAGTCAGTGACAAGTTCAAAAACTTTGGGTGACAGCGGAAGCAGTCCACTGACCAGTAAATCCCTTCCTCTTGTAACCAAGCTCACGCAAACCACCCCACCAACTCCCTCAGTGTCAATTTCCTCCTTCCCCAGGAATGCCAATAGTCCTGCAGGCCATGTCACTGGCAATTCTGACGATTCCTCTCCTGCCTGGGATTCCTCCGATGCATCCTTGCGTGTAACGCCTACTGCTGCTGGCGCTGCTGTTGTTGCTGCTGGGAGTCGATGGTCATCCCAGAGGGGAAGTCGTAAGCCCACTTGTACTACTTCCAGTAAGCAATTGACTGTTCAACAGTCCTTTGCGAGGAAGATGAAATATCACAGCAGTCATCCTGCTGCAAAGCGGATAACTGAGGCCTTGACAACTATGTTGGTGTTAGACGTGCGTCCGGTATCCGCCGTTAGTTCACAGGGAACTAGACAATTTATTGAGGCAGTGTGCCCCCGTTACCAAATACCATCTAGGTTCCATTTCTCTAGGCAGGCGATACCGAGAATGTACACGGACGTCAGAAAAAGACTCACCAGTGTCCTAAAAAATGCAGTTGTACCCAATGTCCACTTAACCACGGACATGTGGACAAGTGGAGCAGGGCAGGGTCAGGACTATATGACTGTGACAGCCCACTGGGTAGATGTATGGACTCCCGCCGCAAGAACAGCAGCGGCGGCACCAGTAGCAGCATCTCGCAAACGCCAACTCTTTCCTAGGCAGGCTACGCTTTGTATCACCGCTTTCCAGAATACGCACACAGCTGAAAACCTCTTACGGCAACTGAGGAAGATCATCGCGGAATGGCTTACCCCAATTGGACTCTCCTGTGGATTTGTGGCATCGGACAACGCCAGCAATATTGTGTGTGCATTAAATATGGGCAAATTCCAGCACGTCCCATGTTTTGCACATACCTTGAATTTGGTGGTGCAGAATTTTTTAAAAAACGACAGGGGCGTGCAAGAGATGCTGTCGGTGGCCAGAAGAATTGCGGGACACTTTCGGCGTACAGGCACCACGTACAGAAGACTGGAGCACCACCAAAAACTACTGAACCTGCCCTGCCATCATCTGAAGCAAGAAGTGGTAACGAGGTGGAATTCAACCCTCTATATGCTTCAGAGGTTGGAGGAGCAGCAAAAGGCCATTCAAGCCTATACAATTGAGCACGATATAGTAGGTGGAATGCACCTGTCTCAAGCGCAGTGGAGAATGATTTCAACGTTGTGCAAGGTTCTGATGCCCTTTGAACTTGCCACACGTGAAGTCAGTTCAGACACTGCCAGCCTGAGTCAGGTCATTCCCCTCATCAGGCTTTTGCAGAAGAAGCTGGAGACATTGAAGGAGGAGCTAACACGGAGCGATTCCGCTAGGCATGTGGGACTTGTGGATGGAGCCCTTAATTCGCTTAACAAGGATTCACGGGTGGTCAATCTGTTGAAATCAGAGCACTACATTTTGGCCACCGTGCTCGATCCTAGATTTAAAGCCTACCTTGGATCTCTCTTTCCGGCAGACACAAGTCTGCTGGGGTTGAAAGACCTGCTGGTGACAAAATTGTCAAGTCAAGCGGAACGCGACCTGTCAACATCTCCTCCTTCACATTCTCCCGCAACTGGGGGTGCGAGGAAAAGGCTCAGAATTCCGAGCCCACCCGCTGGCGGTGATGCAGGGCAGTCTGGAGCGACTGCTGATGCTGACATCTGGTCCGGACTGAAGGACCTGACAACGATTACGGACATGTCGTCTACTGTCACTGCATATGATTCTCTCAACATTGATAGAATGGTGGAGGATTATATGAGTGACCGCATCCAAGTAGGCACGTCACACAGTCCGTACTTATACTGGCAGGAAAAAGAGGCAATTTGGAGGCCCTTGCACAAACTGGCTTTATTCTACCTAAGTTGCCCTCCCACAAGTGTGTACTCCGAAAGAGTGTTTAGTGCCGCCGCTCACCTTGTCAGCAATCGGCGTACGAGGTTACATCCAGAAAATGTGGAGAAGATGATGTTCATTAAAATTAATTATAATCAATTCCTCCGCGGAGACATTGACCAGCAGCAATTGCCTCCACAAAGTACACAGGGAGCTGAGATGGTGGATTCCAGTGGGGACGAATTGATAATCTGTGAGGAGGGGGATGTACACGGTGATATATCGGAGGGTGATGATGAGGTGGACATCTTGCCTCTGTAGAGCCAGTTTGTGCAAGGAGAGATTAATTGCTTCTTTTTTGGGGGGGGTCCAAACCAACCCGTCATATCAGTCACAGTCGTGTGGCAGACCCTGTCACTGAAATGATGGGTTGGTTAAAGTGTGCATGTCCTGTTTTGTTTATACAACATAAGGGTGGGTGGGAGGGCCCAAGGACAATTCCATCTTGCACCTCTTTTTTCTTTTCTTTTTCTTTGCATCATGTGCTGATTGGGGAGGGTTTTTTGGAAGGGACATCCTGCGTGACACTGCAGTGCCACTCTTAAATGGGCCCGGTGTTTGTGTCGGCCACTAGGGTCGCTAATCTTACTCACACAGCTACCTCATTGCGCCTCTTTTTTTCTTTGCGTCATGTGCTGTTTGGGGAGGGTTTTTTGGAAGGGACATCCTGCGTGACACTGCAGTGCCACTCCTAGATGGGCCCGGTGTTTGTGTCGGCCACTAGGGTCGCTAATCTTACTCACACAGCTACCTCATTGCGCCTCTTTTTTTCTTTGCGTCATGTGCTGTTTGGGGAGGGTTTTTTGGAAGGGACATCCTGCGTGACACTGCAGTGCCACTCCTAGATGGGCCCGGTGTTTGTGTCGGCCACTAGGGTCGCTTATCTTACTCACACAGCGACCTCGGTGCAAATTTTAGGACTAAAAATAATATTGTGAGGTGTGAGGTATTCAGAATAGACTGAAAATGAGTGGAAATTATGGTTTTTGAGGTTAATAATACTTTGGGATCAAAATGACCCCCAAATTCTATGATTTAAGCTGTTTTTTAGTGTTTTTTGAAAAAAACACCCGAATCCAAAACACACCCGAATCCGACAAAAAAAATTCGGTGAGGTTTTGCCAAAACGCGTTCGTACCCAAAACACGGCCGCGGAACCGAACCCAAAACCAAAACACAAAACCCGAAAAATTTCAGGCGCTCATCTCTAGGTTTTACCAATGTCCAGGACGGAAACATTCTTCAAATGAAGAGAAGTATCAGAACACGAGGACATGCACTGAGACTGTAAAGAGGTAGGTTCAGGGGAAACGTGAGGAAAAATTACTTCACAGAAAGGGTAGTGGGCAAGTGGAATAGCCTCCCATCAGAGGTGGTAGAGGCTAATACAGAAGAACAATTTAAACATGCATGGGATAGACATAAGGATATCCTTACAAAGAAATAAGGATCAAATAGGGTTGGAGGTAACAATATGATTAAAAAAGGAGCAGACTAGATGGGCCAAGTGGTTCTTACCTGCCGTCACATTCTATGTTTCTGTTTCTATGTTACTGCCACTATACTTGAAGAATTTGTGGTTAGTAGCTTCCCTGTGATCTGTACATGGTAGCTATTGCAGGATAGACCCTGTGGTGATGACAGTTGGTGATACTAGGTAATGCTCAACGCATGATGTGAGGATGTTAAATCACTGGTGTCACTATGGGGGTGGGGTTGCAGACCACACCTTGGTATCATCCTTCCAGGGGGTGACACCAAAATTCCAGCTCTTGGTTCCTCTCACTGAGGAAGAGCTGGCAGTGCAGGCAGACCTCTCGGGGGGCAGCCCAGCA
This sequence comes from Pseudophryne corroboree, assembly GCF_028390025.1. NCBI lineage: Eukaryota > Metazoa > Chordata > Amphibia > Anura > Myobatrachidae > Pseudophryne > Pseudophryne corroboree. The sequence continues at coordinate 409,616,781 of NC_086452.1, read as the reverse complement.
TCTCTTGTTATGCTGTGCACACCATCGGAGTGATGAAAACTGAGGCATGCCACAAGGTCATGCCCTTCCCTCAAGACCACAGCCCTTCCCGAAGACTACATCCCCTTTTCGAATGGGCAGATCTTTTGCGCGCATTGAGGGTTTATGCCGTGCACCGGTAGTTACCGACCCCAGCGACGCCGCTGTGTTAAATAACGGGAATCCTTAAATCCTGCACAAAAGGCTATTTAGTAGAATTTAAAGGACTATTTACCAATAATTGCATACTCAATGCCATCTGGCTGATATTAGCATCCATAATCGCATTGCAGTATGCTATTCCATCCAGATGTATCGCTCTACACCCGCAGGGACAGTGGCTTCGAGAAGGAGCCTGTCCCTGCAAAGTGCAGGACTCCTGCACATGCACGGTCTGCTGAACACAATTAGTGTACATCAGTGGGGTCACAAGTTCAGTGGCGCACGCAGGGGGGGTTTCCGAGCACCCAGAAACCCCCTCTCCACAAAAAATAATTATATATATATATATATATATATATATATAATCAAAGAACCAAATGGAGGCACTCGGAAAGAAAAGGACGACACACCGCTGGATAGGTCGACGTTTCAGGGACGAATCCCTTTTATCAAGACACGACCAGCATATACAAAAGACCAAGTATTTATACACAAATACAACTTACCAAACACCTATCGTGGATCTGAGGCCGCCGCGTCCGGCCGAGTTGCGATGACGTCACCTATGCGCCCATGCGCCGGGAATCATCGTCAGTCGGGTAGGAGGTGCGGCTGGCCCGAGTCAGCAGATGGTTGCCTAGCAACCACGGCAAACATATGGTGCAAATCAAACATAAAAAATACGATACAAACTATAGAACAAGAAGTGAAACAAAACAAAACAAACAATGAGGAACATAGCCGCTGGTCCCCCGCCCCTCTCCCAGCATCAATACATCATTCTGATCTGTAAATCGCTGCGTCTGTGCTATAAATATCTCGTCAGCTGTAATAAATACTGAAGACAGCGAATGTTATCTAAACTGACTCACGGGTCATAGCTGAGAAACGGGACATGGTGCAATACCAACCCAGACTGGCATGAAACAATATTATAAAAAGCAATTGAAACTTAAAGATTCATTGAGGCCCTGGGGATGCACTGTTTGTAACTTATGTATCCACCAGGCCTCCTTTTGTAGCAGAATCTTCCCACGATCTCCGCCCCTTCTGTTGGCGGGGACGTGGTCAATCATTTTGTACCTAATGGTAGCCAGACTGTGATTATGATTTTTAAAATGCCTAGCTACCGGTAAATCGCTACCCCTATCCTCCAGCGCAGCGCGAATGCTTGATCTATGTAAGGCAATGCGTTCCTTAAACTGCCTAATGCTTTTACCAACATACAGCAATCCGCATGGGCACTTAATATAGTAAACTATAAATTTACTAGTGCAGGTCAGGGCATATTTAATCAAAAAAGATTTGCCTGACCTGGGATGAAAAAAAGTATCTCCCACCTCCAGACTACTACAGGTGGTACACCCTGTGCACCTGAAGTTCCCTGGTTTACGGGTCAAAAAATGTAAAGGTCGGGGAGGACCAAAGTCAGAAATATCATTGTGGACTACAATGTCCTTGATGTTACGTCCACGTTTGTAGGAAGTCCTCAGAGATGTATTCTGGAAACAACTCAGATCGTGATTGACCACGTCCCCGCCAACAGAAGGGGCGGAGATCGTGGGAAGATTCTGCTACAAAAGGAGGCCTGGTGGATACATAAGTTACAAACAGTGCATCCCCAGGGCCTCAATGAATCTTTAAGTTTCAATTGCTTTTTATAATATTGTTTCATGCCAGTCTGGGTTGGTATTGCACCATGTCCCGTTTCTCAGCTATGACCCGTGAGTCAGTTTAGATAACATTCGCTGTCTTCAGTATTTATTACAGCTGACGAGATATTTATAGCACAGACGCAGCGATTTACAGATCAGAATGATGTATTGATGCTGGGAGAGGGGCGGGGGACCAGCGGCTATGTTCCTCATTGTTTGTTTTGTTTTGTTTCACTTCTTGTTCTATAGTTTGTATCGTATTTTTTATGTTTGATTTGCACCATATGTTTGCCGTGGTTGCTAGGCAACCATCTGCTGACTCGGGCCAGCCGCACCTCCTACCCGACTGACGATGATTCCCGGCGCATGGGCGCATAGGTGACGTCATCGCAACTCGGCCGGACGCGGCGGCCTCAGATCCACGATAGGTGTTTGGTAAGTTGTATTTGTGTATAAATACTTGGGCCCTCATTCCGAGTTGTTCGCTCGGTATTTTTCATCGCATCGCAATGAAAATCCGCTTAGTACGCATGCGCAATGTTCGCACTGCGACTGCGCCAAGTAACTTTGCTTGGGCAGTACGGATGGTGTAATGGTTAGCATTACTGCCTCACAGCACTGAGGTCATGGGTTCAATTCCCACCATGGCTCTAACTGTGTGGAGTTTGTATATTCTCCCCGTACTTGCGTGGGTTTCCTCCGGGTCCTCCGGTTTCCTCCCACAATCCAAAAATATACTGGTAGGTTAATTGGCTCCCAACAATATTAACCCTAGTGTGAATGTGTGTGCGTGTACATGTGTTAGGGAATATAGATTGTAAGCTCCACTGGGGCAGGGACTGATGTGAATGGCCAAATATTCTCTGTAAAGCGCTGCGGAATATGTGTGCGCTATATAAATAACTGGTAATAATAAATAATAATAATAATATGTAGAAAGTAATTTTACTCACGGCTTTTTCATCGCTCCGGCGATCGTAATGTGATTGACAGGAAATGGGTGTTACTGGGCGGAAACACGGCGTTTCAGGGGCGTGTGGCTGAAAACGCTACCGTTTCCGGAAAAAACGCAGGAGTGGCCGGAGAAACGGTGGGAGTGCCTGGGCGAACGCTGGGTGTGTTTGTGACGTCAAACAGGAACGACAAGCACTGAACTGATCGCACAGGCAGAGTAAGTCTGAAGCTACTCTGAAACTGCTAAGTAGTTAGTAATCGCAATATTGCGAATACATCGGTCGCAATTTTAAGAAGCTAAGATTCACTCCCAGTAGGCGGCGGCTTAGCGTGTGTAACTCTGCTAAATTCGCCTTGCGACCGATCAACTCGGAATGAGGGCCTTGGTCTTTTGTATATGCTGGTCGTGTCTTGATAAAAGGGATTCGTCCCTGAAACGTCGACCTATCCAGCGGTGTGTCGTCCTTTTCTTTCCGAGTGCCTCCATTTGGTTCTTTGATTGTATGCTCTGCGAGAGGTTGTGCACCGGAACAAGCTGATTGAAATGGAACTGAGAGTGCCGGACATATGGTATTTATATATATATATATATATATATATATATATATAGATATATATATATATATATATATTATTATTATTATTATTATTTTTTTAGCTGCATTTTGCGAGCCGAGTATTATTAATGGCTGTCTCGTGGCCTCTGCAGCCTGCTGTCTTCCTGGTGGCACTTGTAAGTGCTTAATAAAAATTTACTTTATTTTAATTATAGTACATATATTCGATTAGAAGGTGTGGCAGTCCTTTTTCTCTCAACAGTAGAGAAAATTACAAGCACCAGAAACCTCTGAGTTGTAGCACAGGTATAGGATAAATACCGCAGCACTTTCCCAATGAAAGCTCCGGACTCCTGGAGCAGGATTGATTTCTAGGAATAAAACATAATGGAAAAGGCGCTCATAGTGCAGACTGTTTATTCAATTTAAAAACAGTAACAGGTCCACGGACAAATTGTATAGGACTCGTACCATATAGCACACGCTGTGGGCTGGTTACCACACGGTTCAAAGAAAATCCACTGGCACAAACTGCTGGCCGCCACCCGGGACCACACACCGCGCCGCTGGCTATGGTATAACCGTGACTCGTCGGGAAACCTCTCTGGATCAGACAGTGGGAGCAGCTGCACAGGTGGACACAGTGCGTCAGACAGGCCACGCCCCAACGCGTTTCGTATCACACTTCGTCAGGAGGCTTAATCGCTCCCTCGCGAAAATCGGCAACGAGCAAACAACTCGGAATGACCCCCAATGTCCTAATAACATAATTAAATTAATTATGGAGAGACATGAATGACACGTAGGTGTCCTGCAGACATATGAAACACATAATATGTGCACAAAGATGAAATAAGCTGACCACCAAGGCAGTTAAGTAAAAAAGTTGCAAAAGGGAATTCAAAAACATAAATTGAGAAGGATACCACTGCTGTACGGACTAGGAGTACCAAGACAGGGCTATAGGTGGGACATTATCAACCAGTCGCTGTAAGGGCCTAATTCAAAGTTGATTGCAAAATAAAATTTTCCGCTAATGGGCAAAACCATGTGCACTGCAGGTGGGGCAGATGTAACGTGCAGATGTGCAGAGAGAGTTAGTTTTGGGTGGGGTGTGTTCAAACTGCAATCTAAACTGTAGTGTAAAAATAAAGCAGCCAGTATTTACCCTGCACAGAAACAAAATAACCCACCCAAATCTTACTTTCTCTGCAAATGTTATATCTGCCACACCTGCAGGGCACATGGTTTTTCCCATCAGGGGAAAATGTTAGTTTGCAATCAACTTTGCGAAGAAGTGAACGAAGAGCATTGGAAAAGCAGTCGTTGTGTCTGCAATGGGAAAATAGCTATGGAACTTTCACAAATGTTAAAAAAAATTGGTAACCGTAGATTCTTTGGCCAAAGAAGCCTCCTCCAGCCAATACATCGTAAACAAGAAAAATATATTTTACCTTCAAGACAGACAAAGGAGGCATTCCTGGCTGAATCCATTCTTCCGTATGGTTTTTTTAGCGGCTGCACTCAGAGCAAGTAGGAGTTTCCCACAACAACGTTTCATTATCAAGCTAAATAAGATACGGTATCTAAAATGAACAAGTATGCATACTTAATTGCATCTTCCCAGCATGTTATCTGTCCTATTCATTTTATTTATAATTGCTTTCTGTAAAAGCTCTTTGAGAGGGTGGAGCTTCTCTATCTGGCATTACTGAAATGGGGAAAGCGCTTTATGATGGTAAAATCATATTAGTGTGACTGGACTGAAGCCTCCTATTTAGCAGAAATTATTTGTACTGATTAGTGAAGCTGGGTTCTCTCTGTGGTGGACTAAAAATCTCTGCTCCTGGTATTTGCTGCTAGGAAATTATAATTTAGGCCAGACGGGTGACTTGTGATTGCAATACACTTGTTCATGTAGGTGTTGAATGGGTAAGTTTCAGAGAAAGACACGCATGGCTGGCAAACTGATGCCAGTTTAGAAAAAATGGACATCGGTTTATATATGTAATGCTTCATGAAGTGACCTTTAGTATTCTTATCAGAAATTCATGCCTAATGATAAATATGGAACATATTACTTTCAACCTTAAATGAACCAGCAAGTAAAGGTCTCTTCAAACTTATTTATGTTAAATTATAACATACCTTAGGGGGTCTGTTTATGAAGCAGTGATAACCAGCTGTTTTGCCGGATCAAAAGCTATCATAGTTTCCTCCTACAGTATTGACCGTCAAGGGTACTGTACTGCAGAGATATTACTGATTCCCATTGCAGTCTTTGTATTTTCACATACCCTCTGCATCCACGTGGCATGCTATGGGGAACGCAACAAGCAGCGGAAATCTTTGTCTTATATTGGGGCGGGGTTACTTATTACATTGTTTAAGATTTCTCTCAGTTATTGTTATGCACACCAGTGCCAGCAGGAATGTACTGGTGTCTGAACGGAGAGGGATGCAAAACAAATGAACTCACAGACAGACTGGGGAATATGACATTACATACATAGAAGGTGATAGGGTAACAAAATAAACACAAAGTGAACAGAGAAGCCCAAAGGCTAAGAAACTGGGTGTCTCCCTAGTATTAGGAATGCTCAGATGGAAAGAAGCGAGATGTTGTGATTTAATACGTAGAGAACCCGAAATGCTGTTGCTAAGGGCAACAGCAAAACCCTAAAGGGTTACCAACGGGTGTGGCAGTAAACTCCTTGGTCAGAGATGGAATAATAGACACAAGGAGAGTCTCCACAATCCTAGTCCTCACTTGCAGTGCACTGGTTCAGCTTACTGCCACTAAACTGACACCTGAACACCTTGCACAGTGAGAAAGGATTTTGGCAGGCAAGTCTGAGAATACAGCCGCAAACTTGCTAGGTTCACAGAGTAGCAAAAGAACCCCAGCAGGTTAAACGACTGACTCCAGTCTTACTGCTAGGTCTGGATTGGCAGAGTGTAATACCAAATCCCAAGGCCTATTTGCAGTAAGCAACAAACAAATACAAAGTTTACACAGTACTAGCTAGCTTTCAGGAACTGACTAACCAACAAAGATTCAGCAGCATCTGCCTAACCTGAGAAGAGGGTTTATATAGCAGGTGCTGTAAACGCCCCACTCAGACCTCACAGACTGTGAGCACAAAAACCAGCACCGGATCCCCTGCCGTGCACAGAGCCTGTAACCATTGCACAGCAAAAGACCCGAACCGGAGTATCAACTACGCTCAGGTTACTCCGCTAGCACTTGTCTCCCGGTTGTCATGACGATGTGGCAGCACAGAGCAGGAGACCCTAACAGTTATAAGCACTACTTACTTAGGTACGCCTACATACCTCCTAAGATTTTGGATTAACAAATTGGGAAAGGGAACGTGGCTGTTTCATAATGGTGGCATGATTACATCACGATGTAAGCGTGTGTAGCGGTAGTCAGATGCTAGGCTGCCCTGTATACTCTTCTCCAAACACCCATTCAGTACCTCCTGACATTACAAAATTCTTTGGTTCTCAGTCTGGCCACGGCCATTTTTTCCATCCATAATCTCCCCCTGTATCCCTTATATTTTCAAGGTCAGTCACCGCCCCATCACCACCAACCTCCCCACTCACATAAAAACTAGAGGAGGAAGAATACATCATTGAAATAGGTCAGCGGGAACCCTTCTACTGCAGTGACTGAAGGAGAAATGTAATGACCACCGCCTTAAGAAGTATTAATAGTTACAAAGGGGATATTTAGCCTCTCAAGAGCAGGACACCTCACCTTACTTCAAAGGGAAGGTTCCTAACAATCCTACAAATCAGTCTATAACTGCAGTAGAGCAATGCTTTCCCACCAATCAGAGATGAGACAAGAAAACCAAAACAAACAGACAAAATCACAACCAGAACTCAACAAAATCACAACCAGAACTCAACAACAAACATCAGGGAAACAAAAGATAGAGTCCTCCCCTTCCCAGACAATGAGGACCAGGGCCGTAACTAGGGGTGTGCTGGTGAACAGGGCATATGGCTTGCAGGATGCCTGGAATGGATCCCTTGGATAATCTGGGCAAGCACCTTGTAGCCTGTGGAGCAGCCCAGAGTGTCAATAGTATTCTCCAGGCCAGGCCTGGCCAACCTGTGGCTCTACAGCTGTTGTAAAACTACAAGTCCCATCATGCTTTGCAACAGTTTTGCTATTAGAGAATGCTAAAACTGTGGCAGGGCATGCTGGGATGTGTAGTTTCACAACATCTGGAGAGCCACAGGTTGGCCAGGGGTGGTCTTCAGGTTGCCGACTGTCGGGATCCCAGCGCATAGTATACCGGCGCCGGAATCCCGACAGCCGGCATACCAACAGTTTTTCTCCCTCGTGGGGGTCCACGACCCCCCCTGGAGGGAGAATAAATAGCGTGGCGCGCGTAGGGGCTCATTTGCGCTCGCCACGCTGTCGGTATGCTGGCGGTTCAGCTTCCGGCGCCGGTATGCTGGTCGCCGGGAGCCCGGCCGCCGGCATACCATACCACACCCAATGGCCAGGCCTGCTCCAGGCAGAGCTCTACTTCCCAGAGCTGAGAAAGCCATGACATCATGATGTCACAGGTTTAGGGGGAGGGGCCAGTACATGGCACACTGCTGCCTTGGTTGCAGGGCTGATAAGAACCAACATAAAAGCCAACCCTCCTATATCTTGTTATAGGCTACTATATTATCCCCAAACCTGTCAATCAACAGACTATTCTAAACTTAACCTTTAATAACCTAGATCTGTATCCCACAAGCTTATGTGCCCTCGAGTTTATTTTAAGCACTCTGTCGCACTTTACAGCAGTGCACAATGGAAAGGAAAGAGTTTTCATTGTCTATGAAAAATGCTCGAGCAGCGTTATATTGGAAATTCTCTATGTAGTTGCGGCAAATGGATTTTCCAAAGCCTGTTTTTAACTTCTTCATTTTAACAACATGCATGACACAGGAAATACAATGTTAAAGATAACGTATTTGGGCTTGAACAAAGGACATCCAGTGTTTCTGTGGAAATGATTATTCCAGGGACTCACTGTAATCAAGCCTCAGGGAGCACAGGACATGCTGGCTTTCCATTACTCTATTTAATGCATATTTATAGGTCAGATTTACATGTAATTAGCCTAGAAATCACATAGAATTGGGTCATTTTAGGAGAAAAAAAAACATATTTATTAAGTTAAGAGCTTTATACACTTGTCATACTTAGTAAAGCAGCTAGATATACAAGATATACAAATACACAAATATACAAATATACAAATATATATATTAACCCCAGTCCCTCTTAATATATATATTAATCTAAGATAGTCTGGAAATTCAAGAATTACACTATCTTCCTCTGTAGTCTGGCTCTGTAATTTACCAAAGTGTCCAACAGATTTCCAAAGTTAAGGCTTCAAGGGGTCTATTCATGAAGCAGTGAAAAGTGTGGAGAAGTGAGCCAGTGGAGAAGTTGCCCATGGCAACCAATCAGCATTGAAGTAACATTTATAATTTGCATATTATAAAATAATACAGATTGTAAATACCAAATTGCTCTCTAAAAAATATTTAAAATGCCCGCTCTAATATATACTGTAGACGCCTGCACATCTTATTACCATGTGCCATGAATGTGCGCTATACATCGCAAAACACTGCATCCCATAAGAGAAAACAATACACCCACACATTATCTGAGTTCCAAAGCTCATTGATGTATATATTTTTTATTAAAAGGATATGTATTTAATATATCACAATGTACAGTATACATATAGTTACATGGTTACAATTTATACAGTAAGCAGTTAATACATACAGTTACAGGCCAGCGATACAATTACCATATCTTTCTCATATAAATTCTTCCCTCCATATCACTCTTTCTCTCTGTAAATAAATACAGGAACTGGGCAGACAGCATCTCGAACAGCACCCAGGGAAGGACAGAGACTCCTGTGTGTCTCTTCAGCAATGTGCTATATATTTTGGGGGAGTGCACACATCTAGTCTAAGGGAGGGAACTTTCTCATTCATGATGAGTCACTGGTCTATTCGTATGCTAACCAGGTTCAGCCTTGAAGACATCAAAAGGGCTGGCCTGAGTTTCCTGTCCATTGTTCTAATAAGAGTGACTTTAGCTTTCATACATTTAATCATAACTACTTGTTGCACTGTCCTACAACTTAATAACAAGAATCAAATTATTCTACACATTAATCTGGTTACTGTAATACCAAGCATGACATGTCTATCTTGCTCTGCTCCAATAATACACATACATGACGTTACTCCATTATATAATTTGAAATCATTATAATGTCTGGTGCTTGATATTATTATAATTATGTGCTGTATGAAATATGTGTCGAATCCATCTCTGTGGCATGTCTGTGTAAATGCGTGTGTTGCCATATATTGCTGTGCTCGCTGCGCGTATTTGCAAGCATAGCGACTTATAATGTGTGGAGTCTGTATGTCCTCTCTATGTAATATTTTTGACTTCGACAAGATCTGCTGATTGGTTGTCATGGGCAACATCTCCACTGGCTCACGTCTCCACTTGTTTCACTGCTTCTTGAAAAGACCCAAATGACTAGGGGTTCTATTCATGAAGCAGTGAAAAGTGTGGACAAGTGAGCCAGTGGAGAAGTTGCCCATGGCAACCAATCAGCAATGGAGTAATATTTATCATTTGCATACTATACAATTGTACGGAGCAGCTGATTGGTTGCTATGGGCAACTTCTCTACTGGCTCACTTCTCCTCTCTTCTCACTGCGTCATGAATAGACTCCTAGTAGTGTATTCATGTAGAATAGAAAAGAATATATATCTACTAAGTAGGACAGCTTACAGGGGCAGTATGTGCATGTCCTACGCATTTACACTCCAATATGGCATATGGTACAGTACAGTATAGTACAGTGGAAATATTTGACAGTTACTGGTACATTTCGGGCTTAAGGTACCAACACAAGAATCCAAGTGCCGCCACCAAACAAGTGCTGCCTCTAGGCACGTGCCTCATGTGTATAATGGGAAATTCGCCACTGGTTGGCTCCTCAGATGCTGAATGACTGCTTCCTAAGCTCCTATACCATTTTTGTTTATGTATAAAGAGGGACTGGGGTAATTAAGACGTCTATTCATGAAGCAGTGAAACGTGTGGAGAAGTGAACCAGTGGAGAAGTTTGCCCATGGCAACCAATCAGCATTGAAGTAACATTTATAATTTGCATACTATACAATTGTACGGAGCAGCTGATTGGTTGCCATGGATAACTTCTCCACAGGCTCACTTCTCCACTCTTTTCACTGCTTCATGAATAGACCCCTTTAGAGGTGGACGCTAAGCAGTAGCGGCTGTGTCTTCTTTTACAGAGTGGAAGAAGATTAATAAACCAATGTAAATAACCCAAAATGCTAAATTGTGGTACCTAAGAGCACTGACATGACCATATAACAAAGTAAATAGGAACTCAAATTAATTAAATGGGTGGTCCAACTGTGCTAGTATGCAATATTATAAGGTCACCTTTTTTAATCATTAATAAATGGTGGATTTTACCCATACTTGCCTACCTGACCCTCTCCATGAGGGAGAAAATGCTCTGTTCCTGGACTTTCCTGGTAATGTATGATTGCCATCACCTGTGGTGAAACACCTTTCTTATCAATTACCTAGCTCACCACAGGTGATGGCAATCATACATTACCAGGAAAGTCCAGGAACAGAGCATTTTCTCCCTCATGGAGAGGGTCAGGTAGGCAAGTATGATTTTACCTAAAGGCTGCACATTCACAGTGGCAGTGACTTCCCATACGAATCATTCCCTGCTAATCACATGATGGGCAGGCTGTCCCAGGAGGAGGTGTTTTCTCCCCCTGGAAATGCCATTCCGGACAGCAATAACAGCAGACTTACCTGGCTTCTAGGGGCTGCAGCAGCCAGCTTGCTAATTTGTGCACCTGTGTGTGAGTGTTCCTGCACATGTGCATAATATTATTACAGACCCTCCCTGGCACATTCCCATCAGGCACAGCAAAATGTGACACGTCTGTACTGCCAAGTGTAAGGAAATGGAAAGCGGAAGGGCTCCAATGGACTGTACGTTCCTCCACATGTAACGTATTACCAGTATGAAACTTCTTGCCAAGGCTGATGTCTCTTCTGTCCAGTACACAAGGGGGGTAATTCAGACCTGATCGCTAGGCTGCGTTTTCTCACAGCCTGCGATCAGGTCTGAAAAGCACATGCGTATGCACCGCAATGCGCAGGTGCGTCGGACGACTGCACCGGGCATCGGTGCATTGCGTCGAGATGGTGCGAATAAAGCAATTGCACGGGCAAGCGCAAGGAGATTGACAGGAAGAGGGGGTTTGTGGGTGGCAACTGACCGTTTTCAGGGAGTGTCTGGAAAAACGCAGGCGTGTCCATGCATTTTCAGGGAGGGTGTCTGACGTCAAATCCGGTCCTGGAAAGGCTGAAGTGATCGCTGAGTAAGTACTGGACTGCAAAGAGGGCCTAATTCTGAGTTGATCGCAGCAGCAAATTTGTTAGCAGTTGGGCAAAACCATGTGCACTGCAGGGGGGACAAATGTAACATGTGCAGAGAGAGTTAGGTTTGGGTGGGGTGTATTCAAACTGAAATCTAAATTGCAGTGTAAAAATAAAGCAGCCAGTATTTACCCTGCACTGAAACAAAATAACCCACCCAAATCTAACTCTCTCTGCAAATGTTATATCTCCCCCCCCCCCCCTGCAGTGCACATGGTTTTGCCCAATTGCTAACAAATTTGCTGCTTTGATTAACTCAGAATTACCCCCAAAGACTGCACAAAATCAGTGTGTGCAGCTCTGCTACAATATGCATTCGTACACTTGCACAGCTCAAATACACACCCCCTGTAAACGGCGACTATCTGATCGCAGCAGTGCAAAAATCACTGCCCAGTGATCAGGTCTGAATTAGGCCCAAGATCCTGCCCAGTACACAAGATACAATACAATGGATGTACCTAAAATATAAACAGGCAATAAGGCAAAACACACTTTAAAAGTACGGAAGGTGTAATGGTTAGCATTACTACCTCACAGCACTGAGGTCATGGGTTCCATTCCCACCATGGCTCTAACTGTGTGGAGTTTGTATATTCTCCCCGTACTTGCGTGGGTTTCCTCCTGGTACTCCGGTTTCCTGCCACAATCCAAAAATATACTGGTAGGTTAATTGGATCCCAACAAAATTAATCATAGAGTGAATGTGTGTGTGTACTTGTGGTAGGAATATAGGCCCTCATTCTGAGTTGTTCGCTCGCAAGCTGCTTTTAGCAGCTTTGCACACGCTAAGCCGCCGCCTACTGGGAGTGGATCTTAGCTTATCAAAATTGCGAACGAAAGATTAGCAAAATTGTGAATAGACACTTCTTAGCAGTTTCTGAGTAGCTCCACACTTACTCGGCAACTGCGATCAGTTCAGTCAGTTTCGTTCCTGGTTTGACGTCACAAACACACCCAGCGTTCGGCCAGACACTCCTCCGTTTCTCCAGCCACTCCCGCGTTTTTCCCAGAAACGGTAGCGTTTTTTCGCACACACCCATAAAACGGGCAGTTTCCGCCCAGAAACACCCACTTCCTGTCAATCACATTACGATCACCAGAACGAAGAAAAAACCTCGTAATGCCGTGAGTAAAATACCTAACTGCATAGCAAATTTACTTGGCGCAGTCGCACTGCGGACATTGCGCATGCGCATTAGCGACTAATCGCTCTGTTGCGACAAAAAAATAACGAGCGAACAACTCGGAATGACCACCATAGATTGTAAGCTCTACTGGGGCAGGGACTGATGCGAATAGCCAAGTATTCTCTGTAAAGCGCTGCGGAATATGTGTGCGCTATAATAATAAATAAATAAAAGTATGATGACAAGTCTATAGCCGTAAGAGACCTTATTACTATATTACTGTGGGATCAGTATGAAATACCTACAATCAAAATCCAGACAACAATTGACCGACGGTCAAAATCCTGACAAGGTCAAAATACTGACAAGGTCAAAATACCGACATTTAAAATACTGACAAGGTCAAAATACCAACATTTAAAATGTCACCTGGCCAAAAAGTCAACACACATTTTTCACTGATTTGTAGTGTGTACGTCGACATAGGTCGACATGGACACCGTATAAGTGTACCGCGTCCCCTCGTATAGCTCGCTGCACTTGCTATGCTTCAGGCACGGTTCCTCGCTGCGTTCGGCACACTATTATATTCGCCCCTCCAGGTCCACTGCGATGGTAAAGTATGAACAAGTCGGTTTCAATAAAAAAAAAGTCATGAAAAACTAATGTCGACTTTTTGACCTGTTGACAGTTAAAATGTCGGTATTTTGACCTTGTCGGTATTTTAAATGTTGAGATTTTGACCATGTTGGGATTTTGACCTTGTTGGGATTTTGACCGTCGGTCAATGGTTGTCGGGATTTTGACCGTCTGGATTTTGATTGTAGGTAAACTGACCGCATCCCATTACGGTCTCTTACAGGTATGACTGTACTCTACAGAAATGTTGCTCCCAACACCGGATGGCATCATTTGTTTAATATGAGTCCAAATGACTAAGACAATACCATGTTATCAAGAAGAGAAGAAATAAAATGTTGTGTAAAATAGCTAAGTGCCTGACAAATAGCTCACAAGTTAATGTAGTGTGTCAGTAAATTGTGCGACCGGAGATAGTATCATCTGCGATATATTCCTCTGTGCTCTGTGTATCTGTTCCGAATGTAAAACACCTCAGCTGATGACTTTATGTGGACACTGCATGTGATGTTCTCCGTCCTCTGCAACAAGAGGATACAATAAACCTGTTTCTAACGTCTTAATAAATACAATCATAAATGTTCTGTACCAGGCTGTATTCAAAGTATAAAGTGTCACTCTAACAGCAAAAGGGTATGGGTCATTAGGTCGACCACACCTAGGTCGACAGTCATTAGGTCAATAGGTCGCCATGGTCAATAGGTCAACATGTACTAGGTCGACTTGGAAAAAGGTAAATATGAGTTTTTTTACTGTTTATGATGTAGTTTTCTTCGTAAAGTGACGGGGAACCCCAATTAGTGCACCGTGTCCCCTCGCATGGCTCGCGAGCTTTGGGCAAGGTGCCTCGCTCCGCTACCACAGGTTACCATTCCCAATCGTAGTCCACATGGTTCGTAAAGTATGAAAAAGTTAAAAAAAATGAAAAAAAATGCGAAAAATTCATGTCGACCTTTTCCCATGTTGACCTATTGACCATATCAACCTAGTGCATGTCGACCAATAGTGGTCAACCTAATGACTGCCGACCTAAGTGCTGTCAACCTAATGACCGTAACCCCAGCAAAATGTGTGACTCCAGCAATGGTGAGCAGACTGGGACTACTTTGAGAGATGGACCATAGTCATGGCGGTGAGTGACACGTAATGCAAATAAATAACAGCTTGAAACAATAGGTAATGAATGATGGCCCTACCCAAATGAACTTATGGGCCCTACACACTGGGCGATATTACTCTGCGCTCGTTCATCGTTGGTGCCCTATTGCTTGTGCATGCAGGCCAATATGGACAATCTCGTCCATATTTGCATGCACTGCTATGGAGCCAGGTGACGGGTCGCCCGTCTGCCGTATCGACGGTCGGGCAGCTCGGTGGTGGGTCGCGCAGTATGTAGGGCCCATTACAATCTAAAGCACCAATCTAAAGGCAATTAGGGATAATGCGCTGCAGAATTTATTTTTGCCTATTATAGTAAGAGGAACACTACTAGTTTTCCTGTCCACCTCTATGGGAATGGCTCATCTGGAATCTGTGTGGTAGAAGATCTACAATGTCTAGGTCGACAGTCATTAGGTCGACATGCATTAGGTCAACACCGGCAAAAGGTTGACGTGTATTAGATCAACAATGACAAAAGGTTGACACAGGACACGATCGACGGGTAGGAAAGGTCGACACACAAAAAGGTCGACATGGGAAATGGTCACAAAAAAGTTTGACACAACAGTTTTTTATTTTATTGGTGACGTTTTCACCGTCAGAGCACCTTGCCTGCAGTACCGCATCCCTACTGCAGGCAAGGTGGCTTACTCTTCTACCACTGTGCTTGGCACAAGTTACTATTCCCAGTCAAAGTCCGTATGGATGGTAAAAAATGAATACGGTGTAAAGATGCATATGTGTGTTGTCAACTGTCATGTCGACAATTTGCACATGTCGACCCTTTTCCAGTGTTGACATTTTGTCAGTGTCGACCTAATGCATGTTGACCTTTTGTCAGTGTTGACCTAATGACTGTCGACCTAGACACTGCCTATACATTGGAAGGAACCCATCTGGATTGGCACATAGTGGCCAAGCAGGTAATTGAATTGCCCCCTCAGGCACATGCTCACTGGTTGCTGGGTACCCATAGCCAGATTAGCAGCTATCTCACTGCTTCCAGCTCATGCAATTGTGGGCA
Organism: Pseudophryne corroboree; assembly: GCF_028390025.1. Classification (NCBI taxonomy): domain Eukaryota; kingdom Metazoa; phylum Chordata; class Amphibia; order Anura; family Myobatrachidae; genus Pseudophryne; species Pseudophryne corroboree. Next base: position 409,600,919 of record NC_086452.1, on the reverse strand, counting down.
AAAAATATTTATCACATCCGCATTAAAAATGCAGATTGTGACAAATAAGACCCCTAAAACAATAAGCAGCGACGGGGAGACCTTTAGAAAATGTTCACAAGAAAATCATGCCCATATAGGCCAAACAGATACACCACAACACCACTTACTTACTTGTTTGAGTACTAGGTGATTCATCGCGCCCTACGGGTGCTCTTCACACCGTCGTAAGGGGCTACGCCCCCTTAACCCTTGCGCACCCTTGTGGCATGCAATATTTTTATTATATGGAGTATTACATCCAATCATAATTGTGTGAGTGGTTAAATATTGCATGGACAAAGGGCGTGCAATGGTTAAGGGGTGGAAGCCCCTTGCAACGGCGTAAACAGCGCACGCAGGGGCTGGTGAATCACATAGTAGGTGCTTTGGTTGGGGGAGTAGGGGGTGCGGGGAAGAGGCGGGTGGGATCCTGAGGTGCCATGGGAGGGGCGGTTGCAGTGGTGCCACAGGTGGGGGAGGGTGCGTGGGTGCTGCGAGTGGTGGCCCGGAGCTGCTGCGGGTGGGGAAGGAGCAGTTGCAGGGTTGCCCCGGGTGGGGGAGGGGCGGATGCGGCGGGAGGTACGGGTGGGGGTCGCTGCGGGTGGGGGAGGGGGTCCGGAGCTATCGCGGGTGCTGGAGGGGGGGTGTGGGGGTGCCGCGGATGGGGGCCGGAGGTACTGTGAGTGGGGGAGGGGCGGGTAATGCTTCTCCTGCTTCTCCTCCTGTCAGCAGCAAAGCTGCTGTCCTCCCTTTGGCAGTGGCTCTCCCAGAGACTCGCACAGCAGGCAGTCACTATTGTTCGCGCCGGTGTCCCACAGCGCCGCATTACAGGGAAGAAGATGTACGCAATAAACTACAGCTCCCAGCAGCCCTAAGGGGCGGAATGCTTCGGTGCTAAGGGCTGCTGGGAGCTGTAGTTTATGTAGTGCGTCTACTTCCCTGTAATGCGGCGCGTTGGGACACTGGTGCTAACAGTAGTGTCTGGCTGGCAGAACTGTGTGACTGGCTGAATCAATGTAAAAGGTGAGAGTGCTGTGCAGTGTCAGCGACACTGCACACAGGGCCGGCGCTTGCCGCTCAGCAAAGGGATGCAGTGCAGGGAGGCACCAGGAAGGAGAGACGTTCTCCCTGCTCTGCATCCCTGTGCTGAGCTTCTGCTGCTATCCCTGCTGCTGGCGGCTGCTGTCACACATGCAGCGGCGCCGAAAGCACAAAACATTTCTCTGACGTCCTAGTGGATGCTGGGAACTCCGTAAGGACCATGGGGAATAGCGGCTCCGCAGGAGACTGGGCACAACTAAAAGAAAGCTTTTAGACTACCTGGTGTGCACTGGCTCCTCCCACTATGACCCTCCTCCAAGCCTCAGTTAGATTTCTGTGCCCGGCCGAGCTGGATGCAGACTAGGGGCTCTCCTGAGCTCCTAGAAAGAAAGTTTATTTTAGTTTTTTTATTTTACAGTGAGACCTGCTGGCAACAGGCTCACTGCATCGAGGGACTAAGGGGAGAAGAAGCGAACCTACCTGCTTGCAGCTAGCTTGGGCTTCTTAGGCTACTGGACACCATTAGCTCCAGAGGGATCGACCGCATGGAACTGGCCTTGGTGTTCATTCCCGGAGCCGCGCCGCCGTCCCCCTTACAGAGCCAGAAGCAAGAAGAGGTCCGGAAAATCGGCGGCAGAAGACATCAGTCTTCACCAAGGTAGCGCACAGCACTGCAGCTGTGCGCCATTGCTCCTCATGCACACTTTATACTCCGGTCACTGAGGGTGCAGGGCGCTGGGGGGGGGCGCCCTGAGCAGCAATAAAAACACCTTGGCTGGCAAATATATCACAATATATAGCCCCAGAGGCTATATATGTGATAAATACCCCTGCCAGAATCCATAAAAAAGCGGGAGAAAAGTCCGCGAAAAAGGGGCGGAGCTATCTCCCTCAGCACACTGGCGCCATTTTCTCTTCACAGTGCAGCTGGAAGACAGCTCCCCAGGCTCAAAGGGTTAAAAAGAGAGGGGGGGCACTAAATTTAGGCGCAATATTGTATATACAAGAAGCTATTGGGAAAAATTCACTCAATATAGTGTTAATCCCTAAATTATATAGCGCTCTGGTGTGTGCTGGCATACTCTCTCTCTGTCTCCCCAAAGGGCTGTGTGGGGTCCTGTCCTCAGTCAGAGCATTCCCTGGGTGTGTGCGGTGTGTCGGTACGGCTGTGTCGACACGTTTGATGAGGAGGCTTATGTGATGGCAGAGCAGATGCCGATAAATGTGATGTCGCCCCCTGTGGGGCCGACACCAGAGTGGATGGATAGGTGGAAGGTATAAACCGACAGTGTCAACTCCATACATAAAAGGCTGGATGACGTAACAGCTATGGGACAGCCGGCTTCTCAGCCCGCGCCTGCCCAGGCGTCTCAAAGGCCATCAGGGGCTCAAAAATGCCGCTCCCTCAGATGGCAGACACAGATGTCGACACGGAGTCTGACTCCAGTGTCGACGAGGTTGAGACATATCACAATCCACTAGGAACATCCGTTACATGATCCCGGCAATAAAAAATGTGTTGCACATTTCTGACATTAACCCAAGTACCACTAAAAAAGGGTTTTATGTTTGGGGAGAAAAAGCAGGCAGTGTTTTGTTCCCCCATCAAATGAGTGAATGAAGTGTGAAAAAGCGTGGGTTCCCCCGATAAGAAACGGGTAATTTCTAAAAAGTTACTGATGGCGTACCCTTTCCCGCCAGAGGATAAGTTACGCTGGGAGATATCCCCTAGGGTGGATAAGGCGCTCACACGTTTGTCAAAAAAGGTGGCACTGCCGTCTTAGGATACGGCCACTTTGAAGGTACCTGCTGATAAAAAGCAGGAGGCTATCCTGAAGTCTGTATTTACACACTCAGGTACTAGACTGAGACCTGCAGATAGTGCTGCTGCAGCGTGATCTGTAACCCTATCAAACAGGGATACTATTTTGCGAACATAAGACGTCGTCTTATATATGGGGGATGCACAGAGGGATATTTTGCTGGCTGGCATCCAGAATTAATGCAATGTCCATTCTGTCAGGAGGGTATTAGAGACCCGACACTGGACAGGTGATGCTGACTTTAAAAGGCACATAGAGCCTTATAAGGGTGAGGAATTGTTTGGGGATGGTCTCTGGGACCTCGTATCCACAGCAACAGCTGGGAAGAAAAATTTTTACCTCAGGTTTCCTCACAGCCTAAGAAAGCACTGTATTATCAGGTACAGTCCTTTCGGCTTCAGAAAAGCAAGCAGGTCAAAGGCGCTTCCTTTCTGCACAGAGACGAGGGAAGAGGGAAAAAGCTACACCAGTCAGCCAGTTCCCAGAATCAAAATTCTTCCCCCGCTTCCTCTGAATCCACCGCATGACGCGGGGGCTCCACAGGCGTAGCCAGGTACGGTGGGGGGCCGCCTCAAAAATTTCAGCGATCAGTGGGCTCGCTCACAGGTGGATCCCTGGATCCTTCAAGTAGTATCTCAGGGGTACAAGCTGGAATTCGAGGCGTCTCCCCCCCGCCGTTTCCTCAAATCTGCCTTTCCGACAACTCCCTCAGGCAGGGAGGCTGTGCTAGAGGCAATTCATAAGCTGTATTCCCAGCAGGTGATAGTCAAGGTGCCCCTACTTCAACAAGGACGGGGTTACTATTCCACACTGTTTGTGGTACCGAAACCGGACGGTTCGGTGAGACCCATTTTAAATTTGAAATCCTTGAACACATACATAAAAAAATTCAAGTTCAAGATGGAATCGCTCAGGGCGGTTATTGCAAGCCTGGAGGAGGGGGATTACATGGTATCCCTGGACATCAAGGATGCTTACCTACATGTCCCCATTTACCATCCTCACCAGGAGTACCTCAGATTTGTGGTACAGGATTGCCATTACCAATTCCAAACACTGCCGTTTGGACTGTCCACAGCACCGAGGGTCTTTACCAAGGTAATGGCAGAAATGATGATACTCCTTCGAAAAAAGGGAGTTTTAATTATCCCGTACTTGGACGATCTCCTTATAAAGGCGAGGTCCAAGGAGCAGTTGTTGGTCGGAGTAGCACTATCTCGGGAAGTGCTACAACAGCACGGATGGATTCTATACATTCCAAAGTCACAGCTGGTTCCTACCACACGCCTACTGTTCCTGGGGATGGTTCTGGACACAGAACAGAAAAAAGTGTTTCTCCCGCAGGAGAAAGCCAAGGAGCTGTCATCTCTAGTCACAGACCTCCTGAAACCAAAACAGGTATCGGTGCATCACTGCACACGAGTCCTGGGGAAAATGGTAGCTTCTTACGAAGCAAAATTCCATTCGGCAGGTTCCATGCAAGAACCTTTCAGTGGGACCTCTTGGACAAGTGGTCGGGATCGCATCTTCAGATGCATCGGCTGATAACCCGGTCTCCAAGGACCAGGGTATCTCTACTGTGGTGGCTGCAGAGTGCTCATCTTCAAGAGGGCCGCAGATTCGGCAAACAGGACTGGGTCCTGGTAACCACGGATGCCAGCCTTCGAGGCTGGGGGGCAGTCACACAGGGAAGAAATTTCCAAGGACTTTGGTCAAGTCAGGAGTCGTCCCTACACATACATATTCTGGAACTGAGGGCCATTTACAATGCCCTAAGTCTGGCAAGGCCTCTGCTTCAAAACCAGCCGGTACTGATCCAATCAGACAACATCACGGCAGTCGCCCTTGTAAACCGACAGGGCGGCACAAGAAGCAGGATGGCGATGGCAGAAACCACAAAGATTCTCCGATGGGCGGAGAATCACGTCTTAGCACTGTCAGCAGTGTTCATTCCGGGAGTGGACAACTGGGAAGCAGACTTCCTCAGCAGACACGACCTACACCCGGGAGAGTGGGGACTTCATCCAGAAGTCTTCCAACTGTTGGTAAACCGTTGGGAAAGGCCACAGGTGGACATGATGGCGTCCCGCCTAAACAAAAAACTAGATATTGCGCCAGGTCAAGGGACCCTCAGGCAATAGCTGTGGACGCTCTAGTGACACCGTGGGTGTACCAGTCGGTTTATGTATTCCCTCCTCTGCCTCTCATACCAAAGGTACTGAGAATAATAAGAAAACGAGGAGTAAGAACGATACTCGTGGTTCCGGATGGGCCAAGAAGAGCTTGGTACCCAGAACTTCAAGAAATGATATCAGAGGACCCATGGCCTCTACCGCTCAGACAGGATCTGCTACAGCAGGGGCCCTGTCTGTTCCAAGACTTACCGCGGCTGCGTTTGACGGCATGGCGGTTGAATTCCGGATCCTAAAGGAAAAAGGCATTCCGGAGGAAGTCATTCCTACGCTGATAAAAGCCAGGAAAGAAGTAATCGCAAACCATTATCACCGTAATTGGCGAAAATATGTTGCGTGGTGTGAGGCCAGGAAGGCCCCAACAGAGGAATTTCAGCTGGGTCGTTTTCTGCACTTCCTACAGTCAGGAGTGACTATGGGCCTAAACTTGGGTTCCATTAAGGTCCAGATTTCGGCTCTGTCGATTTTCTTCCAGAAAGAACTGGCTTCACTGCCTGGAGTTCAGACATTTGTAAAGGGAGTGCTACATAGTCAGCCCCCTTTTGTGCCTCCTGTGGCACCTTGGGATCTCAACGTGGTGTTGAGTTTCCTAAAATCACATTGGTTTGAGCCACTTAAAACTGTGGATTTAAGATATCTCACGTGGAAAGTGGTCATGTTATTGGCCTTGGCTTCGGCCAGACGTGTGTCAGAATTGGCGGCTTTGTCATGTAAAAGCCCTTATCTGATTTTCCATATGGATAGGGCAGAATTGAGGACTCGTCCCCAGTTTCTCCCTAAGGTGGTATCAGCTTTTCACTTAAACCAACCTATTGTAGTGCCTGCGGCTACTAGGGACTTGGAAGATTCCAAGTTACTGGACGTAGTCAGGGCCTTAAAAATTTATATTTCCAGGAAGGCTGGAGTCAGGAAAACTGACTCGCTTTTTATCCTGTAGGCACCCAACAAAATGTAGGTGCTCCTGCTTCAAAGCAGACTATTGCTCGCTGAATTTGTAGCACAATTCAGCTGGAGCATTCTGCGGCTGGATTGCCGCATCCTAAATCAGTAAAAGCCCATTCCACGAGGAAAGTGGGTTCATCTTGGGCGGCTGCCTGAGGGGTCTCGGCTTTATAACTTTGCCGAGCTGCAACTTGGTCAGGGGCAAACACGTTTGCAAAATTCTACAAATTTGATACCCTGGCTGAGGAGGACCTTGAGTTCTCTCATTCGGTGCTGCAGAGTCATCGGCACTCTCCCGCCCGTTTGGGAGCTTTGGTATAATCCCCATGGTCCTTACGGAGTTCCCAGCATCCACTAGGACGTCAGAGAAAATAAGATTTTACTCACCGGTAAATCTATTTCTCGTAGTCCGTAGTGAATGCTGGGCGCCCATCCCAAGTGCGGATTGTCTGCAATACTTGTATGTAGTTATTGCCTAACTAAGGGTTATTGTTGAGCCATCTGTTGAGAGGCTCAGTTATATTTCATACTGTTAACTGGGTATAGTATCACAAGTTATACGGTGTGATTGGTGTGGCTGGTATGAGTCTTACCCGGGATTCAAAATCCTTCCTTATTGTGTCAGCTCTTCCGGGCACAGTATCCTAACTGAGGCTTGGAGGAGGGTCATAGTGGGAGGAGCCAGTGCACACCAGGTAGTCTAAAAGCTTTCTTTTAGTTGTGCCCAGTCTCCTGCGGAGCCGCTATTCCCCATGGTCCTTACGGAGTTCCCAGCATCCACTACGGACTACGAGAAATAGATTTACCGGTGAGTAAAATCTTATTTTTCTCCCCCTCGGCGCCGGCAGCATAAAGCTTCCTCTCCCCCTCGGCGCCGTCATCACAAAACCTCCTCTCCCCCCTCCCCTCCCCTCTGTGACATTCAGTGGCCGGGAGGGAGCCAAAGTGGGTGGAGCTAGATGGGAGTAAGGGGCGGAGCTACACGGGACCATGCTGCAGCAGGAGGATGAGCTGCTACAGCTTCGGCCAGCCAGACTTCATTAGATAAGTGTCTGGAAAGAGAGAGTGTGTGTGTGTGTGTGTGTGTGTGTGTGTGTGTGTGTGTATATATACAGTGTCTGTGTATACTGTATATTATATGTGTGACTGTGTATGTGTGTAATGTATGTACAGTATGTGTGTGTGTGTGTGTGTGTGTTTGTATATATATATGTGTTGTGTGTGTGTGTGTGTGTGTGTGTGTGTGTGTGTGTGTGTGTGTGTGTATATATACAGTGTCTGTGTATACTGTATATTATATGTGTGACTGTGTATGTGTGTAATGTATGTACAGTATGTGTGTGTGTGTGTGTGTGTGTGTGTGTGTGTGTGTGTGTGTGTGTGTGATATATATATGTGTTGTGTGTGTGTGTGTGTGTGTGTGTGTGTGTGTGTGTGTGTATGTGTGACTGCTGCATAATGTTTGTAAGCGTCACTGGTACAGAGGGCATAATGTGTGTAAGCGGTACTGGTAGAGGGGGCATTACGTGTGTAAGCGTCACTGGTACAGGGGGCGTTACGTGTCTAATCGGCACTGGTACAGAGGGCGTTACGTGTGTAAGCATCACTGCTACAGGGGGTGTTACTTGTGTAGGCGTCACTGATACAGGGCGGTGTGACATGTGTAAGCGTCACTGGTTCAGGGGGCATTACATGTGTAAGTGTCTCTACTACAGTGGTCATTATGTGCGCTGTGCGTTTGTAAAGTATGCAAGGAGGCAAATTTATAGTTTGCAGGGGGGCGCCGAACACTCTAGCAACGGCCCTGACTGCACACCCACTACACTGCACAGCACTGTCACCTTTTACATTGATTCAGCGTCCATACATTACCCTTCAGTGATATCACCCTCTCTATCCGTTACATTAGCCATTTCGGGGCTTCCAGGCCGGCAGCCCAGGTGCTGTGTTGCGGAGTCAGGGCCTCTGGGGATCTGGGTGCGGCTGTGGCGGGGAGGCACTTCTGTGACATCACACGCAGAGGAGGCTCCGGGGCTCAGAGAGTATGCGGCGCAGGGAGGCCTATGAAAGTCTTCCGCTGCGCTGCTTTCATACACATCTATGCCGGTGGCCGCAGCAGCTTTTGTTCCACCTGCGGCGCGGCTAGGGAGTGGGGATTGTTGATGCCGGAGGGGGCAGGTGGACTGGCAGCAAGACATTGGTGGTCATTCCGAGTTGATCGCTCGCTAGCAGTTTTTAGCAGCCGTGCAAGCGCTATGCCGCTGCCCACTGAGAGTGTATTTTAGCTTAGCAGAAGTGCGAACGAAGGGATCAGAGAGCGGGTACAAAAAAATTTTGTGCAGTTTCAGAGTAGCTTCAGACCTTCTCGGCACTTGCGATCACTTCAGACCATTCAGTTCCTGATTTGACGTCATGAACACGCCCTGCGTTCGCCCAGCCACGCCTGCGTTTTTCCAAACACTCCCTGAAAATGGTCAGTTGACACCCAGAAACGCCCTCTTCCTGTCAATCACTCTGCGGCTGCCTGTGCGACTGAAAAGCGTCGCTAGACCCTGTCTAAAACTACATTGTTCGTTGTAATAGTACACCGCACGTGCACATTGCGCTGCATGCACAGAAGTGTCGAGTTTTTGCCTGATTGCTGCACAGCGAACGAATGCAGTTAGTGATCAACTTGGAATGACCGACATAGCAGAGGAGTAACTCTGGGAGGCAACGGAGTCATCTGCCGCCGGGCTCCTGCTCTAAAGGGGGCACCTCTCCTCCCATTCTGTGACACCATTGAATTAAGTTGATAGCTGCTACTATCTTATCAGTGGCCAACTTCCTCACTGGTCCCTGCACCTTACAAATCACACTCTTTTTATTATATTTTATGTACACATTTTACAAGTGTCATACCCGGGATTAGAAACCATGACCTATTACACTGGAAGCAGACACCTTACTGATGAAGCTACTTGCGCCTGTATAGGGAATATGAGAATTCTGACTATATGAAGTTACTTCTCTGACAATTACACGTAACTTCATATAGTTAGAATTTTCATGCTTCCTGTGCAGGAGCAAATAGCTCCATTAGTAAAGTGCCTGCGGTCAGTGAAACAGGTTATGGGTTCTAATCCTGGGTATGATTACTAAGAAATGTGTGATTTAAAATAAAAGACTATGAAATGTGTATATATACAGTATATACACTTTTTTTTCAGAACACTCCACACACACACTTACTTATCTAAATATTAGGGGGGCACCAATATTTATCTCGCCTCCGGGCTACTGAGACGAACTTACGCCACTGCCCCATAGGACGCTGCAGTAAAAGGATTTTTTTCCCCCATATCTGCAGTGCAGAGACTTGCTGCAGATGCAGTGGCATACCCTCCAGCTGCACCTTTTTGGCAGGTACAGTCCCTTTTTTTATGGTCTGCACCGTTTTTTGACTCTCCAAGCTTCCATTGAAAGTATAGGAAAGGGGGCGTGGCCACGCCGCAGTACCCGTGGCCACGCCCCCTTTTCGAATGTGCATCAATGTTTACGTGTACATTGTTGGAGGGTGTGTTGCTGCAGATGCAGTGGGACTATTTTGGGGTGAGGAGCTGGAGATGCAGCTCCATCAGTCCCATTGCTAATCCTGCTCTGTGAAAACACAGCAACCAAAGGGCAGAGCCTCCCATTGGATGTAACCTGTGTGGGAGGGCGTTTCTCGCCCAATCAGCTGTGGACTGGGTGTGATAGACCTGCCACTAACCCAATGAGAGCTCCTAGCCATGCCCAGTGTTAGAGACCCAGGCACAGAATCACAGGGCTATTATATAGGAGATATTTCCCGTTCACAATTTACTTCAGATGTTCCTGATAGGACTGTAGCATTTCCTTAGCTACTTATGATATGAAAGTAAAATAACCAACATAACAGCGGTTTAAAAACATCTCCTGCACTTAATCTGCCCTTGAACTGTGACCTTATTGGCTTTATGTCCATTTATAATTAGTTTAAAGGGGGAAAAAATCACAACAACAAGCCAATCATTCCAAACCGGTTTCTTATTTTACACACAATCCATTTTATTCCATTTTGCTTAACATGCTAAAGTTATTAAGCACTTTGGCCGGTATCCCAGGATCTTGTTCATAAATGCATTTGTGTAGATCATTCTGTCGGTACAAAATGGACTTGATACTTTGAGGTCCAAACTGTGGTGTGGTAGACTGATAACTTTATGATTAAGTTTACTCCAAATGACATAAGTCTTAACTGCAATTACAAAAAAATTAAGTATATTTTAATGAGGTCTATTATAATGCCAGTGCAGTGCAAGAGGTGTTACTGTCTCCTGACTCGCAGTGGTGCAAGCAGAGAATTTTTCTTAGTGGTACTGATAGTAAAAATGGGCGTGGTCACGTGTCATGAGGGGGCTTGGTCACACGAAACTAGGAGAGTGGCTACATGACAATAGGGGCATGGCCACATTATGCCAAACACCGCAATGCCCCTTACACATTATGCCAAACACCATAATGCCCCTTACACATTATGCCACACACCGTAATGCCTCTTACACATTATGCCACACACCGTAACACCCATTACACATTATGCCACACACTGTAATGCCCATTAAACATTATATCACACACCGTAATGCTTATTACATACAGTATTATGCCACACACAGTTATGCCACTAACACCATTTTATGTCCCACACACAAAAATGCCCCAGTGGTGGGCTGGTGGTACTGAGTACCACTACCATATTTCTTAATGGTACTCCGTAATGGTGCTCCTGAGACATCTTTCAGTTGTTACACCTACTGTATGTCTGTCTTACCATAAACAACTGAACCATTGTGGTTTGGTCCATTTTTACCCTTATTTTCCTCCTGGAAGGTTGGAAGGTATGGTTACACACAGAATAGACTGTAACATTGGCATTAATTATGAGAGGAACTATATTTGCACAATATGATGGGTGAACCGCTTCAGATACAGGCATGGACCATGTGTAGAGTGGGATACACAATGATCAGATAAGCACTATGACAATACATTGGTTTCAGAAAACACTGGATAGGCCAAGAACACAGCAGGATAGTGAATGTTCTGTATATACAGCATTGCTAAGGCTGTTATGCTTTTTTCTTAGCGGGCAGAGCCGGCTCCAGGCATGTTCGAATCGAGCGGACGCGCAGGGCGTCACCCTTAATGGGTGCCGCACACTGGTGCTGCCATATTGCAGCCTGGATCCGCCCCTGTCTGGTAGCCTGCAGCAGCTATCCGTCCTGGCCCACCTCCTATCTGTTAGGGGGAGTGCTGTAGGCAGTCCTATGCTAAACTGATCTGTGCACGCTGTGCGGCGCCGGCGTCTGACGTCAGATGCCGGCGCCGCACAGCGCGCATATCGTGCACAGAGTAGTTCAGCCTACTCCACCCTGTGGGGTCATTTATGTATGTGGCACTGTGGGGGCATTTATGTATGTGGCACTGTGGGGGCATTTATGTATGTGGCACTGTGGGGGCATTTATGTATCTGGCACTGTGGGGGCATTTATGTATGTGGCACTGTGGGGGCATTTATGTATCTGGCACTGTGGGGGCATTTATGTATGTGTCACTGTGGGCATTTATGTATCTGGCACTGGGGGCATATATGTATCTGGAACTGTGGGGACATGTGTATCTGACACTGCTGGGGAGCATATCATGTGTAGCTGGCACTGCTGGGGAGCATATCATGTATAGCTAGCACTGCTGGAGGGCATATCATGTGTAGCTGGCATGGCTGGGGAGCATATCATGTTGTGTTCCGGCTAGGCATCTTTCACAGGGCGCTGCGCCCTGCCCCTTTTTACACTGCTGAATTCTGCCCTGCTCTTTTGTGTGCGCCCTGCCACCCTGGCGTTTACTACTGACCACCGGGCCCCGCCGCGACGCCGGACCCAGCATTGCACCAGCAGACCCAGCAGTGCTGACACAGCACACTGTGTCCCTGCATTAAAGTCCACCACGCCCCGCCCGTTGCTGTCAGCCGCCGCTGTCTCATCCTTGCTGCGCTGAGACGGTGACTGACAGCAGCTCCCCCTCCTCTGTGTTCAGACTACAGGTCTGCTGATGATCTGATGAAACAGGAGGGCTGGGTTTGCCTCTCCCACCAAGGCAAACCCAGCCCTCCTGTGTGTATGAATCTTTAAAAGGAGATCTTTAAAAGGTGTCTCAGTGCAATACCTGGCACAATGTATCTCAGTGCTCTACCTGGCGCAATGTGTCTCAGTGCTCTACCTGGCGCAATGTGTATAACGTGCTCTGCCTGGCGCAAAGTGTATAACGTGCTCTGCCTGGCGCAATATATATAACGTGCTCTCTCTTTCGCAGTGTGTATAGAAGGTTCTACCTGGTGCAATGTGTATTAGCTGCACCACTGTGTGGTGTAATGTGAATTGCCACTATTATGTGGCAACGCCATTCCCCAGAGAGCAACGCCCCTACATTTTTGATGCGCGCCGAAGGCGCGCACTGTCCATGCTTTAGCATGTAGGAAGGGGAGCACCAAGCATTACAGTATGTACATAATTTTGCCCTTCTAATTTAAAAATGTGCCCTCTCGTATGAAAAATGTGCCCTCCCCGTGATTAGCACTATGCCCTAAAATAATCCTAGAGTGAACACTATCATGTGTAGCTGGCACTGCTGGGGAGGCATGTCATGTGTAGCTGGCACTGCTAGGGGGCATGTTATGTGTAGCTGGCACTGCTGGGGGGCATGTCATGTCTATCTGGCACTGCTGGGGGGCATATCATGTGTATCTGGCACTATACTGTAGACATTAGGTGTATCTGGCACTATACTGGAGACATTATGTGTATCTGGTACTATACTGGGGACATTATGTGTAAGGAACACTACTGTGGCTGTTATGTGTAAGGCTGCTAATTGTGTGTGTAGAGGGGGTGTGAAAATATATTTATTTATAGTTTGATAATATGAAGTTGCGAGGCCACGCCCATTTCTCCATGGGGGGGGGGGCTTTGAAATTTTCTTGCTCAGGGTTCCAGTAAACCTGTAGCTGGCCCTGATAGTGGGCAATTGGTCTCTATTTTAAGTCCATCATTCCATGTGATTGCAGCACAGGTGAAGCTCTTCCAATAAGAAAACACAGATGTAAAATAAAGCACACAGGTGACTGGTCCATTATAGAGAAAAGTAAGGAATGCTACGTGAGTTATGCTAATAACAGGACTGCTGAGAGCTCCCCCATAGAGGGTGTGTGATAAAGGGGCTTGGCCATACAAGGAGGATGCTGTTAACAGTGGTTGGGGGCGTGCACTTCGAATCTGCTGTTCAGTGTAGCCCTGCACAATGCACATTTCATACCATGTACAGTTTGATCATTTCCAGATCGCAGATCATCTTAGAACATAAAGCATATGCATTTTTGTGTGCAATAATATTCCAACATCTCTGCTTCTTATCAGCTCTGTGTTCCTGCTCATCGCTTGCTATGTATGTATTCCATCCAACATGTTTTCTGTGACTTTGTGATCTTAGTTATATCCCAAATACATTGAGTGACAAAATTGAACAAATTATGCAGCAATCCATTATTGTCCAATCCCTTGCATTATGGCCCTCATTCCGAGATGATCGCTCGCTAGCTACATTTAGCAGCCGTGCAAACGCATAGTCGCCACCCACAGGGGAGTGTATTTTCGCTTTGCAAGTGTGCGAACGGATTTGCAGGCGAGCTCTGCAAAAACATTTTGTGCAGCTTCTGAGTCAGTCTGGACTTACTCAGCCGCTGTGATCACTTCAGCCTGTTCGTGTCCGGAATTGACGTCAGACACCCGCCCTGCAAACGCCTGGACACGCCTGCGTTTCTCCAACCAATCCCGGAAAACGGTCAGTTGACACCCACAAACGCCTTCTTCCTGTCAATCTCCTTGTGAACGCCCGTGCGAATGGAATCGTCGTAGAAGGCATCGCTGGGTAACGAACCGCTGTGTACTCGTACAACGTGCCTGCGCATTGCGGTGCATACGCATGCTCAGATTCGCCCCGTTCTGCCATGATCGCTGTGCTGTGAAAATCCATAGCGAGCGATCAACTCGGAATGACCCCCTATATGTATTACTCCTTTCCCTCCAGGTCTGCTGCATCTGACCAGAATTACCCCGTAGACACCTGCCCATTGATCTCCTTACAAGAATATTTAATGTTTCCCATTTGTGAAAGCATAATTGATGTTATGAAATAAAGATGACATTTATCAGGAACTAAAGGATGTTTAGGAACTAGTGTTTTATGGAGCTCACAATACCACCTATTGGGCGGGATGTACTAAGCGGAAAATGCGGTAAACTCCCTGTTTACCGCATTTTCCTGATGTACTAACCCCTGCCTGGCAGGACAGCGCCGCGTCGGGGTACGCCAGATTTAGGCGTACGTCCCTAGAAGCCTATGGGCTTCTCTCCGCGGCGCTGTGTGAGGGATCCGATCGGATCCCTCCCAGCGTGCCCTGCGGCCGCCCCCGTCACCCCGCGCATGCGCAGACTGACTCCTGAGGCCGAATCCCGGAAGTCAGGCTGCCGCTGCGCATCGCGGAGGACAGCTCTTATCGGAAGAGCTGTCCTCCGCAATGCTGATCGCATATGTTAATACATATGCGATCAGCATCGTGGCGCAGGGCGGCGATGGGCGGCGATGTACATTAGTACATCCCGCCCATTATTTATTACAGATCTTGCAGGGATTATGCACCCACAACCATATTAGGTGTACAACGAGGGCCACCTCCTAAGACTCTGCTGGTGGCTCCATCGTCCCTGAGCAATAACAGACATCCACGTGAGCGAAGCCACAGACAAACACTAGTGTGTGTGTATGTATATATATATATATATATATATATATATATAAACAATAAAATAGTGATTGCACTAATCCAACCAGTCCATATATAAATAGGGAATAATTAGTGCTCCTGAAGATCCTTATTAGTAATGTCTGGTAGTCCTCTGCAGCCTCCTCTCAGAAATAGCCGTAACACGGGCTCAGTGTAGCATACAGTATGTGAAAAGAGCAAATGAGGGGCGCAAGGTATCAGTGAGATTATACAACACTTGTTTTAATAACAGCACATATATACAGAGGCGGATCCAGAAGAAAATGACAGGGGGGGCACCATGGAAGGGGCAAGTACATTTGCGTGCGCCTTCGGCGCATGTGCTCCCAGAAAAGGGGTGTTTCCCCGCTACAAGGGGTGTGGCCTCACAGGACAGGGAGAGAGTGAGAGCACACATCTCTCCCCCCGCTCAGCACAGCGAGATGTGTGCTGAGCATGCGGGGGGAGCGGGGCGCTCATTTCACCCAGCGGGTGAAGTGAGCGACCCGCTACATTGGCCTGCATGCAGGCCAATCTAGCACCAGCGATAGCGATGTACGGGACTGCGCATCGCTATCGCTGTGAGGGGTACACACGGAGAGATCACTGCTTAAAATCTAAGCAATCTAGTCAGATTGCTTAGATTTTAAGCAGCAATCGCACCGTGAGTACCCCGCTTTACAGTAGGTGACAGGAGAGTGACTATCAGTTGGTGACAGCTAATGGTTGATGGAGAGTGACTGGCAGTGCACACCTCCCAACTATCCCGATTTTCGCGGGACAGTCCCGTTTTTTGGGGACTGTCCCGCAGTCCCACCCGCGGGCAGCAGTCTCCCGTGGTGGGGGGGGCAGTTGGGAGTCTCTGTGTCTCGCTGCCCTGCTTAGCAGAGCAGCGGTGAATAGATGCTGCGCCACGCCCCTTTTTTGGGAGCGCGCGCAGCGAAGCCACGCGTGTGTCCCTCTTTAGAAAACGTAGAAGTTGGGAGGTATGGGCAGTGGGTGACAGGCAGTGGGAGACAGGGTGACTGGGAGAACGTGACTGGTAGTGTGTGACTGGGTATAGAGTGACTGGCAGTGGGTGACAGGGAGAGTAACTGGCAGTGGGTGACGGGGAGGGTGACAGGGAGAGGGTGACTAACCGGCAGTAGGTGACAGGGAGAGGATGCCAGGGATACTGGCAGTAGGTGACAGGGAGAGGATGACATCTGAGTCAGTGTGATGTGGGCCCCTATGACACACATATAAGTTGGGAGGGAAAGGGGCACAGGTTAAAAAAAAAAAAGATTTCATTTTTTTAAACAAAAAAATTTCTATTGTCATCATGCATAATATACCACCTACACATAAAAAAACACACACATCTCACTGACTCACTCACCTTCCCTAGCATATCGCAGGCAGATCCCTCTAGCCAGAGTTCTATTATGCACAATGACGGTAGAGATGAGCGCCTGAAATTTTTCGGGTTTTGTGTTTTGGTTTTGGGTTCGGTTCCGCGGCCGTGTTTTGGGTTCGAACGCGTTTTGGCAAAACCTCACCGAATTATTTTTGTCGGATTCGGGTGTGTTTTGGATTCGGGTGTTTTTTTCCAAAAACACTAAAAAACAGCTTAAATCATAGAATTTGGGGGTCATTTTGATCCCAAAGTATTATTAACCTCAAAAACCATAATTTACACTCATTTTCAGTCTATTCTGAATACCTCACACCTCACAATATTATTTTTAGTCCTAAAATTTGCACCGAGGTCGCTGTGTGAGTAAGATAAGCGACCCTAGTGGCCGACACAAACACCGGGCCCATCTAGGAGTGGCACTGCAGTGTCACGCAGGATGTCCCTTCCAAAAAACCCTCCCCAAACAGCACATGACGCAAAGAAAAAAAGAGGCGCAATGAGGTAGCTGTGTGAGTAAGATTAGCGACCCTAGTGGCCGACACAAACACCGGGCCCATCTAGGAGTGGCACTGCAGTGTCACGCAGGATGGCCCTTCCAAAAAACCCTCCCCAAACAGCACATGACGCAAAGAAAAAAAGAGGCGCAATGAGGTAGCTGACTGTGTGAGTAAGATTAGCGACCCTAGTGGCCGACACAAACACCGGGCCCATCTAGGAGTGGCACTGCAGTGTCACGCAGGATGGCCCTTCCAAAAAACCCTCCCCAAACAGCACATGACGCAAAGAAAAAAAGAGGCGCAATGAGGTAGCTGACTGTGTGAGTAAGATTAGCGACCCTAGTGGCCGACACAAACACCGGGCCCATCTAGGAGTGGCACTGCAGTGTCACGCAGGATGTCCCTTCCAAAAAACCCTCCCCAAACAGCACATGACGCAAAGAAAAAAAGAGGCGCAATGAGGTAGCTGTGTGAGTAAGATTAGCGACCCTAGTGGCCGACACAAACACCGGGCCCATCTAGGAGTGGCACTGCAGTGTCACGCAGGATGTCCCTTCCAAAAAACCCTCCCCAAACAGCACATGACGCAAAGAAAAAAAGAGGCGCAATGAGGTAGCTGTGTGAGTAAGATTAGCGACCCTAGTGGCCGACACAAACACCGGGCCCATCTAGGAGTGGCACTGCAGTGTCACGCAGGATGTCCCTTCCAAAAAACCCTCCCCAAACAGCACATGACGCAAAGAAAAAAAGAGGCGCAATGAGGTAGCTGACTGTGTGAGTAAGATTAGCGACCCTAGTGGCCGACACAAACACCGGGCCCATTTAGGAGTGGCACTGCAGTGTCACGCAGGATGTCCCTTCCAAAAAACCCTCCCCAATCAGCACATGATGCAAAGAAAAAGAAAAGAAAAAAGAGGTGCAAGATGGAATTATCCTTGGGCCCTCCCACCCACCCTTATGTTGTATAAACAAAACAGGACATGCACACTTTAACCAACCCATCATTTCAGTGACAGGGTCTGCCACACGACTGTGACTGATATGACGGGTTGGTTTGGACCCCCCCCAAAAAAGAAGCAATTAATCTCTCCTTGCACAAACTGGCTCTACAGAGGCAAGATGTCCACCTCATCTTCACCCTCCGATATATCACCGTGTACATCCCCCTCCTCACAGATTATCAATTCGTCCCCACTGGAATCCACCATCTCAGCTCCCTGTGTACTTTGTGGAGGCAATTGCTGCTGGTCAATGTCTCCGCGGAGGAATTGATTATAATTCATTTTAATGAACATCATCTTCTCCACATTTTCTGGATGTAACCTCGTACGCCGATTGCTGACAAGGTGAGCGGCGGCACTAAACACTCTTTCGGAGTACACACTTGTGGGAGGGCAACTTAGGTAGAATAAAGCCAGTTTGTGCAAGGGCCTCCAAATTGCCTCTTTTTCCTGCCAGTATAAGTACGGACTGTGTGACGTGCCTACTTGGATGCGGTCACTCATATAATCCTCCACCATTCTATCAATGTTGAGAGAATCATATGCAGTGACAGTAGACGACATGTCCGTAATCGTTGTCAGGTCCTTCAGTCCGGACCAGATGTCAGCATCAGCAGTCGCTCCAGACTGCCCTGCATCACCGCCAGCGGGTGGGCTCGGAATTCTGAGCCTTTTCCTCGCACCCCCAGTTGCGGGAGAATGTGAAGGAGGAGATGTTGACAGGTCGCGTTCCGCTTGACTTGACAATTTTGTCACCAGCAGGTCTTTCAACCCCAGCAGACCTGTGTCTGCCGGAAAGAGAGATCCAAGGTAGGCTTTAAATCTAGGATCGAGCACGGTGGCCAAAATGTAGTGCTCTGATTTCAACAGATTGACCACCCGTGAATCCTTGTTAAGCGAATTAAGGGCTGCATCCACAAGTCCCACATGCCTAGCGGAATCGCTCCCTTTTAGCTCCTTCTTCAATGCCTCCAGCTTCTTCTGCAAAAGCCTGATGAGGGGAATGACCTGACTCAGGCTGGCAGTGTCTGAACTGACTTCACGTGTGGCAAGTTCAAAGGGCATCAGAACCTTGCACAACGTTGAAATCATTCTCCACTGCACTTGAGACAGGTGCATTCCATCTCCTATATCGTGCTCAATTGTATAGGCTTGAATGGCCTTTTGCTGCTCCTCCAACCTCTGAAGCATATAGAGGGTTGAATTCCACCTCGTTACCACTTCTTGCTTCAGATGATGGCAGGGCAGGTTCAGTAGTTTTTGGTGGTGCTCCAGTCTTCTGTACGTGGTGCCTGTACGCCGAAAGTGTCCCGCAATTTTTCTGGCCACCGACAGCATCTCTTGCACGCCCCTGTCGTTTTTAAAAAAATTCTGCACCACCAAATTCAAGGTATGTGCAAAACATGGGACGTGCTGGAATTTGCCCATATTTAATGCACACACAATATTGCTGGCGTTGTCCGATGCCACAAATCCACAGGAGAGTCCAATTGGGGTAAGCCATTCCGCGATGATCTTCCTCAGTTGCCGTAAGAGGTTTTCAGCTGTGTGCGTATTCTGGAAAGCGGTGATACAAAGCGTAGCCTGCCTAGGAAAGAGTTGGCGTTTGCGAGATGCTGCTACTGGTGCCGCCGCTGCTGTTCTTGCGGCGGGAGTCCATACATCTACCCAGTGGGCTGTCACAGTCATATAGTCCTGACCCTGCCCTGCTCCACTTGTCCACATGTCCGTGGTTAAGTGGACATTGGGTACAACTGCATTTTTTAGGAGACTGGTGAGTCTTTTTCTGACGTCCGTGTACATTCTCGGTATCGCCTGCCTAGAGAAGTGGAACCTAGATGGTATTTGGTAACGGGGGCACACTGCCTCAATAAATTGTCTAGTTCCCTGTGAACTAACGGCGGATACCGGACGCACGTCTAACACCAACATAGTTGTCAAGGACTCAGTTATCCGCTTTGCAGTAGGATGACTGCTGTGATATTTCATCTTCCTCGCAAAGGACTGTTGAACAGTCAATTGCTTACTGGAAGTAGTACAAGTGGGCTTACGACTTCCCCTCTGGGATGACCATCGACTCCCAGCGGCAACAACAGCAGCGCCAGCAGCAGTAGGCGTTACACGCAAGGATGCATCGGAGGAATCCCAGGCAGGAGAGGACTCGTCAGACTTGCCAGTGACATGGCCTGCAGGACTATTGGCATTCCTGGGGAAGGAGGAAATTGACACTGAGGGAGTTGGTGGGGTGGTTTGCGTGAGCTTGGTTACAAGAGGAAGGGATTTACTGGTCAGTGGACTGCTTCCGCTGTCACCCAAAGTTTTTGAACTTGTCACTGACTTATTATGAATGCGCTGCAGGTGACGTATAAGGGAGGATGTTCCGAGGTGGTTAACGTCCTTACCCCTACTTATTACAGCTTGACAAAGGGAACACACGGCTTGACACCTGTTGTCCGCATTTCTGGTGAAATACCTCCACACCGAAGAGCTGATTTTTTTGGTATTTTCACCTGGCATGTCAACGGCCATATTCCTCCCACGGACAACAGGTGTCTCCCCGGGTGCCTGACTTAAACAAACCACCTCACCATCAGAATCCTCCTGGTCAATTTCCTCCCCAGCGCCAGCAACACCCATATCCTCCTCATCCTGGTGTACTTCAACACTGACATCTTCAATCTGACTATCAGGAACTGGACTGCGGGTGCTCCTTCCAGCACTTGCAGGGGGCGTGCAAATGGTGGAAGGCGCATGCTCTTCACGTCCAGTGTTGGGAAGGTCAGGCATCGCAACCGACACAATTGGACTCTCCTTGTGGATTTGGGATTTCAAAGAACGCACAGTTCTTTGCGGTGCTTTTGCCAGCTTGAGTCTTTTCATTTTTCTAGCGAGAGGCTGAGTGCTTCCATCCTCATGTGAAGCTGAACCACTAGCCATGAACATAGGCCAGGGCCTCAGCCGTTCCTTGCCACTCCGTGTGGTAAATGGCATATTGGCAAGTTTACGCTTCTCCTCCGACAATTTTATTTTAGGTTTTGGAGTCCTTTTTTTACTGATATTTGGTGTTTTGGTTTTGACATGCTCTGTACTATGCCATTGGGCATCGGCCTTGGCAGACGACGTTGCTGGCATTTCATCGTCTCGGCCATGACTAGTGGCAGCAGCTTCAGCACGAGGTGGAAGTGGATCTTGATCTTTCCCTAATTTTGGAACCTCAACATTTTTGTTCTCCATATTTTAATAGGCACAACTAAAAGGCACCTCAGGTAAACAATGCAGATGGATGGATTGGATACTAGTATACAATTATGGACGGGCTGCCGAGTGCCGACACAGAGGTAGCCACAGCCGTGAACTACCGCACTGTACTGTGTCTGCTGCTAATATATAGACTGGTTGATAAAGAGATAGTATACTCGTAACTAGTATGTATGTATAAAGAAAGAAAAAAAAACCACGGTTAGGTCACTGGTATATACAATTATGGACGGGCTGCCGAGTGCCGACACAGAGGTAGCCACAGCCGTGAACTACCGCACTGTACTGTGTCTGCTGCTAATATATAGACTGGTTGATAAAGAGATAGTATACTCGTAACTAGTATGTATGTATAAAGAAAGAAAAAAAAACCACGGTTAGGTCACTGGTATATACAATTATGGACGGGCTGCCGAGTGCCGACACAGAGGTAGCCACAGCCGTGAACTACCGCACTGTACTGTGTCTGCTGCTAATATATAGACTGGTTGATAAAGAGATAGTATACTCGTAACTAGTATGTATGTATAAAGAAAGAAAAAAAAACCACGGTTAGGTCACTGGTATATACAATTATGGACGGGCTGCCGAGTGCCGACACAGAGGTAGCCACAGCCGTGAACTACCGCACTGTACTGTGTCTGCTGCTAATATATAGACTGGTTGATAAAGAGATAGTATACTCGTAACTAGTATGTATGTATAAAGAAAGAAAAAAAAACCACGGTTAGGTGGTATATACAATTATGGACGGGCTGCCGAGTGCCGACACAGAGGTAGCCACAGCCGTGAACTACCGCACTGTACTGTGTCTGCTGCTAATATATAGACTGGTTGATAAAGAGATAGTATACTCGTAACTAGTATGTATGTATAAAGAAAGAAAAAAAAAACACGGTTAGGTCACTGGTATATACAATTATGGACGGGCTGCCGAGTGCCGACACAGAGGTAGCCACAGCCGTGAACTACCGCACTGTACACTGGTTGATAAAGAGATAGTAGTATACTCGTAACAACTAGTATGACGACGGTATAAAGAATGAAAAAAAAACCACGGTTAGGTGGTATATAATACAATTATGGTTGGACGGACTGCCTGCCGAGTGCCGACACAGAGGTAGCCACAGCCGTGAACTACCGCACTGTACACTGGTTGATAAAGAGATAGTAGTATACTCGTAACAACTAGTATGACGACGGTATAAAGAATGAAAAAAAAACCACGGTTAGGTGGTATATAATACAATTATGGTTGGACGGACTGCCTGCCGAGTGCCGACACAGAGGTAGCCACAGCCGTGAACTACCGCACTGTACACTGGTTGATAAAGAGATAGTAGTATACTCGTAACAACTAGTATGACGACGGTATAAAGAACGAAAAAAAAACCACGGTTAGGTGGTATATATTATAATACAATTATGGATGGACGGACTGCCTGCCGATTTCCGACACAGAGGTAGCCACAGCCGTGAACTACCGCACTGTACACTGGTTGATAAAGAGATAGTAGTATACTCGTAACAACTAGTATGACGACGGTATAAAGAACGAAAAAAAAACCACGGTTAGGTGGTATATATTATAATACAATTATGGATGGACGGACTGCCTGCCGAGTTCCGACACAGAGGTAGCCACAGCCGTGAACTACCGCACTGTACACTGGTTGATAAAGAGATAGTAGTATACTCGTAACAACTAGTATGACTATGACGACGGTATAAAGAAAGAAAAAAAAAACCACGGTTAGATGGTATATAATACAATTATGGATGGACGGACTGCCTGCCGAGTGCCGACACAGAGGTAGCCACAGCCGTGAACTACCGCACTGTACTGTGTCTGCTGCTAATATAGACTGGTTGATAAAGAGATAGTATACAATACTACTAATATACTGGTGGTCAGGCACTGGTCACCACTAGTCACACTGGCAGTGGCACTCCTGCAGCAAAAGTGTGCACTGTTTAATTTTAATATAATATTATTTATCATGTACTCCTGGCTCCTGCTATAACAACCTGCAGTGCTCCCCAGTCTCCCCCACAATTATAAGCTTTATATACAATACATTGATGTGCAGCACACTGGGCTGAGCAGTGCACACAGACTGAGTCACTGTGTGACTGTGTATCGTTTTTTTCAGGCAGAGAACGGATATATTAAATAAAACAAACAACTGCACTGTCTCTGGTGGTCACTGGTCACTGTGGTCGTCAGTCACTAAACTCTGTCTGCACTCTGCACTCTCTTCTAATCTACAGTATCACAGCAATCTCTCTCTCTCTCTCTCTTCTAAATCTAATCTAAATGGAGAGGACGCCAGCCACGTCCTCTCCCTATCAATCTCAATGCACGTGTGAAAATGGCGGCGACGCGCGGCTCCTTATATAGAATCCGAGTCTCGCGAGAATCCGACAGCGTCATGATGACGTTCGGGCGCGCTCGGGTTAACCGAGCAAGGCGGGAAGATCCGAGTCGCTCGGACCCGTGAAAAAAAAAGTGAAGTTCGTGCGGGTTCGGATTCAAAGAAACCGAACCCGCTCATCTCTAAATGACGGTAGGCTGGGGTGAACAGAGGATAAGTCTCCCCCAGCACTGAGCTCACTCCCACGGTCTCCAGTAATGCTCCACAGTCTACAGCACAGTCCACGGCTCCGGGCACACAACAGCACCCGCTGTATAGTAGCAGCAGGCAGCCGCCGGGTCTCCTGAAACTACCGCGGCTCCATGAGTGGGTTTGCGCACACAGCAAGCACTTCGCTACATCTAACCTACTACATTAGCAGTTTGGTGGCAGCAGACAACTGCCGGCAGAGCAGGATTAAGGCTTTGAGGGGCCCGGGGTACTTAAGACAGGGAGACTCTATGGCAGAGGTTCCCAAACTGTGTGCCGTGGCTCCCTGGGGTGCCGCAGGACACTTGCAGGGGTGCCCTGGGTTGGTGGTCCAGGACCAATTCAAATTATTCATGGGCAATATAATAGGCAAAACCAGTGCTGGTGGCTGCCAGTCATAAAATATGTGGCCAAACAGAGGCAAATCATGTCCCTCACCACACAACTGACCCTAAGGATGACATATAAATGCGATCTACTTAATGTAATATTTAGACATTTTTGGCCTAGGGGCGCCGTGAAAAAAATTCTGATATTTTAGGGCGCCGTGATTCCAAAAAGTTTGGAAACCACTGCCCTATGGTATAAAATTAAGTGTGTGTATATATATACATGTGGTGATGGTCGGCACTCTCAAAGACAAAGTCACCTGGCCCTGGTGCCCTCCTAGGTGTATGCACACCAAACAGTATGAAGCTGGAGACAGGCGGCACTCACGGGACTTGCTCACAAAATACACGGGACAGCACCTGTGAACATCAACGTTTCGATTTTATTAATCGTCTTCAGGATCCTGAAGACGATTAATAAAATCGAAACGTTGATGTTCACGGGTGCTGTCCCGTGTATTTTGTGAGCAAGTCCCGTGAGTGCCGCCTGTCTCCAGCTTCATATATATATATATATATATATATATATATATATACAGTATACAGGGTAAAGGCACTGAGGGGGAGGGTGCTGAGGGGGAGGGTGGGAACAGGAGACAGGAAGGGGGATGGGATGGGTGCTGAGGGGGAGATACAGGGAGGGGGAGGGTGCTGAGGGGGAGATACAGGAAGGAGGAGGGTGCTGAGGGGGAGATACAGGGAGGGGGAGGGTGCTGAGGGGGAGATACAGGGAGGGAGATGGGGAGGGTGCTGAGGGGGAGATACAGGGAGGGGGTGGGTGCTGAGGGGGAGATACAGGGAGGAGGAGGGTGCTGAGGGGGAGATACAGGGAGGGGGAGGGTGCTGAGGGGAAGGGTGCCGAGGGGGATATACAGGGAGGGGGAGGGTGCTGATGGGGAGTGGACTGAGGGGGAGATACATGGAGGGGGAGGAAGCTGAGGGGGAGATACAGGGAGGGGGAGGGGGCTGTGGGGGAGATACAGGGAGGAGGAGGGTGCTGAGGGGGATATACAGGGAGGTGGAGGATGCTGATGGGGAGGGGACTGAGGGGGAGATACATGGAGGGGGAGGAAGCTGAGGGGGAGATACAGGGAGGGGGCTGTGGGGGAGATACAGGGAGGAGGAGGGTGCTGAGGGGGAGATACAGGGAGGGGGGGTGCTGAGGGGGAGATACAGGGGGGGTGCTGAGGGGGAGATACAGGGACATAACTTTGTTTCAGGAAAGAAACAATGAAGGATTCTCTGACAACCTTGCACGCCCCCCGCCCCCTTCTCCCACATTTACTTAACAAATACCTTAAGGCTTTGCCCCACTGGCTGGCATCCTAGGACAGGAGTCAGCGTTTGTGACTCCAGTCCTAACGGTGCTCATAAACAGCAGGTACAGGAGGAGAGAGTGCATAGTGAGTACAAGAGGCGGGCTGGGTACAGGAGGAGAGAGCGGCAGCGCGCGGCGCGGTACAGGAGGAGAGAGCGGCAGCGCACAGCGTGACGTATTGGGTGCCGGGTTGCCATTGGTTACGAGGCAGGAGGAGGTGCAGCGCAGCACTGGCGGCTGACAGTGTGAGTATGACGGCTGTCAGTGGGGAGCATAGCACCACGCCACGGGTCGGTAATAGAAATCCGATCCGTGGCGGGTGGCAGGGGGCCCTTTCAGACGTGGGTCCAGGGTACTTACCCTCAGAGCCCCCCCTTCCTTAATCCGGCTCTGGCCGCCGGGCTTCCTGCGCTGGGACTAGCGCCCGCTGGCTCTATCTGTGGCCGATTAAAAAAAAAAACAACTGCCACAAATGACAGGGGGGGCACGGGCCCGAGTGCCCCTCCCCTGGCTTCGCCACTGCATATATACATACTTTGGGGTTTCAGTAAAGCGACTTAATGGATTATCATCTGTGCCTCCGGATAGCGTCCGAGGAGAAAAACCACCTGTCGCCAATATCAACCGCTCATGGCTTTGAGCTCAAACAAAGTCAGAACAGCACTTGCACGTCCAGTTGTGGAAACGACACAACTGGACGTACTGTCCTGACTTTGGTGGTCATTCCGAGTTGATCACTCGCTAGCTGTTTTTAGCAGCCATGCAAACGCTATGCCGCCTCCCACTGGGAGTGTATTTTAGCTTAGCAGAAGTGCGAACGAAAGGATCGCAGAGCGGAGGCATAATTATTTTGTGCAGTTTTAGAATACCTACTCAGCGCTTGCGATAACTTCAGACTGTTCAGTTCCTGTTTTGACGATACAAACACGCCCTGCGTTCGGCCAGCCACGCCTACATTTTTCCTGGCATGTCTGCGTTTTTTCGAACACTCCCTGAAAACGGTCAGTTGACACCCAGAAACGCCCACTTCATGTCAATCATGCGACTGAAAAGCTTCGCTAGACCTTGTGTAAAACTACATCGTTCGTTGTAAATAATATTACTTCGCGTGTGCGCATTGCGCCGCATACGCATGCGCAGAAGTGCCTATTTTTGCCTCATCGCTGCACAGCGAACGAATGCAGCTAGCGATCAACTCTGAATGACCACCTTTGTTTGAGCTCGAAGCCGTGAGCGGTTGATATTGGCGGCAGGTGGCTTTTCTCCTCGGACGCTATCCTGAGGCACCGATGATAATCCATTGAGCCGCTTTACTGAAACCCCAATGTACTGTATGTATCTCACTGATACCTTGTGCTCCTCATTTGCTCTTTTCACACGTGTGTGTGTGTGTGTGTGTGTGTGTGTGTGTGTGTGTGTGTGTGTGTGTGTGTGTGTGTGTGTGTGTGTTTAATAGAAATATGATACAATGCAGCAGCTCTTGTTGGAGGAGGGGCCAAGAGTAAAGTAGGGTTCTGCTCCTTCACCAAGTAATGCCATGATTCGCTGCTGTCTGGGAGGAGGTGGAGCTAAATCACAACCGCGAATCACTGCATTACACCACAACAGGACAGGGCTCCGAATGTGGTCAGTCAAGGGGGGTTTCTAGGTACTCAGCACCACTGACTCTAGCACAAGGATAGGGAGCTCGCTTTACCGTAGAATTCAATGAACAGAGGGTCTCATGTCTTCATATGATAATCTAACCCAGTGATCTCCAACCCGTAGCTCGCCGTAGTATTTTCAGTAACTCACAGAGCGCACAGGCTTGGGCAGTCACTGGCACTTCTCCCTTCATTTTTAATATGGTGCCGGCCGTCAGCCAATCAGAGCTCGTGGACCGGCAGTGGCGGCACCTGATTGGCTGCCGAACTGCGAGTTTTGATTGGCTCACTTATCGGCACCATATTTTAAATGCCCGCCGCCGCCGGAGACTCTGTCATCCTCACCGCAGCTGCTCTCCGGACTTCACAGGAGAGGCGCGCGCTGCGCTCTCCTACCCTTCCGTCCCTCATACAGGAGGCGCAGCAGCACCGGCGGCAGTATAAGAAGCCAGCAAGGGTTAGCACTGTGTGGGGCACTGTATTGGACACTGCAGGGGGGGGGGGGGGCATTTTATCTGGCACTGGTGGGGGCATTGTATTTGGCATTGCTGGGGGGTATTATTTGTGTATCTGGCACTGCAGGGGGCATTATTTGTGTATCTGGCACTGCTGGGGGGCATTATTTGTGTATCTGGCACTGCTGAGGGGCATTATTTGTGTATCTGGCACTACTGAGGGGCATTATTTGTGTATCTGGCACTACTGAGGGGCATTATTTGTGTATCTGGCACTGCTCAGGGGCTATTATTTGTGTATCTGGCACTACTGTGGGGCATTATTTGTGTATCTGGCACTAATGAGGGGCATTATTTGTATATCTGGCACTGCTGAGGGGCATAATTTGTGTATCTGGCACTAATGAGGGGCATTATTTGTGCATCTGGCACTTCTCAGGGGCTATTATTTTATTTGTGTATCTGGCACTACCCTGGGGGGCATTACTTGTAGTTGTGAGGCCACACCCACTTTTGTGAGGCCACACCCACTTTCACAGGAACGCACGCGCATTGGGGGGAGAGGGTAGCTCCTTCCAAAAGTAGCTCACACCCCAATTAAGGTTGGAGATCACTGATCTAACCCATCAATGCACTCGAAGAAAAAAGAAAAAAAAGTTTCCTTA
The DNA here is from genome assembly GCF_028390025.1 of Pseudophryne corroboree. Classification (NCBI taxonomy): domain Eukaryota; kingdom Metazoa; phylum Chordata; class Amphibia; order Anura; family Myobatrachidae; genus Pseudophryne; species Pseudophryne corroboree. The sequence continues at coordinate 409,572,773 of NC_086452.1, read as the reverse complement.
AGACATCAGGGGTGTTAGGTAGAAGCTATTTCAGGGCTTCTCCTAACCTGCCTCCAGAACTAATTATCACTGATGATACGGTGTAGGGGTATCTCCTGACAAATTCCTCTAGATGCAGGGAAGTGTAACACAAATCTATAACTCTGCAGAAATTCCGAATCCCCACCCCCCAAGATTCTTCATACAGGCAATAGTCATTTATGTTGAATAAAACACAAAGCACTTTCTCATTAGATCATTTTATCATGGACCCCATACATCACTGATAGCCCCGAATACCGGGCATGGTGATTCATTAGGGAAATGAAAGAGGTTAAAAATGCTCAATTCCCCAATTACCAAAACGGTCGGGATTGGGGATCAGGATTTTTAAACGTGTTTAATATTCGCGATCCCCCAACACGGATGTAAGGTGGCCATGAGTGGATCTAGATTGGATGTTAAAGTAAGTTGCTTGCATGTGGTTGTCTTTGCACCAACTGTAGGGCTGGATTTAGAAATGGCGGCAGAACAAATTGCTGCTGTGTCTTTGTGTAAAATTGCAGGAGGCAGGAAATCTTTGGCCACTCCAAACCCCCCTCCCCCAACACTAAACGCTGGAAACCTGTCAATCAGGCTGTGGCTTAGGAGGCTCTGCGTGCGATTACACAGGACATGTTCTGCTCATGTCTAGAACAGGTCCTGAACAGCCGCACCACCGTCAGAGATATAAGTAAACCATCGGGTTTCCATACATCTCTGAATCAAGCCACTACTTGTATATGGTCTTAGATGATTAGTATACATTAAATATAAAACTGAAGAGATTTTTACTAGAGATGAGCGGGTTCGGTTCCTCGGAATCCGAACCCGCCCGAACTTCATGTTTTTTTTCACGGGTCCGAGCGACTCGGATCTTCCCGCCTTGCTCGGTTAACCCGAGCGCGCCCGAACGTCATCATGACGCTGTCGGATTCTCGCGAGGCTCGGATTCTATCGCGAGACTCGGATTCTATATAAGGAGCCGCGCGTCGCCGCCATTTTCACTCGTGCATTGAGATTGATAGGGAGAGGACGTGTCTGGCGTCCTCTCCATTAGAATAGAGATAGATTAGATAGAGAGAGAGAGATTGTGCAGAGTCGCAGACAGAGTTAGTTTACCACAGTCAGTGACCAGTGCAGTTGCTAGTTAACTTTTATTTAATATAATATATCCGTTCACTTCTCTCTGCTATATCCGTTCTCTGCCTGAAAAAAAAAACGATACACAGCACAGTCAGTCACACAGTGTGACTCAGTCTGTGTGCACTCAGCTCAGCCCAGTGTGCTGCACAGTCATCAATGTATAAATTAAAAGCTTATAATTAATTGTGGGGGAGACTGGGGAGCACTGCAGGTTGTTAGCAGGAGCCAGGAGTACAATTATATTAATTAACAGTGCACACTTTTGCTGCAGGAGTGGTGACCAGTGCCTGACCACCAGTATAGTATTGTTGTATACTACTAATATCTCTTTAAATATCAACCAGTCTATATTAGCAGCAGACACAGTACAGTGCGGTAGTTCACGGCTGTGGCTACCTCTGTGTCGGCACACGGCAGGCAGTCCGTCCGACCAGAATTGTATTATTTATTATTATATACCTACCACCTAACCGTGGTTTTTTTTTCATTCTTTATACCGTCATAGTGTCATCCTAATTGTTACGAGTATACTACTATCTCTTTATCAACCAGTGTACAGTGCGGTAGTTCACGGCTGTGGCTACCTCTGTGTCGGCACACGGCAGGCAGTCCGTCCGACCAGAATTGTATTATTTATTATTATATACCTACCACCTAACCGTGGTTTTTTTTTTCATTCTTTATACCGTCATAGTGTCATCCTAATTGTTACGAGTATACTACTATCTCTTTATCAACCAGTGTACAGTGCGGTAGTTCACGGCTGTGGCTACCTCTGTGTCGGCACACGGCAGGCAGTCCGTCCGACCAGAATTGTATTATTTATTATTATATACCTACCACCTAACCGTGGTTTTTTTTTTCATTCTTTATACCGTCATAGTGTCATCCTAATTGTTACGAGTATACTACTATCTCTTTATCAACCAGTGTACAGTGCGGTAGTTCACGGCTGTGGCTACCTCTGTGTCGGCACACGGCAGGCAGTCCGTCCGACCAGAATTGTATTATTTATTATTATATACCTACCACCTAACCGTGGTTTTTTTTTCATTCTTTATACCGTCATAGTGTCATCCTAATTGTTACGAGTATACTACTATCTCTTTATCAACCAGTGTACAGTGCGGTAGTTCACGGCTGTGGCTACCTCTGTGTCGGCACACGGCAGGCAGTCCGTCCGACCAGAATTGTATTATTTATTATTATATACCTACCACCTAACCGTGGTTTTTTTTTCATTCTTTATACCGTCATAGTGTCATCCTAATTGTTACGAGTATACTACTATCTCTTTATCAACCAGTGTACAGTGCGGTAGTTCACGGCTGTGGCTACCTCTGTGTCGGCACACGGCAGGCAGTCCGTCCGACCAGAATTGTATTATTTATTATTATATACCTACCACCTAACCGTGGTTTTTTTTTTCATTCTTTATACCGTCATAGTGTCATCCTAATTGTTACGAGTATACTACTATCTCTTTATCAACCAGTGTACAGTGCGGTAGTTCACGGCTGTGGCTACCTCTGTGTCGGCACACGGCAGGCAGTCCGTCCGACCAGAATTGTATTATTTATTATTATATACCTACCACCTAACCGTGGTTTTTTTTTTCATTCTTTATACCGTCATAGTGTCATCCTAATTGTTACGAGTATACTACTATCTCTTTATCAACCAGTGTACAGTGCGGTAGTTCACGGCTGTGGCTACCTCTGTGTCGGCACACGGCAGGCAGTCCGTCCGACCAGAATTGTATTATTTATTATTATATACCTACCACCTAACCGTGGTTTTTTTTTTCATTCTTTATACCGTCATAGTGTCATCCTAATTGTTACGAGTATACTACTATCTCTTTATCAACCAGTGTACAGTGCGGTAGTTCACGGCTGTGGCTACCTCTGTGTCGGCACACGGCAGGCAGTCCGTCCGACCAGAATTGTATTATTTATTATTATATACCTACCACCTAACCGTGGTTTTTTTTTTCATTCTTTATACCGTCATAGTGTCATCCTAATTGTTACGAGTATACTACTATCTCTTTATCAACCAGTGTACAGTGCGGTAGTTCACGGCTGTGGCTACCTCTGTGTCGGCAGTCGGCAGGCAGTCCGTCCATCCATAATTGTATTATTATTATAATATATACCACCTAACCGTGGTTTTTTTTTCATTCTTTATACCGTCGTCATAGTGTCATACTAGTTGTTACGAGTATACTACTATCTCTTTATCAACCAGTGTACAGTGCGGTAGTTCACGGCTGTGGCTACCTCTGTGTCGGCAGTCGGCAGGCAGTCCGTCCATCCATAATTGTATTATTATTATAATATATACCACCTAACCGTGGTTTTTTTTTCATTCTTTATACCGTCGTCATAGTGTCATACTAGTTGTTACGAGTATACTACTATCTCTTTATCAACCAGTGTACAGTGCGGTAGTTCACGGCTGTGGCTACCTCTGTGTCGGCAGTCGGCAGGCAGTCCGTCCATCCATAATTGTATTATTATTATAATATATACCACCTAACCGTGGTTTTTTTTCCATTCTTTATACCGTCGTCATAGTGTCATACTAGTTGTTACGAGTATACTACTATCTCTTTATCAACCAGTGTACAGTGCGGTAGTTCACAGCTGTGGCTACCTCTGTGTCGGCAGTCGGCAGGCAGTCCGTCCATCCATAATTGTATTATTATTATAATATATACCACCTAACCGTGGTTTTTTTATACCACCTAACCGTGGCAGTCCGTCCATAATTGTATACTAGTATCCAATCCATCCATCTCCATTGTTTACCTGAGGTGCCTTTTAGTTCTGCCTATAAAATATGGAGAACAAAAAAGTTGAGGTTCCAAAATTAGGGAAAGATCAAGATCCACTTCCACCTCGTGCTGAAGCTGCTGCCACTAGTCATGGCCGAGACGATGAAATGCCAGCAACGTCGTCTGCCAAGGCCGATGCCCAATGTCATAGTACAGAGCATGTCAAATCCAAAACACCAAATATCAGAAAAAAAAGGACTCCAAAACCTAAAATAAAATTGTCGGAGGAGAAGCGTAAACTTGCCAATATGCCATTTACCACACGGAGTGGCAAGGAACGGCTGAGGCCCTGGCCTATGTTCATGGCTAGTGGTTCAGCTTCACATGAGGATGGAAGCACTCAGCCTCTCGCTAGAAAACTGAAAAGACTCAAGCTGGCAAAAGCACCGCAAAGAACTGTGCGTTCTTTGAAATCCCAAATCCACAAGGAGAGTCCAATTGTGTCGTTTGCGATGCCTGACCTTCCCAACACTGGACGTGAAGAGCATGCGCCTTCCACTATTTGCATGCCCCCTGCAAGTGCTGGAAGGAGCACCCGCAGTCCAGTTCCTGATAGTCAGATTGAAGATGTCAGTGTTGAAGTACACCAGGATGAGGAGGATATGGGTGTTGCTGGCGCTGGGGAGGAAATTGACCAGGAGGATTCTGATGGTGAGGTGGTTTGTTTAAGTCAGGCACCCGGGGAGACACCTGTTGTCCGTGGGAGGAATATGGCCGTTGACATGCCAGGTGAAAATACCAAAAAAATCAGCTCTTCGGTGTGGAGGTATTTCACCAGAAATGCGGACAACAGGTGTCAAGCCGTGTGTTCCCTTTGTCAAGCTGTAATAAGTAGGGGTAAGGACGTTAACCACCTCGGAACATCCTCCCTTATACGTCACCTGCAGCGCATTCATAATAAGTCAGTGACAAGTTCAAAAACTTTGGGTGACAGCGGAAGCAGTCCACTGACCAGTAAATCCCTTCCTCTTGTAACCAAGCTCACGCAAACCACCCTACCAACTCCCTCAGTGTCAATTTCCTCCTTCCCCAGGAATGCCAATAGTCCTGCAGGCCATGTCACTGGCAAGTCTGACGAGTCCTTTCCTGCCTGGGATTCCTCCGATGCATCCTTGCGTGTAACGCCTACTGCTGCTGGCGCTGCTGTTGTTGCCGCTGGGAGTCGATGGTCATCCCAGAGGGGAAGTCGTAAGCCCACTTGTACTACTTCCAGTAAGCAATTGACTGTTCAACAGTCCTTTGCGAGGAAGATGAAATATCACAGCAGTCATCCTACTGCAAAGCGGATAACTGAGTCCTTGACAACTATGTTGGTGTTAGACGTGCGTCCGGTATCCGCCGTTAGTTCACAGGGAACTAGACAATTTATTGAGGCAGTGTGCCCCCGTTACCAAATACCATCTAGGTTCCACTTCTCTAGGCAGGCGATACCGAGAATGTACACGGACGTCAGAAAAAGACTCACCAGTCTCCTAAAAAATGCAGTTGTACCCAATGTCCACTTAACCACGGACATGTGGACAAGTGGAGCAGGGCAGGGTCAGGACTATATGACTGTGACAGCCCACTGGGTAGATGTATGGACTCCCGCCGCAAGAACAGCAGCGGCGGCACCAGTAGCAGCATCTCGCAAACGCCAACTCTTTCCTAGGCAGGCTACGCTTTGTATCACCGCTTTCCAGAATACGCACACAGCTGAAAACCTCTTACGGCAACTGAGGAAGATCATCGCGGAATGGCTTACCCCAATTGGACTCTCCTGTGGATTTGTGGCATCGGACAACGCCAGCAATATTGTGTGTGCATTAAATATGGGCAAATTCCAGCACGTCCCATGTTTTGCACATACCTTGAATTTGGTGGTGCAGAATTTTTTAAAAAACGACAGGGGCGTGCAAGAGATGCTGTCGGTGGCCAGAAAAATTGCGGGACACTTTCGGCGTACAGGCACCACGTACAGAAGACTGGAGCACCACCAAAAACTACTGAACCTGCCCTGCCATCATCTGAAGCAAGAAGTGGTAACGAGGTGGAATTCAACCCTCTATATGCTTCAGAGGTTGGAGGAGCAGCAAAAGGCCATTCAAGCCTATACAATTGAGCACGATATAGGAGATGGAATGCACCTGTCTCAAGTGCAGTGGAGAATGATTTCAACGTTGTGCAAGGTTCTGATGCCCTTTGAACTTGCCACACGTGAAGTCAGTTCAGACACTGCCAGCCTGAGTCAGGTCATTCCCCTCATCAGGCTTTTGCAGAAGAAGCTGGAGGCATTGAAGAAGGAGCTAACACGGAGCGATTCCGCTAGGCATGTGGGACTTGTGGATGCAGCCCTTAATTCGCTTAACAAGGATTCACGGGTGGTCAATCTGTTGAAATCAGAGCACTACATTTTGGCCACCGTGCTCGATCCTAGATTTAAAGCCTACCTTGGATCTCTCTTTCCGGCAGACACAGGTCTGCTGGGGTTGAAAGACCTGCTGGTGACAAAATTGTCAAGTCAAGCGGAACGCGACCTGTCAACATCTCCTCCTTCACATTCTCCCGCAACTGGGGGTGCGAGGAAAAGGCTCAGAATTCCGAGCCCACCCGCTGGCGGTGATGCAGGGCAGTCTGGAGCGACTGCTGATGCTGACATCTGGTCCGGACTGAAGGACCTGACAACGATTACGGACATGTCGTCTACTGTCACTGCATATGATTCTCTCAACATTGATAGAATGGTGGAGGATTATATGAGTGACCGCATCCAAGTAGGCACGTCACACAGTCCGTACTTATACTGGCAGGAAAAAGAGGCAATTTGGAGGCCCTTGCACAAACTGGCTTTATTCTACCTAAGTTGCCCTCCCACAAGTGTGTACTCCGAAAGAGTGTTTAGTGCCGCCGCTCACCTTGTCAGCAATCGGCGTACGAGGTTACATCCAGAAAATGTGGAGAAGATGATGTTCATTAAAATGAATTATAATCAATTCCTCCGCGGAGACATTGACCAGCAGCAATTGCCTCCACAAAGTACACAGGGAGCTGAGATGGTGGATTCCAGTGGGGACGAATTGATAATCTGTGAGGAGGGGGATGTACACGGTGATATATCGGAGGGTGAAGATGAGGTGGACATCTTGCCTCTGTAGAGCCAGTTTGTGCAAGGAGAGATTAATTGCTTCTTTTTTGGGGGGGGTCCAAACCAACCCGTCATATCAGTCACAGTCGTGTGGCAGACCCTGTCACTGAAATGATGGGTTGGTTAAAGTGTGCATGTCCTGTTTTGTTTATACAACATAAGGGTGGGTGGGAGGGCCCAAGGATAATTCCATCTTGCACCTCTTTTTTCTTTTCTTTTTCTTTGCATCATGTGCTGATTGGGGAGGGTTTTTTGGAAGGGACATCCTGCGTGACACTGCAGTGCCACTCCTAGATGGGCCCGGTGTTTGTGTCGGCCACTAGGGTCGCTAATCTTACTCACACAGTCAGCTACCTCATTGCGCCTCCTTTTTTCTTTGCGTCATGTGCTGTTTGGGGAGGGTTTTTTGGAAGGGACATCCTGCGTGACACTGCAGTGCCACTCCTAGATGGGCCCGGTGTTTGTGTCGGCCACTAGGGTCGCTAATCTTACTCACACAGTCAGCTACCTCATTGCGCCTCTTTTTTTCTTTGCGTCATGTGCTGTTTGGGGAGGGTTTTTTGGAAGGGACATCCTGCGTGACACTGCAGTGCCACTCCTAGATGTGCCCGGTGTTTGTGTCGGCCACTAGGGTCGCTAATCTTACTCACACAGTCAGCTACCTCATTGCGCCTCTTTTTTTCTTTGCGTCATGTGCTGTTTGGGGAGGGTTTTTTGGAAGGGCCATCCTGCGTGACACTGCAGTGCCACTCCTAGATGGGCCCGGTGTTTGTGTCGGCCACTAGGGTCGCTTATCTTACTCACACAGCGACCTCGGTGCAAATTTTAGGACTAAAAATAATATTGTGAGGTGTGATGTGTTCAGAATAGGCTGAAAATGAGTGTAAATTATGTTTTTTGAGGTTAATAATACTTTGGGATCAAAATTACCCCCAAATTCTATGATTTAAGCTGTTTTTTAGGGTTTTTTGAAAAAAACACCCGAATCCAAAACACACCCGAATCCGACAAAAAAAATTCGGTGAGGTTTTGCCAAAACGCGGTCGAACCCAAAACACGGCCGCGGAACCGAACCCAAAACCAAAACACAAAACCCGAAAAATTTCCGGCGCTCATCTCTAATTTTTACACTTGAGGGTGGAATTCAATTACCCACGGCCGGCAACCGCTGTTAATTGTCGGTGTCGGGGCTATTCAATTATTCCCAATAAACCAGAGTGAGCTGAGATTTTTCTGAGTTTATGGGGCTAATTCAGACTGGATCGCTGCGACGGCAGCGATTGCAGTCTGAATCCTTTTGTGGAGTGCGCTCGCGCAGTAGCCGCACTGCGCGTGCACACCCTTGGGAGCCCAGTGAGATGCTAAAAGCATCTCAGGCTGCAATCGCCTCTGGGCGGGAGGGGGCGTATCAACGTTGTTGGAACGCCATTGGCGGGGCAGGGTCCGGACAACGGAGGCGTGTCCGGACCGTTGCAGGGGCAGGGCGCATCGGCTGCGTGACGCAACAGGGAGCTACGCGCAGGGTGCAAAAGCATCGCTGCCATGCAATACTTTTGCAACCTTGCGGGGGCAGAGCCTGACATGCAGGGCGGACAAGCCCTGTGCTGGGTGTCCCCCCGCATATCTGAGTAAATTATTGTAGATGTGCTAAATTTAGCACATCTACGATCAGATCTGAATTACTCCCTATATTTCTCCTGCTTCAGGCAGGATAAACATCCCCGAAAACAGCTTCGTTTTCAGACAGAAACGATGTTGTTTATTTAAAAAACACACAGGTTTCACCAAACCTGTGTGTTTTCGGTAGAAAGGTTCGTGGGCGACCAAATTGGATTGCCCAAAAAGAAATACAGGAGAAACATTGGGTAACATCTAAAAAAATGGATGTTTTTCGCTCCCGATGTTTCTTCTCCTTTAATTGAATTCCCCCCTATGGCCCTCATTCCGAGTTGTTCGCTCGGTAATTTTCTTCGCATCGCAGCGATTTTCCGCTAATTGCGCATGCGCAATGTTCGCACTGCGACTGCGCCAAGTAAATTTGCTAAGAAGTTTGGTATTTTACTCACAGCATTACGAGGTTTTTTCTTCGTTCTGGTGATCGGAGTGTGATTGACAGGAAGTGGGTGTTTCTGGGCGGAAACTGGCCGTTTTATGGGAGTGTGTGAAAAATCGCTGCCGTTTCTGGGAAAAACGCGGGAGTGGCTGGAGAAATGGGGGAGTGTCTGGGCGAACGCTGGGTGTGTTTGTGACGTCAAACCAGGAACGAAACTGACTGAACTGATCGCAGTGGCAGAGTAAGTGGCGAGCTACTCAGAAACTGCTTAGAAATTTCTATTCGCAATTTTGAGAATCTTTTGTTCGCAATTTTGCTAAGCTAAGATTCACTCCCAGTAGGCGGCGGCTTAGCGTGTGCAATGCTGCTAAAAGCAGCTTGCGAGCGAACAACTCGGAATGAGGGCCTATGTACTGTATGTAATGACTACATGCAGATATACTGATATGCAAGCAAAGTAATTGGGTTTTGATTCCGTAACACATTTGACAGTTTATTAACTAGTTCTATCCATGTGCAATGCCTACTGACAACATGATAAAGCCTAGGTCTCTGCCTCTTTGAACAAAGGATCTCAGAGCAAACATCATTTTCATCCTGTCTTGAAACTACTTCTGTGTTATACAGTATACAGGCTATATAAAGTAAACTGAGACATTGAGCTTGATGCAGAGGTGGACACAATGTGCTACAATAGTCTTGTGACAACAGTCGTAGTGTGGATTAGTAGTGTGATTCACAGGCAGTGACTGTTTGTGCAGTGGCGCATGCAGGGGGGGTTTCTGAGTATCCAGAAACTCCCCCTGATTGACCTCCTCTTTTTTTTTTTTTAAGAGGCCCAGACCGCCATCTCCAAACTTCCAGTGATTGGAGCTGCCACACACAGCACGGCAGCCTCTTAGATGGTTAACACGCCCGGCATTCAGGAGATAAGTGACCAGGACCATTTCTGGCATCCAATCACTTTTGTCCGTGGCATCTTGATAGGCTGCAGCTGCTTCCTTCCCAGCATGCAGTAGATAGCCGACAGAGAGTTGCAGCTGCTCACTACCCCTTGAGTTGTGTCTTTGGATGCAGTATCACTGGCCGCCGCATCTTAGTTGTGATGGACAGAGGTCCGATCTGATGGTGCAAACTGATGCAAGTTCAATTCTGCATATTTATGTGCAAGCAGACAGATCTTAAATGGCGGTGTTTGGTGACTATACAAAAGGCAGCGGCTGCGACATTTGCGTAACTTCTCACATCTGCTGCGTGCGAAGACTCAGCAGTAATGGGGGTTGGCATCCTCCCGTGATTCAGACCCATAATGCTGAACCTTGTGCAACTGTCAGTCAAACTGATTCACACTGGAAAATGAAATTACAGGGTTAGATACAGATCAGTAAATTAGATAAAGGTCCTTTTAGTTGACTCCATAATTTAAACATGGCCTCCTGTCTGCCTGTGCTCTAAGCAGCTGGTCACGTTCCAGATATCTCAATAAAATAAGAAAGATTTACATTAGAGAAAATTAGAGCTGCCCTTTGAAACAGCGACATGAAATGTACTCCCACGTTATGGGGACCTGTAAGACTGGGGAACACAGGATTTGTGTAACGTTTACATTATTACCAAATAAATGTGATCACAATTTTTATTTTTAAAATAACTGTTTACAAAACATTAAAGGGATTAACAAGGGTAATATTTTACTGGAACACAGGGGAACACTTCTTTGTGCCCAACATTATTTCATTTATTTTATTTTTAAAGACCAGTTTTAATATTCTACCAGCATATGACATATGTTTTACATCATATGCTTTTAATTTTATATTTAGACTTATTTATTTGCAAATTAAGCGCCATGAATTTTTCTGTAGTATAAAGGGGGTTAGTATAAAGGGGGTAATTCAGGTCGTATCGCTAAGCAATGCAACTGCAATAACCCCCAGTTCCGTCCTGCGACCAGCCAATGCGATCAAGCTGCGAACGCTTTTTCCTGATTGACAGACAGAGGCATCTGTGGGGCGGGCAGGGGGCGGCGACGGAGCATTGACAGTGCGGTGCAGGGAAAAGAGGAGCGGGTCGGCCGCATTTTTGGGGCGGTTGCATGATGTCACATGCAGTTGCTCCGATGAGATAAATGACGGCTGACTGCCTTTCTTGTTGATATACCACTACTTTTTTGAGGGCACCGAGCTCCGGCTGCCGGGGTTCTTCCACAGTTGCTGCAACTGCAATTATATTGCGGTCGCAGCCGCTGGGCAGGCCATTCTGCGTGCTGGGCGGTCTTGCACTGTGATGGGCACCCCCCAGCATGCGAGAGAAAGGTTCTTAGCAGAATCTGCAATCCATACTGAATAATCACCAATGTACTGTAAACATATAAAGGGGTTGATGCAGAACTGAACGCATTGGCTGTTTACACTAAGGGCCTGAATTACAGCTGGACGCAAAACATTGCTTTCCCTGCCCCCCAGTGGGCTGTTTGAAACAATCACACTGAACTTTTAAATACATTTGAAGCCACTTATAAGTTGTATTGACTCGTTCTATTGGTAGAACCTGCTGCAAAAAGGACGTTCCCTATTCCAAAGAACTGAGTGCAGGCGAGCTTTCTTAGTGAATGTTGCATGTTCAAAGATAAATTAACAAAACTGTACACACACAAGTACACAATACAATCTCTTAGATGGCATTATTTGTCTCCCATAATTACCTAAAGTCCAGTACACACAGGCAGAGATGTGTGCTGAGTGACCTAGCACAGACCGCTCAGCACACATCTCCCACCCGCTCAGTACAGCGCGATGTGTGCTGAGTGAGGGAGCGGGGGTGCTCATGTCACCTAGCGGGTGAAATGAGCGATGGGCTAAGCAATCTAGTTGGATTGCTTAGATTTTAAGCACAGATCTCTGCGTGTGTACCCCCCTTTTGTTTGTCAGCTATTTTATAAGGAATACTACTACATCCAAGCTAACATACTGTGTGTGTGTGTGTGTGTGTGTGTGTGTGTGTGTGTGTGTGTGTGTGTGTGTGTGTGTGTGTGTGTATATATGTATATATATAAACATATATATATATATATATATATATATAATTTCCAAAATAAGGGAGCAGTCACCTGTCTTCAAGCAGCAAACAAGAGTAATTTAATCAGACCATCAACATGCAGTTCACATCAAGGTTTCGGTCATGGTTCTGACCTTTGTCCGATCAGAACCGTGACCGAAACATTGATGTGAACTGCATGTTGATGGTCTGATTAAATTACTCTTTTTTGCTGCTTGAAGACTGGTGAGTGCGCCCTTATTTTGGAAATTACGTTGGAGTGGGGACTTTTCTCCCTCATTGGATGTCACCCCAGCAATATATATCAAATACGTGAGTGTGGACCCCCTATCTCTCTCCCTCTCTCTCTCTCTCTCTCTCTCTCTCTCTCTCTCTCCCTCTCTTTCTCTCCCTCTCTTTCTCTCTCTCTCTCTCTCTCTCTCTCTTTCTCTCTCTCTCTCTCTCTCTCTCTCTATATATATATATATATATATATATATATATATACAGTACATATAATGGATCCGTGGAGCTGGCACTCACAGCTGGTATATTACAGTATGCCCAGGTCCCCTCAAAAACGTAGAGGTATATCAACAAGAAATGTTGTGGCACTCACAGGTCTTGGTATATAATACACAGTACTGGTGCCTCATGCCTAGTCCATATACTGTCAACATTTCATTTTTTATTAAACATTTCGGAATGCCATATATAGGTTCAAGTTCAGAACATGGACCCCCCCCGGGTTAGCATAACTAAACTTCATTACATTAAAACATGTACCCTCGTGGGGTATATATCTATATGGGTGGAATTAAATTGTTATCATGCCGACAGCCACTAGATGGCACCCATACGGAGCTATTCAATTGCAGCTCCGTCGGGACTCGATGGCTGCCGGCGTCTGCATTTCAGCTTGCCCCCAAGCCTCTATGGGTGATATGTTAGGGACAAGAAGGGCATTGTGATACAGCTCTGGGAGATTTGTCCTAACAAAGGTGGTGGTGGTGGTGGGGGGGGTGCTTGGGAGCAAAGTGAAACACAGAATTATGATAAAAAGAAGCTGATTTTGTTTTTTAGACAAAATAAAACTTATATAAAGCCATATGGGGAGAGAGCTGCAAAGTGAGAGCGAGAAGCAGCTCAGATTAATCCTGCATACACACCTGACAGATTTGCCAAACGATGCTAGGGACTAGACCCGTGGTTCCTAATCTTTCTTTAATCACAGCACCCTAGAGTATCAGCACATTTTTCATAGCACCCCTAGGGAAACGGTTTGTTATTGAGACATCCAGCAAAAATGATTGAAGTAAGTAAAGTGTGTTTACTTGTCACCCGTAGGTTCAGTTCGTACTTGCCTACTTTTTAAAAGATCATTACAGATACAGAAGATTGTAAAAACAAGACCTTGAAATCCAAATGTACATAATCCCCGAAGTAGTTAGTAAGATCTACTTGTTGATGAAAATACACTGATACCATACCACCCAACTGTCCCGATTTTCATGGGACTGTCCCGCTTTCCCACCCGCGGGCTGCAGTGTGCCGCGGTGGTGGGGAGGCAGTTGGGAGGCTCCCGTCACTCGCTGCACTGCTTAGCAGAGCAGTGGTGAATAGACGCTGTGCGAGACAGGAGACAGAGCGCTGACCATGCACCCATAGTGACCGAAAATGGGGATGTGGCTTGCGTCAGCGGCATCCCGTGGAGCCATGCCCCTTTTTCAATGGTCACACCCCTTTTTGGACAGACGCGGCTTCACTGCGTGAAGCAATCCCACATTGCCGTTAATTGAAGTTGGGAGGTATGTGTTACTTTAAGAGCTTACACGTGTATTGTGTTTTACAAGTGGTTCCATATAAATGGCCACAAGAAACCTTATTTAATATGCATTTAGCTGTAATGGGCAGAGGTATAGTGTCCGCTCCAGGGTGTAAATGCCTTTGGTGTGGTCAATCACAAATGGAGAGGAGGGCAGGGTGGGAGAGGATGCAGGATGAGGGAAGGGGGCGCAGGGGGGCCGAGGGACATATTGGGAATTGCGATTTAAGATTAAAGCCTACCAGTACTTGATGGGCGCCCTGCATGGCTCCAGCAGTGGCAGGTACAGGAACCGGGCTCTGAAGAGTGGCTCTGAAGAAAACCACTGTGTTGTGGTTGAAACAGCTGTCAGGCTGCAGCTGACATACAGACTTCTATGGATCTGTAAGAATAAAAAAAAAACTCCTTTTTTTCATCAAAACGTGAATGCTGGGTTTTTTTTTACTTTTTCTGTGTGCTGGAAATAACACCACCAACATAATTTTCATTACAGTGTGCTGTCTTGTTTTACCCTTGATGAAGTCCAGTCGGACGAAACGCTTTGGTGACTCCATGCTCGCTCCCTAGACTGACCTCCATATATAAGATAAGACCATATTCCATGCACTTTATACACATCTTTTACTTCCTTTTTTTAAATATATATTTTTTACTGTTTTATTTTTAGCAAGATAGTATGTCTAAATTAACTAATTGTACGCTCCAACTAATCGTATTGTTTTATGTAGAATAAATGTATATATTTTTTATCAAAAATGTTGAATATTATTATTATATGTTCCTTTACACCGGACACCAGTGGTCGCTGATGCGCTTATTCTATTTTTCACACACATATATATATATATATATATATATATATATATATATATAGGAAAAAATGACAGAAGCGCCTCCTAATGCAATGGGTCACATGAATGCCACCCATGCAGAAGAGGGGAAGGAGATGTTATAATTCAGTATGTGCAGAATAAAACACTGATTTCAGAAACAGATGATGGTGCACAGAAAGCTTTATTATACACAGCACACATGAAGGCAGATAAATACAGAATCCCTGAAGGCTGGAGAGCACAAAACAAATACAAGATACAGTGTATGGCGTGCAGGCAAAATAAGCAATTCAATAGGTAGTGCAAATAAACAGAAGTATCAAACCATAGCAGAATGTCTTTAGTAGTGCAGATACTGGAAGCTAAAGCAGAAACATCAGTAAATGCACACAGACACTGGAATCTGAAACAGAAGCACTTGGAGCAACAGACTCAGGAACGTGAAACATGAAATAAGCAACAGACTGAGTCCCAGAGAGGCAAAGAGCCCTAAACAACAGATATAGCTAATGAGGCAGAGTTAACACCTCACAGGTGAGATCACCAGCAGCCCAAGAGGCAGCCCCCAACAGTAAACTCAAGGCACTGCACAAAATATGAAACATATTACTAAAATAATGCCCCCCTTCAGAAGGCAAACTCCAGATACCTTAGGAATCATCTCCTCTTATTCCTTTTCTTTTTAAGTCCTTGGACACCGGACTTTGGTCGGCACTAGAGACTCAGCAGAAGCAGAGACCCTGGAGGATGTGACAGCACTGCCAACTTTGGCTTAGAAGACCTCATGCCAGGAGATAAGCACAGGCAGAACCCAAAGTCCAGCGATGTCCTTGTAGGTGTGGGAAGACAAAACCTCATGCCTGTAAGATGAAAGAAACTTGTGCCCAGAGGCATGGGCACAATGGGCAGACCGAACCTTGCGCCCGGAGGTGTGGGCAGACAGAACCTCCCAGACATCAGCCAAGTCAGTGGGCACCTCACAGACATCAGGCATGGCAGTGGGCACCTCTCAGACCTCTGGAGTAGCAGTCACTTGATTCCTGAGTTGGGCAGCCGTCACTGCACTCTTGAGCTGGGTTGCAGTCTGAAGCAATATGAGAACCACAACAGGTTGAACGGACAGCACCTTCTCGGAAACAGGCAGACAAGAGTCCCCCACTGAGGCTGACACACAGGTGTCCCCCACTGGGACTGACAGACAGCAGTACCTCACTGGGACTGGTAGATAGGAGTCCCCAACTGGGGCTAGCCGACAGGAGTAGCCCTCTGGGACTGGAACAATAAAAACACAGTCTACGGTTCCTTTTGCGAATGTGCTGTTTCTCTAATAAATGAGGACATGGTGCACTGGGAGTGGTCAGATTTGTTCCCCATATCCAGGGGACAGATCAAGTGTGGTGGTGGGCAATAAGGGTGATTGTAATGGGCCCTACATACTTATAGATTTCACTAAACGATAGGAACTGGTATCCGGTCTCTAGGTCGACAGTAACTAAGTCAACAGGGTTTCTAGGTCGACAGGGTCTCTAGGTCGACATGTTCTAGGTTGACAGGTCAAAAGGTCGACATGTGTTTTTCACATTATTTTCCTTATTTTGAACTTTATGATCCACGTGGACTATGAGTGGGAACAGTAACCTGTGCCGAGTGCAGCGAGGCACCTTGCCCGAAGCACGGCGAGCGAAGCAACCCATGCGAGAGGACACCATGCACTAATTGGGGTTCCCGGTCACTGTACGGCAAAAACGACACCAAAAAACATTAAAAAAAACTCATGTTGACCTTTTGACTTATCGACCAAGACCATATCGACCTAGAGACCATGTCGACCTATAATCCATGTCGACCTAGTTACTGTCGACCAATAGTGGTCCACCTAAACACTGTCGAACTAAGTGTGGTCGACCTTCCATACCACACCCTGACGGACCACACTATCCACCAAATGGGGGTTTCTGGGCTGTAACTTGGCAGTGACCAAGTGATTGCACAGAACTCTTCCCTCTTGTTTGAGTGTTGTGGGGCTGTTGTATGACTCAGAGGCATATTAAGAGGAGGGCGGGGCAAGTCTACTCCGCATGTGCCGGTCTCCTTGAAAATGGCAAGGAGGCCATTTTCCTGGTGATTTTTCTACTGCACATGCGCTGCCACTGCCGACGCAGGACTCTGGAGCTGTAAGTATTGCAGAACTTGAATGTGGGCCCATGTGTACTGCATAGACTGCACCCAATATAGATACTACAATCGGATTACTTCTTAGCTCATTCACACGGCGGGATTTACTAAAGGAAAAATGCGGTAAAACCCCCGGAGGTTTTACTGCATTTTCATATGTACAAAGACCTGGCCGCCCGCTTTTTGATGCCCCTCCGCATCTTCATCCTCCATCTTTTCATGGTGATACCCTATAGAAGACTATGGGCTTCTTTCCGCAACACGTTGCACTCGGCGCCCAGCGCCGCACCCTTACCTGTCTCCAGGCAGCATCCTGTTGTGCTCCAGCATCCCCTACCTCCACCTCCCCCGCAGCACAGCCATTTCTCCTTCTGCCTGCAAGGGGGAGGAGGAGGAGCTTGGGATCTCCCAGCAGATGTCACCTCCCGGGGCTGGGAGGTGACGGACCCCACAGAGACCCCCTGCAAACCTTCTCACAGGTATTACAGAGGCAGTGGCGTAAGTTCGCCACAGTTGCCCGGAGGCAAGATAAATATTGGTGCCCCCCTACAGAGCCGGCCCTAGCCAATATGATGCCCTAGGCAAGATTTTGGCTGGTGCCCCCTAGCACCCCCACTGGTTCCGCCTCTGACCTTGCACCTCTTTCCCAGCACCATCCCCCCTCACCCATAGGAGTCCTTATTTTGGGGTTTGTACCCCCTATATTTTAAATAGGAACAGTTCGCACATTTGGCGCACAGCCCAAAAAAGGGTGTGTTTTTGCTGGTAAGGGGCATGGCCACACAATAGTAACCCCAATTCCAATTACGCCACACAGTACTGCAACTTTATTCACATTTGATCATGCGATAGTGTCCATAATTCATATTACATCCCACAGTAGTATCACTTTACCTTATAAACGTTACTCCTTACAGTAGAGGCCCTTATTCACATTACATCACACTGACTTGCTCCTTATTCACATTACACCACACCCTATTGCTCTTTAATCACATTAGATGACACATTAGTGCCCTTTCTATACGCAACGCCACATAGTAGAGCACCTTATTCACATAATGCCACACAGTAATGCCCCTTACACATATGAGACACATTATTAATGTCCTTATAAACAGAATGCGCCTTACACATTATGACAACCTTTATTAATGCCCTTTTACACGTAATGTCCCTTACACATATGCCGCACATTATTAATGCCCTTATACACATAATGACACACATAGTGCCCCCTACACATTTGCTGCACATTATTAGTGCCCTTATACACATAATGACACACATACAGTAGTACCCTGTTACACATATGCCGCACATTATAAATGCCCTTATACACATAATGACACACATAGTGCCCCTTACACATATGCTGCACATTATTAATGCATGTTTACATGACACACATAATGCTCCTTACACATATTCCGAACACTACTGCACAACCAACCGACTCACATGCACACAGCACTCACACTGCCACTAACACTGTGACCTCTGCCTCTGCTTGAATACAGATGTGTCCTCATAAATCTTGCCTCGGTGCTAACGTCGGGCATATTTTTTTATGAAAATGCATCTTATTTGCATTGCTATGTGGCTAGGATGCACAAGCAGCTTCTGCTGATTAAAATGATATGCAGCATGCCTATATACTGTGTGATACTGTGGCTGTATCTGCATATGAAATGCTACACACAGAATATAGGCATGCTGCATATAATTTTAATCAGCAGAAGCTGCTGATGCCCCTCGGCATATCAAATGCCCTAGGCAATTGCCTAGTTTGCCTATGCCTAAGGCCGACTCTGCCCCCCTATTTCCTATATTAAGATAAATATGTGTGCGTGTGCGTGTGCGTGTGCGTGTGCGTGTGCGTGTGCGTGTGTGTGTGTGTATGGAGTCTTCTGAAAAAAATTTATATACTGTATTTATACATTTCATTGTCTTTTATTTTAAATCACACATTTCTTAGCAGTCATACACAGGATTAGAACCCATGACCTGTTACACTAACAGCAGACACTTTACTGATGGAGTTATTTGCTCCTGTAGAGGAAGCATGAGAATTCTAACTACATGAAGTTACGTGTAATTGTCATATAGTTCAAATTCTCATATTTCCTATACAGGAGCAAACAGCTTCATCAGTAAGGTGCCGCATCCAGTGTAATAGGTTGTGGTTACTAATCCTGGTTGTGACACTTGTAAAATGTGTATATTCGGTATAATAAAGAGGGTGTGATTTATAAGGTGCAGGGACCAGTGAGGAAGTCGGCCACTGAAAAGACAGCAACAGCTATCAATTAACTTAATTCAATGGTGTCACAGAATGGGAGGAGAGGTGCCCCCCTTCAGAGCAGGAGCCCGGCGGCAGATGATTCTGTTGCCTCCCAGAGTTCTGCCTCTGCACAGAGGGCCTCTGTCATCGCACTGCTAATCGCATGCGTTAGTACATACGCGATTAGCATCGATGTGGTGGGCGGCGATGTATTTTAATACATCCCGCCCACAGAGATGGAACCAGCGCAGCGCAGTGATCGGGTCAGAACTGCGCATGCGCCGACACCGCAGTGTGCCGGCGCATGCCAGATGGCCGAAGGCCGTCGCTGAGCTACGATTGCCTCTGCCTGACTGACAGGCAGAGCGGTCGCTGGGAGGGGGG
This sequence comes from Pseudophryne corroboree, assembly GCF_028390025.1. Taxonomy (NCBI): domain Eukaryota; kingdom Metazoa; phylum Chordata; class Amphibia; order Anura; family Myobatrachidae; genus Pseudophryne; species Pseudophryne corroboree. Next base: position 409,553,056 of record NC_086452.1, on the reverse strand, counting down.
GGGGTGGAACAGTGGCGTTTGGCTGCCGTTTTGTGGGCGTGGTCCAGCCAAAGCAGACGTGGCCTGACCGTGCGGGGGGGCGGGCCGCAGCAGCTGCGTGACGTCACTAGCAGCCGCTGCAGGCCGGGGAGCGACGAGTAGCTCCTGGCCAGCACGCTAAAGCTGCGCTGGCCGGGAGCTACTCCAAAAGTGCAAAAGCATCGCCGCTGTGGGGGGGGGGGGGGGGGGGGGCAGTAGCGCATGCAGGGGGGGTTTCTGAGTCCCCAGAACCCCCCCGCCCGCCCGGTAGAGCAATATCCTGTTTTCAGAGACGGAGACAGCCGAGTCTCCGTCTCTCAAAAGAAATGGCGACCGCGATCACAGTAGCTGCTACTGCAGGGAGCTCTGGTAATCAGAGCTCTCTGCACCAAATATACCAGTGAGCTGTTGTTGCGCATTCTCACTTACTCAGTGACAGCAGCTCCCTGTGTGATCCATCCTATCATCTACAGTGACCCGGCCACCAGTCTCCTCCTCTCAGCCAGGGGTACTGTATATGTGTCTCAGCCAGGGGTATGTGTGTGTCTGTGTGTGTTTATAAGTATGTATAGTGTGTGTGGTATGTTGTGTGTGTGTGTGTGTGTGTGTGTGTGTGTGTGTGTGTGTGTGTGTGTGTGTGTGTGTGTGTGTGTGTGTGTGTGTGTCATATATAGATGTTTATTTTTATACACACACGCACATATATGTGATATATATATAGATAGATAGATAGATAGATAGATACATAGTGTGTGCATGCATATGCAATCCATTTTATCGGCACTCTTTATTGTAAAGTCCTGTGCATGCTATACACATGTCTGTGTATACATCTATAAATGTGAAAGCCCTCACTGACTGACTGACTGACTCATCACACCCGATATGTTAGGAAGATGAAATGTAACATTTTCCTATTTCATTCTGCAGGTGGGAAATAGGAACACTACGTCATGAGAATGTTAATAAATCTCCTACGGGTATAAAAAGGGGGTTGACATAATGACGTCACTACAGATGTGTGGCTTGCGTTGCGTGAACGATAACGCTTAAACAGACAATCCGATCAAGATGTGATTGCACCTCCAGTGTGTCGAATTTTATAAACTACAAAAATGGTCCTGTCACTTTTTACCGTATCTGCTACGGGTGCTCCTCGGGTAACGCCAAGAACCAGGGATTAACATTTAGTTACATTAAGACGTCTCACATTTACATCTCTATAGATTTACCTATTTATTAACACTCATTTATATTTACAACCATGAAAACCATAAACTCCTGTGTAAAGAACGGGTAGAACAGCTAGTGTATATATATACTAGGTGCTTCATCGCACCCTACGGGCGCTCTTCACACCGTCGCAAGGGGCTATGCCCCCTTAACCCTTGCACGCCTTTCTGGGGTTCAATATTTGTATTATATGGAGTATTACCTGCATTCCTTTGTTAGTGGTTAAATATTGCACAATGAAAGGGCGTGCGATGGTGAAGGAGGCGCAGACCCTTGCGACGGCGTGAACAGCGCCTACAGGGCACAATGTACAGAATGTAGCGGGTGCGGGGGGACTGCGGATGGGGTGGGTGTCTGTAGATGCTGCGGTGGAGGGGGGTGCGGATGTGGGGGGGGGCCGGATGGGGAAGGGTCGGGAGATGCTGCGGGTGGGGGAGGGGCAGAGGAGTGGGGGCTGCAGATGGGGGAGGGGTCCGGAGGCACTGCAGGTGGGGGAGGGGAAGGGGTGCCACGCAAGGGGCAGGTGCGGGGATGTTGCGGATGGGTGAAGGGTTCCGGAGGTGCTGTGGGATGGGAAGGGGCGGGGGTGCCGGGGGTGGGGTAGGGGCAGGTGCGGGTGGTGCAGTGGATGGGGAAGGGGGTCCGGAGTTGCTGCAGGTGGTGGAGGGGTGGGTGCGGGGGTGCCGATGGGGGGGGCATGGGGGGGACCGCGGGGACCGCGGATGGGGGAGGGTGTCTGCAGATGCTGTGGGTGGAGGCGGGGCAGGTGTAAAGGGAGGGGTGGGGGAGTGGGAGCCACGGGTGGTGGAGGGGGTCTGGAGGCACAGCGTGTGGGGGAGGGGTGGGATGCCGCATGTGGTGGAGGGGAAGGTGCGGAGGTTTGGTGCATTGGGGAGGGGTCTGGAGGCGCTGTGGGCACTGTACCTGCCAAAAAGGTAGTGGGAGGGTATGCAGTAACAGGGCCAGGACAGGGGTGACAGGTTCAGAACAGGGGTGACGGGGCCAGGACAGGGGTGACGGGGCAAGGACAGGGGAGATGGGGCAATGACAGGGGTGATGGGGCAAGGACAGGGGTGACGGGGCCAGGACAGGGGTGACAGGGCCAGGACAGGGGCGACGGGGCCAGGACAGAAATGACAGGGACAGGATAGGGGTGACAGGGCCAGGGTAGGGGCGGCAGGGTCAGGATAGGGTTGACAGGACCAGGATAGGGGTGACAGGGCCAGGATAGGGGTGACAGGGCCAGGATAGGGTTGACAGGGCCAGGATAGGGGTGACAGGGCCAGGATAGGAGTGACAGGGCCAGGATAAGGGTGAAAGGGCCAGGATAAGGGTGACAGGGCATGGCCACGGGTGACAGGGCAAGGCCAGGGGTGACAGGGACATGACAGAACACAGGGAACGGGAGAGATTGGTAAAACAGTTGTTACAGACAGATGTGTCTTACCGGAGTCACTGCTGCTGGCTGCTGCTGTTCCACTCCAACTTGTTGGTATCTGCTGCTGCTGGAGACTTGGCATGGCTGACTGTCTCAGGCTGGAGTCCTACTTCCTCTGCCCACCCGCATCCCTCCCCCCACTCCTCAGTCACACAGCGCGGACCTCACGTGGCTACCATGTACTGTGGTAAGGGGAGACTGGGAGTGACTGGTTAGCCCCCAGGAGATGCTGCGGCTGGAGGGAGGAGGGGGTCATAGCATGCACGCGGCGCGGACCTCGCGGTTGCCGAGCACTGTGGTAAGGGGAGACTGGGAGTGACTGGTTAGCCCCCAGGAGACGCTGCGGCTGGAGGGAGGAGGGGGTCGGAGCCTGCAAGCAGCGCGGACTTCTACAGCACTGCCCACCGGTTAAAGTGTGAGAAGGAGCTGGGCGCACCTCACTGCGGGCGCCAGCGCTGCAGCTAGCTGTGGGGTTGCCGGGGCTGGAGATAACAGAGGCGGTACGGAACCTGCACAGCGACAGGTGCCCCACAAAACTGCAGCTAAGAAGCGTGGAGTGTGCCAGAAAGTGACGCTCCTCCGCGCCAGAGAGCCCCTGCTGAGTATGCTGATGTGGGGGGTCAAGCACACAGTGAGCCGGTACCCGTCTGTCTGTACGGCATACCCCCTCACACACCCCCATATCTCCCCACTGTCCCGATTTTCGCTGGACATTCCTGTTTTTTGGGGTTTGTCCAGCTGTCCCACCCGCGGGCCGCAGTGTCCTGCGAAAAACCAAAATCTTAGGGATTCACACAGCGCTGTTTCTTGAATGATTTTCTATACAGGTAGTTCTTATTACCCTGTGCAAATACCCCTTTCCGTTTCCAAAGAATGCGTTGTCCAGAATATGAATAAAAAGTGTATATTTATTTAAAAGTCATGTAAAAAAGAATCAATCCTTTGCTCATGGACAGAACGACTTTCAGCAGGTATGACAGTTCAGCATAAAGTTTCATAAAAAAAGGGTTATCTCACCGGACCTCCCGGACACTGAAATGAAAGCACGGCCTTCCCCCTACTCCGAGAATATGGCTTTTACTCAGAGCTGTGCACTCAGGGGCTTTCCTGCCGCTAATCGTCCTCCGGCTTCCCGTATCGAGACCAAACCCTGTATGCCGCTGAATCTTCTGCCCTGCGTCTCGTCTGAAAATTGCAAACTCCCGGCTCCCGGCTTCCTCCTTGTGCATCAAAGTGACCAAAACCACCTATTACCTCCGACGCGTTTCTACCCTATCCGGGTCTTTGTCAAGGTGCCTTGACAAAGACCCGGATAGGGTAGAAACGCGTCGGCGGTAATAGGTGGTTTTGGTCACTTTGATGCACAAGGAGGAAGCCGGGAGTGTGCAATTTTCGGACGAGACGCAGGGCAGAAGATTCAGCGGCATACAGGGTTTGGTCTCGATACGGGAAGCCGGAGGACGATTAGCGGCAGGAAAGCCCCTGAGTGCACAGCTCTGAGTAAAAGCCATATTCTCGGAGTAGGGGGAAGGCCGTGCTTTCATTTCAGTGTCCGGGAGGTCCGGTGAGATAACCCTTTTTTGTTGAAACTTTATGCTGAACTGTCATACCTGCTGTTATGAGCCACGGCTGTGGCTCATTCCTGTTTTGCATTTTTGGTTATGTATTTTATGTTATACTTCTGTTCATGTTCCCCGTGGGTGTCATGGGGTGTTCGGAGTTCACCCTTAAGGAAAGGGTACTGTTATGAACCACAGGTAGTGGTTCATTCCTATTTTAAGTTTATAGTTGTCTTGCAGCTGGCCGTTGCTCTGGTTTAAGAATATTCTTATTTGCTGCCAGTGGTGAGTCTGTGTAATTGCAGCTGGTTCCCATGTGTTCAGCCTCACCTGTCTGTTGATTGCACCTCTCAGTTGTGCAGCAGGGCAGCTGCACGACATAATTAATTAAGACTCTCTGTTATATGCTGGCTCAGTGCAATTCACAGACGCTGGTGATATTTCCAGGTTTCTAGACTTCCAGAGTTCTTGCGTTCTCAGCTAGTCCCTGCCAGTTCCTGAGTTCCTGTCTAGCAGTGTCTGTCTAGCTGCTTCCAGTGTTGGTTCCTGTGTCGATTCCTGTGTCAGTTCCTGTGTCCTGTCGTGAAATGTTCCTGTCCAGAAGTCCTGTGGCTTTGTCTGTGCCTAGTCGAGTTTCTGGCTTCTTGGTGTCCACCGGTCTGTCGTTTGGGATTCTGCCTGTCCTCCGGTTCTGAGAGTCTGTGTCGGCTACATTGGGGGTTCCTGTCCGTTTGCCAGTGTTTGTACCGGTTCCGTGAGTAGCGGCTTTGCCGCGTCCGTCGGCCTAGGCCGCAGTATTCTTTGGTTATATTTTGTTACTGGTGTTTTGCAGAGGGTTCTGCTTATGCTGTCACCGCCGGTACACAACAGTATTGTGTCGGCGAGTGGACAGCATTTCCTTGGTTGTTCTTTTCCTTTGGCGGCGTGCCACACATATATTTAGTTTTAGGGTAGTTAGTAGCCCCAAGCTTTCTGTTGTTTTAGTCAGAGGTCCCCTTGTTATTATCCTGTCTCGGTTCACGCCTTGTCTCACGCTAAGACCTGGGGGCATCGGAGTTGGGCAGACATAATCCGCCCTTCAAACGCGGCTGCCGTGGGCCCAAGAAACCATAGTCACTCAGGCGTGAACTGACCACACGGGTAAAACAACGGAGGTAGGGTGCTAGGGGCTATTTCCACACCACACCTTATTTCAGCGTCACGTTCTGGTGCTCAGGACTCACTACGCAACATCTCCCTTGTTCTGAGCACCAGGAACCTAACACCTGCTGAAAGTCGTTCTGTCCATGAGCAAAGGATTGATTCTTTTTTAAATGACTTTTAAATAAATATACACTTTTTATTCATATTCTGGACAACGCATTCTTTGGAAACGGAAAGGGGTATTTGCACAGGGTAATAAGAACTACCTGTATACAAAATCATTCAAGAAACAGCGCTGTGTGAATCCCTAAGATTTTGTTTTTTTGTCTGCTATATTTATGCTGATTAGCTGATCAGCATCCTTTGGGGAACAACAGCTGCAGTTGACTCTGGAGCGCTCCAAAAGGATCCCTGTTGTTTGTGACTCGCAGTGTCCTGCGGTAGGGGGGGGGGGCAGTTGGGAGGTTCCTGTACTCGCTGTTCTGCTTAGCAGAGCAGCGGTGAATAGACGCTGTGCGCATGCGCACAGCGTCTATTCAGTGGAGACAGGAGAAGAGGGGGCATGGTCAGCAGCTCACAGAGCGCTGGGCATGCCCCCTCACTGACGCAAACGGGGACGTGGCTGGCGATCGTGGGTCCTCCCACAAAGCCACGCCCCCTTTTCATTGGCCATGCCCCCTTTTCACTGCGCGTGTGTCCCTCCTCCTGCCTGAAGAAAGTTGGGAGGTATGCACCCCTGTCTGCCTGAAGAAAGTTGGGAGCTATGCACCCCTGCCTGTGCCATGCCCATACCATCTGCTTCTGCTCCTAGTCTCCTATAGATTTGCCCACGTCTGTGACTCATTTGACTAACTCCGCCCAGCGTTGTCACTCCGCCCAGTGTTAGCAAATGAGGCACAAAGTCACAGATCTGGGCTAATATATAGGAGATAAAATACGGAAACCCCCCCAAGTAAATCCTGCATTTGCCCCTGGGGGGCCGGCACTGACATCCGGGGCGGGATAGCCCTGTGCTGGGCATCCCCCCGCATCTCTATTGTCATGATCATAGCCCTGCAAAATTTTGCAGGGCTACGATCAACTCGGAATGACCCCCTATATCAGAAGCAAAGTGTGCACTAAACCACAGCAGGCAATCATCATACAGTATATTTTGTGTAAATTAGACAATGAAAACAAGTTTTTTTTATGGTAGACCTGTTGTAGGGCAAATTTTTCACCTATGTGCAATCATAACAAATGAGCCCCAAGCAGAAGAGTTTTAACTACTCATCATTAATGCCTTGTATACAGTATGTCTCACATCTAGATTAGAAGAAAGCAATAACTTGTATTTTCTTTAAGGCATCACTATGCAGCAGTTTTATTTTCCATGTGGTTGTTGCAGGCTTGTGGAGTGAATGCAAAATCTGAAACCTGGATAAAACTGCTGTCGTTTCATTTTTACCATGTACCGAGACTCTAATTCAATCTGAATGCAAAGTCCCTGCAACCTTGGGAACGCCAAGTTTTCTCTGAAGTCTGTTGGTCACTGCAAAATCCTTTGATTATTCCATATGACAGCGCAGGGTTCCGTCCTATCACTGCCATTGATTAGTATTAATCTTCATTTAGTATAAATAAAAACAAACAAACAAACAAACAAACAAACCGATAAAGGGTATTAGGGTAAAGCTAAACTAAACATAACAGACACAAATACTCACATTTACACTTTATTTAAAAGAAAACAGTTTTAGTCTGTGCTAACTGTGGGCTGATGTTATATGTAAAAATGAATAGCAAAAAGGAATTAAACCAGTGGTTCCCAAACTTTTTTGAATCACGGCGCCCTAGAGTATCAGAATTTTTTTTTCACGACACCCCTAGGCCAAAAGTTTCTTATTGAGTAGTATAATATTTTCCTTTGCAGTATTCTACATTAATACTGTGGTTGAGAGTGTTTTACCCAGGCCGTCAGTATGGCATGTAGGCCAGCAGCCCTCCCTAGATCAGATCTAAGGAGGGGGTGTGACCACAGCATGCTAAGGGCATGGCCACACCTCTTTGGAGGCGTGTCTAGTACATGACAAGCACCCACTCACAGGAGCATGCCTCCCAGCCAGGGCAGTAGAGAGCCTGGCTGGGTCAAGGTACTCAGGGGGCCTGGCCTAATCACAGGAGGCGTGGCCATGCACCCTTAGAAAAAAATACAGATTTTTTTTAAGCACTTCCCTGGCCACACTGCAGCCCAGCATACAGCAACATGTGCTGGGTTGAAATGGAAAAGCTGCAGCTGCTGATTCCATGTAAGGAGGTGTGTGTGGGGGGGAACCTGGGCCCCCATTGGGCCTCTCCATCAGTCCTGGGCCCAGGTAATTTGTACCCTCTCCCCTCCTCTCTCAGCACCACTAGCAGCACTACCTTTTACAGTGAGCAGCCTTGTTGAGCATATGCCGTGCGCCAAATACTATGTATAGAACATTTGTATTACATACATTATGCATACATTAGAAAACAAATATTTTATGAAAAGGAATGTTCCCCTGAGTAATATGGAAATAATTAATTTTGCAGAGACTCAATTCTCAAAATGTTCTGCTTATTAATTACATATGTAATGATGATGTGGCTATTTTCCATATTTTCTACACTTTCTTGCAATTTTTGTAATTCAAACATGACAACTTGCCCGATCTGCCTAAGTCTTGCCTTAGGACAACTCAGCTCCAGTACTGGAACTAGGCATTTTAGCGATGTGTGCAAGAAATGACATTGGCGCCCCCCCATGTAAGACAGGGGCAGTGCGCGCAAAAAATATATAGGGGCGTGGCTTCATGGGGAAGGGGCGTGGCCACAAAATAATAGCAATTCATACTACGGTGCACAGTAGTCTACATTATTCAAATTACGCTGCACAGTAGCGCCACTACACCAGGTAGAGCCCCTTTTATACATTACAGCAGACAGCATCCCCCTTTTTACACATTACAGCAGACAGTCTCCCTTTTAACACATTGCGGCAGCCAGTCTCCCTTTTTACACATTGCGGCAGACAGCGTCCCCTTTTTTACACATTACAGCAGACAGCGTCCCCTTTTTTAACATTACGGCAGACAGCGTCCCCTTTTTACACATTACAGCAGACAGCGTCCCCGTTTTTACACATTACGACAGACGGTGTCCCCCTTTATACACATTGCGGCAGCCAGTCCCCCTTTTTACACATTACGGCAGCCAGTCCCCCTTTTTACACATTGCGGCAGCCAGGCCCCATTTTTACACATTGCGGCAGCCAGTCCCCCTTTTTACACATTGCGGCAGCCAGGCCCCCTTTTTACACATTGCGGCAGCCTGGCCCCCTTTTTACACATTGCGGCAGCCAGTCCCCCTTTTTACACATTGCGGCAGCCAGGCCCCCTTTTTACACATTATGGCAGACGGTGTCCCCCTGAGAGAGAGAGAGAGAGAGATACATACTTACCATCTCCCCACTGACAGGCTCCTCCTGCAGCTCCCTCGGTGCAGGCAGGTGAGAAGGAGGAGGAGGGAGGGGGACTGGAGCCGCAGCAGCACTATTTTATTGGTAGTAAGCTCCGCTGCAGCATCCCCCTCTCCTTCCGTATTGGCTGCCCGGCGCTGCTGTGGATGCTGGGATGTAGGAACCGCATGTAGCTCTCCTCCACAGCGTGGCGGCGGCGCGGCGGCGGCGCACGGCGCAGACTTCAGAGGCATGTAATGAGTCAATTTGACTCATTACATGCCGCTGGCCGTGCGCCCTCAGGGCAACTGCGCTGTGTGCCAAGCCCACTTGGCACACACGTAGTTACGGACCTGCTCAGCTCTATCCACAATTTACCATGGCTGTGTTTATTTCACCGTTAGGCGCCTTATGAGTATCGTCCCTAAAAAATCTGACCATTGGGGCATAAAATATAAATCCACCAGATGGACGAATGGATGATACATCAGATTTTATTGTAAAACTATCATGAAAAGCAGGCTCACGAATGAAGTCACTACAAAGTAGCAGATGCGTTTGTGACACTCTAGTATTTTCTTTAGGAGTCCAATCTGGATTCCTTAGTGTATATTAGAGAATAGTATCAGGTCAATTTTAAGGAGCGTGTCGGATTTACCTTCCAATCTTCTTTCTTCGTAGGTCCATTCCAATTTGTACACCGTGGAAAGAATTGTGGTCTTAAGATTGGACCGGGACTATAAGTTTAATAACCTTCACAGTACTCTCCAACTGCCCCTTTCTGTATAAAAGCCTATACAGTTACAAATGATACCTTACTCCATGAAACAGTAAAAGATAATGCATGAAATATTTATTATACTGGAACTTCAAACACCGTGGTTCCCGACAGATATCAATCTTCCGTCCTGTTAGAAAAGTTAGTATGAAATACACTTTTCAGTAATATTTTATCTAACATAAATTGCAATTTACCGTTGAACAATGACCAATAATCATCCCCCTTTTTCAGTACTGAAATTACCTGGCCTAACTTCTAATAATTATAAAGTTCAGCTGAAGTTTCGTACGTTGGTGCACATAGATGAGCTGATAAATCTGTAGGTAGTCCACCAATATGTTCTAACTCGCTAAAAGGAGGTGAACTGACATTAAGAGTGGGCTCTCCCAGGTCTGTCCCGGACTCTAGGCTCCTTTATAAGGACCCTGAACTATTAACTGATGGCTTGATTCCGACTGAGTATAGACGGTATCCTTGGTATCAGAAGATCACAAATACTATGGAGGTCGTTATCACTTTGGTCTATGTGCATTAGTATCCAAGTACTGCGGCGCTGAAATAAGCCTATTGATACTCGGACTGCCTGGTGGATCCTGTCCTATCCGCTGACTGTTTTCTAATATTCTATAAATAAGAGATTATACCGCTGTCTCACGAAGTTACATCCACGACACTCTGCTGACTGCATCTATAGTTATTGGGAGTCGCTATCCATAAAGAATACGCGGCAGGCAAGAATGTAGTAACTATCGGACAGACTCTGCCTTTCTCCTACGCTGGTGAATACTCTCTCTGACAATCCCCATACAGTTAATAGAGATTAATTGAGCGACTTTCTGACGATGCTCTCCTCAATTACTGTCACTATTCTTGTAGGGAGATATAATGAGACTAGGTAGCGGAATGTGAGGGGTGGATAAAGTCTGAGCTGTCCCTGGCTCTAAGGTAGGTTGCTCACCTAGATGCTGTCTAGTGCTTTCTACGAGTTCGGCCTCCGTCTCAGCTCTGCCCGCTCAGCAGCACTTACGTGGTCGGACGCCCTTAGCAGGCGGGGTACAGCTGTCATGTTACCGCTCCCCGGCTGCTGCCGTCCTACACAGCCGCCTTCCCCTCTTCTGCCGTCACTCTGTGGGGAGGGAGTTTGTGCGGCACTCTCCTCCGCTCTGATCGTCGTTCAGCCGTCACCCGGTATCCTCCTTTCCGTAAGTCCCGGTGTCCTCTCACCTCATCTACCGGCCTTGCACACGCCTCAGCTCGGGACGGGCTGCGGTGCTGCGACGCCTTCCTCCCTCACTTCTTCCTTCACGACACCAACCGCCTCAGCGCTCGAGCCCCCTTCAATTTATATCTCTCTCTCGGGTATCCGTATGTATCCCGCCGAGTGCGCGTGATATTACAGTTTTACTCGCATTGGTTCCTTCTGGGTCCCAAACAAACTGACACAGCGTTTCACAGTCCACCATCTCGGCATCATCTCATATATAGGATCATAGGAATTATTATAATCCTGTCACCCCATGTATTACCCACTCACTTATCACTTTAGGGTGACCATATAGTCTTCTTGTCCTATGTTCACTATAGTTGGGACCTGTGTAGGTAAAAGCAATCCTACAACCACCTTTCACTTCCCCATCAATTATAGTCAGTTATCAACCTCCTTGAGGCGTGTTAACAATAATAGGGTCCATTATATCACCTAGTGATACCCTAATAAAGGGGAGTCAGTGTTGTCTCTAATCCTGGGTATCACATACTCCCCGGTAATCAGATGTGTATCCTTACACATCTGTTTATTACATTCTAACGTTGCAACAAAACATTTTTTTTTCCGCTATTGTGAACAGTTCAACAATTCATACATTTACTACAAGTTATTTACTTATTTATTTACTACCTATTGCTCTATTCGTATTTCCTACCCTACCATTAGAATCAATCACAGTTCGCTTCTTATACCTCCCTAAACATTCTATTGCACTACTTTTAATTCTGATATCGAGCAGGTAATTTCCCTCTTGTGCTTCTCTCCGACCGCCTCAATGTAGGGACCTCGGGCCGTACAGACTCTATAACGTTGGTAGTCATACCTTCATTACCCCCTATATAAGGGAGCGTTCCAAACGTGGTCAGGAGTGGCCAGCAAAGATTCATCATCTCGTCTGGATACGTGTTGATTTCTTGCAATCATTTCTGAAGATGGAACTGTTCTCTCTTTTGATTCTGGCCAGTTAGGACATAGTTTTAACTGATCTCGATGTACTAGACTTTGTCGAGTTCCATCCTCTAACCTGATGCGGTACACTTCGATGTTTGGATTCGGCCTTTCTATGACACGATATGGAAGGGCTTCCCAACGATGATCCAATTTACTTTGCCGTCGATTGTTCTTTCGGAATACCTTGCATCCAATTGACAACGGTTCCGCTTGAGCGTTCAAATAGTAATATAGCTCTTGTCGTTTGTGTACAGTCTCTTTACATTGGGCGACTAAGTCTTGGGCCACCTTCAATCGTCGTTGATGTTCGGTCACCCAATCAGTTTCCAGAAACGGTTCAGGTGTGATTTTCCTATTGAGACTCAAATCTACTGGTAGCCTTCCTTGTCTGCCAAATAAATAGTAGGGGGTATATCCGGTCGAACTGTGCATGGTATTATTATAGATGAACATGAACTCAGTCAACAACAATGGCCATTCTTGTCGTTGTCGTTCCGGAAGGGTGCGTAACATCTGAATCAACGTTTGATTAGTTCTTTCGCAGAGCCCATTTCCTTGGGGATGATACGGGGTGGTTTTTATTTTTCTACATCCGTAGAGGGAACATAGTTCTTGGAAGAGGTTAGATGTAAATGCCGGACCTTGGTCCGTCAAAATTTTATCTGGGAATCCATACGGTCTCACAAAGGCCCTCCAAAAGTTTTCTGCTGTGGTTTTTGCTGTCATATCCTTGACTGGTAAAGCTACGGCAAACTTGGTATAATGATCCACTATCATGATGGTATATTCATACCCCAGTTTACTCTTTTCCAGTTTGATATGATCAATGGTAACCAGTTCTAGTGGTTTGCAGCTGGTTATTGGGTGGAGCGGAGCCCTTTCCGTCGGAAGGGGTGTCCTCCGTAGAGTACATTCAGAACAATTCTGACACCATTCTTCTACACTTTGGCGGATTCCAACCCAATAAAATCGTTGCCTGATGTTGGTTTCGGTTTTCTGGGTTCCGAAGTGTCCTGATCGATTATGATAGGCATTCAATAGGATAGATGCTTTGGTAAGAGGAATCAGTACTTGGATGACAGTTAGGTGGGTCTTTGGATGAATACTTTTCCTGACGATAACCTGCTGGTGTATTTCTAAGTGATCTCTCTGTCTCCATAACTTGACTAATTCTGAGGTTGTTGTTTGTCTCTCTATTTTTGTTAGAATTTTCTTTGTCAGTAGTAGTTTTTTTAATTGACAAAAAGGTGGGTATTCTGCTTGCCATCGACGCCATTCGCTCAAATCACTTTCTTCTGCGGTATTTCCCGATTTATTTCTCTTAGAGGTAGTGTTGTGTTGTAACACTAGTTTTCGGTCTCCTTGGAAAGGTGGCAGTTCTACCACTTCCGCCTGATCTTCCACCTCGGATTCCTCCTGATCGGGAAGGCGGGATAATGCATCAGCATTACTGTTATTTTGCCCTGGTCGGTATTGGATGGTGAATTGATAATTAGATAATCGCGCATACCATCGTTGCTCCAACGCTCCCAGCTTAGCCGTAGCCAAGTGTGCCAACGGATTACAATCGGTGTAAGCTATAAATGGAGTAGCCGTCAAATAATCCCGGAATTTCTCCGTGATGGCCCATACTAAGGCCAGAAACTCTAATTTGAAAGCGCTATAGTTAGCATTGATACGTTCCGTTTTCCGAAGGCCTCGACTGGCATATGCTATGACTTTTTCTTGGCCATTTTGTAATTGGGCAAGCATGGCACCGAGCCCTTGCCGACTAGCGTCAGTTTGCAGGATGAACGGTTTACTGTAATCCGGGTACGCTAGGAGGGGCGATTGTGTCAAGTGTTCCTTTAGATGTTCAAAGGCCACCTGTTGCCTTGAAGTCCATGCAATCAGTAGACGCTTGCTCTGGTGGACTTGCGGTACATCACGTAGTAACTCATGTAATGGAGCAGCTATTTTGGCAAAATCTTTCACAAAACGCCTATAATAGCCCACGAACCCCAGGCATCTTCTTACATCTTCTACCGTCTGGGGTATCGGCCATTCTTGGACTACTCTAATCTTTTCAGGATCTGGAGCTACTCCCTCGGAACTCACCACATGTCCCAGGTAATGAACCTGCGGCTTTAATAAGTGACCCTTGGCGGGATTCACTTTCAGGCCGTAATGGGCTAGTTGCTGTAGAACTTCTTGTAGATGTTGTAAGTGCTCTGAATAGGACTTAGAAAAGATAATGATGTCGTCTAAATATAATAAGATCATTTCGAAGTTCTTATGCCCCAAACAATGTTCCATCATCCTTTGGAAAGTTGCAGGGGCATTACATAATCCAAAGGGCATTCGTTTAAATTCATAGAGTCCCATGGGTGTAGTAAAGGCTGTTTTTTCTTGGTCTTCGGGCGCCACCATAATCTGCCAGTGTCCACTCGTTAGATCTAATGTGGAGAAGTATTTGGCTGACTTCAAAGCCGCTAACGATTCTTCTATTCTGGGGAGTGGATAAGCATCTCGGTGAGTGATCTGGTTTAACTTCCGGTAATCAACGCAAAACCGCAATTGACCGTTCTTCTTTTTAACTAGTACCATCGGGGCAGCCCAGGGGCTATGGCTTTCCTGAATGACGCCAGTGGTCTTCATATCCTCTAGCATTTGTCGAACTGGCTGATATTGAGCCGGGGCTACCGGACGATGTTTCTCTCGTATAGGCGTAGCATTCCCTGTTACGATCCGATGCTTTACAGTCGTAACCGTGCCGAAATCCAATGGACTCTGACTAAAAGTCTGTGGATTCCCCTTTACCACTTGTAACACTCCCTCTTTTTGTTCTAAAGGGGTGTTTTCACTTCCAATCTGGATATCTTTCCACCATTCGTTCACTGCATCCTCGTCTGCACCGGTAACATCATCACTTTGTCGATGAACTCGGGTCTGGGCATGCAGTACATCTTGAAAAGTGACCCACGTGAGTTTGGCAATTGGTCTTTGACGATACAACTTGACCCGGTGGTTGTGAGGGTTCAGGATCCGAATTGGCACTCTACCATTCTTAATATGTGTTAGGGTCTCCTGCCCTGTGCTGCCACGTCGTCATGGCAACCGGGAGACAAGTGCTAGTGGAGTAACCTGAGCGCAGCTGATACTCCGGTTCGGGTCTTTTGCTGTGCAGTGGTTATAGGCTCTGTGCACGGCAGGGGATCCGGTGCTGGTTTTTGTGCTCACAGTCTGTGAGGTCTGAGTGGGGCGTGGACAGCACCTGCTTTATAAGGCCTCTTTTCAGGGTAAGCAGATGCTGCTGAATCTTTGTTGGTTAGTCAGTTCATGAAAGTTAGCCAGTACTGTGTAGCTTTGTATTTGTTTGTTGCTTACTGCAAATAGGCCTGGGGATTTGGTATTACACTCTGCCAATCCAGACCTAGCAGTAAGACTGGAGTCAGTCGTTTAGCTTGCTGGGGTTCTGTTACTACTCTGTGAACCTAGCAAGTTTGCGGCTGTATTCTAAGACTTGCCTGTCTAATCCTGTCTCACTGTGCTAGGTGTCAGGGGTCAGTTTAGTGGCAGTAAGCTAAAACCTGTGCACTGCAAGTGAGAAATAGGATTGTGGAGACTCTCCTTGTGTCTATCATTCCATCTCTGACCAAGGAGTTTACTGCCACACCCGTTGGTAACCCTTTAGGGTTTTGCTGTTGCCCTTAGCAACAGCATTTCAGGTTCTCTACGTATTAAAACACAACATCTTGCTTTTTACATCTGAGCAGTTCTAATACAAGGGAGATACCCAGTTCCTTAGCCTCTGGGCTTCTCTGTTCACTTTGTGTGTATTTTGTTACCCTATCACCTTCTGTGTACGTTATGTCATATTCCCCAGTTTGTCTGTGAGTCCATTTGTTTTGCATAACAGTTCAAACACCAGTACATTCCTGCAGACACTGGAGTGTATAACAGTTCTGACACCAGTACTTTCCTGCAGGCACTGGTGTGCATAACATATTCAGCAGCCTAATACTCCTGTTGAAATTTTGTGGGAATATGGAGCATACCCCTCAAAATACGTTGCAACAGGTGGTCGATCAGGTGCAGGTCCTGACTCGACAATTTAATGATTTGTCCATTAAAATGCACACCTCCCAGGCTGCTGGCGGATCTCCCGCAGCAGCAGCACCTGCAGGGGTTAAGGAGCCGAAAGTAAATCTCCCGGATCGTTTTTCTGGAGATCGCTCGCAGTTCTTTTGTTTCAAGGAGAGCTGCAAGCTATACTTCCGGCTTAGGCCTCAGTCTTCTGGGTCGGAGATTCAGCGGGTGGGCATAGTGATTTCCTTGCTACAAGGAGACCCACAGGTCTGGGCATATGGGTTGCAGCCTGACTGTCCGTCGCTTAAAAGTGTTGATGCTTTTTTTACGGCACTGGGCATGTTGTATGATGACCCTGACAAGACGGCCTCAGCCGAGGCTCAGATTTCGATCCTTAAGCAAGGGCGAAGGCCAGTTGAGGTTTACTGTACGGAGTTTCGGAGGTTGGCCCATGATACCCAGTGGAATGACCCAGCCCTGAGACACCAGTACCGAAGAGGTCTTTCTAACCAGATAAAGGACCAACTGGTACAATATCCCTTGCCTGATAGCTTGGATCAGCTCATGCAGTTATCCATCCGGGTGGATAGACGGCTGAGAGAGCGTAGGCTTGAAAGGGAGACTGAGATTTCCTTCCTTCCCAAGGGAACCTCAGACTCTGAGGAATTTTCTGAGGAGCCTATGCAGATTGGGGCTACCCGCCTCTCCTCGCGTGAGAAGACGCGGAGGAGACAGCAGGGGTTGTGTTTGTACTGTGGGAATAAAGGTCATGTGGTAGTATCATGCCCAGAAAAGCCGGAAAACTTCAGGGCCTGAGGGTGATGGGAAATATCCTGTCAGGCCAGAAGTCAGAATTTCCCAAGAAGACTTTTATCATTCCGGTGACCTTGAAGATCCTCGGTCAAACTGTCAAGACTGAGGCCTTTGTGGACAGTGGGGCCGACGGGGTTTTTATGGACCGCCAATTCGCCCTGAAACACTCTGTTCCCTTAGTACCCTTGGCATCGGAAATTGAGATTTGTGGGTTAAACGGGGAACCATTATCCCAAGGTAAAATTACCTCTTGCACTAGCCAGATTTCTTTGTTTATTGGAGCCACACACTCTGAAAAATTGTCCTTTTATGTGACTGTCTGTACTTTTGCCCCATTGGTGTTGGGGTTACCCTGGTTAAGGGCCCACAATCCTCAATTTGACTGGGTCTCTGGGGAGATTCTTAGTTGGGGTACTGATTGTTTCAGGAGTTGCTTGAGCCTTCCAGTCAGGCTCTCGCAGCTAAGTTTGCCAGGATTGCCAGGGTGTTATGCAGATTTTGCGGACGTGTTCTCCAAAAAAGTTGCAGAGGTACTACCTCCCCATCGCCCCTATGACTGTGCCATTGATTTGTTGCCAAATGCTAAGCTTCCCAAGAGCAGGTTGTACTCCCTGTCACGTCCTGAGACTCAGGCTATGGCAGAGTACATTCAGGAGAACTTGGCTAAGGGATTTATCAGACCTTCACAGTCTCCAGTTGGGTCGGGGTTCTTCTTCGTGGGTAAAAAGGACGGTTCGTTGCGACCCTGCATCGACTTCAGGGAATTGAACCGTATCACGATTAAAAACTCATACCCACTGCCTCTCATTTCGGTCTTGTTTGACCAGCTTCGTACTGCCACCATTTTTTCTAAGATTGACCTACGCGGTGCGTACAATCTAATCCGAATAAGAGAGGGGGATGAATGGAAGACTGCCTTTAATACCCACTCAGGGCATTATGAATATTTGGTGATGCCTTTTGGGCTCTGTAATGCCCCGGCAGTCTTCCAGGATTTCATGAATGATGTGCTCAGGGAATATTTGGATAGATTCTTAGTTGTATACTTAGATGACATCCTAATCTTCTCCCATTCCCTGGAGGAACATCGGAAGCATGTACGCTTAGTCCTCCAGAAACTCAGAGACCACCGGCTTGGGGCGAAGCTGGAGAAGTGCGAATTTGAAGTTCAGCAAATCGCATTTCTAGGATATATTATCTCCCCAGAAGGTTTCCAAATGGAGGGTTCCAAGGTACAGGCAGTCCTGGATTGGGTGCAGCCCACTAGTTTGAAGGCGCTTCAGCGTTTCCTGGGCTTTGCAAATTTTTATAGACGATTTATCGCTGGATTTTCGTCTATAGTGGCGCCCTTGGTGGCACTCACTAAGAAAGGGGCGGATGTTGCTCACTGGTCTTGTGAGGCTAAAGCGGCTTTTGCCCGTCTCAAAAGGGCATTTGTTTCGGCCAAGGTGCTGCGACACCCAGATCCAGAGCGTCCTTTTGTGGTGGAGGTGGATGCCTCTGAGATGGGTATTGGGGCAGTGCTTTCTCAGATGGGAGTGTCTGATAATCACCTTCATTCCTGTGCTTACTTTTCCCGTAAATTTTCGCCTGCCGAGATGAATTATGACGTGGGTAACCGGGAATTGTTGGCTATTAAGGATGCACTGGAGGAGTGGAGACACTGGCTTGAGGGGGCTAAGTTTGTGGTCTCAATTCTCACTGACCATAAGAATCTGGCATATTTAGAGTCAGCGAAGCGTCTCAATGCCAGGCAGGCACGATGGGCTTTGTTTTTTGCTCGCTTTAATTTTTTGATAACATATCGCCCTGGGTCAAAAAACATCAAGGCTGATGCGCTCTCGCGGAGTTTTGCTCCAATCCAGGAGACCACCGAGGAGCCGTTGCCCATTGTTTCCCCATCATGTATTAAAGTGGGCATTACCCAGGACCTCTTATCATTAGTCCTTAGAGCACAGGAGCAGGCTCCTCCAGACCTTCCGGTAGGTCTTTTGTTTGTGCCTCCTAGGTTAAGACAGCGAGTGTTCCTGGAATTCCATGCCAAGAAGTCGGCAGGTCACCCGGGTATTGCCAGAACTCGGGAGTTGCTATCTAGGGCGGTGTGGTGGCCCTCGGTGGCTAAGGATGTGGATCAGTGGGTTCGGGCATGTGACATCTGTGCCCGAAATAAGACTCCTAGAGGGGTTCCTGTTGGCCCATTACATCCACTCTCTATCCCATCTAAGCCATGGACCCACATTTCAATGGATTTTGTGGTGGACTTGCCCAAATCCTCGGGGATGACAGCCATCTGGGTTGTCGTTGACAGGTTTTCGAAGATGGCGCACTTCGTTCCACTGGTTGGGCTGCCATCAGCCAGACGCCTGTCTGAATTATTTATGCTGCATGTTGTGCGTCTCCACGGGTTGCCACTTGATGTGGTCTCTGACCGCGGATCCCAGTTTGTGGCCAAATTCTGGAGGGCATTTTGTTCCGATCTCCAGATTTCTGTCAGCTTGTCGTCAGGCTACCATCCGCAGTCTAATGGGCAGACTGAAAGGGTGAACCAGTCCTTGGAGCAGTTCCTCAGGTGTTATGTCTCCAAGTGTCAGACTGACTGGGTTGCTCATCTGTCCATAGCGGAGTTTGCCTATAACAACGCGGCTCACTCTGCTACAGGGATCTCTCCCTTCCTTTGTGTGTATGGGCATCATCCTAAGGCCAATTCTTTTGACCCCCTGGACTCCACGCCTGGTGGTTCCTCTGTGGTTTCGGTCCTTAAAGGTATTTGGCGGAAAGTGAAGAAAGCCCTTGTGTCTGTGTCATTAGTGACCAAAAGGGTTTTTGATAAGCGGAAAAGACCCTGCAGCTTCAAATTAGGAGACTTCGTCTGGTTGTCTACCAAGAATTTGAAGTTGAGACAGCCATCTCATAAGTTAGGGCCCCGGTTCATCGGCCCTTATAAGATCACCAGGGTTATCAATCCGGTGGCATTTCAGTTAGATCTGCCCCGTTCTTTGGGTATCAATAAAACATTTCATTGTTCCCTTTTAAAACGGGCGATTAGTAATCCTTCTTCCAGTGGAAGACCTTCCCCTCTTCTGATACGTGGCCAGAGGGAGTTTGTTGTTGAAAGGATTCTATCTTGACTCCAAGGTGGTTCGGGGTCGGCTGTCATTTTTGGTGCACTGGAAGGGGTATGGCCCGGAGGAGCGGTCGTGGGTGCGCAGTTGTGATCTTCATGCCCCCAGACTGATACGCTCTTTCTTCTCGCAGTTCCCCGATAAACCCGGTGGTAGGGGTTCTTTGACCCCTCGTCAGAGGGGGGGTACTGTTAGGGTCTCCTGCCCTGTGCTGCCACGTCGTCATGGCAACCGGGAGACAAGTGCTAGTGGAGTAACCTGAGCGCAGCTGATACTCCGGTTCGGGTCTTTTGCTGTGCAGTGGTTATAGGCTCTGTGCACGGCAGGGGATCCGGTGCTGGTTTTTGTGCTCACAGTCTGTGAGGTCTGAGTGGGGCGTGGACAGCACCTGCTTTATAAGGCCTCTTTTCAGGGTAAGCAGATGCTGCTGAATCTTTGTTGGTTAGTCAGTTCATGAAAGTTAGCCAGTACTGTGTAGCTTTGTATTTGTTTGTTGCTTACTGCAAATAGGCCTGGGGATTTGGTATTACACTCTGCCAATCCAGACCTAGCAGTAAGACTGGAGTCAGTCGTTTAGCTTGCTGGGGTTCTGTTACTACTCTGTGAACCTAGCAAGTTTGCGGCTGTATTCTAAGACTTGCCTGTCTAATCCTGTCTCACTGTGCTAGGTGTCAGGGGTCAGTTTAGTGGCAGTAAGCTAAAACCTGTGCACTGCAAGTGAGAAATAGGATTGTGGAGACTCTCCTTGTGTCTATCATTCCATCTCTGACCAAGGAGTTTACTGCCACACCCGTTGGTAACCCTTTAGGGTTTTGCTGTTGCCCTTAGCAACAGCATTTCAGGTTCTCTACGTATTAAAACACAACATCTTGCTTTTTACATCTGAGCAGTTCTAATACAAGGGAGATACCCAGTTCCTTAGCCTCTGGGCTTCTCTGTTCACTTTGTGTGTATTTTGTTACCCTATCACCTTCTGTGTACGTTATGTCATATTCCCCAGTTTGTCTGTGAGTCCATTTGTTTTGCATAACAGTTCAAACACCAGTACATTCCTGCAGACACTGGAGTGCATAACAGTTCTGACACCAGTACTTTCCTGCAGGCACTGGTGTGCATAACAATATGAACTAAGCAATGGGCCACTACAATTCCATCTTCTTCATTCCCTTTGCAAGGTTCCACCAGGGCCTCATAACTTTTTCCCCTCGGGCCACAGCGAGCCTTGCCCCAAACTATTACTTCTGAATTGGGAGGCAACTTGGTGGGTTTACCATTAGTAACCCGAACTTTACCCAAGGAGCCCCCACAATGTATAAATGCCCGTTAACTGTGCAGGGTTTTGATAGTCTTTTGTATGATATTCCGATCAGGGGATAACTGGTCCACCAGGGTCCGCTTAAGGATAGCAATTAGCTCATCCGGGCAGCTTTGTAGAATATTCATCCCTAAGATCATTGGGATCGCATTAGGTTCACTAGTATGTGTAATCAGACATCCTTGCCGGGGTAGTTCCGTGTCTCCGACTTTTACGTAAGCCTCCCAATAGCCAACGCACGAGATGCTCGATCCGTTACTGGCTATTAACTGCAACCAGGCAGGCGGAGGGGACACCATTTGCTGTTCTCCCCAATGTTGAATGAAGGTGGAATGTTGAATTGTGGTTATTTGTGACCCAGTATCCACCATAGCTGTAATCTCTATTCCATTGATGGAAATCCGGATCTGAGGACATTCTCCCACGTACTGGGCCCACCATTCTTCAGACCTTGGGCCTATTGTGGTGTCTCCCCCCGAGGCTCGGTCCCCAACCTCGGGGCATTGGAGTTTAAAGACTCCTCCTGGTCACAGTTCCGTTCGATATGTCCCGGTCGTTGACATCGTCGACAAAACGGACGTCCTTGAGAATCAAACCGATCGGTACTTCTTCTGCCGCTTGTTGGCGGCGGAGTCCACCAATCACTCCTGGTTCTCCGGCGCTCCCTGGGCCACCGGGTTTCATTGGGAACGGAGGCCTGTTTCCTAGTAAAATTCTGAACTTCTTTACACATCTCGGTCATGCCCACTACGAGCTCTTCCATTTGACTCTGTAGGGTACGCATTGGGTCCATTGTGGGTGTCTGGAAATTCTGACTACCGATGTCAATTGTTCTCTTGTTCCTTACTGGATGAAGAGAACCGTCTTCATTGGACTTTGGACCCTCCAGATAACCTGGCATCTCCGGAAAACTGACCTCTTGGGTTACTTCGGTCCCAACTACTTTGATCGCCGCCTCTTTAAAATCTAAGAAGGACTGATCAGGTTTCTGCATTCTGAGCAATCTGAGTTGAGCTCTTACGCCCTCTCTATTTGCCCCTTCAATCAACTGTGATACTAGAGCCTCATCACTATTTTCGATTTCACTTTCATCAACTGTTCGGATTGCTTTTAACGCTTCCTGCAGGCTTAACGCAAAATCTCGAAGTGTTTCACCCCTGCGCTGTTTTCTAGCATAAAATTTCATCTTTAATTCTGAAATGGTATGCAGCTCGAATGTAGTAGCTAGTCGCTGCAGTATCTGTTCAATGGTTTTCCTCTCCCCAGTGGGCCAGGAAATAACCTCACGATGTGCGGATCCTTTCAACTGTCCGATGAGAATCTCCACCTTCTGTTGTTCGTTTAATGGATAGAGGCGGAACATCGACTTCATTTTATTTTTGAAGTCAGTCAGTGTATTCTCTTCGGAGTTAAGTCTATCTCCATAGTAGGTGGGAAGCCATGGGGCCCCGAAATAGTAGGGTAACGTGATTGGATTTATTTGTTCCATACTAGGCATTCCTGGTGTTGACTGGCTGGATGCTCCACTGGCGGAGGTGGTTGACTTATCCTGTTCTTTGGACATGTTCTTAGGTTATAATCTTCCTCGCGTTGAGTTATGTATCCTGTTCCTGATGCCACAAAATTTTAACTGTGACACTCTAGTATTTTCTTTAGGAGTCCAATCTGGATTCCTTAGTATATATTAGAGAATAGTATCAGGTCAATTTTAAGGAGCGTGTCGGATTTACCTTCCAATCTTCTTTCTTCGTAGGTCCACTCCAATTCGTACACCGTGGAAAGAATTGTGGTCTTAAGATTGGGCCGGGACTATAAGTTTAATAACCTTCACAGTACTCTCAAACTGCCCCTTTCTGTACAAGCCTATACAGTTACAAATGATACCTTACTCCATGAATCAGTAAAAGATAATGCATGAAATATTTATTATACTGGAACTTCAAACACCGTGGTTCCCGACAGATATCAATCTTCCGTCCTGTTAGAAAGGTTAGTATGAAATACCCTTTTAAGTAATATTTTATCTAACATAAATTGCAATTTACCGTTGAACAATGACCAATAATCATCCCCCTTTTTCAGTACTGAAATTACCTGGCCTAACTTCGATTAAGTATAAAGTTCAGCTGAAGTTTCGTACGTTGGTGCACATAGATGAGCTGATAAATCTGTAGGTAGTCCACCAATATGTTCTAACTCGCTAAAAGGAGGTGAACTGACATTAAGAGAGGGCTCTCCCAGGTCTGTCCCGGACTCTAGGCTCCTTTATAAGGACCCTGAACTATTAACTGATGGCTTGTTTCCAACTGAGTATAGACGGTATCCTTGGTATCAGAAGATCACAAATACTATGGAGGTCGTTATCACTTTGGTCTATGTGCATTAGTATCCAAGTACTGCGGCGCTGAAATAAGCCTATTGATATTTGGACTGCCTGGTGGATCGTGTCCTATCCGCTGACTGTTTTCTAATATTCTATAAATATGAGATTATACCGCTGTCTCACGAAGTTATATCCACGACACTCTGCTGACTGTGTCTATAGTTATTGGGAGTCGCTATTCATAAAGAATACGCGGCAGGCAAGAATGTAGTAACTATCGGACAGACTCTGCCTTTCTCCTACGCTGGTGAATACTCTCTCTGACAATCCCCATACAGTTAATAGAGATTAATTGAGCGACTTTCTGACGATGCTCTCCTCAATTACTGTCACTATTCTTGTAGGGAGATATAATGAGACTAGGCAGCGGAATGTGAGGGGAGGATAAAGTCTGAGCTGTCCTTGGCTCTAAGGTAGGTTGCTCACCTAGATGCTGTCTAGTGCTTTCTACGAGTTCGGCCTCCGTCTCAGCTCTGCCCGCTCAGCGGCACTTACGTGGTCGGACACCCTTAACAGGCGGGGTACAGCTGTCACGTTACCGCTCCCCGGCTGCTGCCGTCCTACACAGCCGCCTTCCCCTCTTCTGCCGTCACTCTGTGGGGAGGGAGTTTGTGCGGAACTCTCCTCCGCTCCGATCGTCGTTCAGCCGTCACCCGGTATCCTCCTTTCCGTAAGTCCCGGTGTCCTCTCACCTCATCTGCCGGCCTTGCACACGTCTCAGCTCGGGACGGGCTGCGGCGCTGCGACGCCTTCCTCCCTCACTTCTTCCTTCACGACACCAACCGCCTCAGCGCTCGAGCCCCCTTCAATTTATATCTCTCTCTTGGGTACCCGTATGTATCCCGCCGAGTGCGCGTGATATTACAGTTTTACTCGCATCGGTTCCTTCTGGGTCCCAAACAAACTGACGCAGCGTTTCACAGTCCACCATCTCGGCATCATCTCGTATATAGGATCATATGAATTATTATAATCCTGTCACCCCATGTATTACCCACTCACTTATCACTTTAGGGTGACCATATAGTCTTCTTGTCCTATGTTCACTATAGTTGGGACCTGGGTAGGTAAAAGCAATCCTACAGCCACCTTTCACTTCCCCATCAATTATAGTCAGTTATCAACCTCCTTGAGGCGTGTTACCAATAATAGGGTCCATTATATCACCTAGTGATACCCTAATAAAGGGGAGTCAGTGGTGAAAGCCCGAAGCAATTTAATTAGACTTCAGTCTTCTCCCGATAGCATAGTTAACACCAGTTAAATTGATGTGCTAATGGGTGTTAACAAGAGTTAACTGGCACTAACTCACAGAATCCGTGAAAAGTTCACAGATTTGTGTGTTAACGTGGTTGCAGCACCCATTAACCCCCAGAGTTATTAGGATTTTTTTCTACCCAGTAAGGCAGGTGAAAATCCTAGATGACTGTGGGCTTCAGGGCTAATTGGATATCTCCGGGGGATCAATTAGCCCATGGTAATCTACCGTGGCTAATTGAATTCCCCCTAAGTGTTGAAAATGTTGTCCCTCTCAGGCCTCCCACAGCTGCAGTGGATATCTGCAGCCAGAGACATAGCTTACTGCGGAGGGACTTTTTGAACTCCCTGTATATGTTGTTAGAATTTAATATGGAGAGGTATTGCTCATTGCGAAGGGACTTTTTGAACTCCCTATACACGTTGTTAGTATTCAATATGGCTTTTGGACACTGGTGTCACTGGCGTGCACGGGAAAGTATACCATCCACAAATATATAAAAATAAATTAAAAATCATCCAGTTACTCAATAACATTATGAAAATCGTCCAACACTCACAATACCATATGAGAATCTCTCTAACATATCTTGTTCTGTGAAGATCTTCCGCTCTCAGCTTTTAGTGAGAAGCACATTTAACCATCCTATACTACTAGAAGCATATATCATGCAGTGCCATTTTGATAAATAGGCGCATGGACCATTTAAACTAGTCTACAATAGCCTACAAAATATTTCTTATAAGTGTAACCTGTACAGGAAAAAAGGTTCTGGTATCTTAGATCACTTATGTCTTAACAAGATAAAAGTCAATTTAGTTGCTTAACCTAAAATATTCTGGGTCGAAATAAAAATTAAAATGTCAAACAAAAGAATACTTACATCAACATGATACCAATAATAATATACAATAACAATGAAATAAACTTAACATTAGAGCATATCTTAAACCTGAACCACTTAACATTAACGCAAGTTATAGCCCAGGCATAAATCATAAGACATAAGTCATTGCCCAGACATAAATGCTGACTCCAAAACACTAAAACTCTAAAAATATTCTGAGTTATTGCCACAAAAGTTATCATATTTGTAAGAAGCTCTCCCATAGTATAATTAATATGAGTGGAACAATTTTATTTACGCATGGTAATTCCATATTTTTATACAATCTTAAGTTTTATGATCCCATAAATATATTTTACATTTTAACATCATTACTATCACTAAAGAACTTCATAAGCTATTTTTATTTTTTTTGAGGAATCAGCTGCCAGCGAATGGATAGACTGCATTATCATAAATATTGTTGAAGCTGACAAAATGGCTGTCTCAGCTGTCTTTAGGCACGGGTGCACTTTAAACCTAGAATTTAAACAGGTGTCCCAGTTTAATTCTTTATCAACACAGTCATCTTTATAAATTATTTAGACTCAATGTTTTTCTGTAAGTAAAGAAACACATGCTAGAATATCTCTCAGAAAAATCTACAATAAATGCAATGTCACTCACTGAGTGCAAAATAAATTAAATGTTCTATTCCAAAACCCACATATTGAAAAAGACAATTGATTGGAGTATTTATGTCTAAGAGATCTTCCTTCTATCTAATGGACCATACAATTTGATCATACAAAGGCAGGTTTATTCCACAGCAGGCATAGCCCTCCTCCCACCCCCTCCCCTCAAGAACATTATTGAGTTCACTGTAATGGCACCCATATATCCCAAGCTTTAAAACATTGCAAGACATTCTAATAAAGCAATAACATTAAGGGTCATGGAGTTTTTTTGGGTGTGTATGTGAGAATAATTGTCAGAGACAGAATGACGAATATTACCATTTTCTCCAGTGCTGAAATAGATTTATTTTTCCATCTTTTTTAGCCACAAAACTATTTGAATAGGAAAGCGGCTTATTATCTTGAGCTGAGAGCCTGGTGTCCTGAACCTGTGACCTTGCCAAAGTTTACAGTATAGTAGGAAAGCATTACATCGCAAACGATGGCGAAACAATAAATTAGCATTTACTAGACCAGGTATGTTTTCAGTTGTTTGCTAATACAATGGAGATAGCAGTCATGATTTTTCAGGCAGAAAATTCATTTTGTGCCCTACCATCTGGTGGAATATGTGCTTTGTTCCCTAAAGGTACGGCTTCGTACTGTTTTATTATCAACTGAAAATGTGGGTGAAGTCAGCAGTAGTAACATACATTTAACCTCTTCCATATCAGAATGGTTTTATACTTACTGGAAGTAAAGGGGTAAAATATATTAAAATGAAAATAGTCACAACCACAAGCTTGATGTTTTGCCATTTATTTTTAATAATTTGTTACAATGGGGCAGATGTATTCAGCCTGAAGAAGTGATAAAGCGGTGATAAGTGGATAGGTGATAATGCACCAGTCGGTCATTACGGGT
Organism: Pseudophryne corroboree; assembly: GCF_028390025.1. Taxonomy (NCBI): domain Eukaryota; kingdom Metazoa; phylum Chordata; class Amphibia; order Anura; family Myobatrachidae; genus Pseudophryne; species Pseudophryne corroboree. The sequence goes on along the minus strand of NC_086452.1, from coordinate 409,525,820 downwards.
TTGAAAAAATATAGGGGGTCATTCCGAGTTGTTCGCTCGTAATTTTTTTTAGCTACGGAGCGATTAGTCGCAAACTGTGCATGCGCAATGTACGCAGCGCGCCTGCGCCAAGTAAATTAGCTCAAAAGTTTGGTATTTTACTCACGGCGTAACGAAGTTTTTTCATCGTTCTGCTGATCGTAGTGTGATTGACAGGAAGTGGGTGTTTCTGGGCGGAAACTGACCGTTTTCTGGTAGTGTGCGGAAAAACGCAGGCGTTTCAGGGAAAAACGCGGGAGTGTCTGGAGAAACGGGGGAGTGGCTGGCCAAACGCTGGGCGTGTGTGTGACGTCAAACCAGGAACGAAACTGACTGAACTGATCGCTATTTGTGAGTAGGTCTGGAGCTACTCAGAAACTGCTAAGAAATTTCTATTCGCAATTCTGCTAATCTTTCGTTCGCAGTTCTGCTAAGATACACTCCCAGAGGGCGGCGGCCTAGCGTGTGCAATGCTGCTAAAAGCAGCTAGCGAGCGAACAACTCGGAATCACCCCCACAGTTAGGAGCTGGTTGGCTGGTGTGTTATCACCTTGCACTTATCACTGCTTTATTACTTCTCCAGGCTGAATACATCTGCCCCAGTATATCATGTTGGATTGTACATGTGTAGGCTAACTAATTTCATTTTCATCTTGTTTGCCTAGAAATGTGCCCTGTGATCCTATATTCTTTATATATATATAGATTTATTTCTTTTCCATCTACAATTCCAGTCCCACACTCTGCCTACAAAATGTTTTATTTAATATTTATCTTTGTACTAGTAACAGACAAATTGACAACCAAATCCATTACATTTTAGGAGGCAGTTTCAGGTACTTTGTGAATTAGCTCCAAATTGTATTCTCTTTTGTTCTTGGCCATCTGCTGAGTACCACTTCCCTTGGGTGTAATTTTCAGCATGTTCTTTTTTCTCTTTGAACTTTTTAGTTTTAAGTTAAAGTGCCCTCATATTCCACATATTGACGGGGCAGATATATTGTGAGCTTAGACAGTTTTCGAAGAACTCTGCCAATAAGATGACTAGGAACCAGTGACCACATTCATGCAACCAATATGTGGTCTGACCCTATAATAGTGAGAGTCCAATTTATTAAATTACTAGGAATATCCATCAAGCGGCTATTCTGTGGGCTGGACTGATATCATTGATACTTCAGCTAATCAATTCAGAAGAAACCAGTGATATAAGGCAAGCAGCTATTTTGGGGACTGATCCAGTATTCTGGAGAATCCAAAATATAAATTCACTAGGACCCAGTGACAACTATTAACAGGGGCAAACGCAGGATATGCAGGAGGGGGTTTCCAGAGGGGGGTGGAGCCAAGCACGGGGGTGGAGACTGTGGTGACCCAGTATATGCCAGGTCCGTTAAACTAGCATAGATAGATAGGCCTACATGAGACGATAGATAGATAGATAGATAGATAGATATTCGTAGATAGACCAAATGTATTTTAGCTATTCTAAAAATGTATTAGAAAATCATCACTGTATAGAAACATGACAATGCCAGGTGCTAGACTGTGAAGGGGTTAGCCAGATATGGAAATCGATATGCATATATATATATATATATATATATATATATACACTCCTCTTCCTCAGGTAGCATATATATAATAGGATTTTAATACCTACCGGTAAATCCTTTTCTCTTAGTCCGTAGAGGATGCTGGGGACGCTTCAAGAACCATGGGGTATAGACGGGATCTGCAGGAGACATGGGCACTTTAAGACTTTTAAGGGGTGTGACCTGGCTCCTCCCTCTATGCCCCTCCTCTAGACTCCAGTTATAGGAACTGTGCCCAGGGAGACAGACATTCGAGGAAAAGGATTTATTTTTAAACTAAGGTGAGATACACACCAGCTCACACCACAAACACGCCGTACAACATGGCTTTCAACAGAACTCCAGTCAACGGCATGAACCATGTCAGCAACAGGCTGACTATAACAGAAACACAACCTGTGTGCTTGGAAGCAGGCGTCCCAATCTTGTTGGCAGCATATAGGACAAACAGAGCTTCCGTTTTCCTAAGATGAGCCGTTCTGGTGACATAAATCTTTAAGGCCCTGACAACATCGAGAGATTTTGACTCTGCGAAGACTTCAGTAGCCACCGGTACCACAATAGGCTGGTTCATGTGGAACGATGAAACCACCTTCGGCAGAGTCCTCAACTCCGCTCTATCTTCATGGAAGATTAAATAAGGACTCTTGTGAGACAAAGCCGCTAACTCAGACACCCGCCTTGCAGATGCTAAGGCCAATAGCATGACCACTTTCCAAGTGAGAAATTTCAACTCTACCTTCTGTAAAGGTTCAAACCAATGTGACTGAAGGAATTGCAACACCACGTTACGATCCCATGGTGCCACTGGGGGCATAAACGGAGGTTGGATGTGCAAAACTCCTTTCACGTAAGTCTGAACTTCTGGAAAGGAGGCCAATTATTTCTGAAAGAAAACCGATAAGGCTGAAATTTGTACTTTAATCGAGCCTAACTTTAGGCCCGCATCCACACCTGCTTGCAGGAAATGGAAAAAACTCCCTAACTGAAATTCTTCCGTAGGAGCCTTCTTGGATTCACACCAAGACACATATTTTCTCCAAATACGGTGATAAAGTGTAGACGTTACTCCTTTTCTAGCCTGAAGAAGTGTGGGAATGACTTCACTGGGAATACCCTTTCGGGCTAGGATCTGGCATTCAACCGCCAAGCCATCAAACGTAGCCGCGGTAAGTCGTGATATACGCACGGCCCCTGCTGTAACAGATCCTCTCGTAGAGGAAGAGGCCAGGGATCTCTTATGAGTAATTCCTGAAGATCTGGATACCAAGCCCTCCTTGGCAATCCGGAACAATGAGAATCGCTTGAACCTTTGTTCTTCTTATGATCTTTAGCACCTTTGGAATGAGTGGAAGTGGTGGGAACACATACACCGACTGAAACACCCACGGTGTCACCAGTGCGTCCACTGCTATTGCTTGTGGATCCCTCGACCTGGAACAATATCTCTGAAGAAGTTCTTGTTGAGGCGAGACGCCATCATGTCTATTTGAGGAATTCCCCAAAGACTTGTCCTTACTTGTCCCTTCTGTGAAGACCTCTTGATGAAGACCCCACTCTCCTGGATGGAGATCGTGTCTGCTGAGGAAGTCTGCTTCCCAATTGTCCACTCCTGGAATGAAGATTGCTGACAGAGCGCTTGTATGTCTTTCCGCCAAGCGGAGAACTTTTGTGGCCTCTGCCAGTGCCGCCCTGTTCTTTGTTCCGCCCTGGCGGTTTATGTGCGCTACTGCCGTTATGTTGTCCGACTGTATTAGAACGGGAAGGTTGTGAAGAAGACATTCCGCTTGAAGAAGACCGTTGTAAATGGCCCTTAACTCTAGAACGTTTTTGTGTAGACAAACTTCCTGGCTTGACCATTTTCCCTGGAAAGTTTCCCCCTGTGTGACTGCTCCCCAGCCTCGGAGACTCGCATCTGTGGTTACTAGGATCCAGTCCTGGATCCCGAACCTGCGTCCCTGTAGGAGGTGAGATTTGTGCAGCCACCACATGAGTGAGATTCTGGTCTTGGCGGACAGGATTATTTTCCGGTGCATGTGCAGATGGGATCCGGACCACTTGTCCAACAGGTCCCACTGAAACACTCTGGCATGGAATCTGCCAAATTGAATGGCCTCGTAGGCCGCCACCATCATCCCCAGCAATCGAGTGCATTGATGGATTGACACTCTCGCCGGTTTCAGAATTTGTTTGACCAAACTCTGAATTTCCAGAGCCTTCTCTTCTGGAAGAAAAACTCTCTGTAATTTTGTGTCCAGAATCATTCCCAAAAATGACAGCCGTTTTGTCGGATTCAACTGTGACTTCGGCAAGTTTAGGATCCAACCATGTTGTTGTAGAACTGACAGGGAGAGCGTAATGTCCTGCACCAGCTTGTCTTTGGATCTCGCCTTTAGCAGGAGATCGTCCAAGTACGGGATAATTGTGACTCCTTGCTTGCGAAGGAGAACAATCATTTCCGCCATTACCTCGGTGAAAATCCTTGGAGCCGTGGACAGACCAAACAGCAACGTCTGAAATTGGTAATGACAATCCTGAATAGCAAACCTCAGGTAAGCCTGATGCAGAGGATATATGGGAATGTGTAAGTAGGCATCCTTTATGTCGACCGACACCATGAAATCCCCTTCTTCCAGACTGGAGATCACAGCTAGGAGAGATTTCATCTTGAATTTTAATTTTCTTAGGTAAAGATTGAGGGATTTTTAGTTCAGAATTCGGTTCACAAACAGGCTTGAATAAAAAGCCTTCTCCCTGTTGTGACGGGGGAACCCTGATAATGACTTGATTTAGACACAACTTTTGTATTGCATCGCATACAACCTTCCTATCCGGAAGAGAAGCTGGTGAGGCCGATTTGAAAAATCGGTGAGGGGAACGTCTTGAAACTCCAGTTTGTACCCCTGGGACACTATTTCTAAAACCCATGGGTCCAGGGCCGAACAAGCCCAGAACTGACTGAAGAGCTTGAGACGTGCCCCCACCGGTGCGGACTCCCGCAGAGGAGCCCCAGCGTCATACGGTGGATTTGGCAGAAGCCGGGGAGGACTTCTGCTCCTGGGAACCTGCCACAGCCGGAGATCTTTTACCTTTTCCTCTTCCCCTATTAGCATGGAAGGAATAACCTCTGCCTTTTTTGTATTTATTTGGCCTAAAGGACTGCATCTGAAATTGGTGAGCTTTCTTTTGTTGTGGAGGAACATAAGGCAAAAATGACGACTTACCCGCGGTAGCCGTAGATACCAAATCAGTGAGACCCTCACCAAACAAGACACTACCTTTAAATGGGAGAGACTCCATAGCTTTCTTAGAGTCAATATCAGCATTCCATTGATGAATTCACAATGCCCTCCTAGCTGAAACCGCCATGGCATTGGCTTTTGATCTCAAAATGCCAATATCTCTTGCGGCCTCCTTTAGGTAGGCCGCAGCATCCTTGATATATCCCAGAGTTAACAGGATACCATCCCTATCTAGGGTATCTATATCAGATGACAAGTTATCTGCCCACTTTTCGACAGCACTACTCACCCACGCAGTTGCGATGGTTGGTCTGAGCAGTATACTCGTGGTGATGTAAATGGATTTTAATGTATTTTCCTGTCTACGATCCGCAGGATCATTAAGGGCTGCCATGTCAGGAGACGGTAAAGCCACCTTTTTAGACAACCGTGATAGAGCCTTGTCCACAATGGGGGAGGACTCCCACTTTTCTCTATCCCCAGAGGGGAACGGATACGCCACAAGAATCCTTTTGGGAATCAGAAACTTTTTGTCAGGATTTTCCCACATTTTTTCAAACAGAGTATTCAGTTCATCAGAGGGAGTAAACGTTACCTCAGGCTTCTTTCCCTTATACATACAGACCCTAGTATCAGGAACCGCAGGGTCTTCAGTGATATGTAACACGTCTTTTATTGCCACAATCATGTACTGAATGTTCTTAGCCAATTTTGGGTCTAATCTGGCATCACTATAGTCGACACTGGAGTCAGTGTCCGTGTCGGTATCTGTGTCTGCCAACCGAGCAAAGGAACGTTTTTGGGACCCCGACGGGGTCTGAACCTGTGATAACACATCCTCCACAGATTTCTTCCATGCCTGGTTCTGAGACTCAGATCTATCTAACAGCGCCGTAACTACCAATGTGCCAGGTGTGCCTGGCACACAGCGCAGTTACACTGAGGGCGCACCGCGAGCGGCATGTAATGAGTCAAATTGACTCATTACATGCCGCCTCTGCTGGGTGCCGTGCGCCACGCTGGAGGGAGAGCAGCGCCGGAGGCAGAGAAGGAGGGGGACTTGAGCCGCAGCAGCGCTATGTCATTGGTAGCAGCGCCGCTGCAGCACTCCCCTCTCCTTCTGTACTGGCTGCCCGGCGCTGCTGTGAATGCTGGGATGCGGTTCCCTCATCCCAGCATTCTCAGCAGCGGCCAGCCAATACGGAAGGAGAGGGGAGTGCTGCAGCGGCGCCGCAACCAATGACATAGCGCTGCTGCGGGTCAAGTCCCCCACCCTCCTCCTCATTCTCCACTGCAGCTGCCCGGGATCTCTGCCAGCACTAGGAGCCTGAGAGATGGTAAGTGTATATCTCTCTCTCTCTTTCTGTCTCTCTCTCTCTTTCTGTCTCTCTCTCTTTCAGTCTCTCTTTCTCTCTCTCTCTCTTTCTGTCTCTCTCTCTCTCTCTCTCTCTCTGGTGTCTGCGTGCCGCAATGTGTAAAAAGGGGGACTGGCTGCCATAATGTGTAAAAAGGGGGACGCTGTCTGCCATAATGTGTAATAAGGGGGACGTTGTCTGCCGTAATGTGTAATAAGGGGGACGTTGTCTGCCGTAATGTGTAAAAAAGGGGATGCCGTCTGCCGTAATGTGTAATAAGGGGGACTCTGTCTGCCGTAATGTGTAATAAGGGGGACATTGTCTGCCGTAATGTGCAAAAAGGGGGACGCTGTCTGCCGTAATGTGTAATAAGGGGGAGGCTGTCTGCCGTAATATGTAATAAGGGGGACGCAGTCTGCCATAATGTGTACTAAGGGGGACGTTGTCTGCCATAATGTGTAAAAAAGGGGATGCCGTCTGCTGTAATGTGTAATAAGGGGGACTCTGTCTGCCGTAATGTGTAATAAGGGGGACTGTCTGCCGTAATGTGTAAATAGGGGGCCGCTGTCTGCCGTAATGTGTAATAAGGGGGACGCTGTCTGCCGTAATGTGTAATAAGGGGGATGTTGTCTGCCGTAATGTATAAAAAAGGGGATGCCGTCTGCCGTAATGTGTAATAAGAGGGACTCTGTCTGCCGTAATGTGTAATAAGGGGGACGTTGTCTGCAGTAATGTGTAAAAAAGGGGATGCCGTCTGCCGTAATGTGTAATAAGGGGGACTCTGTCTGCCGTAATGTGTAATAAGGGGGACTGTCTGCCGTAATGTGTAAAAAGGGGGATGCTGTCTGCCGTAATGTGTAATAAGGGGGGCGTTGTCTGCCGTAATGTGTAAAAAAGGGGATGCCATCTGCCATAATGTGTAATAAGGGGGACTCTGTCTGCCGTAATGTGTAATAAGGGGGACTGTCTGCCGTAATGTGTAAAAAGGGGGACGCTGTCTGCCGTAATGTGTAAAAAGGCATGCCGTCTGCCGTAATGTGTAAAAAGGTGCTCTACCTGGTGTAGTGGCTCTACTGTGCAGCGTAATTTTAATAACGGAGACTACTATGCACCGTAGTATGAATTGGCATTATTTTGTGGCCACGCCCCTTCCCCATGAAGCCACGTCCCTATATATTTTTTGTGCACCTGCGGCGCGCACTGCTCCTGTCTTGCGTAGGGGGGGGGGCGCCAATGCCGTTTCTTGCACACAGCGCTAAAATACCTAGTTACGGCACTGCTATCTAATCTCTTATTAATAAGAGCCACATTAGCATTCAAGGCATTCAACACATTTACCCAATCAGGAGTCGGCGGTGCCGACAGGGTCACTCCCACAGCCGTTTCTGCCCCTAACACAGTCTCCTCCTGGGAAGAGCACTCCGCCTCAGACATGCCGACACATGCGTACCGACACCCACAGACACACTGGGCCAAAGGGGGACAGACCCACAGTAAAGCCTGTCTGAGAAACACAGAGGGAGTTTGCCAGCTCACACCCCAGCGCTCAATCCCGGTTCTGAAACGTTTTATATATATATATATATATATATATATATATATATATATAGCCTCAGACCCTGCAGCGCTTTTATAATACTTATATTTGCACTAAATCAACCGTGCCCCCCCCCCCCCCCAGTTTTGCACCCTGTCACTTGTACAGCAGTGTTGAGGAAGGACCTTCGTCTCTGCAGCTCAGAGAAGAGAAAATGGCGCTGATGAGAGCTGTGAGGGCTAAGCCCCGCCCCCTCAATGGCGCACTTCAGCCCCGCTATATTTAAATATAATCACACTGGCGGGGGTTAGGATTTTGTGCCTAGGCACTTAAAAACCACTTTGCCAGCCTTAATGAGGAGTTGTATGCTGTCCAGGGCGTCCCCCTGCGCCCTGCACCCTGTAGTGCTTCTGTGCGTGTGGGAGCATGGCGCGCAGCGCGATCGCTGTGCGGTACCTCAGAAGCCGTCACTGAAGTCTTCTTTTCTTCTTCTACTCACCTGTCTTCTGACTTCTGGCTCTGCAAGGGGGGTGACGGCGGGCTCTGGGAGTGAACCCCTAGGTGTAGTACCTAGTGGTCCAAACTCTCAGGAGCTAATGGTGTCCTGTAGCCTAGAAGCAGAGGCTTTAAACTCACTAGAAGTAGGTCTGACTTCTCTCCCCTAAGTCCCACGATGCAGAGAGACTATTGCCAGTAGTCCTCCCTGAAAATAAAAAACCTAACATAAAGTCCTTTCAGAGAAACTCAGTAGAGCTCCTCTAAGTGCATCCAGCCTGCCTGGACACAATTCTAAAACTGGAGTCTGGAGGAGGGGCATAGAGGGAGGTGCCAGGTCACACCCCTTAAAAGTCTTAAAGTGCCAATGTCTCCTGCGGATCCCGTCTATATCCCATGGTTCTTGAAGCGTCCCCAGCATCCTCTAGGACGTATGAGAAATATATATATATATTCCAGCCATCTGCTGCACTCCATTTCCTCAATCAGCTTTAGGTAGCGCTGGTGCCCTCCGGTAATGAAACAAAGCCATTACCATCCATATAATACATGTGTCCGCGGCACTTGTAGCTCAGAAAGACTTTGGGGTATATGCAATTGCGGTCGAATTCCGGGTTGAATTCGACTGTTTTTAAATTCGACACAATTCGACAGTCGAATTCCGGCCGGAGGGTGCCGGATTCGACATATTCAATACAAAACGGATTCGACAGTCCCGCTGTCGAAAAACGGAGGAATTGACGGAAAAGTGCGTCCTGGATTCGACTTCTCAGACGGTGCTGAAATTATTAAAAAACACGGGGTAAAAATGCGTGTGGTCCCCCCTCCTAAGCATAACCAGCCTCGGGCTCTTTGAGCCGGTCCTGGTTGCAAAAATACGGGAGGAAAAATGACAGGGGATCCCCCGTATTTTAACAACCAGCACCGGGCTCTGCGCCTGGTCCTGGTGCAAAAAATACAGGGGACAAAAAGAGTAGGGGTCCCCCGTATTTTTTGTACCAGCACCGGGCTCCACTAGCTGGACAGATAATGCCACAGCCGGGGGACACTTTTATACCGCTCCCTGCGGCCGTGGCAATAAATACCCAACTAGTCACCCCTGGCCGGGGTACCCTGGAGGAGTGGGGACCCCTTAAATCAAGGGGTCCCCCCCAGCCACCCAAGGGCCAGGGGTGAAGCCCGAGGCTGTCCCCCCCATCATAGGGCTGCGGATGGGGGGCTGATAGCCTTGTTGAAAATAAAAGAATATTGTTTTTTGCAGAAGAACTACAAGTCCCAGCAAGCCTCCCCCGCAAGCTGGTACTTGGAGAACCACTACCTGTAGTTCTTCTGCAAAAAAAATACCCAAATAAAAACAGGACATGCACACCGTGAAAATACATCTTTATTTCACACATGCCGACACATACATACTTACCTATGTTGACACACGGACTGCCACGTCTCCAATGTCGACGAATCCGGGGTACCTGTAAATAAAATTATACTCACCTAAATCGCATTTTTTTTCTGGTTTTTAACCCATACCTTTTAAAAAATATATATATTTAAAAAAATATATAAATAATACTTGTGCCTCCTAAATAGACAAACCAAGTACCTAATCCCTTCTAATATAAATAGATATGCTATTAGCAATAAAAAAAAACACAAAAAAAAAACATGTTTTTAAAAATTTCACAGCAAAGTGAGGCGGATTGAAAATGACGAATTTACTGTCGAAAAGCACTGTTGTCAAATTGACATTCTTTAATTGAATATACTTTTGTCGAAAAGCCGAATTTTTAACAGTGCAGACATGTCGAATTTGTTAAATGTCGAATTTGAAAAAGTCGAATTTCAAACGTCCTTTTTTTTGACAAAAAGTACTGTATTGCATTGACGAATCCAATTCGACACGTTTTTTTTTGTGTCGAAAACGGCCTGTTTTTCAACATTTGCGGCAATTCGACCGCAATTGCGTATATACCCCTTTGTCTTCAGTGCATCAACGCTTCAATGTCGTTTACAAGACATTTTTACATTACACATACTGTACACTGTATAAATTATATATATATATATATATATATATATATATTATATTTGTACACATGTAGCCATGCTCATCCATCTCGCAATGCGTATACATAGCGGCATGGATGATGCAACTAGTGTGCCCACTGCGCATGTGCGCACGCGCATACACTGTATTCCTATGTGCAAACGCCACGCTGCGATCAATCACAGTGTGGCGCATATGCGCTATCCGTGATGCGTATGCCCGTGCGTACACATAGCGAGATAGATGAGGCTGGCTACATCTGTAATATATATATATATATATATATATATATAAACTTATAAAATATTACTGCATGCTGTATGTATATTTATGAATTAATCTAAGCTTGAAATACCTTCCTCCAGGAAGGAAGAGGATCAGACAGTGGGCTGAGTGAATAGAGGCAGCACGGAATGTAAGGACTGTGGCAGCATCAGAGACAACAGCAGCTGCAGCTGACATACAGCCAGCCCACGACGATTCTCGGGTCTCTAAAATGGGGCAGAGCCAAATCCCAAAGGGCCGGGGCTTAAATCGTGGGACGTGGCAGCGGCCTTTTTACAAAAAAATTAATTTGGTCTGTCAGGGGGGGTTTCTGGGTACTCAGAAACCCCCCATGTGTGCGCTAGTGATTAAGAAACATAGAATTTAACAGCAGATAAGAACCACTTGGCCTATCTAGACTGTCCATGTACACACACACACACACACACTTAAGTTAATTATTTGTATTTATTTTTTGTGGTCGGAGACAATTAACCTACAAGTACAGTATATTTTTGGTCTGTGGGAGGAAACCAGAGTACCCAGAGGAAACCCACGCTTGGATGGGAAGAATATACAAACTCCACACAGTTAGGGCCATGGTGGGAATTGAATCCATGACCTCAGTGCAGTGAGGCAGTAATGCTAACCATTACACCATCCGTACTGCCATGCTTCTTGTGCAAAATGGCTTTCTGTGTTTATATGACAGGTGCAATTGAAGATTAGGTTCATTTCAATATCACAAATAAAGTAGAATTGCATGAGAAGTCCAAATAATGCAATGTGCACCTACACACATACTCTTAGGGATCTTATTATCAAATGCAGAATCTCTACAATCCTTCTATTTACCAAAACCACCCTCCTGGTAATGACAGGGCCGCAGAGAGCATGGCCTGTCCCCAACACTTGGGGATGCTGTTTGATCAGTATATGCACCACTGCAATACAGTGGAGCTCACTGAGGGGTATCTGGTCTTTAGGTCAACAACACTTCGGTGGACACTCATTAAGTCGACCACTATTGGTCAACATGGCAAAGGTCAACATGGGTTTTTCACCTTTTTTAATTTTTTGGACTTTTTCATACTGCACGATCCTTGAGGACTATGATTGGGACTAGTAACCTGTTCTGATCGCAGCGGTAGCGGAGCGAGGCACATTGCCTGAAGCACTAATTGGGGTTACCAGTAACTTTACGAAGAAAACTACACAATTTTTTTTTTAAAAGCCTCATGTTGACCTTTTTCCATGTTGACCTAATGACCGTGTTGACCTATTTCAGTTGTCGACCTAGTCACTGTCAACTAATAGTGGTCAACCTAATGACTGTCGACCTAGTTACTGTCAACCCAACGATCCACACCCCACTGAGGGGGTCCTGACAATGACATATACCAATAGGTCATGAATACCGCCAGTTCACTGAGGGGGGCCTGGCTATGCCATATACCAATGGGTCATGAATACTGCCAGTTATCATTAGTGATAACCCATCATGGATACTGGTGATCCCACTGCTGTCCTCCAGTTGCTAACACCATCTCAGGATGGCATTAGTTGGGGGTCCCCACAGAAAAAAATGCTTTCTTAAAGTATTTTTATGTATTTGGAAATGTAAGTGCAGGCTTACAATTCCAGTGCACACGAAGGTGCCAATCAGCCAACTCACACATGCCCACATACCCCGACATAATACTAACCGGCCTGTGATGCAATAACAGTTATAGGGGTAAATGTATGAAGCAATGATAAGAGAGGAGAAGTGAGTCAGTGGAGAAGTTGCCCATGGCAACCAATCAGCATTGAAGAAACATTTATAATTTGCATACTATAAAATCATACAGAGCAGCTGATTGGATGCCATAGACAGCTTCTCCACTGGCTCACTTCTCCTCTCTTATCATTGCTTCATACATTTAGCTAATATAGGAGCAGATCTATTAACCTGGGGGAGGCATAAGGAAGTGATAAACTAGTGACAAGTGCAAGGTGATAAACGCGCCAGCCAATCAGCTCCAATATGTAAATTAACAGTTAGGAACTGATTGGCTGGTTCGTTTATCACATTGCATTTATCACTGGTTTATCACTTCCTTCTCCAGGTTAATACATCTGCCCCATAGTGTTGTAAACAGCAGGAGAACCACACTATATAAAACCAGTTATACAGGAAAGTGGGGCAGATGTATTAACCTGGAGAACAAATAAGGAAGTGTAAACCAGTAATAAGTGCAAGGTGATAAATGCACCAGCCAATCAGCTCCAATATGCAAATTGACAGTTTGGAGCTGACTCGCTGGTGCGTTTATCACCTTGCACTTATCACTGGTTTATCACCTCCTTAAGCCTTCTCCAGGTTAATACATCTGCCCCAGGGCCGGCTCCAGGCCTACTAGCACCCTGTGCGAGAAAATTTAAAAGTGCCCCCTCCCATACTCTATGCGCGTGCGCTCCCGTGAAAGTGGGAGTGGCCTCTGAAAAAGTGGGTGGGGCCTCACAACTTCATATTATCACACTATAAATAAATAAATATATTTTCACACACCCTCTACGCACACAATTAGCAGCATTACACATAACAGCTACAGTAGTGTTCCTTACACACAATGTTTCCAGTATAGTGCCAGCTACACATAATGTCTACAGTAGTGCAGTGCCAGATAGACATGACATGCCCCGCAGCAGTGCCAGCTACACATGACATGCCCCCAGCAGTGCCAGCTACACGACATGCCCCCCAGCAGTGCCAGATAGACATGATATACCCCCCAGCAGTGCCAGATAGACAGGACATGCCCTGCTGCAGTGCCAGCTACACATGATATGCCCCCCAGCAGTGCCAGCTACACATGATAGTGTTCACTCTAGGATTTTTTTTAGGGCAGGGGTGCTGATCACGGGGAGGGCACATTTTGCATTTGGGATGGCACATATTTAAGTTAGAAGGGAAAAATTATGTACATACTGTAATGCTTGTTGCCCCGTTCAAAATCATGGACCTAAATCAAAAATTTAGGGGCGTTGCTTCGTGGGGAAGGGGCGCGGCCACATAATAGTGGCAATTCGCATTACACCACACAGTAGTGCAGCTTATACACATTGCACCAGGTAGAACCTCCTATACACACTGCGACAGGTAGAGCACGTTAAGACACTTTGTGCCAGGCAGAGCACGTTAGACACTTTGTGCCAGGCAGAGCACGTTAAGACACTTTGTGCCAGGCAGAGCACGTTAGACACTTTGCACCAGGCAGAGCACGTTAGACACTTTGCGCCAGGCAGAGCACGTTAGACACTTTGCGCCAGGCAGAGCACGTTAGACACTTTGCGCCAGGTATTGCACTGAGACATGGGAACACTACATGATATGCCCCCCAGCCGTGCCAGCTAGACACGACATGCCCCCCAGCCGTGCCAGATGCACATGACATGCCCCCCAGCAGTGCCAAATGCACATGACATGCCCCCCCATCAGTGCCAAATGCACATGACGTGCCCCCCCAGCAGTGCGAGAAACATAATTGCCCCCACAGTGCTAGATACATAAATGCCCCCCACAGTGCCAGATATATAAATGCCCCCCACAGTGCCAGATACATAAATGCCCCCCCACAGTGCCAGATACATAAATGCCCCCCACAGTGCCAGATACATAAATACCCCCCACAGTGCCAGATATATAAATGCCCCCCACAGTGCCAGATATGCCCCCACAGTCCCAGATAGATAAATGACCCCACAGTGCCAGATACATTAATGCCCCCTCACAGTGCCAGATAAATGCCCCCACAGTGCCAGATACATTAATGCCCCCTCACAGTGCCAGATAAATGCCGCCACAGTGCCAGATACATCAATGCCCCCCCCCCAGTGCCAGATAAGCCCCCACAGACCCAGATAGATACATGACCCCACAGTGCCAGATACATTAATGCCCCCTCACAGTGCACAGATAAATGCCCCCACAGTGCCAGATAAATGCCCCCCCACAGTGCCAGATACATTAATGCCCCCCACAGTGCCAGATAAATGAATGCCCCCCACAGTGCCAGATAAATGCCCCCCACAGTGCCAGATAAATGTCCCCCACAGTGCCAGATACATTAATGCCCCCCCCCCCCCAGTGCTAGATATGCCCCCACAGTCCCAGATAGATACATGACACCACAGTGCCAGAAATGCCCCCACAGTGCCAGATACATTAATGCCCCCTCACAGTGCACAGATAAATGCCCCCACAGTGCCAGATAAATGTCCCCCACAGTGCCAGATACATTAATGCCCCCCCCAGTGCCAGATATGCCCCCACAGTCCCAGATAGATACATGACCCCACAGTGCCAGAAATGCCCCCACAGTGCCAGATACATTAATGCCCCCTCACAGTGCACAGATAAATGCCCCTACAGTGCCAGATAAATGCCCCCCCCACAGTGCCAGATAAATGCCCCCCACAGTGCCACATATGCCCCCAGGCCCCCCAGTACCTGCTGTGCCGAGGGAGGGGGAGTGCTGCTGTGCGTGCCGCTGTCTGACACAGAACTGTGCACGCTGTGCGGCGCCGGTGTCTGACATCAGACGCCGGCGCCGCATAGCGCACACAGCGCACACAGCGGGAGGACAGCAGGGGAGATCAGGGCCGGCTCCAGGCTCCGACATGGCGGCGCCAGCGCGCGGCGCCCGTTAAGGGTGGCGCCCTGCGCGGCCGCTCGAGTCGAACATGCCTCGAGCCGGCCCTGATCTGCCCCCAAGTCCGGGACTATAGCTGGTGGTATAACACTGCGTATTGTATTATGGATTGTATTATGGGGCAGATGTATTAAGCCTGGAGACAGCATTAGGAGGTGATAAACCTGTGAAAAGTTCAAGGTGATAAACACACCAGCCAATCAGCTCCTAACTGCTAATTTACATATTGGAGCCGATTGGCTGGTGCTTTTATCACCTTGCATTTATCACTGGTTTATCACTTCCTTATGCCTTCTGCAGGTTAATATATCTGCCTCTATGTTTGAAACTTCATTGGACATAAGAGTTGTTTCCTCAGACACGAGGAAATCACCAGCCTCCACATACACAGTACAGGCACAGTATAGAATAGCAGTGTCTGGCTGCTGGCTGACTGCAGGCTCTGACACATTCAGCACCATGGACAGCTCCAGCCGCGCTGCATTACCCAGTTACACTGTACCACGTCCCTCTGCAGGGCAGGGAGCTCCCCTGCTCCGGCCACCATGGACAGCTCTGATCTCTACCCTTTACTCGCTACTAGGCTAGCCCTCTACGCAGCTCCCGTCCCCAGGTCACTTTTATACTCCTGCTTTTTGGGATAGGTTATTGTTCACTGTGATTAGTGGACCTACTTTCTGAGCACCCTCCATCCACCCTGACCCCTCTCTCTGTGCTCCATGCATACATTCCCCTTAATAATTGTCCCTACTTTCTGAGCACCCTCCATCCACCCTGACCCCTCTCTCTGTGCTCCCTGCATACATTGCCCCCTAATAATTGTCCCTACTTTCTGAGCACCCTCCATCCACTCTGACCCCTCTCTCTGTGCTCCCTGCATAGATTCCCCCTAATAATTGTCCCTACTTTCTGAGCACCCTCCATCCACCCTGACCCCTCTCTCTGTGCTCCCTGCATACATTGCCCCCTAATAATTGTCCCTACTTTCTGAGCACCCTCCATCCACCCTGACCCCTCTCTCTGTGCTCCCTGCATACATTGCCCCCTAATAATTGTCCCTACTTTCTGAGCACCCTCCATCCACTCTGACCCCTCTCTCTGTGCTCCATGCATACATTCCCCCTAATAATTGTCCCTACTTTCGGAGCACCCTCCATCCACCCTGACCCCTCTTTCTGTACTCTCTGCATACATTCCCCCTAATAATTGTCCCTACTTTCTAAGCACCCTCCTGCACCCTGATCCATCTATGTTCTTTCTGCACCCATTGCCCTTTAATAATTGTCCCTACCTTCTGAGCACTCTCCTGCATCCTGGTCGCTCTTTCTGCACTCCCTGCATGTTTTGTCCCCAAATAATTGTTCCTAGTTTGTGAGCACCGTCATGCACCTGCCCCCTGTGTTATATCTGCATCCATTTCCCCTAATGATTGTCCCTGCTTTCTGTGCACCCTCCTGCATCCTGCTCCCTCTTTCTGTGCTCTCTGCATACTTTGTCCAGTAATGATTATCCCTACTTTCTAAGCACCCACCTGCACCCTGATCTTCCTATCTGTGCTCCCTACTTTCTGAGCAACCACCTGCACCCTGATCCCTCTCTCTGTGCTCCCTGCATACATTGTCCCCTAATGATTGTCCATTCTTTCTGAGCTCCCTCCTGCACCCTGACCCCCCTTTCTGTGCTCCCTACTTTCTGAGCACCCTCCATCCACCCTGACCCCTCTCTATGTACTCTCTGCATACATTCCCCCTAATAATTGTCCCTACTTTCTAAGCACCCTCCTGCACCCTGATCCATCTATGTTCTTTCTGCACCCATTGCCCTTTAATAATTGTCCCTACCTTCTGAGCACCCTCCTGCATCCTGATCGCTCTTTCTGCACTCCCTGCATGTTTTGTCCCCAAATAATTGTTCCTAGTTTGTGAGCACCGTCATGCACCTGCACCCTGTGTTATATCTGCATCCATTTCCCCTAATGATTGTCCCTGCTTTCTGTGCACCCTCCTGCATCCTGCTCCCTCTTTCTGTGCTCTCTGCATACTTTGTCCAGTAATGATTATCCCTACTTTCTAAGCACCCACCTGCACCCTGATTTTCCTATCTGTGCTCCCTACTTTCTGAGCAACCACCTGCACCCTGATCCCTCTCTCTGTGCTCCCTGCATACAGTGGCCTCTAATGATTGTCCCTACTTTCTGAGCAACCACCTGCACCCTGATCCCTCTCTCTGTGCTCTCTGTATACAGTGGCCTCTAATGATTGTCCCTACTTTCTGAGCACCCACCTGCACCCTGATCCCCCTTTCTGTGCTCCCTACTTTCTGAGCACCCTCCTGCACCCTGATTCCCCTTTCTGTGCTCCCTACTTTCTGAGCACCCTAATCCCTCTCTCTGTGCTCCCTGCATAATGATTATCCCTACTTTCTGAGCACCCCTCTGCCTGTCTCTGCCCCCCTGCTCCGTGTAGACACCTCCTGGACCGATCCTTCCTTTCCTGGTCACCCCCTGCACACCCAGGTCACATTGGCCGGTGCACAGCACACAGTGCAGGGGGGGCAGGGGCACCATCTGCCGCGGCACATGAGCAGATTACAGCCACGGATGGGACAGCCCCCATCGGCGGTCTTGTGTCTCTCTCCGCTCGCCTTCTCCAGTAGGAGTGCAGGGGAGGAGAGAGCCGCCGCCAATGCCCAGCCCGCACTCAGCTGCAGCAGCCTGATCCGGCGAGCTGCCCGGGATTACCAGGCTTGCACAGCCCAGCTGCCCGCCGCCCGTCACCTCCGCTCCCCGCCGCCCGCAGACATGCTGGACCCGTCTTCCAGCGAGGAGGAATCGGATGAGATCGTTGAGGAGGAATGCAAGGAGGTGCTGGCCCCCAGCACAGGGGCCCGGCTCTCCCCCAGCCGGACCAGCGAGAGCTCCGGGGGGCTGCAGCCCAGCAGCAGGAGCAGCAGTGTCCGGCCCTCCAGCCCCAGCCCGTCCGTGGTCAGTGAGAAGGAGAAGGAAGAGCTGGAGAAGCTGCAGAAGGAGGAAGAGGAGAGGAAGAGGAAGCTGCAGCTCTATGTGTTTGTCATGAGGTGCATCGCCTACCCCTTCAATGCCAAGCAGCCCACCGACATGGCCCGGAGGCAGCAGAAGGTGAGGGGGGGAGGGCATGCATGTTTTGTGTCCTCAGCTGCTGCAGAACCTCTCCATGCTAAGTGATGCACAGCCGAGATTGATGGGCTGGGAAGAGGTTCTGCAGCAGCCTTGCTCAAACGGTAGGGGGAGGTGTGGAGGTTGGGCAACAGAGCTCCCATACCTCTCCCTCTCCTTTTGTTTTTAGTGCAAGACCAGTAAGTGCAATGGATGTGGTGATGTGTAACGCATGCACAGTGCAGGAAAAGGATATGATGGTCCAGAGAGGATTGGTAAATAACCAGTAATAACTTGATCAGGGATAGACATGACTCTTACATAATGGTTGGAGGCAGCCAGCAACCTACAGGAGATAGCAGGGTCATGGCAGGTACCATTGCCCAGGGATGGAGCCCAGCCTTCCACCACTAGATATTGAATATTGGTCTATGAGAGGCTTCCTGCAGCTGCATATAGTACCAGAGACTGGGATGCATTGATTTCTGCAGGGCGCATGTTAGCAGAAGAGTAAATCAATTGGAGCTATAGAATGACAGTATCTGCTGCGCCCTCCCACAACCCAACTCCTCCATAGGCGTCACCAGTGCCAGGTTCATGCAACAGCTCCACCTATGGGTGAGCTTCCTGCACAGGCGAAAGAGAGAGAGAGGGATGCTCAGGAGCTTCATACAGGAAGGCATCACTTGTTTATCTTGTATACAACAAACATCCATTCATGTAAATGGGCTGCTCTTGAGGGGCCCCTGTAACATGTTCGCCTTTGGATCTGATAGTGATATTGACAGCCCATCATGTAATGCTGCAGTGGAGACCTTTAGTGCAACTGCTATTAGGATGTGTTTCATTCCGTGTCCTAAATCAATATACATAGGTGGAATATGGCAGAATTATTACGGGGCCAGTAAATCAGCTGTGAAATCCCCCTCAGCTCTCAGCCAATGTCACTGGGTTGGATGGAAAACAAATGGATAGAAAGGGTTAACTGGCCAAGCATCAGATCCTGCGAATGTGCGGTAATGGAAATTGGCAAGCCTCAGTGTATGACTTAACAATACATCAAAGCTACTCGCTTGGGTACGGAGCAGCCTGCCCCAGTCATAGTGACATTGCCTTTGATTGTACGGCATTCATGAAAACCCAGGCAGCCCCCCCCTCGGAGACAACTCTCCACGATGGAGTCATGTGGGGCATGCAACCAAAAGATGTGTCCAGTGATCAAATCAAGGAGGCAGTCACTTAATCTATTCTCATTCACTTGCCATTTTCATCGGGCTTGGATCTATGGAAAGGTCACTTAGGTCTGGGCCTGGGGTGTCGAACGTAACCCTTTGCACCTACACTGCCTTCATTGTTCTTTTACATTATATTTTTAGCGTTTATTGTTTACCTGTAAAAAACAAACGAACGAAAAAACATTTTAATTCGAAAGGGACAGTTGGGACCATTGAATCTACTGCATTGGGCAAAGAGGGGCACAGAGAAGACATAAAAAAGTACCCTGGGGGAAGAGACTGGACTGTTTTTAATTGGTTTGTTCTTAAACTTCGGAGATGTTGTACGTACTGTAGCAATCAAGACCCAAGAATATAATTATTGTTATTGTCCAAATATATCTATATACCGTATTATGGTTAATGTCCAAATATATCTATATACTGTATGCTTATTTATATAGTTTCAATCAATCTACTGTATATAGCAAGATATATATAATGATATTTTGTTTAAGTTCTAAATACACTTTAAAAAAAAAAAGAAGCACTTTCTTGTATTGCTGCCATTGAACTAGTTCAAGCATTGACTTTGTATAGGTACAGATGACAGATGTGAGGATCTGCAAGAGTTTCATGCGCGTAGTTGAGTGCCGCAATTTCATTAATGTTACCACTATGGATTTGTAGCCCAATACCAGTGTTTCAGCAGAGGTAGTGAAGCTCAGACATTTGGGCCATTTGATTTGGCAGTAGATGCCCAGTGTTTTCCGTGATATAGCAATAATAGTCACTGCCATAAATGGATAACGCTCAGGTGCTGGTCTTTGGGCATAGTTGGACACAGGGAATTGTTGTTTTCCTCTTATATGTGTTACATGAAGGTTATATAGGCAATAAACGATCGTCTGACGATACGGTACCTAGCTGTTATTCACTCTCCAATCTTTACTGCATATTGATACAGGCCAGAAAAAGGCCCAGGTTCCATTAGCTGCCAGTTTAACTGATGGAGCACTAGGGCAATTAATTAAAGTGACACCAGCACTGATTTCACGTGCACTATATGATACAAATCAGGCTGCCGCTATTCTCCTGGGATGTGCTTGTCCGCACAGATATCACTGGCTAGTATTTCCTCTAGTAAGATAGACATAGGAAGAGGCAGGAGAGGGGGGGATTGCAGGTGCTTGGTACCCCCCGGGAAGAACACTGTTACACTGCTATTTCTTCCATTGCGTAGTACTGTCATGGAGTACTCCTGGCAGGGTAATACAGGGTACTCAACCTGTATGGGCCTTTTACATGTCTATAACAGGATTGATAAATTATATTTGCTTAATATACTTTATATGTAGACAATGTCGGACTGGGGTATGAAGGGCCCACCGGGGGAATGCAGTGGTAGGGGCCCATACTTAAGGGTGTGGCCAGTCTACAAAGGATGTGTGGCCAGCATCTACAGAGGCTTGAAATACACAATAGTCTAGTGCAGTGTAATGCAACATATCTACCATGTATAATACAAGTGCACAGTCTGGAACCTAATCCCTAGAGGAAGGAGTGGACACTCAAGCAGTGGGGCCTACCGGTGGTTTCCCTGTTACCCCTGTGGGCCAGTCCGACCCTGTATGTAGATAAGTTATTTTACATCTTCTTTGAACTCCTACGTATCTGTGCCAGAGATGTGGTTAATCTCAGAAGTTTCAGTTAGAGCTTTGAAGTCAGAAAGACAAATTGTGGCTATGGAAGAGATTGGGGAATATATCAATACTACTATCAACTAAAATCAATGAGCTTTATACAGACCCTGTCACAGCTGCTTACCGGCCGTCTGTGCATGCACAGCGGCTGTAGTGTGCATGCGCAACCAATTATTATGTGACCGCATTCTGGAAGGATGCCATTGCATCATGATTGATAGGCGATGGGTGTCCGGGAGCGGCAACGCAGCGCTGGGGACGGGTGACGGAGGGGTGTCACGGGAAATGCCCGGTGACGTCCCCTGCATTTCATGCGATTGGTGGTGGTGGTGCCCCTGCTTACGCAGTCATACCGCATTGGCGGGGGTCAACCTGAACAATTGAATTACAATAACATCACGGGGTGGCGCCACACATGCTGGGCACCCTTGCCCTGTGCCAAGGGCGCCCCCAGCATGTGATTTTAGTGGTCGCAGATTTTGCTAAGATTGCAAAATCTGCGACCAACTCTGAAAAATCCTCTTTAACACCAGTGAGCTAGTGAACCAACCTCCATCACTTTAGACGGGGCGATATGCAGTTGTTGTTGTTCCGGCACTTTTTCGTGCGGGGTGATCCCAGATAGACTGGGTTAGGTCGCGCAAAGCGGCTAAGGGTGGAATTCAATTAGCCGTGGTAAATGACAGTGGGGTAATTGATCCCATGGGGCTATCCAAATAGCCCCGAAGGCAGAAGTCATTGGGGATTTTTTTCACCTGTCTCTGCAGCATGAAAAAAGATCCCCGATAACTAGTGGTTAATGGGTGTTGCGACCCTGTTATCACGCAAATCCGTGAACTTTTCGCGGATTCAGTGTGCTCACACCCATTAACCCATGTTAATGCCAGTTAACATGCTAATTTAACGGGCGATAACAGGGCTGCCGGGTGAAAATGCCTGAGGCGTCCTCCATATTTCGCCCATGAAAAGTTTTCACGGGTAATTGAATTCCCTAAACTACTGGGCATGAAAAGACAGACTTAGAAATAATTGGGCATCTGCGGTATTTGTATCTGACAAGAGCAACAATGGAATTGAACAGTTGGGCACAGGGTGCCCAAAAACAACTGAAATTTCCCCTACTGTATATGTTTTTTTTTTTTAGATATTAATATTTATTCTTTTTACAACTTTTGGTATAAGAGTTGCCATAGGAAGGTGGGGTACATTTGTTTTCTACTAAGTACACAGGGGGTTATTCCAGTTTGTTAGTAAACCCCCCAAAAATCACACTAATGGACAAAACCATGATGCACTGCAGGTGGGGCAGATGTAACATGTGCAGAGAGAGTTAGATTTGGGTTATATTGTTTCTGTGCATAGCAAATACTTGCTTTATTTTTACACTGCAATTTAGATTTCAGGTTGAACACACCTTACCCAAATCTCTCTCTGCACATGTTACATCCGCCCCACCTGCAGTGCAACATGATTTTGCCAATTAGTGTCCTTTTTTGGTTTACTAACAAACCTTAATAAGTCCCACAGTCTGATATGAAAATATTCTCCAAAATAACTACTGTTAGTAGCATAGTCTTCACCTTTAAATATACAAAAGGCTCATTATAATCTCAATTAAATAGAAATTATATGAATCTTTTTTAGAAGCAGACTTCTCTTTCTTTGATCATCCTCTCATTATACAGTATAGTTCTGCCGGTTCCATATAGATTCCTCTGTTAGTTCACCATAAAGTGATTCTCCATTTGATAACATTGCACAACAGTCTATATTGTTTACAATGTGGCTGCCGGAATAAATGTCTCTGTATAACGGAATTGCAGTTTTTATCTCTACATTTGCTCCCACTGTCTCAATGATTTGTCATACAGGGTTGTGGTGAGCTACTTGAGTGAATAGAGCATACTGTAGATAGGACCTGACTTGAGTGTAAAGTTCTTGTGCGGAGAGAAAGTGGCCCTGACTCACGTCAGTTCTACATCAGTAAAACAATGGAAACATGAATTTAACACTATTCTACATGAACAAAATTTTTATGGTCGTTCATTTTAAGTAATATAAAGTACATTTTTTACCCACTTAACTGACGATTTTTACCCCCAAAAAAGCTCAGAAATTGTCGTTCTTTTAATTACTTAATAAAGGTTGAAAATTATTTTTAATAATATATTAAAATATTTTATTTTAAAATATATATATCTAGGGGGTGTTTTGCACCCCCCCCCATCCTCCTGTGTCCATTAATTTTTACCCCCAATTGGCAATAGACCCCCGAATGGTCTTAAATCCTACTAATAGTACCTCTCCACCCCCTTAGTAGTAAAAAACAATCCATGTTTATAACCCCCCCCCCCCCCCCCCCCCCCGGGTAAAAGCCCCATTTTTTGTAGCCCCCTCCATTTACCATGTGCCAATTTTTATTTATTTATTGCTAGTTTAACCCCCCTCCAACATAATTTAACTTTATTTTATCCCTCCAGTAGTGATTGATCTTTCTCGCCCTCTCCACCCCTATGGGCATGCACCCCCCCCTTCTCCCACATGCAGAGCGCAGTGGAACATGTGTCAGGGGAGTGCAGCTGATCTCTGCACACACAAAGATCAGTCAAGTAGTGCTTGGAAGGGTACTAAGTCCCCCCCCCCCCCTACTGTGCTTCCCTGGCGCATGCGCTCCAGAAGCTGGCTGCATGGCGTTCTGGGGTGCAATTCCAGCAGTGATGTCAGCGGTCGTAAGCTACCGCTACGGCTGGGGGATCCGGGTAGCCAGGGGAGATCTGTTCTGGTTTATGTACAAATCCGATGGTGGGGGGTCTGCGTATGTGCTGAACGGGTCCTGCGTGATCGCTCACAGTATGATTGACGTGCTGCAGCATTTTGGGCCAATCCCGAAATCCTGGCCAATTTTAGGATCTGTGTTGCGGGATTGGCCACCCTATCCGAGAATCTCACCATTTGCATAACCTCCCCACATAGTATTCTTTTCTTTTGAACCATGTACATAGGTCTTGTTTCCATTTATTGTACAATGTTGTAGATCAGATTTGTTTTATATTCAAATTAGGTACATGTAGTGTACTATGGGGGTCATTCCGAGTTGTTCGCTCGTTATTTTTTCTCGCAACGGAGCGATTAGTCGCTAATGCGCATCTGCAATGCCCGCAGTGCGACTACTCCAAGTAAATTTGCTATGCAGTTAGGTATTTTACTCACGGCATTACGAGGTTTTTTCTTCGTTCTGGTGATCGTAATGTGATTGACAGGAAGTGGGTGTTTCTGGGCGGAAACTGGCCGTTTTATGGGTGTGTGTGAAAAAACGCTGCCGTTTCTGGGAAAAACGCGGGAGTGGCTGGAGAAACGGAGGAGTGTCTGGGCGAACGCTGGGTGTGTTTGTGACGTCAAACCAGGAACGAAACTGACTGAACTGATCGCAGATGCCGAGTAAGTGTGGAGCTACTCAGAAATTGCTAAGAAGTGTCTATTCGCAATTCTGCTAATCTTTCGTTCGCAATTTTACTATGCTAAGATTCACTCCCAGTAGGCGGCGGCTTAGCGTGTGCAATGCTGCTAAAAGCAGCTTGCGAGCGAACAACTCGAAATGAGGGCCTATATATCTTTCTGGTGAGTTTAGAGAATTTTGTACAGTGCAGGTAACCTTTTCCTATTCCTTCTAAGGAGAGTAACTCTTTACACCTTTTTGAACACTGAGATTATATAATGTCATATTCCATACTGGCCAATTAAAGGGCAGCTAAACCTAAAAGGTATCCAGATGTAATGTAGACAGTAAATAGTCAATAGGTCAACATAGTTAATAGTCCAAGAGGGTTAAAAGGTTGCCAGTTAAATGGTCGACAAGGTTAAAATGTCGAAAGGTTCAAAAGGTCGACATACAGATGGTTGACACAGAAAAGGTTGACGTGGTTTTTCATGATTTTTAGGTTTGGGCTTAGAGTGAGGGTTAGGGTTAGGCTTCTAGAGGGGATGGTTAGAGTTAGGCACTTGGCAGAGGTACTAATTGAATTCCCCCCTATGGAGGGCAGATCTGCTAAGCCATGGAGAGTGATAAAGTGTAGAGAGATAAACTACTCACCAATCAGCTCCTAAATGCTTTGTTATGGGCTGTGTTTGAAAAATGACAATTTATTGGTTGGTACTTTGGGGTCGGTATCTGGACTTTGGGTCGACAACACTTAGGTCGACACCCATTGGTCGACAGTGACTAGGTCGTCACTAGAAATAGGTCGACATGAGCAAGGTTGACATGCGAAAAGGTCGACATGAGTTTTTCACATTTTCTCTACTTTTTTTGAACTTTTTCATACTTTTAGATCCACGTGGACTACGATTGGGAACGGTAACCTGTGCCGAGCGAGGCACCTTGCCCGAAGCATGGCGAGCGAAGCACTAATGACATGGTGCACTAATTGGGGTTCCCAGTCACTTTATAAAGAAAACGACACGAAAAAAACCCATGAAAAACTCATGTCGACCTTTTTCATGTGGACCTAATGGCTGTGTCGACCTATTTCCAGTGTCGACCTAGCCACTGTTGACTAATAGGTGTAGACCTAGACACTGTCGACCCTGAGTCCCATCCCCTTGGGGTCTATTTACTAAGCCTTGGAGACAGATACAATGGAGAGAGATAAAGTACCATACTACCTAGATCATTCTTCAAACACAGCCTGTAACACGGCAGTTAGGAGCTGATTGGCTGGTACTTTATCTCTCTCCACTTTATCACTGTCCAAGGCTTAGTACATCTGCCTCACAAGGCAGATCTTATAAAATCTGACTGTCTCGTCCCATTTCTAAATACAACTATGCTTTGCGTAAAACCGATAATCACAAAGTGTGATTTAGAACTTTTCACTTCTTTTTGGGAAATTAAATAACAACGATGACATGTAAATATTTATTTTTGTATTTATTTCACTGAATCTAGTATTAGTTTTTCTGTTTCAAAATATTTCCACTTTTAACTACCCACAGCTGCACTAGCCGTCAATCTGTGACAGGATCACATGGATTTACCGCCATTCATTGCAATTTACTACTCTATCCATAATACTTGTGTCAATCACATCATGAATTCCTAATGATCTGTACAAGAACCCTCAAATGAAAAAATAGAAAAGGGGACAGGGGAAACTAATAGGGTGATAAATGGGGGCACTTGGGAGGCATTGTACACAGCCCGGACAGATGTTGGTAAGCCATAAGGAGACATAGACAGATGTGGCAGCCAATTTAATTAGAAAAAACAATTGTCATTTCTTACTATACAATACCACGATGAGCAGTTTCTGCCCTGGAGCAATGGGTGTTATAGTATATACTGTACTACAGCCATACAAACTATTACTGTACTTTAGTTTGTGATGCCTCAAGCATTGTGATGGCTATATGTACACGCCTGGTAGTAATGCACTTGGGGGCGCAATGAACAGAAGTACGCCAACAGACGTTTCTGGTAATGATAGAAGGTTTCATCTTTTGAACCAAAGTGAATTATATAAAAATATTTTGATGCATTTTTTTTTTATTACCCCTGTCAATGTTGCAGCCTGCAATGTGGGCAATATTTATATGGCATGCTGGAATTTAAATGTTCACCAGTTTGCACTTGGTCTTATGGCAGTAATGCGATTGTAACTTAATGTTATTGATTGAATAATGGAATATGCAGCTCTGCTTATGTCACAGTTATTATAATGACTTGTACCTAAAGAAAGGAGGGTGAGTCCCCCCAAAAAACCATTATGCACTTTATAAACGTATCCTGTGAAATAAACAAGCACATAAGAGACTGGACCCCATTTATCAAGCCTTGGAGAGTGATAAATAACACGGTGATAAAGTACCAGCCAATCAGCTCCTAACTGCCATGTTACAGGTTGTGTTTAAAAATGACAGCTATGAGCTGATTGGTTGGTACTTTATCACCTTCCACTTTATCACTCTCCAAGGCTTGATAAATATGGGCCAATAATTGCTAACTTCTTTATTGTCTTGTCTGTAAGGTTCCGAAGGAGATGTGCAGGTGGGAAGTGCTGGGGGCACGGGTCCGTGCATCACGTCATCATGGCCATTAGGCAGTGGAGGCCACGATAACGCTTTTCACAGTGAATTACATCACAGAGCCTCTGGGCCGCCCACTTCAGTGGGGATCTACCACCCCAGGAGTCCGGTCGAACTTTGCAAAATTCGCCAGACACCTGGGCATTCCTGGGGAGTAGGCAAGTGGCAGAGCTACTATCAGTGCTGAGGGTGCAGGCTCTATGGGCTCCAGGTCTTTCAGCTACGTCTTTATATTTAGGCTGCACCTGGTGTGCTAGCACTTATACTACTGTGCTTATATGAAGTATGAAAAGGAGAGACATTTTTCATCTAGGCTCCAACCAATTACCCGACACAGAAGCCAAAGCTGCTTGGATACACTGTTCACTAATATGACAACCTGTAGGCTGACCCTCTTTAATTTTATGTTTTGGAAGTCAGTGACAGATCACACTCTCGGTAGCACCAGTCTGTGGATCCTCACTGTCGGGGGCTTATTGATCAGCTCATGAGCTGACTCCACACCTAATCTGCTGTTCATACCTCTGCTCCTACTGGACAGTTGCTCAGTAACTCAACCAGGGGCAGATGTGTCTTACAATCGTAATGTATTAAAATTCTGTACATGGCTAAAAATTGCATGATCACTTATATGGACTGTTCCCTCATCATGGAAGATGTTGTCAGCGCAATCAGAACATACTGTAGATATGTGTCATTGTGCAAAATTAATGTTCACTAAAACTTGCAACGTAATTTATGCATGATTAGTGACATAAAAAAAATATGTAAAAACCATACCTGCTAACTTTTTTTTTTTTACAAAAGTCTGAGAATTATCATTGCACTAAGCTGAAAATGACTATGAATATTGAGCAATATACATTCTGTATAAGTAGATACTTATAAGATGTTGCAGAAATGTAAATATTTCATTTTCATTTTATAATAGTAAACAACGTAACAAACATTGAAGTTCCAGTTATTCATTATATTATATGCAGTGTCCAGCCCCAGCAGATAGAGACATGCCAATACTTTTATTATATAGCTGTGTCCAGCTTATGACACAGCGCATAATATATACAATGTATATATAGTATACAATACAATAGCAAATAACAGTGACACAAAAGCTTTTACAAAAAGTTATAAAAATTGCAAATAGAAGCAAAGCAAAAACATATGCAATAAATCATGTATTTTTTTCTTCAAATTAATTCCAAAACAATAGTTCATTTATTTATTTTTTATAAAAATGTCACTTTTAATAACATGATGGCAAGATCACACATTTGCTGTAATCTATAGTAGCCAATCTGAGGTGAGATACTTTATCCTAGTGTAGAGATGAAGAAAAGGTTCCAGAACTGTTCTGCAAAATATTTCCCTACTTTTCGTAATTTGCCAGGAAATTTTACACCTACTGTATCACCATGTCCTAATTGGCCACACGAGCTGGATGGAACTGCAACTCCAGGCCCTCCATCAGAATAGGCCCAGAGCATCAGCTGTGTTGCTGTAAACAGGAAAAATGTTTTTCCTGTTACAGCAGCCGTCTGACTATGGCCCAGACCACTGAAACCCCTGTGGCTGATCTCCCTCGCCGAACATTCCCTGCACCAGACCAGCCAGGGAGGATTTTGAAATGGACTCCACTCTCTGTGTTTAGAATTTTGTTAATATATGTTTATGTGGTGTCATAGCGCTTGAATTTGTCTATATTGTACTGAAACACAGTCCGTGTCACCGAAACCCTTACCACAGCCCGAAGTTATCAAATCACTCCTGAGGGAATACATATGTATTCCCGGTGGACGGGATGCCGGCTGTTAGTATCCGGACAGCGGTATACCACCTGCCAGAATGCTGGCTGCGGGCAAGCGGTACAAGTCCCCTTTGCGGACGCCCACGAGTGGGAATAGCCCCGGTGAGCCGGTTTCCGACTGGTAGTATTGCCGGCTGGTGGGATTCTGGCATCTGTATCCTGACCGCCAAGATCCCGACAGCCGGCAAATTGATTGCCTCACCTCCTGGTGTGTCAGCAATCCATGTGGGCTTGACAAAAATATTTTAGGAATTCTGTATGTAACAGAATTAATAGAGTTTTTCTTATTTATGTGGGGTTTTTTTGTTTTTGTTTTTCAGTCGGATATTTAGTTATTGCATGTGACTGGAACCTCATTTGATATTTTTCCCTCAACTCACTTAAAATTGTTGTAAAGGAGAAAAGTGGATAAAGAAATTACAGA
Organism: Pseudophryne corroboree; assembly: GCF_028390025.1. NCBI lineage: Eukaryota > Metazoa > Chordata > Amphibia > Anura > Myobatrachidae > Pseudophryne > Pseudophryne corroboree. The sequence goes on along the minus strand of NC_086452.1, from coordinate 409,496,214 downwards.
GTAAGACCAGATTCCTCATTCTGCAGGGGGAATCCTGATAGCGGTTACTCATTTTACCCTTGTTATGTCTAATTTTCATGTATTGCTAATCGCACATTGTAACCTATGTAGTATGCCTAAGGTGGGTGCCTTGCCTGGTACTCTCTTGTGTAGAATGAACATTACCTGGTTCTGATGATTTAGCAAGGATCTTTCCTACTCCGTTTGTGGGTAGGATGAGTGGTTCTTGGATTTGATGACCCAAAATGGGTGTCGCACTGTTGTATTGTTTTCATGGTTTTTGTATTTTGTGAAAATGTAAACCTTTGTATTATGTTCATAGTACAGTATCTGTAAAGTGCCTTAAGTCCTCTTCTTCTTCTCCTTCTTCTCCTTCTCCTTCTTCTTCTCCTTCTTCTTCCCCATATGTGATATTATTGACCTGCATTAATCTTTTACATACAAATATAGTGTTTCCCTGCTAATTCTTGATCACATATTACTCAGAGGCATCGATCCATTCTCATAATTTCTTCATAAACCCAACTCATTTGTATTGTCACCTTGGTCTTCAGGTTTGAAGCCTGAAGATCTCACATCTTTGCTATACTTTGACATGGATACTCATCTTTTCAGCCTCCCGACCACCATGTTACTTTCCATAACCAACTCTGCTCTCATTTACCTCACCAGGCCTCATTGCTGCCTGTTCACCTTTAAGAGCATTTATTAATAGAAATGAAGACAAAGCAAAATATATTTAAAAAATAAATTAAAGCTTTAATTTTTTACTCTGCATTATACAAATGTGTCCTATAAAAGGAACAAGATGACGGAAGCCTCATGACTCACAAAGAATCATCCTTCAGCACTCAGGAGAGGAAAACCCCTTGTAGAGGAAACCTCTAGGAACCCGTGGCTGAAGGACTGCCTGTCCCTCTATGCATTAAGAGACTATGCAGAGTTAGCCCCAAATTAGGATTTTGACCTTTATCCTGGCTGGTGAAGGACGCAACCGCACACCGATGGCACACACATGTCCCAAGTTGAGAAAAAAAGAGAGAGAGATGGGGGAAATGGGTAGGGGGGAGAGAGAGACAAGATAGGGAGATATGGGAAGTGGGTAGGGGAGAGAGAAGGGAAGTGTGTGGGGGGGGGGAGAGAGAGAGAAGAGAAGTGGGTAAGGGAGAGGCAAGATGGGGAAAGAGAGAGAGGAAGTGGGTATGGGAGCGAGACAGACAAGATAGGGAGATAGAGAAGGGGAAGTGAGAGAAAGGGGGAAGTATGATATAGTTGTAATGACAGTATCATATAAAAAAACAAAAGTAGTGTCTAAATTACAGTATACATCTCATACCACTGCACATTAAGAAAACTGGAACAGTCCGCATACTGGGACTTAGGAGATGGAGCAAAATGGGACCTAATAGTGCCATCCAGAGCTTGCAAAACATCTCCAAAAAGATGTCTCGTAAGGGACATAGTGTGGCATCCAGACACCTCCTCCTAACATCTCCAAACAGATGTCCCAGATGCAGCCCTAGTGGCTGCTGAGTACGGTACTGTCCAGTAGGTGTGAGATTTTGTTTTTATCCACTACTGATAGGGAGACAGAAGGGGAAGTAGATATGGGAGAGATGGGGGTAGTGGGTAGGGGAGGGAGAGAGACAAGATAGGAGAGAGAGAGGGGAACTGGGTACTGGAGAAAGAGACGAGAGAGGGAAGGGAGTGGGTAGGGGAAAGAGAGAGACAAAATAGGGAGATAGAGAGGGGATGTGGGTAGGTGAGAGAGAGAGAGACAAGATAGGGAGAGAAAGGGGAAGTGGGTAGGGGAGAAAGAGACAAGATATGGAGATAGAGAGTGGAGAAGTGGGTAGGGGAGAGAGAGACAAGATACAGATGGGTCCACATTTATCTTGACCTTTAATAGGATTAACTGAGACTGGCCAGTCGGACTTAATCCCCTGCTGTAATGACTTAATCCCCTGCTGTATTGTTCTCTGTATTGTATTGCAGTTGAAAACAATAGATGAAGGGTTTTTGCTAATAAATCATGTTGTGCCTAGGCGCAGAAAACTAGTCAAGATAACCGTGGTCCCATCTGTAGGGAGAGAGACAAATGAGACAGAGAGAAATGAAAAGTGGTTAAGGGAGAGAGGCAAGATAGGGAAAGAGAGAGAGGGAGAGAGATGGGGAAGTGGGTAGGGGAGAGAGAGACAAGATAGGGAGAGTGAGGGGGGAAGTGAAAGAAAGGGGGAAGTATAATATAGTTGTAATGACAGTATCAGATAAAAACAAAAGTAATGGCTAAAGCACAATATACATCTCTCACACCTCTGCACAATAATACTACTGAAACAGTCCACATACTGGGACTTAGGAGATGTTTCATAAGGGACATATTGTGACATCCAGACACGTCCTCCTAACATCTCCAAACAGATGTCCCAGATGCAGCCATAGTGGCTGCTGAGTACAGTACTGTCCCAGTGGGTGTGCGGTTTTGTTTTTATCCAATACTGATAAGGAGAGCGATGGGGGAGTGGATAGAGGGGAGAGAAAGACAAGATAGGGGAGAAAGACGGGAATTGGATAGTGGAGAAACAGACGAGAGAGAGAGAGAGGGGAAAGTGGGTAGAGGAGAGAGAGAGAGAGAGAGAGAGAGATGGCGATGAGGGTAGAGGAGAGAGAGACAGAGAGTGGGTATGGGAGAGAGAGACAGGGAAAGTGGGATGGCAGAGAGAGACAAGACAGGGAGAGAGGGAAAGAGGGAGGTAAATAATAATAAACACTAGCACCCCCTTAGTATTTAGGGTTCCAATTTAAGAAAGAGTCATAACCCATTTAGCACTCATTTGTAGTGCTAAAGGTGTTAGGCCTGCAATGCGTTATTCCTATGTCCCATTAGGGGGGTATATTTACTAAGCTCCCGATTTTGACCGAGTTGGTGTTTTTTCATCAAAGTGTCATCTCGGGAATTTACTAAACTCAAATCTCGGCAGTGATGAGGGCATTCGTATTTTTTTTAAAGTTAAAGAAAAAAAATACGAATGAATACACCATCGGTCAAACACGCCTGTTATTTTATACAACTCGGTAATTTACTAAAAATTCGGATTCACAATCACTGCCGGCAATAGCCAAACACTACATGACATGTTTATCAGTGGGAAGGGGTGTGATAGAGTTAAAAATCAGGGAAAAAATTTGCGTGGGTTCCCCCCTCCTAAGCATAACCAGCCTCGGGCTCTTTGAGCCGGTCCTGGTTGTAAAAATACGGGGAAAAAATTGACAGGGGTTCCCCCACATTTTAACAACCAGCACAGGGCTCTGCGCCTGGTCCTGGTGCTAAAAATACGGGGGGGAAAGTCGGAGAGATAATGCCACAGCCGGGGGAAACTTTTATATTGGTCCCGGCGGCCCTGGCATTAAATCACCAACTAGTCACCACTGGCCGGGGTAGCCTGAAGGAGTGGGGACCCCTTAAATCAAGGGGTCCCCCCCCCTCCAGCCACCCAAGGACCAGGGGTGAAGCCCGAGGCTGTCCCCCCCCCCCCATCCAAGGGCGGCGGATGGGAGGCTGATAGCCTTTTGTGTAAAAAAAAAAGAATATTGTTTTTTGTAGCAGAACTACAAATCCCAGCAAGCCTCCCCCGCAAGTTGGTACTTGGAGAACCACAAGTACCAGCATGCGGGGGAAAAAAGGGCCCGCTGGTACCTGTAGTTCTACTACAAAAAAATACCCAAATAAAAACAAAACACACACACCGTGATAGTAAAATTTTATTAAACATACATGCACACTTACATACATACATACTTACCTATGTTGACACGAAGCAGTCGGTCCCCTTGTCCAGTAGAATTCAGGGGTACCTGTAAATAAAATTATACTTACAAAGAATCTGGGGTAGATCGGTCCTCTTCTTATAAATTATAATCCAGGGACTTGGTTAAATAAAAAAACGGAATTCCCGATCCACGCACTGAAAGGGGATCCATGTTTACAGATGGATCCCCTTTCCCCGACTGGCGGGACCCCCCGTGACAGCTGTCAAAGAGGGTCCCTTCAGCCAATCAGGGAGCACCACGTCATGGCACTCTCCTGATTGGCTGTGCGCGCCTGAACTGTCATTCAGGCTGCGCACTGTAGATACAATGTAGCGCAGAGGTGCTCCATTATATCCAATGATGGGAACTTTGCGGTCTGCAGTAGACCGCGAGGTTAAGTGGGGCCAACCACAAGAGTGACCCCACTTAACCTCGCGGTCTACTGCTGACTTGATTTAAGGGGTCCCCACTCCTCCAGGGTACCCCTGCCAGGGGTGACTAGTTGGTGATTTAATGCCAGGGCCGCCGGGACCAATATAAAAGTGTCCCCCGGCTGTGGCATTATCTCTCTGACTAGTGCTGGTGGAAAAAATATGGGGGACCCCTACGTCTTTTGTCCCCCGTGTTTTTTGCACCAGGACCAGGCGCAGAGCCCGGTGCTGGTTGTTGTTAAAATATGGGGGAATTCCTGTCAATTTCCCCCCCATATTTTTACAACCAGGACCGGCTCAAAGAGCCCGAGGCTGGTTATGCTTAGGAGGGGGGACCCCACGCAAATTTTTTTCAGGATTTTTAACACTTTATACACTTTTTTTAAGGTACACAATGAAGCTCTGCACGGATCTCACAGATCTGGCCGAGATTCATTGTGTTAAGTTCGGCAGTGTTTTACTAATCACTCCCGTAAAACACTGCCCGAAATTACGAATGACATCGACATCGGAAAACACGACAATGCAGAATACGACAGCATAGTAAATGAGGCGTAAAAAAACAAAAAGTTGCAAATTCACACATTCGATGTCATTCCTGTTTAATCTCCCTCCAAATCCCGACAATTACGAATCTTAGTAAATATACCCCAGGGTTTGAGTTCTATGCGCATACACAGATGGTCGTCATGTATTAGTCAGTAACCCATTGCCGGCAGCGTTAGGCTGCCAGCATCACAGCAGAGGATGCAGCGGAGGAGGGGGTCACCACTGGTCCTCGCCAGATAGGTAAGTGATGGTAAATATCAGCGGCATATTTGTATGTATCACACTGACGCCAAACACAATATGCCACTGCCATTTAGTATTACTTTTAAATGAAGCCCAAAGTATGATATACAGTACTGTAGTAACAACAGTATCAGATAAAAACAAAGTAATGGTATTTAGGAGATGGAGCATAATAGGACATAGTACCGTCCAGAGCTCGCCAAACATCCCCAAATAGATGTCTCAGATAAGGGACATATTAGTGCCATGCAGACACGTCCTCCTAACGTCTCCAAGCAGATGTCCCAGATTCAGCCCTTGCAGCTGCTAAGTAACGGTGCTGTCCTACTAGATGTGAGATTTTGTTTTTATCCAATACTGTCCTGTCCTTAAGATCATAAGTCATATATTACAGTAGTCACGCTCCAAGTCTGCCACCGCATAGCACTAATCTGCCCTAATCCTCTGTCCAGTCACTAACCTTATGCCAGTATCTCCTCCTGCCACTTAGCTGTGTGTTGCCTGGACCCTGGATGTGAATGAGTGAGAGAGCAACAGCACATCCCTGATCTAGGCAGTCACCATTATGACATAACAGCATGACCTCACAGACCAGAATTGGTTACTTCTGGGTTGAGGCCCATTTACGACATTACAGCCCCTAAGGAAAATTTTATTTTGCTCCTTATTTGAAACTATAACATTCACATAAGACTCTTATTTATTATTTTAATGGCAGAATTTCCCTATTAATCCTTGGTTATGTGAGGTTTTGTAAGAACCCAATTTTCACTGTAGTTACATTGTTTTATATTGTTATAGTCTATCAGTGATCACCTCAATTCAGGATAAAACACTGTTTATGGCACTGACCTCCCTCAAAAAGTAATGAGATATTTTTAATTAAACATCATATTAGTCATGAAACTCAAATACCACATTCGCTCCCTTCCCCTTTAGGATCTGCAGAGCAACTATGGAAAGTGTTGTCAAATTGTCAAGTAGAAGTTTGTTTATAAAAATAAACAGATAAATAAAAATATATTTAAAAACAAAACAAAAAACACCCCCAAAATATAAAACAAATATATACGTAATAACAGTTGTCAAAAGCCACAAGGGCAGCAAGTGACTAGACCCAGAGGTCACCAGAGGCTGACACCGGGACCTCTGACTCCCTTCTTGATGGAAGGCAGAAAACGCAAGAGCACATTACACAGTTAGTACCTGGGAAACTGATGCCGCAGGTTGGCAGTTGGCATATTTGTGATTTGAGATGCAGGACAGAATGCGGGCATAAGTTTAAACAGGAAAGGGGAATAATTACTCACCCAGGAGGAAGCTTTGGGCTTCTCCAAGCCCTCTTCCACTGAAACGCACCTTTTCAATGATACACCTGCCATGCAGCTGGCAATTCAGCATTGACGGGACATCACTTAGTGAGTAACTTCCTCTGATCTGTTCCTAAATCGAAAGAAGCAGTGGTGGAACCAGGGACGAGTAGACTGTTCTGCCGCTGAGCATTTGCAGTCCCTGCTCTCTCCCTGCCTCATGTGCTGTGCACCAGCGCATTGCTACGCTGCAATATAGCGGCCAGCAGTAGTGGGACAGTGGGAAGTGGTGTTGGGGGGGGGGGGGGGGAATTAGATCATTCAGGACATGATATAACGGAATATAAAACTGGAGCAGCAGGAACACTGCTTCTGGGTCTCTCTAAAAAAACTGGCAATGGATTACTCAGAGGAATCTGCTTCTAGTATAAGGAATGTATGGTGCTAGTGACGCTATACTAACAGAACGTCATTAGAGCATTCCATGATGAAGACTACAGGGAAAAGGGTGCAGACATTTCTCCGGTGGTACGTTCTGCTCACTATGCGAATGGGTGTCACGCGCACCTGCTTGAGGCTGCAATGGGGAGATGTATTTATAGAAAGGGGGGGGGGGTTACTGGCAGTCTAGTGATCCAGAAACCAGTCATGCTGGAAGGTGCAGCTTGTAAACCATTTGCAGAAGCCTGAACTCAGACACTCACATTGAGAAGAAACACACTTTATTACAGGTGCTGTGTTCCATTGGAATGTTGAGTCTTCCCATGGATGTCACATCATTCCCTTTCTATCAGTAGTGGATTTCCCAATAGGCACGTGCATAGGAACGCCATCTGTTGGGGGTGGCACGGCAGTCCACCCCCCCATCTTTCTTCATCAGAGCAATCAACCCCCCTTACTGCCAGCCGCTAGTAGCACAGGACGGCATAGCACAGCACTGATGTAAGACAAGTGTGGAAAACCTGGAAAGGAGAACACACAGGGTTGGACTCCAGCTGCAAGAAGGACGGTGCACAGTGATAGGTATAGCACCTATACCTGAGCCACCTGACATGTGTTCCCAGGCTTACCTTGATTTGACTGTCATTATTCCAACTCTGTTTAGCGAAATGCAAATTTACAAATACAGTTGGACGTCATGTGGAATGGATGAAGAAACTTGTTTTACTGACTTTTATCGATTCCAACACGTATGATCAAGCTGTCACTATGTTATTGAATAACCCCACTTTTGGGTAGTGCGGAGCCATCTTGTGGCTGTGTGAGAGTGCCACAGTGGGGGACAATAGTCTTCCACTTAGATCCAGTGAGACATGTGATTTTCTGCAGTTTTAGACCACCAGTGTGTATAACAGTGAGTATGGCTATACCTGCTTTATCTTCAGTAAAACCACTCCACTGGTTAAGTAGTTGGGCTGTTCATAGTTGTAAGGCATCTGCAGGTATGTACTGAAACTGTGCTACAGCCTCATGCCTGTACACACATACAGTATAGTAACAGTAAAGCAATATACATAGTAGAACTTTCTTTACTTAAAATTGCAAATCAAGTACCTTTTTTAATATGCATCTTTCTTCGCTCTCCACCTATAAATCATTATCTACTTTCAAAATCTCTCTGGAGGGCAAACAAAAATGGCTGTTTGCACAGAATGTTGAGAGATGTGGAAAGGCAGTATCCTGTGATGTCCACATTCCACATTCTGGAATCCTTTGAAATGAACACACAAGATCACTTAAAATTTTAGCACCTGTTCAGCAAATTGATTAAAACATGTCAGCTTTCACCAAAGGGATGTGACATATAGCCGACTGTTAATGATATTGTGATGTTCTTGCATACAATACCTACAAATAATTTTATTTTATTGGCTCTGTAAAATATTGCCACAATAAGTGTATTTGTGGTTGTGTGCACGAACCTCACACTATTGGGTGTGCCAGGGATATTTGTCAGTTTGTGCAGCTATCACGCTGGTCATATTAACATAAGTACTCATTAGTTATTTGAAGTATATTATTATTTGACTCAATAATGTAAAAGCCGTGGCATATGTTAATTGAGTGATTAGTATTTATTATTTATATAATAATACACTCCCCACTGTAAATGATATGGCTAACTGATATTAAAGCTTTATGTTGGGGGCTGAGGGCTTTTATACAGATTAGAAATCCACAAGGTGACACCCAGTGCAATTAATTTGTATTATGGACTGCATGTTGCATATACTATAGAAAACAGAACAGGAGTGATGAGATCAGAAATCCCTGCTTATACATATATTATATAAACACGTTTATAGATGTATTACCATCATTTGTTTATCAACACCTATGTATTTTAATATATCATATTATTTATATACATCTAGGGATAAGTAAAACAAAACACCAGGGGAATTATTCCAATGTTTCATAACGTAACTGTTCTTTCATCAGGGACTGAAACGTTGGAATCATAATAATTAGAGATATGAGACATACTGTAAGTGATGTAAAATTGTTTAGCTTGTTATATAGATAAAATAGTCTGAAAAAAAGAACGGGTAGCTAATTGACTTAACTCAAGTTCGCTTTGACTACCATCTGCATGGGCTAATTGCCCTAACAACAACTGCAGAGAAGTGAGAGGTCGAAGACTCCTATACCAATAACACATACAAAGCCCACCCAGTCAGGTAGGGAGAAATCAGATTCCGCAGTGTACTGAAGCGGAGCGCCAGTGTAGCAAGATGGCTACTGGACTGCTGTTCTTTCCCACCAACCACTCATAAAGTGATAAATGAGACAGAACAAAAAATGGACGGAAGAATTCAGGAAACAGAGAGGCAGATCACAAGCCAACCACCCACCGTAAACCATAAGACACACCCTAGACTTGGCCTCCATTACAGTGTATATTCCGTTGGGCTTTCATCAGCTCTTTTTATTTTGTATATTATTATGATTGTCAAATTATTTTTGCAATCATTATCTGTTTTGTAGGTTAGGATTATTGATTATTATGTTTGTGGGTAGGGGGCTTGGAATTCCAAATAAGAATTGTTTATGTTAATGTTCCCTGTTTTTACCATTGACTGTAATGTGCAGTCCCCATGGTGTCTCCGTATTGCACAGCACCATTCTGCAAGTGACTCTTTTAAACATTCAGATAGATCAGATGAGGACAGTGACTATGGGGGTCTATGTACTAAGCCTTGGAGAGAGATAAAGTGCAGGTTGATGCAAGGGTCTATGTACTAAGCTTGGAGAGAAATAAAGTGGACTGAAATAACGTACCAGCCAATCAGCTCCTAACAGCCATGCTACAGGCTGTGTTTGAAAAACGACAGGAGCTGGTTGGTTGGTACTTTGAGAGAGATAAAGTGGATGGAGATAAAGTACCAGCCTCCCAGCTCCTAACTCATTTTTCAAAAACAGTCTGTAACATGGTAGTTTGTTTTTGAAAAATGACAAAGGAGCTGGGAGGCTGGCACCTTATCTCTAGTTAGGAGCTGATTGGCTGGTACTTTTTCTCTAGTTAGGAGCTGATTGGCTGGTACTTTATCTCTAGTTAGGAGCTGATTGGCTGGTACTTTATCTCTAGTTAGGAGCTGATTGGCTGGTACTTTATCTCCGCCCACTTTATCTCTTGCCAAGGCTTAGTACATAGAGCCTTTATCTCCATCCACTTTGTCTTTCCAAGGCATAGTACATAGACGACTAAAATGTTTACCAATTCTAGACAGCGGCAGTGAAACTGTAGCAGAATGTACACAACAAATGAAAGGATATTGTTCTGTGTCCGTGACCCCTCTTGCTGTCAGTGTCTGTTGTATTTGTTGTATAAAAGGACAAATATGTATGGGAAAAATGCTTTCCTTGACCCCTTCTGAACTGACAACAATGTGCCATCCACTCGGGACGTAACACAAGCGGAGTGCTCTAACCTTGCTCCTTTTGCGAGTCTCTGGGCGGCTGCTGTCTCCTTAGGGAATCCACATTTTGCACCCGGCTGCTCAGTGTCTGCAGATATTGGTTTCATGCAGAGAAGATTTTAGGTCTAAAGCAGCAATTGCCTCATCCTTGTCAAAAGAAGGGGGACATTTACTAAGCAGTGATAAGAGCGGAGAAGTGAGCCAGTGAGAAGTTGCCCCATCGACCAATCAGCTGTATAATTTTATAGTATGCAAATTATAGATGTTACTTCAGTGCTGATTGGTTGCCATGGGCACTTCTCCACTGGCTCACTTCTCCGCTCTTATCACTGCTTAGTAAATGTCCCCCTAATGTGGTATTTGCTCAAAATACACATGATTTAGATCTATGGACGGGTACACATGGGAGAGAAGGGACTGTTTACACCGACACAAAATGTTGCAAACGTGACATATGAAGAAGTTTTGTTGTACACATAACAATGATGTAGACAGTGGCATGTGTTGGGGAAATACCACTGCTGGGGTGCTTTATGTGTGAGTACATTCGGAGCATGGTGTGGATGGGGCTCGGAGCAGTAGGGGGAGGCCCTGGCTTTGGGTCAATCTGCCTCTACCTCCCAGCTATCCTAGGCAAGGTGACAGTGGGGGGGAAATAGGGCTACCACAGATTGAGAGCAGGTGATGGTAACGACCAATAGCTTCCCAGCTAACGGGTCCTTTTTGTCACTAACCCATTGGCTGGGCTTTTGACAGTTTCCAAGTACCCTCCCGGCAGCAGGATGTAGTCAAAGGTTCTATAAAAACTTTGTTGACAATTCATAATGCCAACATCAAATTGTCGACAGTTATTATGCTGAGGTTGTTAAAATGTTCTGAGAATGTCGGCAGGTGAAATTTGAACATTGTCAAAATGTCAACATGGCAGGGGGTGGGTTAGGTTGCAGGGGGAGTGTGTTAGGGTTAGAGACTGGTTAGGTGTAGGGATTAGGGATAGCGATCATGTTGACATTATGACTGGCGACATTTCTTACCCAACCCGTCGGCAGAGCAATATGTTCACACTACAGGTATATGTTGGGACAAAAGTAAAGGTTGCACTCTTCTTTATACTAAGTATGGAAAGACCATACGTATTTTAGTCTATCTGCAGCTAATATACTGGCGAAAAGCTTTTTTTTTTTAGTTTAGAAAATAGAACCCTTAAACAAGCTTGGAATAAAGTATATATAAATGTATTGTGAAATAGCCAGTAATAAAAATGTCTGCCGCCATCATTCCATACCGGCTGCTAGCATGACCTATTTGACCCTAGATGTGTTGCCCGTTTGTTGCCAGTAAATTGATAGGCTGTATTGTCAGTGATGTCATTGGTTCCTAGTAGCGTAATTGGCTGTGCCTCCAGCGATGTCACTGGATCTTAGTGAGTTGATAAATTGCATCTCTGGTTGATGTTTTCCACTAGCACCTATCCATCAAATTAAATTCCGCTCTGTGATGACAACAGGATTATCACATGAACAACATATGGACAGATATAGTGGAGAGATGTTCAATAAATCAGTAGTTGTCTTCTTGCATTAAATGTTGGCTCTTCATCCTTCGATCAGAAGTTTGTCTGATGCCACAAGATTTGTAGGTTCCCCGGCTAACGCGCGATACCACAATCAGCCACTGTGCGCAACTTGCATGAAAGTGAATCACCGCAGAGATTTATTGAGGAAAGCTGTACAGAAAATAATTGCAAACTCCATCATATGGAAAGTTTTACTACAAGAGGAAGACATAAAATATAGTGTTTTATTGAAATTGCCAAGTTAGAAAGAGAAAAAACGAATCGCTGCTTAGAATGTTGTTTACCTGTAAATACAATTATGCAGCAGACTTACAGTATAGATGAATAGTCATACTGAGATAGGCCATGCATTATTTAGCCACAATCTAAACTAATACCCCTTTCACACTGACAAATATTTCCCGGGTTATTGCACATGAACGCGCATCAATCCGGGAATTTGCTCAGTGTGAAAGGGTCCTGTAAGCATATCCTGGGACGAGCGTCCCGGTATTTCATCCCAGGTCTCGACCTGGGTTGAATCCGGAATCGTCCCTGGATGCTGTGCAGTGTGAACGGGTAAGCCGGGTCAAGGCGACCCGGCACCCGTTCTCTGCATAGGAGGAGGCGGCGCTTGGAGATGATTATCTCCAAGCGCCACCTCCAATAGCGTCAGCGGTGACGTCACCAACCCGGCAATATGCCGGGTCGGGCAGCAAGTCTGAAAGGGGTCTCAAGCCGGGTCGCACCTGGGAAACACCTGTGTACATATTCCCGGGTGCGACCCGGCTACTGTCAGTGTGAAAGGGGTATAAGTTACTGTTTAACTCAGCAGCATGTAATGAATTAAGGGCTTAATTCAAGGTTAATTGCAAAAGCAAAATCTTCCTCTAATGGGTAAAACCATGTGCACTGCAGGGGGGGGCAGATATAACGTGTAGAGAGAATTACCGTATATACTCGAGTATAAGCCGACTTTTTCAGCACTTTTTTTTGTGCTGAAAAAGCCCCCTCGGCTTATGCTCGAGTCAGTACAGGGAAGGACTGGGTACACAGAGGGCAGTCAGCGCAGTGTGAAGGAGGGACACAGATTGCACAGCGCGCGCCTCACCTGTGTCCCTCCTGCGTCTCCGGCGGCAGCGGCGGGTCTATTAAAGGAAGTACCCGTTCGTGAGTTCTGATTGGCTCACGAACCGGCACTTCATTTAATAGACCCGCCGGAGACGCAGGAGGGACACAAGAGAGGCGCACGCTGTGCCCTCCGTGTCCCTCCTTCACAAGACAGTGCGGGAGCGGCGGAAGGTAAGTAACTGGCACTTAGGGGGGCATATCTGGCACTGAGGGGGCATATCTGGCACTATGAGGGCATATCTGGCACTGTGGGGGTATATCTGGCAGTGTGGGGGCATATCTGGCACTGTGGGGGTATATCTGGCAGTGTGAGGGCTGTGTACGGCTAGAGCTGCATTTCCCACCCTAGGCTTATACTCTAGTCAGTATGTTTTCCCAGGTTTTTGTGGTAAAATTAGGTGCCTCGGCTTATATGCGGGTCGACTAATACTCGAGTATATACGGGGTAGATTTGGGTGGGTCATATTGTTTTTGTGCAGGGTAAATACTGGCTGCTTTATTTTTACACTGCAATTTAGATTTCAGTTTGAACACACCCCTCACAAATCTAACTCTCTCTGCACATGTTACATCTGCCCCACCTGCACTGCACATGGTTTTACCCATTAAAGGAAGATTTTGCTTTTGCAATCAGCCTTGAATCAGGCCCAAAGTAATGTAACCACATTAAAGTATAAACTAATGAGGGACTATCAGTGGAAATGTATAATTATTTCAGCCAGGTCTTAGGTGTAAAATAATGTACAGAAATGACCATTACTGCATTGTCAAGATATTATCTATGTAACATCACTACAATATCTAATGTTTTATGGTATTTGTTTATTCAGAAAAGCTTAGTAATTGTAGCAGTTCACTTACAATGTAATTGTATCAAGGTGCATACACACTAGGAGATAATAGTAAACGACGTCGCTCATTTTGCCCTCCCTGAGCGACGTTGTTTACTGTACTGACCCGTGTGTATGCCGCCGCGCCATGCGTGGCCCCGTAGGTCATTAAAGACCCTAGCTGTCGGTCGTGCATGTAGCTCAATTTGGACTGTTGTCCAAAAGCTGCATGCACGGTGTCATATCGCAAAGTGTGTACGCACTGCCGCCGACCGCCCCGGCAGGGAAGGGAACACACTAGGCAACGTCGCTCATAGAGCACATTGCCTAGTTTGTACCCATCTTCAGTCTTATAACAATCTAGGTTTCAGGGGTATCTTGGTTTAAGACAGGGATGGGGAACCTTTGGCCCTCCAGCTGGTGCTGAACTACACATACCAGCATTCCTTGCAACAGTTTTGCAATTTGGCCATGCTAAAACTGTTGCAGGGCATGCTGGGATGTGTAGTTCAGCAACAGCTGGAGGGCCAAAGGTTCTCCATCCCTGGTTCAAGATGATGAATGAAGTACTAATGAAGTCATTGGTGCTCAAACATGGATATCCTTAAATCCTGCACTCTGAGGGTGCCTTGAGACCAAGAGTTTAGGAAATGTTGTCATTGAGATTAATTCCAGTTAACTTGGCTTGCGGGTTTAAAAATTAAAATGTTTACATTGGGTGTTTGTATTTTCTTTTAATCATTTGTGCAAAAATCTCAATGACTATCTGTTGCCGCGATAACACATGGGATCGGGAACTTATCGTGGGTCCAATATGGACGTAAAAATCTGCCTCTAATTGGATACCATAATAATGACCATCGGCTAATTGAATATCCCCCTTACAGTACAAAACATTGCAGGACATGGACAATATTTCGAAACATAGCTGCCACAGCCGTCATATCACACCGATAAGCTGTGCCAGCGAAACCTAAAGGTTTGTTGCCACTGTTGTTAACCAATTAACTGTCATGGTCAGCTTACATGCGACTGCGTCGCCCCACTATGTCCCCCAGTTTTTAACGTAGAGATAAGTTCAGCAGATGCGCACAATATAATATTTAGATACCCTGTTAACACTGGCACTCGGTCTGCCTCCACGGGCTCTCTGGCTCTAATTATTTAAATATTTAAAAAATACTTTTAAAACTGTATTTAAAAAAAGACATTTTAAAATAAAAATAAATTCCGAACGGTTTTGTAGGGAAAAATTGTCCGTTAAGTGGTTAAGGGTTATCCTAGAAATAAAAAGAAAGCAGAAAGAAGAGTTACATTTGATTAAAATTGTGTTAAGTAAACTCAAATCATAATAAAATAACACCACAATTCACACCATTTTAAGTACAATTTAATTCCTGTCTTCTTGCGCTATTTTTGTGACACACCCTCCTGTATCTGCCATGACTTATTTCAAGTGTAAATAGATCTTATTTTGAAATGTACTTGGAAATGAACTCTATTACTTTACCTTTGCATTCACTAACGCACAGGTTCTCAAACTCGGTCCTCAGGACCCCACACAGTGCATGTTTTGGAGGTCTCCTCACAGAATCACAAGTGAAATAATTAGCTGCACATGTGGACCTTTTAAAATGTGTCTGAGTAATTAATACACCTGTGCACTTGCTGGGTTACCTGCAAAACATGCACTGTGTGGGGTCCTGAGGACCGAGTTTGAGAACCACTGCACTAACGCATTCAGAAGTTGCTTATCACACACCAACATATTTCTGAGAATTATCATCCCAAATACCATCGGGTCACTGGCTTTATCTAGTAAGCAAATTGTGTGGTGTACAGCATGAGTGTGAGACCAACTATGTTAATTTATTTTGCCGCATGTGGTTAAAACTTAAATCCAGATAGGAACAGCTCTTCCCGGCAGGCTACACGCTCACACTCCTCCACTCTTCTGCCCCACTTTCAGGCCCGAGCATGTGGAATATGGGTAAAAAAAAGCATTTTTCTGGAATGTTACACTACTGTGGAAAGGAAAAACTACATCGCAGGAGATACCTTTGTACTGGGTACACATTGATAAATTGCTTGGCTGCAGTAAAGGGGTTAATCAAATCGTGTTGTAGGCTTAGGGTCTGATTTATAAATGGACGAGGATCCCACGATAGGATTATTTTGTCTTTTACCCAATATATGAAAAAGTTAACAGAGCCAACACTCCTGTCACCAGTGATAACCCCTATCAGCAGTGGTATCCATATGACGGGTCAGCAGTCCATAGGTCGGCATCAAACGGTTGACATGCATACGGTCGACGTAGTCAAAAGGTCAACAGGTTCAAATGGTCAGCATAACAATGGTCAACACAGCATATGGTCGACGTGCCTATATATATATATATATATATATATATATATATATATATATATAATGTTTGTTTATTTCTTTTTTTCATACTTTACCATCCACGTGGACTACAATTGGGAGCGGTACCTGTGCTGAGCACAGCAATAGCAGAGTGAGGCACCTTGCCTGAAGCATGGCGAGCAAAGCGAGCGAAGCCGGTATACTAGTTGGGGTTCCGTGTGCTGTCAGCTAAAATTTGACACAGAAAAAAACATGAAAAACTCATGTCGACCTTTTCCATGTCGACCTATTGCCTGTGTCAACCAATAGGTCTCAACCTAATGTGTGTCGACCTAGAGTCCGGATACCCTGATCCCATCCCCACCTCCGTACGAACTCATTTAAATATTGTCCTTTCCAATTGAATTAAGCATCATTTAATGTGCAAAGCTTTTATCATTCTTTTTTCTTCATAAATACTCTTTGGCCAGTTTTGCTCCGGCAGCTGATTATCACGCAGCTGCCACGGCGATAACATTTGAGTAAACAGCGGCAGCAAGGGACCTCTTTACATTAAATAATGTTAACTAGCAACTGGGGTTTTGATAATGCCAGCGTAACAAGAGTTGCATTAGGTTTCATAGTTGGATAAGGGTGAATGCCTACCAGACTATTGCATGTAACATTTTGTTATGTAAAATAAACTGCAGGAGAGCTGTGCCTCTTTGTGCTGAGCCACCCACGATGTACTCTCTGGGGATAGCATTTAACTTCTTGTCAGATGGTTAAAATCTTAAATTACTCTGTAAATTCACGCCTCAGCATCAGAAATGGGCTTTGAAAAAACAAGTGATAATTTGTCATAATGCAACTTACAGTATCGCTCTGTTCTAAATGAATATTAAAAGTTTCTAAATGGCAAACATGACACTTGTCATAAAAATACAATTCAATATATATTTTGTGAACAGAGTGAAAAGAATGGGTAAACAGACTGAGCCTGATTTATGGGCCCTACACATTGGCCCTCATTCCGACCTGGTCGCACGCAGGCGGATTTTTGGCGCTGCTGCAACCAGGTAATCGCCGCCTACAAGGGAGGGGGGAAATGCTGTGCAGGGGAGCGATCGTTTGTGCAGAGAGCTGCACAGCTCAGGACTTACCTGATTAGATGATCCGGCCTAGAGGTGACGTCAGGATCCCTTCCTGGAAACGGACGGGCACGCCTGTGTTCGGCCGGACACGCCTTTAAAACGGTGAGTTGACACCCTCAGCCGGCCTCTTCCTGTCAATCTTCTTGCGTTTGCTGCTGCGAACGCTTTCTTTGTTCTTTTCGTCGCTGCCCATTGCCGTGCAGTGACGCGCCTGCGCATTGTGGTCCGCACGCATGAGCTGTTGAGACCCAATTGCACGGATGCAAAAAACCAGCGCGTGAACGGGTCAGAATGACCCCCATTATGCGATATGCCGCCGAAGTGCCCGACGGCCGATACGGCTGACGGGCGTCCCGGCGGCGGAGGGGGAGTGAAGTTTATTCACTCCTCCCGTCACCCGACCCCATAGCAATGCATGCTTATATGGACGAGATTGTCCATATTAGCCTGCATGTATAAGCGACCCGGCACCAACGATGAACGAGCGCGGGGCCACGCATCGTTCATCGCTGGTGCCTACACACTGAAAGATATGAACAATATCTCGTTCATTAATGAACGAGATCGTTCATATCTTTCAGTGAAATCGCCTAATGTGTAGGGCCTATTAGCGTTATAGTATTAATGCAACTTTTGCATATGTGCAAAACACAGCCATGTAATTTCCTCTTCTGCAGCTAAACTTTGCGTTACATGCATATTAAGATATGTGCACATTTACATTTAGGATATATAGAGGTCTATGTGCTAAGCCTTGCAGAGAGATAAAGTGGACGGAGATAAAGTGCTAGCCAATCAGCTCCTAACTGTCATTTTTCAAACATAACGTGTGACGTTGCAGTTAGGAGCTGGCTGGTTGGTACTTTGGAGGTCATTCCGAGTCGTTCGCTCGGAAAATTTCTTCGCATCGCAGCGTTTTTCTGCTTAGTGCGCATGCGCAATGTCCGCACTGCGACTGCGCCAAGTAAATTTGCTATGAAGTTTGGATTTTTACTCACGGCTTTTTCTTCGCTCAGGCGATCGTAGTGTGATTGACAGGAAATGGGTGTTACTGGGCGGAAACAGGCCGTTTTATGGGCGTGTGGGAAAAAACGCTACCGTTTCCGGAAAAAACGCGGGAGTGGCTGGAGAAACGGAGGAGTGTCTGGGCGAACGCTGGGTGTGTTTGTGACGTCAAACCAGGAACGATAAGCACTGAACTGATCGCAGATGCCGAGTAAGTCTGAAGCTACTCAGAAACTGCACAGAGATGTGTAATCGCAATATTGCGAATACATCGTTCGCAATTTTAAGATGCTAAGATTCACTCCCAGTAGGCGGCGGCTTAGCGTGTGCAATACTGCTAAAATCGCCTTGCGAGCGAACAACTCGGAATGAGGGCCCTTATCTCCACCCACTTTATCTCTCCAAGGCTTAGTACATAAACGACTCCATAGTTCCAGGGCAAAAATGAGTCCGTCACTGTCATTGATATGGAAGCTTTTTCCAGCCCTACGGAACATGCACAAAGGTACCTAAGAGCCATATCGTAAAGACACGTATAAGTCAAAACCACATGCATCTCTAAGAGACACAAATTACTTATGTCTCTTCCTTACTATACTGAACTAAGATGTAAATGCCCCTGAACTGCCTCTCCAAACACAAGTATAGACATGGTGAGTTTGATTCCCACCATGGCCCTGTGTGGAGTTTGTATATTCTCCCCATACTTGCGTGGGTTTCCCCTGGGTACTCCGGTTTCCTCCCACAATCCAAAAATATACTGATAGGTTAATTGGATCCCAACAAAAATTAACCCTAGCATGAATGTGTGTGCATGTATATGTGGTAGGGAATATAGATTGTAAGCTCCACTGCAGCAGGGACTGATGTGAATGGACAAATAGTCTCTGTAAAGTGCTGCGGAATATGTGTGCGCTATATAAATAACTGGTAATAATTATAATAATAATAATACTTGCCCATTTTTAATAAAGTCCAAAGTGGAGATGTAGATAACTGACTGGTGGCAGAGGGCCAGCGATTCATGGTTTTAGTCCCTGTTCCCATCCCGCCACTTTACTAGGAAGTAGGTAGAATGTGGAAGATCTACCCACTCTTCTTGGGGTCCGAGGGACCATACAAAAGATTGTGAGTCTCTCGCACCTTCTGGGAGATCAGGTGAGTATTATTATTATTATCCTTTATATAGTGCCACAAGGGATCACAGAGTAGATAAATGAATAGGCAAAAAACAGGAAACAGTGACTTACAGTAGAAGACAGTATAGGACAATTACAGGGTACTGTATATAAACATAGCTCCATCAGCAGACGGCACTGACATAAGTATGAAGGCGGCAGAAAACCGCGGGAGAGTATAGGATATATCCAACTCAAATCAAACTCTGGAAACATTAAGTGTTGCACCTTGATGAATGTAGGCTCCTATACTAGTATATAGGGATGGCGGGCCACATTGGGACAACAGGGTGAGTAGGAGATGTCAGTGGTATTTTTACTGGTATATTAGGGGAAATCAATGTGGGGGAAGCTTTTATAGTTGGTTTGTGCACTGTGTACTGCAGATGGCCGTGTGTTTTTCACATTATCCATCTTGACATTTCATCATTCTAACGTGTAATTAGTGTGAACAATCTTCTTTTCTGTGAGTCTTATTTAGTCTTCTCCTACTGTCCATCCCACCGGCCAGACTGCAAATGTTGGCTTATAGCCATCACCCCTCCGGATGGGTGTATGTTGTCTGCAACAGATGTCAAGTGTTCTGTATATAACTGCAATAAAACATATGGGTAGCACAACAGATCTCTTCTGCTGTATAAAACATATGCATACATATAGTACATGGGTTCAAACGTAACAAGAACGGTAGAAACCGAGCTTAAACAGGTCCGGGCTGGGATGAAAAGTATTTGCATCATGCAAAACCTAATGATGTCACAGATGGCTCAGCCATTCAGGGAGTGAGTCAAAAGAAAGGAGGGGCCCATGTGCACTTCCCATCCAGGCCCCCTCCTCTGTAGCCAGCAGAGTACTGTGTGAGTGATGAGCGCAGTGCTAAAGTCCGACGAAGGTCTCCGGGAAAATGGTGCAGTGGCCATTTTATCAGTGATTTCCCTGTTACACATACACAATACACCGGGAAAATAGTTGCAGTAACATTTTCCTAGTGATTTTGTACTGATGACGATGTGGGGTTCCGGAGAGGTGAGTACTAAAGAAATGGGTGCAGAGTGTGGCCCCCCTGGACCCAAGGGGATACAGTCATTAGGTCGGCCACTGAAGGTCAACATGCATTAGGTCGACATGGTCAATAGGTCGACGTGGTCATTAGGTCAGCATGTGCTAGGTCGGCAGGTCAAAAGGTCGACATGAGTTTTTCACGTTTTTTCAATTTTTTGATTTTTCCATACTTGACGATCCACGTGGACTACGATTGGAACGGTAACCTGTGCCGAGCGAAGCGGTAGCGGAGTGAGGCACCTTGCCCGAAGCATGGCGAGCGAACACGGTAAACTAATTGGGGTTCCCGGTCACTTTACGAGGAAAACAACACCAAAAACAGTCCAAAAACTCATGTCGACCTTTTCACCTGTCGACCTAGTACACGTCTACCTAATTCCCATGTCGACCTAATGCCCATGTCGACGTTCAGTGGTCGACCTAATGACTGTCGACATAAGTTGAGTCGACCCAACGACCCATACCCGACCCAAGGGTCCGTGTGCACCGCACACACTGTACCCACTATAGATACACCAGTGATATGTGACAGGTGTATGGGCACGCATTCGCACTATCATTTTGAGATAACCGGCCGCGGGGGAGCACAGATGCTGCCAAGGAGGGATCTTCTGACATCGTTCAGAAATATCGGGTGTACACACCCACCGACCAGCTTACAAAATATATCGGTCGTTCACTGGAATGGCCGATATATCGCTCAGTATGTACCCAGCTTTAGAGTGTCGTGAACTGGAAGAAATTAACCCCTCTAACTACTAGAACACTTCCATTGCACATTGTTCATCTTTATAAGCTGAGTAGATTTAAAATAATAATAATAATAATACATGGGTTTTATAAAATATAAAAGACGTGAGCTTATAAGGATGCAACTGAGGCAGCTACAGTATGTAAGGCAGTGTGGGGTTGGTGTACAGTATCAAGCAGTGAAAAGAGTGCAGTGGAACAGTGGAGAAGTTGTCCATAGCAACCAACCAGCTTTGAGGAAGTATTTATCAAGTACACTCTATAATATGATAGGTAGATGTTGCTTGGTTGCTATTGGCAACTTCTCCACTAATCCACCTCTCCACTTTTTTCAGTGCTTGATACATTATCCCCTATGGGCCTGATTCATACTTGCCTACTCTCCAGCAAGCTGTGGGAGACTCCTGAATTTTTTGGGCAGTCGCCCGCACCCATGGAAAAGTGACCAGATCTCCCGCATCCCTCCCACTTCCTAGTGAAGCCGGCAGGATGAGGAGATCATACAGGGAATTGCGGTGCTGTATGGAAGGGACGGGGCTAAATGACGCAAATTTATGTCATTTGGTCCCTCCCCGCAGACCCAACATTTTCTTGCTGCCTTGGAATATAATAGCGTTTGTACAGTACCTATTTTTATAATAATGATAGTTGCCTCTATAATTATGCTTTTATCCCATGCCTAAGAAAATAATTTTGGTTGCTTGGTCTAGGGGTGAGACGGGAGCGCAATTTACATTAAATTCTCCAGATCACAGGTTCTCAAACTCGGTCCTCAGAACCCCGCTCAGTACATGTTTTCCAGGTCACCTGTGGCTTTTAAAAAATGTGACAGTTGGAGATACACAGTGCACCTGCCGGGAGACCTGGAAACCGTGAACTGTATGGGGTTCTGTGGACCGAGTTTGAGAACCACTGCTCTAGATTCAGGATGACTCGCTAGTTCCAAGACCCAGGCTGAAATGAGTAGCCGCAGACTGCTTTTCCTTGGCCTCTGAAGCCATTTCCACTTCCCATCTTGTTAAATCATTAACCATTTGCAAAATAGTTGTTATGAATATTGATTATTTTTCAAGAAAAATTAATTCCCAGGCCTTCGCAGGCAGGTCATTCCTCAGCGGAAATCCATAATGATCTATTTCTTTTCTGACAAGCGAGCGGAATGATTATAAGATTCTCTGCTATGTGACCAGACTGCTCACTATACAAGGCGCTCAGTCAGAATAATATCCCAGCCGTCCGCTTGCGGAATTCTTTAGCGTGGACTTGCAGTCCTGCAGCTCCGCATGCCTTGGTGCGATGGTGTTTTGTTTGTGCGCTGAAGCACTTTTAACGCTTTGCTCTTGTTCCAGTTCTCTTTTATCAGTGCAGAAAGGAAACAGATGTCTCTGAAGGCCACAGATGGAGTGAGATACAGTAATAAGAAGAAGCAAGAGAGTCATTTAGTGGAAATATATCTGACAAATCTAAGCAAATAATCAGTACTGTTTATGTGATAAAAGGAGACGATCAGCAACGATGCTCAGTTTCCACAATCAAGGCCTTCCAATTAATTAAAACAGTATAGTATTAAACACTATGGGGGGAATGTAATAGAGTGTGAGAATTAGAAAGTGAGAGATTTTCTGACAGTTCTTCTGGTTTTTTAAAGTGGCAATCATTTTACATGGCAAAACCAGGTTCATTTTATCATGTAACTAATTGGCACTTTAAAAAAAAAACAGAATAACTTTCACAAAATTTCTCACACCCTTTTACATTCCACTCCATGTCTATATTAATAAAATAAAATGGATTATAGGCCATTCTATCAGGTTGATGAATTGGTGTCAACAACAACCTATCCGGGGTTTTCAGGCAAAATAGCTTTTCATTATTATTTTTTAATTATATGGTGCCGCAAGTGTACCGTACACGACACAAGTTCAGGGCCGCCGAGAGCAACCACGGGCCTGGGTACTTTGAAGTGGCCTGCCCAAATCAAAATAGTTGCGTTGTGCAGTGCGCTTCAGAGGGGGCACTGCGCAGTTCACAGAGGCGGTCATTCAGATGTGGGCCCTCATTCCGAGTTGTTCGCTCGCATGCTGCTTATAGCAGCTTTGCACACGCTAAGCCGCCGCCTACTGGGAGTGAATCTTAGTTTATCAAAATTGCGAACGAAAGATTCGCAATATTGCGAAAAGACTTCTCTGAGCAGTTTCTGAGTAGCTTGAGACTTACTCTGCCAGTGCGATCAGTTCAGTGCTTGTCGTTCCTGGTTTGACGTCACAAACACACCCAGCGTTCGCCCAGACACTCCTCCGTTTCTCCAGCCACTCCCGCGTTTTTCCCAGAAACGGTAGCGTTTTTTCCCACACGCCCATAAAATGACCAGTTTCCGCCCAGAAACACCCATTTCCTGTAAATCACATTACGATCCCCAGAACGAAGAAAAAACCTTGTAATGCCGTGAGTAAAATACCTAACTGCATAGCAAATTTACTTGGCGCAGTCGCAGTGCGGACATTGTGCATGCGCACTAAGCGGAAAATCGCTGCGATGCGAAGAAATTTACCGAGCGAACAACTCTGAATGACCACCGTGGTTGGATTTTCTGCCCCATAGCAAAGTACCGATTATTGGCCCTTTGCGCACGTGCAGGACCTATTCTACACATGCGCAAATGGGTCCTGTGATGACGAACGTAGGATGGAGTCGACGGCCTCTCTTTCTCCAAACAAAGGCATGTCGTTGCCGTTGCAGGGGAGCGAAGAGGCCAAGCTTTCCGTCAGAGCATGGAGATTTCCTGGCCCCAAGGGCACAACGGCGGGTCCCGCAGCTGGCCAAGGTGCCGGGGAAGCTCTGATACTGCATCCTTGGATGCAGTTCGGAGCAGTAATGCAGCAGGAGGCGTGATACCTCTTGCTGCATTGCCATAATAGTGCTATCACTGCTGCTATAGCAATAGCAACTCCAGCCACCTCTCATTGACCCCCAGAGTGTACCAGTAGCTGTACAGGGGGTGCCAGCTGCCGCACAAAGGGGAAACTGTTATTCTTTGAAGCTGACCCGGATCCCCGTCAGGTTCTTCCGGCAAGCCTGGTCTAGGGAATTAGGACCCCTCCCCCCCTTCTTTGGTGTCTCTGTTCTTGTTTGCATATTTACAGACAAGTTCACAAATTTAAAATAAAAAAATAATTGCCAATGGTTCAGCGGCGGGTGAGCCTTGTAATATTTATCCATTCACTATGGAGGCGCCAACATTTGGCCATTTGGCAGTTTATGAGCGCGTGAAGCTGGACCCCACATATCTTAAGAAGAGCAGAATGGCGACCAGCAGTACAGATTACCCCCCCCCCCCTCCCCCCTCCCTCCCCACACACAATTATTTTCTAGAGCCCGGGGATTGAGTTCTACGTCCTGGCCAATATGAGCCACTGACCCGTTGAGAGTTTAGGAAATTTTAAAGCCTCTAAATTGCCTTTCATTCTATTTAGCTCAGATAAATGTATGTGCAAGATAAACGCTTGTGAAAGATATTGCGCTGGATAACGTTACATACTGGAAATCCTAACAAGATTATTAAATATCCATGGATTATTATTGCAAAAGCAGAAAAGAGCTGTTAAGTGAACAACATAGGGCAATATGAGAGGGGTGAATTGGGAGATAATTGTATTTCATGCGTATATAAAATAAGTATTTTTTTATTATTGCGTATTTCTAAACCTGCAGTAATCTGTTGGTGTGTTATTCTAGAGACTTGTTTCTCATTAGGGAGGAGGTGTATCAAGCCTTGGAGAAAGATAACTGTCATCTCAAAGACTGTGTAGATAAATGACAGAAACTGGTTACTTTGCATAACTTCTCTCTCTCCAAGCCTTGATACAGCGCCCACTAGGTGCGGATTTAACACATTTAGGCCGGAATTCAATTAGCTGAGGTACATTACCGTGGGCTAATTGGTTCCCCGGGGCTATCCAATTAACGCCAAATCCAGGAGTTATCAGGAATTTTTTCCGACCTTCCTTAGCGGGTCAGAACAAATCCCAGATAACTTTGGGCTATCGGGTGCCTTGACCCTGTTAACACACGATTCCATGAACTTTTCACGGATTCTGTGCTTTAACACCCGTTATCCCATGTTAATGTCCGTTAACATGCTACTTTAACGTGCATTAACAAGGCGTAAAATCGGGAGTCAAATTGAATAGCCGTCCAGACGTTAAAGCCCGAGGTTACCTACCGTTTTCACCCACTGTAATTTTTAGGGGGTAATTGAATTCCAGCCTAACTGGATAAACTTGAAATGGTTATTATGCAATTATTTACTGAGCAAAGCTCCTGCTTTTTTCCCAACTGAAGACATTTGTCTGTCTGTGTCACGAATGTTATTGGAAATGTGTCCTGGCACAGAGTGTAGAAATTGGTGTAGGATATCTCCTTCATTTTCCTCATTATGTGTCATTATAGGTTTAGGGAGCCTGTGCGCTCTTGAAGAGACAGCCTTGATGGATCATAGTTTCTGCTCTTTGTTAATTATTTCCCAAAGCATCAAAGTTCCTGAGTCTGGTTCAATAAAATCAAGAAAGTGTAGCGAGATGACATAGCGCGGGGCTTCTGTAAAATTGAGAGCCTTACGCTTCCTATCAGAGCCGCCATTATAAATCGCTCGCCTTGTGCACTTTGAGATATTATTTAAACCACTTTTAGTTAATGGAGGTGATATAAAGGGCAAAGCCATCTGTATTCTCTTATGTCCTGCGCTGCTGTTGTTTGAAAGAGGGAGAGATCAGATGACAATTGTTTGTGCAGTTTGTGTGTATTATTAGAGTCACTGAAGATTTTGCACTAAAAAAGGACTTTTGCAACAGCCCTATACTGGAGATCAGGTTTCTATATATAACCTTTCTCAATATAATGGGGGGAATGTAATAGGGTGTGAGATTCAGAAAGTGAGAAATTTTGGGAGCGTTTTCCTGATTCTTTTAAAGTGGCAATCAGTTACATTGCAAAAATCATTTTGGTTTTGTCATGTAACTGATTGCCACTTTGAAAAAATATGAGAACTCTCCCAGAATCTATCACTTTCTGAATCTCAAGGGCCCCATACACTAGGCCGATTTTGCCCGATATTAGCCCAATTCGGGCATTCGGCCCAATATATTGGGTGAAATCGGGCATTTTCGGGGTGCTTGAAAAGCCGATCTGATGTGCGTTCCCGTGAGCATCGGCTTGGATCCCCCTAGATCCGACATATCACGAGTGCTGCACTCGTTATATGTCGGATCCCTCAGTACATAGATAGGATAGTAAAAGATATATCGTATGCAAAAAAACTGCATACGATATATCTAATACTATCTTACCAACGGGGCGGCTGCCGGGAGGTTGGACGAAATCTTATATGACATGACGGACCTTCACACCCTAAACCAGGGCCGGTTCCAGCGCTTCCGGGTGGGAAATAGGGGGCGTGGCTTCATGCAGGGGGCGTGGTCAGTTACGCCCTATGTTTAGTAGAGTAGCGCCGCAAAAGGTCCTCTCCACGAAGGGAAACTAGATGCGTAGCGTCTAGTTCCCTTCGTGGAGGGGACCTTTGTTGTGCGGTGCGCGATGACGTCATTGCGCACCGCACAGTAAAGGTCCTCTCCATGAAGGGAAACTAGACGCTACGTGTCTAGTTCCCTTCGCAGCGGGCAGCTGGGGGCAGTAGCGGCGGGCAGCTGGGGCAGTAGCGGATCTTGCCATGGTGCGGCGCCCTCCGGATGGCGGCGGCGCCCCGGGCAAAAGTCCTGCTTGCCCATGGCAAGATCCGCTACTGCCTATTACATTCCCCCAAAAAAGTTTCACACTAAAACATCACATATAGTAGAGACAGCCTTCCGGGTTCCATGATTAATTCGGACCTGGGAGGACTGATTCAGCATTAAAAGTGAAATTGTGATTTATTATTTTTTTGTCCATACATGTTTTTCTGCAGCTGTATTTTAATACACTGTAATAAGATACTACATTCAATAAATATAGCGTGGACTCACAAAGATCCTAAGAATCATAGTACAGATAAAAGTGCAAGGTCGTTAGCTAACATTTAATGAAGATTCACCGCCAAGAGACAGAACTCGTTAGGCTGGTTTGGGGAATTATAAAGATAGTTACAATTTTGGTTTACTGATGGGGGATCTGTGCAGTGTAAAAAAGACCCAAGCACAGATTTATCAAGCCTTGGATAGTGATCAATTGCACGGTAATAAAATACCAACCATCAGCTCCTAAATATCATTTTTCAAACACAGACTGCAACATGGCAGTCAGGAGCTGATTGGTTGGTACATTATCACCGTGCTATTTATCACTCTACAAGACTTGATAAATCGGGGCCCTGATTTGGTTCAGCTCAGTCTGCACCATACTTGCCTACCTGACCCTCTCCATGAGGGAGAAATGCTCTGTTCCTGGACTTTCCTGGTAACAGGGTTGGACTGGCCCACAGGGGTACAGGGGAAACCATCGGTGGGCCCCACTGCCTGGGGCCCCACCTCCTGCTCTAGGGATCAGGTTTCAGACTGTGCACTTAAATTATACA
Source organism: Pseudophryne corroboree (assembly GCF_028390025.1). Taxonomy (NCBI): domain Eukaryota; kingdom Metazoa; phylum Chordata; class Amphibia; order Anura; family Myobatrachidae; genus Pseudophryne; species Pseudophryne corroboree. The sequence goes on along the minus strand of NC_086452.1, from coordinate 409,468,375 downwards.
TTATAAATGTTACATTATACTGCACATTACTATGGTGTATTTTCTATAGTGCATTGAGGTTATTAATCTGGTACATTATCATGCATGCACTATCAGCATTTACTATATTTATCAAGGTGCCCAGACTATGCACTCTCTAATGGTTAGCCAAGCCTCTGAGCTGGCTGGCCACACCCACACACCCAAAAATATGGGCCCCTACCATTGCATCCATTGCATTCCCCCGGTGGGTCCTTCATGCCCCAGTCCGACACTGCCTGGTAATTAATGTATGATTGCCATCACCTGTGGTGAAACACCTTTCTTATCAATTAACTAGCTCACCACAGGTGATGGCAATCATTAATTACCAGGAAAGTCCAGGAACAGAGCATTTTCTCCCTCATGGAGAGGGTCAGGTAGGCAAGTATGGTCTGCCCATGTGTTGTCAAACCTCTCGCATATATAGGTGTAGGGATATTTTAAAGTAATATACGCCAAGTGGCCAAATTATTAAGACCACCGGGGTTAGTACTTTGTTGTGCCACCTTTTGCCATACCTCCCAACATGACCCTCTCCAGAGGGACACAATGCTCTGCTCCTGGACTTCCCTATTAATTTATGATTGCCAGCACCTGTGTTGAACAGGTGAATGGCTAAGAAAGGTGTTTCACCACAGGTGCTGGCAATCATAAATTAATAGGGAAGTCCAAGAGCAGAGCATTTTGTCCCTCCTGGGGAGGGTTATGTTGGGAGGTATGCCTTTTGCCCTTAATTTGGCTTAAATTCTTTAAGTTATGGATTCTACAAGGAGTTTGGAAAGTCCCTCTGCAGTGATTGCTGTATCTGGCTGGCTGCAGATTATTATTATTATTATCATTTTTATTTATTACCAGTTATTTATATAGCGCACACATGTTCCGCAGCGCTTTTACAGAGAATATTTGCCCATTCACATCAGTCCCTGCCCCAGTGGAGGTTACGCCCTGTATTCCCTACCACATGTACCCACACACACGATCACGCTAGGGCTAATTTTGTTAGAGTCAATTAACCTACCAGTATATTTTTGGATTGTGGGAGGAAACCGGAGTACGCAGAGGAAATCCACGCAAGTATGGGGAGAATATACAAACTCCACACAGGGCCATGGTGGGAATCGTACCTATGACCTCAGTGCCGTGAGGCAGTAATGCTAACCATTACACCACCTGTGCTGCCCAGATCTCCTCTGCAGTTGAGGGAACGACAACACTTATTTTAGATACGTATATACTGTAACACATTTTGTTTTATTTCATGAAAATAAAGTGGTGAAAAACAATGATGTTTTCATATTAGCACACATTTTGTGTGGGGAGACTTGCTTAGAGCACAGTCACTGCGGAGGGACTTTGGGAACTCCCTGTACTAACTGTCAGTTTGTTTCATGTTGAATATTATATCAAATACAATGAACTGCTTTGTCATAGCATTGCCTCCACCAGTCATGTCAATGTAACAAGAATTAATGCCATTTTGCTGTTGTCTCCATATCCTCACCCTAACACGGTGTTTCCTAACTCCAGTACTCAGGGACCCCTTACAGTACATATTTTTACATGGTTCTGGTATGAATGGTCGACAATGTTAAGGTCGATACTCATTAGGTCGACCACTATTGGTCGACATTGACATGGTCGACGTGGACTAGTGGTTGACACATGAAAAGAGTTTTTTTTTTACTTTTTTGGTGTCGTTTTCTACGTAAAAAGTGATGGGGAACCCCACTTAGTTCACCGCGTCTCCTCGCATGGCTCGCTTCGCTCGCCATGCTTCGGGCAAGGTGCCTCGCTTTGCTACTGCTGTGCGCGGCACAGGTTACCGTTCCCAATCGTAGTCCTCGTGGATGGTAAAGTATGAAAAAGTTCAAAAAAATAATCCCCCCCCCCCCCCCCCGAAAAACTCATGTCGACATTATAATGTGTCGACCTTTCATGTGTCTAACATTTTCATGCTCCGGCCATTTGTCCATGTCGACCATGTCAATGTCGACCAGTAGTGGTCGCCCTAACGAGTGTCGACCTTAACATTGTCGACCATCTGACCGGATACCATTTTACATATCTCCTATTTGGTGCACAGGTGTACTCATTACTGGCTGACATACATTAAAAGATCCACAGGTGGAACTAATTATTTTACTTGTGATACTGAGGAGACCTGTAAAGCAAGCACTGTTAGTAGTCCATGAGGACTTACACTTGACCAGCCATTTACAGCCACAGGCATTGCGCTCCGACAGTGTTTTGTCTGCTGGTAATCTGTGTGTACACTAGAACAACTGCCGCACTTGTGCGATTTACCGGTGCAGCTGTTTCTACTAATGCACCCCTGCTGCCAGCGCCAACAATAATTTCACGTCCAAAGTCCAACAGATTGCGTCATTAACCCATTATTTTGTCAGTGATACAGTTCATTAGTCTCTGCATACCTTCGTCTTTCCATTCTTATACAGATTCAGACCTCCTACATCAGCACTATCTGTGAAATAGTTACTTTGCATAACATCGCCTGGTGATCATAATAATTTGGGCACTTAAATATGCTTTGATGCTGGTAGTCAAACAAATAATGGGGTAGATGTATTAACCTGGAGAAGGCATATGGAAATTATAAACCGGTGATAAGTTTAAGGTGATAAACGCACCAGCCTATCAGCTCCAATATGCAAATTGACAGTTAGGAGCTGACTGGCTGGTGCGTTTATCACCTTGCACTTATCACTGGTTCATCATTTCTTTTTGCCGTGTCCAGGCTTAATACATCTGCCCCACTGTAAGCAGATGGACCGGCATACTGGCCTGGGGGCAGATGTATATTAACCTGGAGAAGGCACAAGGAAGTGATAAAGCAGTGATAAGTGCAAGGTGATAAACGCACCAGCCAGTCAGCTCCTCACTGTCAATTTGCATATTGGAGCTCATTGGCTGGTGCGTTTATCACCTTGCACTTATCACTGGTTTATCACTTCCTTATGCCTTCTTCAGGTTAATACATCTGCCCCACTACTTTTTAGCGTTGCATGGCAGCACTCACAAGCTTTAACGCTTGGTAAAATACAATTACGTTCTATGGGAACCTTTAAGTACATAATAGGGGCAGATGTATTAACCTGGAGAAGGCATAAGGAAGTGATAAAGCAGTGATAAGTGCAAGGTGATAACGCACTAATCAGCTCCAATATGTAAATTAACAGTTAGGAGCTGATTGGCTGGTGCGTTTATCACCTTGCACTTATCACTGGTTTATCACTTCCTTATGTCTTCTCCAGGCTTAATACATCTGCCCTACAGTGCACTATGCTGGAGGGATGTTTTGAAAAGTGCTAATAAATGGCTTTGAATGTACGCATGTTGAAAGCGATGGCAGAGTAGAAGGATTTGTCTGTGCCTTAACCAGCGTTGTTTTCCAATGCCCCTGTGAGTACACGGAACAATTACTGGGTATATTAGTCCTAGAGCAGTGGTGACTTGCAATCAATGCAGTCAGCGTTTGAGTAATGACAGAGCTGGGTTGGGAGCGGACGGGGCTCTGGGTAGGGTGAGACTCCAACAGGTTGCATTCTTGTTATGTACTGTATAGAACAGAAGTGTGAAATGGTGTATAGATGACAATAGGTTATATTATAAAGAGATGCACACGTAAAAATATACATGCTATAGAGACACAAGCAGAGATGCATACAGTCAAATGAGGAATTTTTACAGGACTCCAATTCTCAACAATGTGGGAGTGGTTGGAGGCTCTGGGCGTGGTTTGGGAAGATCGTGAGAGTGGCTTAATTTGCAGCAGAATGTTACCCTAAAGGGCCCCATACACTACAATGATATGTCTGAGGCTGAAGTCGGAGGCGATTTCCCTTGAAACGCCCGGCAGCTTCCCAGGCGGCAGGATCACATACGATACATCGTATACAGTCCTTTTGCATACGATGTATCGTATACGATCCCAGCCGTGCCTGCGGGATCTGACATATCACGAGTGCAGCACTAACGACCTAGGGGCTCCGATCCGATGCTCACGGGAACGCGCATCGGATCGGATGTAAAACACATCCGATTTGCCACTTTTCATCCGATTTATCGTCCGGAAAGGTTGAAATCGGGCATTATCGTTCTAGTGTATGGGGCCCTTTAAGGCTGACCTAAGCACTTCTCTATCTAGCAGCGGTGTATGTGCTGAGTGAAAGGTATGTTGTTAGGTTCTCGTTGACATCTTGGTCTGTTTGCCCACACTAATGTTGGCTATTGAAGATGGTAACCAAATGAAAGACTAACGATGGCGTATGATGCCACCTAGCATGGGGCTCCATATTCATCTCTAGAGAGAATTGGCTTTAAAGGGAGATTTATCAAACCTTTGGGGCAGGATGTACTAAGCATTGCATCTGCTATGCGGTACATCCCTGCATTTACCGCCTACACACTAATCGCATAAGTACTTACATATGCGATTAATATCGCAAAGGACCGCTCTCCCACTAAGAGCTGTCCTTTGTGAACACAGGACTTCCGGGTTTAGGATCCATGACCCGTTCCGCGCATGCGCAGAGGGACACGGCGGCCGCAGGGGGTGCTGGGAGAGATCCGATTGGATCCCTCTCTGGGAAGTGTGAAGGGAAGCCCTTAGGCTTCTATTGAGTAACACCACACAAAGAGTGCGTTGCCTATCAGGTTCCAGTGACGGAATGTATCGCATGCTGGAGCTTGGTACATACGGGAATGCGGTAGAAACTCAGAAAACAGGATTTTCTGCATTTTTACCGCAGATTTTGCTTTATTACATACCGTCCTTGGAGAGAGATAAAGGGCCAACCAATCAGCTCATACCTGTCATTTTTCAAACACGGCCTGCAAAATGACAGAAGTTGATTGGTTGGTACTCACTCCACTTTATTTCTCTCCAAGCTTTGATAACTCTCCTTCTCTGGCTTCTCAGTGATAGTGTTATAGTGGGCAGATGTATTAAGAGCGCAGTCTGCCTTGTCCTAGCAGGATGTAAAGCTTTGCTTTGTAACCCATACTCATTATCTCTGCTTTGTTTTCTGACGCTTAGAGCCATTTGCTGGTACCTGTGCTCTGATAATGTCATTTTCTTTAAATTAGAAAAAATATATACTGTACAAGACACATATACAGCCTTGGAATTATTAAACAGTCTGAAAAGGTAAAAACAAATAACTAGTTGGCTCTTATGTAGACTGCGGCTGCATTTTTCGCCGGAAGCACAGATGGCAAATCAGCACCATAAAACGAAAAGAAAAATTACTTGTTTATTTTAATTTGCAAATATCTTACAATACGTGCATTCCAATATAACCCTATTACTGCTTCTGCATACAGATACTGTATGTGCATAGCATGTCTTAATGTGGTATGAAGAAAGAACCCTTCATCATCCACTTGATGATCCCTTTATATTTGCCCAACCACCCAGACAAAAAATGTTCCCTTCAGCAGCAATTAAGGCTTAGGCTAGTAGCAACAATTGCGCGGGACAAACAGCATGCGCTTCCCTCCACGCTAAAGCTACTAACAGGTTATGACAGGCTGGGCTGGTAACACTGGAACATGTCCAGTGAGTGTTGGGGTGATCTTTAAACAGGTATAAGCATTTTTACTGCTTTACACTACTGCTCCCAGCAAGCCTTGGCAGCCAAAAACTGCTTGTGTATGCTGGCTGCCAGGACTTAATGATGTTTGAAGAACCACAAACACCAGCGTGTACTGATATCCAGAGTCAACTGGGACCTCCACACAAGTTTATTAATGTCATGGCAGGCAGTCTGACATGTCATACATGTTTTATCGTTTAAGCTTTATGACCCATATAAGCTATATGTAGTCGTTATATTGACAGTCACAATTTTTCCCAGCCACTTGGTTGATACCGTAATGTTGACATGGTTTAAGTGTTGACACCTTCAGAATGTCAACACAGTCAAAATGCAAACACATGATATATCGACACAGTCAAAATAGAAATTTTGGGGTCGGACTGAAAATTGTGTGTCAACATTTTGAACGTGTCGGTATTTTGTATCTGTCAACTTCATGGTGTCTAGATAATGAGTGTCAACGTGAATGTCAGCAAAACATAAAAACAAGTTTTTAGACTCCTTTTAAAATAAGTCTTCTTTAAAAGACTTGAAAATGTATATAGTTGTCCTTTAATAGTTTATATGTATCGGAACAGACGGGAATAATAAACGTGTCCAGTAAACTATGGGAGCACAGACCAGAACTATAGGAAGAGCTTGTAATGAAGGGTAAAGCAGGTTGTGTACAGTGCCCAGCAATAAGTATAGCACCTCGTTAAGGTGCATTGTCAGAGACAGTTTTGCGCAGAGATTTAGTCTCCTATTGTTAGTGCAGTAATGGTACATAATGGCCGTTTACGATTTTAAGTACAGGTACTGATTATAATTGCTGGAACTCATTATGTCCATGACCTGTACAGAACTCTAATGTCCTAATGTATTTTTATCATGTAAATTTCATGGTTTAGCCTAAAATCCTTCCCTCCTCTGAGCTTCCATTTTTTTAGCTACATTTTACATTATTATTTTTTAAGAATCCATGTTTATGGAAATCACTGCATTCTTTGGGCCTGATTGAAAGCGTTAGTGTCAGCGCCGCTGCGTTTTTGTATGAAGTGGCTGTGCTAAAACATCAGAGGTTTACAGATAAGTCCACGGTCATCCGACTCGCGATAATTTGCTATCGCAGGCCGTTAGACGCAGCTATTGTGCTAGTGACTGTGCGTGGGGACGTGTGTACGCACCTGCTTCCATAGGAATGCATTGTGTGTACGCACCTTGCCAGCAAGCGGGTGCAAATAGGATCAGGGTAAAGATGAGGGAAGACACATCTGTTTGTAAATATGGGATTTACGTAATTCTCTGAATCAAGCCCTTTATTTGTTTTTCTAACTACAGAAAGCAGAAATGAGCCTTCTCGTTCACAGGGGACGGGGCGGAATTGTTCTGCAAAGGGGGAAGTCTTATGTAATGCAGCTTTCATTGCCCAATATATTACGGACAGAGGGGGAGATGTACTAAGCCTTTAAAAGAGATAAAGTGGAGAGACATAAACTGACAGCCAATCAACCTCTAACTGTCATGTCACAGACTGTGGGGTCTATTCATGAAGCAGTGAAAAGAGTGGAGAAGTGAGCCTGTGGAGAAGTTGCCCATAACAACCAATCAGCTGCTCCGTACAATTGTATAGTATGCAAAGTATAAATGTTACTTTAATGCTGATTGGTTGCCATGGGCAACTTCTCCACTGGCTCACTTCTCCACACTTTTCACTGCTTCAAGAATAGACCCGTGTTTGAAAAATGACAGTTAGAAGCTGTTTGGCTGGTACTTTATCTCTCTCCACTTTATCACTCTCAAGGGCTTCGTGCATTTGTCCCCCAGACTATTGCGCTCTACACTGGACAAGATGAGGTTTGGGGGCACCTGATCTGTGGAGTCACTCTCTGTAGAAAGAGTTTTAAAAGCTTTCTTGCTATAATACTGGACCGAGAAATCCACTACAGTGGCAAACGCAGAATTTCTAGAGGGGGGTTTCCAAATGCATTCCACAATCTACCACTTTGCAGAAAATTGGTGCAAGTGCGGGAGTCTGGGAGAGCAGTAGAGGAACCTACTGGATATTAATGTAAACATTGTTTTTTTTATACACTGAATACTGCATGGAATACAGTATTAATATTTAACCCACTATAGATGTTCTATAGTATAGGCTGTATCAAACATATTTAAATAATAAATAAAAACACAAACACACAGCAATAGAATCAGTTTTGCACTTTCTAAGCACACATTCTCCCACCTCATGGTACGGCTCCTGTCTCTTCTTCCTGGTAGCTACTCTCTGGTCCAGTGCATTGATTGAGGACTCAGATCCAAACACACAGCAAACTTGGTAAAGGAAGCTGCTAGCAGTATTTCTGTTCTGTCCCTTAAACTGCATGTTGTAGTGGCAGCTCTGGTAATCGTATTATATGTCATTGATAATTTGAGCCACTTGGCAAGAGGAGGGGGGTTTCCAGGCAACCGGAAACCCCCCCGCGTTTGCCTATGCACTAAACATCTCAGTAAGCGCTGTAGCTATCGGTGAAGTGAACAGAGAAAATGACGGGTCCCAGTGCCCACACTCACAGGCTATATTATCAGCAGCGTCAATGAGCAATATACCATTTATACAATATAGGGCCTGATTACGAGCTGCATGCAGTTTGGCGCTTTGTGAGGTCGGAAATAAATGTGAAAATCGTCCTGTATTCAAACTTGGGTGCATTTATGTGGCTGCACGGCTCCCATGCATCAGCTTGTGAAAGCTGTCGTCACTGTTCTTCCACCAGTCCCATCCTTTTTGTAGCAGCTCATTATAAAATCATGAGGATATCTTCATATGCTCTCCTCTGAATGGTTGCCAGTTCCATCTACATGCCTGCGTCACGCCCTGAGAGCACTTACCCTACATACTTGCTCCCCAGTTGCACCCAGTCATTTACAGTTGCACCTGAGATCTGTATGACCTAATTTTGCCCAAAATTGCGTGTGTAGGCTCCGTGTATAGGCTCTGTGTGTAGGTTGCATGTGTAGGCTTGCTCTGTGTGTAGGCTCTGTGTGTAGGCTGCGTGTGTAGCCTGCATGTGTAGGCTCTGTGTGTAGGCTGCGGGTGTAGGCTCTGTGTGTAGGCTTGCTCTGTGTGTAGGCTGCGTGTGTAGGCTCTGTGTGTAGGCTGCGGGTGTAGGCTCTGTGTGTAGGCTTGCTCTGTGTGTAGGCTGCATGTTTAGGCTCTGTGTGTAGGCTTGCTCTGTGTGTAGGCTCTGTGTATAGGCTGCGTGTGTAGGCTGCGTGTGTAGGCTCTGTATGTAGGCTTGCTCTGTGTGTAGGCTGCGTGTGTAGGCTCTGTGTGTAGGCTGCATGTGTAGGTCGTTTGTAAATATCACAAGATCCATCCGCTCAGCGAACTTGTGTGCAAATCTATATCCGGCCCATAGTGTACAAAGATGTCAATGGACAGTGTTGGCCAAGGTAAACTACTTGTTAAATAAACAAAACTTCAACTCTTTTGGGCCATATAATAAAAATCATTAATACAGTAATTTTCTATTATGCTTGAAACCCACAATGGGGATTATCTCGGGTAATAGCTGTACAATCACCAGCGGCAACCTCTTAATAGATAGATAACATGAAGCCCTATCTCTAGCAAAAACACCAGGTTTAATCGGAGATAAGGTTTTCACCATTTCATGGATCGATCCATTATTGAGAAATGCAAGTATACAGATACAGATAAAATTCTTCCTGCAGAGTGCCCTCTACCCATATATTTACCTACGGGTAGCTGGCATTCCTGCCCATAGGCAAAACCTATGGGCAGATAACACCCTGCAGAACTTATGAACAGTTAACACCCTGCAGAACCTATGAACAGATAATACTCTGCAGAACCTATGGGCAGATCACACTCTGCAGAGCCTATGGGCAGATCACACTCTGCAGAGCCTATGGGCAGATTACACTCTGCTGAACCTATGGGCAGATTACACTCTGCTGAACCTATGAGCTGATGCCACTCAGCTGAATCTATGGTCAAATGACACTCTGCAGAACCTATGGGCATAGGACACTCTGCAGAGCCTGTGGAGAGATGACACTCTGCAGAACCTATGGGCAGATGGTACTCTGCAGAACCTATGGGCATAGGACACTATGCAGAGCCTGTGGAGAGATAACACTCTGCAGAACCTATGGGCAGATGACACTCTGCAGAACCTATGTGCAGATGGCACTCTGCAGAATCTACGGGCAAAGAACACTCTGCAGAACCTATGGGCATAGGACACTGCAGAGCCTGTGGAGAGATGACACTCTGCAGAACCTGTGGGCAGAGGACACTCTGCAGAACCTTTGGGCAGATGGCACTCTGCAGAACCTATGGGCAAAGGACACTCTGCAGAATCTAGGGGCAGAGGACATCACAGATGACACTCTGCAGAACCTATGGGTAGATGGCACTCTGCAGAACCTATGGGAATATGACACTGCAGAACCTATGGGCAGATGACACTCTGCAGAACCTATGGGCAAAGGACACTGCAGAGCCTGTGGAGAGATGACACTGTGCAGAACCTGTGGGCAGAGGACACTCTGCAGAACCTTTGGGCAGATGGCACTCTGCAGAACCTATGGGCAAATGACACTCTGCAGAATCTAGGGGCAGAGGACATCACAGATGACACTCTGCAGAACCTATGGGTAGATGACACTCTGCAGAACCTATGGGAATATGACACTGCAGAACCTATGGGCAGATGACACTCTGCAGAACCTATGGGCAAAGGACACTCTGCAGAATCTAGGGGCAGAGGACATCACAGATGACACTCTGCAGAACCTATGGGTAGATGACACTCTGCAGAACCTATGGGAATATGACACTGCAGAACCTATGGGCAGATGACACTCTGCAGAACCTATGGGCAAAGGACACTGAGGAATCTAGGAGCAGAGGACATCGCAGATGACACTCTGCAGAACCTATGGGTAGATGACACTGCAGAACCTATGGGAATATGACACTGCAGAACCTATGGGCAGATGACACTCTGCAGTACCTATGGGCAGAGGACATCGCAGATGACACTCTGCAGAACCTATGGGTAGATGACACTCTGCAGAACCTATGGGAATATGAGACTGCAGAACCTATGGGCAGATGACACTCTGCAGAACCTATGGGCAAAGGACACTGAGGAATCTAGGAGCAGAGGACATCGCAGATGACACTCTGCAGAACCTATGGGTGGATGACACTGCAGAACCTATGGGAATATGACACTGCAGAACCTATGGGCAGGTGACACTCTGCAGAACCTATGGGCAGAGGACACTCTGCAGAATCTAGGGGCAGAGGACATCGCAGATGACACTCTGCAGAACCTATGGGTAGATGACACTCTGCAGAACCTATGGGAATATGACACTGCAGAACCTATGGGCAGATGACAGTGCAAAACCCATAGGCAGAGGTCACTACAGACCCTATTAAATTCGCATTTATTAATAATGGGTCTACCGAACACTTATGGAAAAATACAGCAAAATGAAAACAACTTTGTAATGAAATGCCTTTAAGTAGAATGCAAAGTTGATCTTAATAACAAAATCGTAAGTTATTCATCTGTTTCATTCAGTTTCATAGTCATTCAGTTACATATTTTAGTTAAAAGAAAATATTTTTCTCAGCAATAATGCTGAAGCAGCAGGTCTATATGCTCACGTTCCATTAGTCCTACTGTACATCCCATTTTCCGAGAAATAAATCCACAAGAGAGAGACGGCATTGATATGGCTGACGTAGCACATGGGATTATCTTGCGAGGCTGTACTAGAGTCATGTGAAAATCGATATATATATATATGTAACATGATACATTTTCAGGGAAATAAATATTAGAGATATTGCTGGAAGCCTGTAGGGCGCAGTCTCGTAAGCACGAAAGGATTAAAGAGCTTTTTATTAATAGTTTCTCATAATTAGTGTCTCTAGAAGTGTTTTACAAATTAGAACAAAAATGCGTTAGGCACGTTGCTTCCAAAGGATAATTAATTGCATCCTTTGTTGTACTGTACATTACAACCGCATGTCCTTATGCAACAGGTGGATAGCTAGGCAGTCAGTATCTCCATGGCAACCCCATTTTGGACTGTTCCCGTGAAGCTTGTGGGGAATCCTGATTCCTGAGTCCTCACATTTTTTAATGATATAGTGTATGACTGACGTGGCTATCACAGCTACACTTAGGGGGCTGTGCGTGTAATGTATCCACAGTACATTAATAAAATTACAAGACCCTTTGCTAAGGACCGCATTTGGAAAAAACTTAATTTCGTGCATTTTTGCTCACATCTCCTAGGGGCACTAGCACAAATGTAATAATTGCAGTAATTAAATATAATTATGCATGTGGCTATTGTGGAACCTTGCAATCGCCTGCATAATCACATTGAACTGCAACAGGCCATATTATGCATGACTTCAAACATCCCTAATTAACAAAAACCTGAATCATATCAGTCAAGTCACCTATTTGCACAGACCAAGCCACGATAGTTACTGGTAATCCCTAATTTGTTAGCACCACACCCCTTTGCCTGCAAGATATCAGGACTGTTTTGCAAAACATGTGGAGTTATTACTTTCTTTCAGCAGTGAAAGAGAACTGGACAGCAGTGATAAAGTGTTGCACCTGTGTCTAAAAAATATTTTCTGTTGCATCATACCAAAATGGTATTGCCAGCGCACGATGGGGGTTATGTAATAGGTTCCCAGTCTAAGGAATCGGCCTGTTTTCAACGAGTTCACTGCTAACTTTAAAGCAGCAATTATAAGGCAAGTTCAGCCTTATGACTAATTGCTGCTTTAAATTTAGCTGCAAACTCTCCAAAAACACACTAGTTCTTTAAACTTGGAACTTATTACCCTATATACTCGAGTATAAGTCGACCCGAATATAAGCCGAGGCACCTAATTTTACCACAAAAAACTGGGAAAAATTACTGACTCGAGTATAAGCCTAGGGTGGGAAATGCACGGTGCCAGGGGTTTTCATGCTCAGGGTGTCATGCTCGTTGCCAGGGGTTTCATGCGGTAGGTGTTATGCTTGTTGCCAGGGGGTAATGCTTGTTGCTAGGGTTGTGCCCCCAGTGCCACATATACCCCCAGTGACAGATATCCCCACACAGTGCCAGATAAAAACATGCCCCCGTTGCTTTGCCCCCAGTAGTTATGCCCCTTCTTTGCCCCCAGTAGTTGTGCCCCTCTTTCATTGCCCCCAGTAGTTATACCCTCTCTATCTTTGCCCCCAGTAGTTGTGCCCCCTCTTTCAATGCCCCCAGTAGTTATGACCCCTCTTTCTTTGCCCCCAGTAGTTGTGCCCCCTTTCTTTGCCCCCAGTAGTTGTGCCCCCTTTCTTTGCCCCCAGTAGTTGTGCCCCCTCTTTCTTTGCCCCCTGTTACTGTGCCCCCGTTGCCGCTTACAAACACACAAAAACAATACTTACCACTGCCCCGCTCCTGCTTCCCGACCGCTTCTTCTGCTGCTGCGCTGCTCCGCTCCGTCTGTCCACCCGCTCCGTCTAGCCGCCGCTCCGTCTGGCTGCCTGCTCCGGCGCCCGCTTCCCGGCACCCGATCATCTCTATGGGAGAGACGTCATGACGTCTCTCCCATAGCAACGCCGCACAGACACTAGAGGTCAATAATGACCTCTAGTGTCTGTCCCTGGAGCCGGCTGCAGCGGACGCCCACACAGCCCACGGCGTCTGCTGCAGCCGTTGACTCGAGTATAAGCCGAGGGGGGCTTTTTCAGCATAGAAAAATGTGCTGAAAAAGTCGGCTTATACTCGAGTATATACGGTATATAACTGATATGTCTAAGTTGATATACATAGTTGAGTAATACCCCTTTCACATCACTAAGGCGAGTCTTACCTGGGAATTGTACGTGGGTCCTTCTCTGGTGCGACCTGCCATGAGTCCCCTTTCAGACTGGCAACCCGGGCGGTGGCGAAGGGAACGCTGACATCGGAGGCGGGTGCGGAGGTTGCGCTTGGAGATGAAATCAGCCAGGATCTCAAAAGAGATAACTTAACACTGTATTGCATATTTTCTAATAACAAATATAAATCCCAATGTAACGCAGGTTCGAATCCCACAAGTGGCAAAACTTTCACATATATGATAGTAATCACAATAATCAACCTTTCCTAACTAAGGCCCTCATTCCGAGTTGAAAGATTCGCATAATTGCGAATAGAAATTTCTTTGCAGTTTCTGAGTAGCTCGGGACTTACTCTGCCACTGCGATCAGTTCAGTCAGTTTCGTTCCTGGTTTGACGTCACAAACACACCCAGCGTTCGCCCAGACACTCCCCCGTTTCTCCAGCCACTCCCACGTTTTTCCCAGAAACGGCAGCGTTTTTCCGCACACACCCATAAAACGGCCAGTTTCCGCCCAGAAACACCCACTTCCTGTCAATCACACTCCGATCACCAGAACGAAGAAATGTCTTCGTTAAGCCTTGAGTAAAATACCTAACTTTTTGGCAAATTTACTTGGCGCAGACGCACTGCGAACATTGCGCATGCGCAGTTTGCGACAAATCGCTCCGTTGCGAAAACCACTAACGAGCGATCAACTCGGAATGAGGGCCTAAATTATTATTAAGCAAAGCCAGTGTTTCTCTAACATTTAGCACACCTAAATTTAGTTTTACAACAAATGTCTCATAGGGTGTGTTTCATGTTTGACTGTTAGTGCTTTCCTATATACATAGCCAGTGTCGGAATGGGGCATGTAGGGCCCACCGGGGGAATGCAGTGGTAGGGGCCCATGTTTAGAGGTGTGGTCAGTCTGCAGAGGGGGTGTGGCCTGTCACCTCATTGGTTTGACCAACGATTAGTGCAATGTCTGGGCCCTTTCATAAATATATACAGTAAATTCAACTGCTGCATGCATGATAATGTACCAGATTACTTATCAGCAATGCACTGTAGAAAATACACCATAGTCCAGTATAAGGCAACATATATATAATGTATCATTCAAGTGCACAGTCTGGAACCTGATCCTTAGAGCAGGAGGTGGGGCCCCAGGCAGCTGGGCCCACCGGTGGTTTCACCTGTACCCCCGTGGGCCAGTCCAACCTGTACAAAGCTCCTCTTTTCCAACACAGTTTCCCAGACTGGACAGTCTCCCTAAAAATGCTCCATAATAATATTTTTATACTGTTACGTAAATGCAATCAGCTGCTTCCTGTATCGTTTCATACACTTAATAAATGTGGGAAATAAAGAGTCCGTTTTACTGGATTGAGACAGGGAATTGGTGGGGAAGGTTTTAGATGTGGTTGTGCGATCCACAGACAACAAATGAGAACATCTATCGCTGTCTGTCTCTGTGTGACATCTATTTCCACACCTCTTTGTGACTGGCGGGGTCCTTTGAGTCCTCTCAGCAGCTGGCGCCTGGTATAATAAGGCGACTAATGTAGGTTTGCATAATTCATGATTACAAGGTGCATGTATTTGTTGATAGGAACAAAATGTCATCTGCCCGGCTGCACATGGAATCCGGTGTCCCCAGGATGAGGGGAATGACTGTGCGTCTGTCAGAGGTTGCAGTGGCACATTACCATCTGGGGCAAGTTTGGGTCAAGGAGTCCCAATTTGCCCCCCACATTTCTAACTAGCATAACACATGTACAAATATAATACAATGTATTAGAGTGTACTCTGACATAATACAATAGAGTATAATACAATGTATTAGAGTGTACTCTGACATAATACAATAGAGTATAATACAATGTATTAGAGTGTACTCTGACATAATACAATAGAGTATAATACAATGTATTAGAGTGTACTCTGACATAATACAATAGAGTATAATACAATGTATTAGAGTGTACTCTGACATAATACAATAGAGTATAATACAATGTATTAGAGTGTACTCTGACATAATACAATAGAGTATAATACAATGTATTAGAGTGTACTCTGACATAATACAATAGAGTATAATACAATGTATTAGAGTGTACTCTGACATAATACAATAGAGTATAATACAATGTATTAGAGTGTACTCTGACATAATACAATAGAGTATAATACAATGTATTAGAGTGTACTCTGACATAATACAATAGAGTATAATACAATGTATTAGAGTGTACTCTGACATAATACAAGAGAGTATAATACAATGTATTAGAGTGTACTCTGACATAATACAATAGAGTATAATACAATGTATTAGAGTGTACTCTGACATAATACAATAGAGTATAATACAATGTATTAGAGTGTACTCTGACATAATACAAGAGAGTATAATACAATGTATTAGAGTGTACTCTGACATAATACAATAGAGTATAATACAATGTATTAGAGTGTACTCTGACATAATACAATAGAGTATAATACAATGTATTAGAGTGTACTCTGACATAATACAATAGAGTATAATACAATGTATTAGAGTGTACTCTGACATAATACAATAGAGTATAATACAATGTATTAGAGTGTACTCTGACATAATACAAGAGAGTATAATACAATGTATTAGAGTGTACTCTGACATAATACAAAAGAGTATAATACAATGTATTAGAGTGTACTCTGACATAATACAATAGAGTATAATACAATGTATTAGAGTGTACTCTGACATAATACAAGAGAGTATAATACAATGTATTAGAGTGTACTCTGACATAATACAATAGAGTATAATACAATGTATTAGAGTGTACTCTGACATAATACAATAGAGTATAATACAATGTATTAGAGTGTACTCTGACATAATACAATAGAGTATAATACAATGTATTAGAGTGTACTCTGACATAATACAATAGAGTATAATACAATGTATTAGAGTGTACTCTGACATAATACAAGAGAGTATAATACAATGTATTAGAGTGTACTCTGACATAATACAAGAGAGTATAATACAATGTATTAGAGTGTACTCTGACATAATACAAGAGAGTATAATACAATGTATTAGAGTGTACTCTGACATAATACAAAAGAGTATAATACAATGTATTAGAGTGTACTCTGACATAATACAATAGAGTATAATACAATGTATTAGAGTGTACTCTGACATAATACAATAGAGTATAATACAATGTATTAGAGTGTACTCTGACATAATACAATAGAGTATAATACAATGTATTAGAGTGTACTCTGACATAATACAATAGAGTATAATACAATGTATTAGAGTGTACTCTGACATAATACAATAGAGTATAATACAATGTATTAGAGTGTACTCTGACATAATACAATAGAGTATAATACAATGTATTAGAGTGTACTCTGACATAATACAATAGAGTATAATACAATGTATTAGAGTGTACTCTGACATAATACAATAGAGTATAATACAATGTATTAGAGTGTACTCTGACATAATACAAGAGAGTATAATACAATGTATTAGAGTGTACTCTGACATAATACAAGAGAGTATAATACAATGTATTAGAGTGTACTCTGACATAATACAAGAGAGTATAATACAATGTATTAGAGTGTACTCTGACATAATACAAAAGAGTATAATACAATGTATTAGAGTGTACTCTGACATAATACAATAGAGTATAATACAATGTATTAGAGTGTACTCTGACATAATGCAAGAGAGTATAATACAATGTATTAGAGTGTACTCTGACATAATGCAATAGAGTATAATACAATGTATTAGAGTGTACTCTGACATAATACAATAGAGTATAATACAATGTATTAGAGTGTACTCTGACATAATACAATAGAGTATAATACAATGTATTAGAGTGTACTCTGACATAATACAATAGAGTATAATACAATGTATTAGAGTGTACTCTGACATAATACAAGAGAGTATAATACAATGTATTAGAGTGTACTCTGACATAATACAATTGAGTATAATACAATGTATTAGAGTGTACTCTGACATAATACAATTGAGTATAATACAATGTATTAGAGTGTACTCTGACATAATACAATAGAGTATAATACAATGTATTAGAGTGTACTCTGACATAATACAATAGAGTATAATACAATGTATTAGAGTGTACTCTGACATAATACAATAGAGTATAATACAATGTATTAGAGTGTACTCTGACATAATACAATAGAGTATAATACAATGTATTAGAGTGTACTCTGACATAATACAATAGAGTATAATACAATGTATTAGAGTGTACTCTGACATAATACAATAGAGTATAATACAATGTATTAGAGTGTACTCTGACATAATACAATAGAGTATAATACAATGTATTAGAGTGTACTCTGACATAATACAATAGAGTATAATACAATGTATTAGAGTGTACTCTGACATAATACAATAGAGTATAATACAATGTATTAGAGTGTACTCTGACATAATACAATAGAGTATAATACAATGTATTAGAGTGTACTCTGACATAATACAATAGAGTATAATACAATGTATTAGAGTGTACTCTGACATAATACAATAGAGTATAATACAATGTATTAGAGTGTACTCTGACATAATACAATAGAGTATAATACAATGTATTAGAGTGTACTCTGACATAATACAATAGAGTATAATACAATGTATTAGAGTGTACTCTGACATAATACAATAGAGTATAATACAATGTATTAGAGTGTACTCTGACATAATACAATAGAGTATAATACAATGTATTAGAGTGTACTCTGACATAATACAATAGAGTATAATACAATGTATTAGAGTGTACTCTGACATAATACAATAGAGTATAATACAATGTATTAGAGTGTACTCTGACATAATACAAGAGAGTATAATACAATGTATTAGAGTGTACTCTGACATAATACAAAAGAGTATAATACAATGTATTAGAGTGTACTCTGACATAATACAAGAGAGTATAATACAATGTATTAGAGTGTACTCTGACATAATACAAGAGAGTATAATACAATGTATTAGAGTGTACTCTGACATAATACAATAGAGTATAATACAATGTATTAGAGTGTACTCTGACATAATACAATAGAGTATAATACAATGTATTAGAGTGTACTCTGACATAATACAATAGAGTATAATACAATGTATTAGAGTGTACTCTGACATAATACAAGAGAGTATAATACAATGTATTAGAGTGTACTCTGACATAATACAATTGAGTATAATACAATGTATTAGAGTGTACTCTGACATAATACAAAAGAGTATAATACAATGTATTAGAGTGTACTCTGACATAATACAAAAGAGTATAATACAATGTATTAGAGTGTACTCTGACATAATACAAAAGAGTATAATACAATGTATTAGAGTGTACTCTGACATAATACAATAGAGTATAATACAATGTATTAGAGTGTACTCTGACATAATACAATAGAGTATAATACAATGTATTAGAGTGTACTCTGACATAATACAATAGAGTATAATACAATGTATTAGAGTGTACTCTGACATAATACAATAGAGTATAATACAATGTATTAGAGTGTACTCTGACATAATACAATAGAGTATAATACAATGTATTAGAGTGTACTCTGACATAATACAATAGAGTATAATACAATGTATTAGAGTGTACTCTGACATAATACAATAGAGTATAATACAATGTATTAGAGTGTACTCTGACATAATACAATAGAGTATAATACAATGTATTAGAGTGTACTCTGACATAATACAATAGAGTATAATACAATGTATTAGAGTGTACTCTGACATAATACAAGAGAGTATAATACAATGTATTAGAGTGTACTCTGACATAATACAAGAGAGTATAATACAATGTATTAGAGTGTACTCTGACATAATACAAGAGAGTATAATACAATGTATTAGAGTGTACTCTGACATAATACAAAAGAGTATAATACAATGTATTAGAGTGTACTCTGACATAATACAATAGAGTATAATACAATGTATTAGAGTGTACTCTGACATAATACAAAAGAGTATAATACAATGTATTAGAGTGTACTCTGACATAATACAATAGAGTATAATACAATGTATTAGAGTGTACTCTGACATAATACAAGAGAGTATAATACAATGTATTAGAGTGTACTCTGACATAATACAAGAGAGTATAATACAATGTATTAGAGTATACTCTGACATAATACAATAGAGTATAATACAATGTATTAGAGTGTACTCTGACATAATACAATAGAGTATTTGTACATGAATATAACATTTCTAATATGATTTAAAAAGAAGACTCCTGATACTGTTAGGACTGTGTGATAACAGATTACAGCAACATTTAGCATGAGGCTGCAAAGGGTATGGGTCATTAGGTCGACCACAATTGGCTGACATGGTCATTAGGTCGACATGGTCATTAGGAAAAAGGTTGACATGAGTCTTTTTTTTTTTTTGCTGTCGTTTTCTTCGTAAAGTGACGGGGAACCCCAATTAGTGCACCGTGTCCCCTCGTATGGCTCGTTTCTCTCGCCTTGCTTCAGGCACAGTGCCTCGCTCCGCTACCGCTGCGCTCAGCACAGGTTACTATTCCCAATCGTAGTCCACTTGGATTGTAAAGTTATGAAAAAAGTTCAAACATTTGGAAAAACGCACGTCAACTTTTTTCCATGTCGACCTTGTTCACGTCGATCTAATGCATGTCGACCAATAGTGGTTGACCTAATGCATGTCGGCCTAAGTGTTGTCGACCTAATGACCGTATCCCGGCTGCAAACGCTGACATTACTGACGGATTAAAGGGAAGGACACATGAAAGAAAACGTAAAATCTCTAGTGCCACTTACACAGATCACACCGATATCACACACCTGACACACATTACTCACAGGTCACACCGATCTCACACACCTGACACACATTACTCACAGGTCACACCGATATCACACACCTGACACACATTATTCACAGATCACACCGATCTCACACACCTGACACACATTACTCACAGATCACACGATCTCACACACCTGACACACATTACTCACAGGTCACACCGATATCACACACCTGACACACATTATTCACAGATCACACCGATCTCACACACCTGACACACATTACTCACAGATCACACTGATCTCACACACCTGACACACATTACTCACAGATCACACCGATATCACACACCTGACACACATTACTCACAGGTCACACCGATATCACACACCTGACACACATTACTCACAGATCACACCGATCTCACACACCTGACACACATTACTCACAGATCACACCGATCTTACACACCTGACACACATTACTCACAGATCACACTGATCTCACACACCTGACACACATTACTCACAGGTCACACCGATCTCACACACCTGACACACATTACTCACAGGTCACACCGATATCACACACCTGACACACATTACTCACAGGTCACACCGATATCACACACCTGACACACATTACTCACAGGTCACACCGATATCACACACCTGACACACATTACTCACAGATCACACTGATCTCACACACCTGACACACATTACTCACAGGTCACACCGATCTCACACACCTGACACACATTACTCACAGGTCACACCGATCTCACACACCTGACACACATTACTCCCAGGTCACACCGATCTCACACACCTGACACACATTACTCACAGATCACACCGATCTCACACACCTGACACACATTACTCACAGATCACACCGATCTCACACACCTGACACACAATGGTCATTATACACAGGTCACATGAATATCACACACCTGACACACAATGGTCATTATACACAGGTCACATGAATATCACACACCTGACACACAATGGTCATTATACACAGGTCACATGAATATCACACACCTGACACACAATGGTCATTATACACAGGTCACATGAATATCACACACCTGACACACAATGGTCATTATACACAGGTCACATGAATATCACACACCTGACACACAATGGTCATTATACACAGGTCACATGAATATCACACACCTGACACACAATGGTCATTATACACAGGTCACATGAATATCACACACCTGACACACAATGGTCATTATATACAGGTCACATGAACATCACACACCTGACACACAATGGTCATTATATACAGTCACATGAATATCACACACCTGATGCACAATGGTCATTGTACACAGGTCACACCGATATCACACACCTGATACATACTGGTCACTACTCACAGATCACACCAATATCACACACCTGACACACAATGATCATTATACACAGGTCACATCAATGTCACACGCCTGATACACACTGATGACTAAGGCCCTCATTCTGAGTTGATCGCTCGCTAGCTACTTTTAGCAGCCATGCAAACGCATAGTCGCCGCCCACGGGGGAGTGTATTTTAGCATAGCAGGAGTGCGAACGCCTGTGCAGCAGAGCACTTGCAAACACATTTTGTGCAAAACAAGACCAGCCCTGTGTACTTATCCCGTGCGATGATTGCTGTGACGAGTGACACGGTAATGACGTCAGATACCCGCCCAGCAAACATCCGGCCACGCCTGCATTTTTCCAAACACTCACAGAAAACGGTCAGTTGACACCCAGAAACTCCCACTTCTTGTCAATCTCCTTGCGTCCGCCAGTGCGACTGAAAGCATCGCTAGAATCTGTGCAAAACCACGATGTTCGATGTACCCCTACGCCGCGCGCGCATTGCGGTGCATACGCATGCGCAGATTTGCCTTTTTTTGACTGATCACTGCGTTTCGAAAAATGTCAGCGAGCAATCAACTCGGATTGACCCCCTATATACAGATCACACACGTGATACACACTGATGACTATACACAGATCACACACGTGATACACACTGATGACTATACGCAGATCACACACGTGATACACACTGATGACTATACACAGATCACACACGTGATACACACTGATGACTATACACAGATCACACACGTGATACACACTGATGACTATACACAGATCACACACGTGATACACACTGATGACTGTGCACAGATCACACACGTGATACACACTGATGACTGTGCACAGATCACACGCGTAATACACACTGATGACTATACGCAGATTACACATGTGATACACACTGATGACTATACACAGATCACACACGTGATACACACTGATGACTATACACAGATCACACACGTGATACACACTGATGACTATACACAGATCACACACGTGATACACACTGATGACTATACGCAGATTACACACGTGATACACACTGATGACTATACACAGATCACACACGTGATACACACTGATGACTATACGCAGATTACACACGTGATACACACTGATGACTATACGCAGATTACACACGTGATACACACTGATGACTATACGCAGATTACACACGTGATACACACTGATGACTATACGCAGATTACACACGTGATACACACTGATGACTATACGCAGATTACACACGTGATACACACTGATGACTATACACAGATCACACACGTGATACACACTGATGACTATACGCAGATTACACACGTGATACACACTGATGACTATACGCAGATTACACACGTGATACACACTGATGACTATACGCAGATTACACACGTGATACACACTGATGACTATACGCAGATTACACACGTGATACACACTGATGACTATACGCAGATTACACACGTGATACACACTGATGACTATACACAGATTACACACGTGATACACACTGATGACTATACACAGATCACACACGTGATACACACTGATGACGATACACAGATCACACACGTGATACACACTGATGACTATACACAGATCACACACGTGATACACACTGATGACTATACACAGATCACACACGTGATACACACTGATGACTGTGCACAGATCACACACGTGATACACACTGATGACTATACACAGATCACACACGTGATACACACGTGATACACACTGATGACTGTGCACAGATCACACACGTGATACACACTGATGACTATACGCAGATTACACACGTGATACACACTGATGACTATACGCAGATTACACACGTGATACAAGCTGATGACTATACACAGATCACACACGTGATACACACGTGATACACACTGATGACTGTGCACAGATCACACACGTGATACACACTGATGACTGTGCACAGATCACACACGTGATACACACTGATGACTATACGCAGATCACACACGTGATACACACTGATGACTATACACAGATCACACACGTGATACACACGTGATACACACTGATGACTGTGCACAGATCACACACGTGATACACACTGATGACTATACACAGATCACACACGTGATACACACGTGATACACACTGATGACTGTGCACAGATCACACACGTGATACACACTGATGACTATACGCAGATTACACACGTGATACAAGCTGATGACTATACACAGATCACACACGTGATACACACTGATGACTATACGCAGATTACACACGTGATACACACTGATGACTATACGCAGATTACACACGTGATACAAGCTGATGACTATACGCAGATTACACACGTGATACACACTGATGACTATACGCAGATTACACACGTGATACACACTGATGACTATACGCAGATTACACACGTGATACACACTGATGACTATACGCAGATTACACACGTGATACACACTGATGACTATACGCAGATTACACACGTGATACACACTGATGACTATACGCAGATTACACACGTGATACAAGCTGATGACTATACACAGATCACACACGTGATACACACTGATGACTATACGCAGATTACACACGTGATACACACTGATGACTATACACAGATCACACACGTGATACACACTGATGACTATACGCAGATTACACACGTGATACACACTGATGACTATACACAGATCACACACGTGATACACACTGATGACTATACGCAGATTACACACGTGATACACACTGATGACTATACACAGATCACACACGTGATACACACTGATGACTATACGCAGATTACACACGTGATACACACTGATGACTATACACAGATCACACACGTGATACACACTGATGACTATACGCAGATTACACACGTGATACACACTGATGACTGTGCACAGATCACACACGTGATACACACTGATGACTATACGCAGATTACACACGTGATACACACTGATGACTATACGCAGATTACACATGTGATACACACTGATGACTATACGCAGATTACACACGTGATACACACTGATGACTATACGCAGATTACACACGTGATACAAGCTGATGACTATACACAGATCACACACGTGATACACACTGATGACTATACGCAGATTACACACGTGATACACACTGATGACTATACACAGATCACACACGTGATACACACTGATGACTATACGCAGATTACACACGTGATACACACTGATGACTATACGCAGATCACACACGTGATACACACTGATGACTATACGCAGATTACACACGTGATACACACTGATGACTATACACAGATCACACACGTGATACAAGCTGATGACTATACACAGATCACACACGTGATACACACTGATGACTATACGCAGATTACACACGTGATACACACTGATGACTATGCACAGATCACATCACTGTCACACACTTCATACACACTTATCTTTATGCACTGGCCACATCAATATTACACACCTGGTACACACAGATCACTACACACAGGTCACATTAATGCACCACACACGGGTCGCTAATCACAGATCACACCGTTATCACACATCTGGTACTTACTGATTACTATTGATCCTGGCTACACTGGGTGTGGTATAGAAGATCTACACAGTCCAGATAGACAGGCATTAGGTCGACCCCATATGGTCAACATGCACTAGATTGTCAGGGTCAGAAAGTTGACAGGTAAAAGGTCGATGTGAGAATGGTTGACACAAGATTGACTTTTTCAGTTTTTTTTGGGGTGCCATTTTGTATGTTTAACCATATCTAAACACAGTCAGTGGAAACGTGATCCCTCGTGGGCTCACTGTGCTCGCCACTAGGGAAGCCAATGCCGGGAGACGCGCCGTCACACACTGTCACAACAGACACACAGCCTGGTAATATTATTTCTTTTCATTGATCAACTCAGTCCCAGGTTTCCCAGGAATCCCAGGATTGAAAAAATGGGGCAGGATTGGCTTCCCTACTTGCCACGCTTCAGGCAAGGTTACTCTTCCCAATCGTAGTCCACGTGGATAGTAAATCAAGCAAAACTTGGAAAAACATGGGGGGGGGGGGGAAGTAAATAATTTGTGTCAACCATTTGTTCATTGACCATTGTCGTGTCGACCTTTTGGTCATATTGACCTTTTGTACCTGTCGAACTAAAGCACTGTCTACCTTTTATCTGTTGACCTTTTGACGTTGTCGACCTTGTGTACCATATGGGGTTGACCAATTGACTGTCGACCTAGACATCGCAAACCCGGCTACACTGACACTGTGTTTGGGCCGTGTCCTTCTCCTCAGTACATATAAACAGTAGTATAATTTCATTTTATTTCCTTTTCTTGCATTTCCCTTGCTTTCCAGATAGCTGTGCATGCGCTGGCCTGATGAGCGATGACATATGGATGTGTATGCAATGCTGTTAGCACTGGTTCCCCCGGAGGCCTATAGACTTCGGTGCCTGGACCTGCCTGTAGGAATCAGTATGTGAGGCTATGTCATATCATAGCACTGATGTTATATGAAAAGGTAGACATGATGACTGTCAACATATCACACCCAACCCGCAAAGAGAGATGCCCGACTGAGGGGAACATTTACTAAAGCTTCTAAAACAGAGAATTGGTGATGTTGCCGTAGTAACCAATCAGATGCTGTCTACCATTTTCTAGAAGGCAGATTTTAATTTTGATGTTCTTTTTAACAGTGACAATAAAAATATCTATCTATCTATTGGTTGCTATGGGCAACATCACCAATTCTCTGTATTAGAAGTTTAGTAAGTGTACCTCTTAGAGTCATGTTTTACCTCTGCATCCCACTCTGAAGACAAGCAAGTAACGTTCCCTGACCACCAGTAGGACAGTAGTCACTGTAGAGAATGGAGTTTCTCCTTCATATGAATAGCAGCTTTCCATTTTGGAAGGCCAAATACAATAAAGCAATGCAATACCCTGTCTCCACCCAGGCAAGGAGGTGATGGTGTAAAGGCTTTCTTAGCTGAGCGAATATATTGATTCAAGCTTTTTCACATTAACTAAGATATTTACTGCTCCTCACTTCTTTAGGTTCGTGTTTCCTTAGAAGCTTCACAGATATATTATAAGCAACATTGTATTTCAAAGCATGAATTACTCATTGTTATAACGCCAGATGTGTACCAAGGCCAGTCAAGCATATCGCCAAAAGTTCTGAACATTGGGGAGGATTTTGACCTGTCCTGACCTCCAGAAAGGATGTTCCGGGAAAGCTGATAATCGCAAAGCAACAAATATATTTTAATTGCAATTTATAATATATTTTGACAAATGACGTGTTTCAATTTTCAAGACATACATGGTGTATTTTGATTGGCTAAATGTATTGGCACACATGAATCCTTTGTTCTTTTGCTATAAAATAAAGCTATGATGGCCCCTAAGACAGATCAACTATGAACTGCTTAGGTTACACAATGATCCGGTGTCACCTATTCATTCACTGATCTCCAACCGGTTGCTAAGGGGAACAGCATTCTGACTGATGACTGAAGAGAGTTCATAATCAGACCTGAATAGGTTAACATACCCTAACATTTGGGAGCATCGTCCGGGGTATTCCAGCATCTCCTCCACTGGCAATAAATCCTCTGATCTTTCAGGAACCGCTGATAACAAAAAAAACCGGTAAGTGAGATTTATTGTGTAGATTTCTACCTGCTCACTTGAACTCAGCGCTTCCTGTGTAAATCAAGGGGAGAGTCCAGTCGGGAAGGTCAGAGGATATCTTAAAGAGCCCAGCGTCAGTCAGAAGAAATTTTTTTTAAGGTACCATACATGTATGTTATATTGTTGAATTATGTTATATTGTTGAATTGTGGGTAAATAATTTCAGATAATTTGTCACAAGTGCACAGGGGGAATTAATCAAGTATGCAGAAAACTTTTAAATTGTGCAAGTACTAATGAATTGTTAAATTAAGAAAATAGAGCCGTTTTATAAAGGTGGCGCATGGCCAAGATATGTTCTAATGCTGATAACCAGTTTGAATTGATAAATAACCAAAGAGGTGTATGCAAATCTTGTACCTGTGTTGTTGTGTTAAGAAAATACAAAGGGTCTGTAGCACCAAGATTGCTGGCAATTACAAGCACTGAAGTCTCATTTGGTTATGTGGAAAATGATGATGAATTTTATTGTACAAAAGGTTGTCATTTTAAAAAGAGAATTGTTGGAACATTACATTAAGAATGATTGATTTAACATCATAACCTATTGGCCTAGGAACCACATAATTCCAGGTCTAAGACCCATGTGCCGTGCAGTCTCAAACAGCTGCCGTGCACGCAGATAACAGATATAGGATTTACTGTCATCTTTGTTTTTGTATCCTTGCACTGTTATATGTACTCTGTCAATATGCTTTTGAAAAGGTGGGGGGGAGTCGGGTTGTCTGTTGAATAATGAAACTAGATTCTCCTACACACACTGATAGGTATTTCTCACATCCAAGCATTCCCGGTGTTAGCTGTTACTTTCTGAAGAGAAACAAGCATTAAACTACAACAGGGATACTGATACAAGCAGGAGTCCATATAGGCAGGGGGATAGACCCTTGGAGCAACTTAACAATAATATTAGGGACGCATCTCAGTGATC
Organism: Pseudophryne corroboree; assembly: GCF_028390025.1. Taxonomy (NCBI): domain Eukaryota; kingdom Metazoa; phylum Chordata; class Amphibia; order Anura; family Myobatrachidae; genus Pseudophryne; species Pseudophryne corroboree. The sequence continues at coordinate 409,439,881 of NC_086452.1, read as the reverse complement.
CAGAAGAAATAATCTATTATGCAGGTCTCACTTGGGGAGCAGTACTAACAAATTCTCCACCAACACAGGGAGGAAGGGGCAACACTACAACCCCAGTCATTTGTCCACAGACGGATTGAAGAAGCTCTTTTAGAGATTCCTTAACAGGAGACTTTAATTCCCTCAAAAGGAGTTATTAAAATACCACATCAGGATGGGTTCAAACCCGTGGATATTGTTGATAACAGGGAGGGTAATGAATCTCTGAAAGGAATTTCAGAGGAGCAGGCTTCCCGTCAGAGGGGACACTTGACCTAGATAGAGATTCTTTAAAAGGAGATTTTTAAGTCCCTCAAAAGGAGTTATTAAAATACCACATCAGGAGGGGTTCCGCGCACGTTCACCCAGGCATGGGAGCGCGGTCTGTAAAGATGTCAGGGCCCGACAAACCCGTGGATATTGTTGATAACAGGGAGGGTAATAAATCTCTGAAAGGAATCAAAAGAACAGGCTTCTCGTCAGAAGGGACACTTGACCTAGAGAAATGGGAAAAATTTGCCTCCTGTAACAAGAGTTGGATAATTAAGCATAATAGTAGAGATCAAGCATCCATCTGGATCACTGAAGCACAAGAAAGAGAAAATGAAACAATAAGAAAAGCCAAAGAAAAGAATGCCATACCGAAGGTAACAGTTCACGTTGTCCAGGAACAAAGCAAGTGGAAAATCAGAAACCCAACGCAAGGGGCCACAGGAAGGAACTCAAAGGAAGGAACCAAGCAAGATGAAAGAAAGTGTTATTTCTGCAAGAAAAAAGGACATTTCAAGAAGAATTGCAGAAAATACAAGAAATGGTGTGAAAACCAGCAAGAAAAACCTAAAGCATAACTGAGACCTAATTGCAGCAACAGCACCTGCACACTATACCCCACCCCTATACCCAGACATGTATGCACACCCAGGTACCCCTAGTATGAACAGAATGCAATTACCTACAAGCTCACTAACAGTGAAATTAAAAAGATACGAGAAAGGAAAAGAGTGACGAATAATCAGCCCTATCTTAGAAGGATCTGTGGTTGAAAATCCGAATGATTTACCTGAGCTATGTGTACAGAGTATGCCCCAGTGTCCTGATACTTTATCACAAGAAACCCCAACAAGACCAACCAAAGAAACTAGCCACCTAATGCTTCCCTCATGTTTAAACGAGTGGTAGACACCTGCAATCAAGCTGAGTCCAGTAAACAATTGTCCACAATCAGGAACTATAGGCGAAAGGGTGCAAATCAGGTGAAGAGGAGAAGCAAGGGGTCAAGACACAGCCTCTACAGCTTTTCATGCCCAGGTGCATAATGTACAGAATAAACTGACATATTTTCCAGAAAGATTGTGTCCGGTATGTCAGTTTTGCGTTCCAGAAGGATATGAACATTGCCCATATTGTGGAAACTGGATTTCACACCATGAACCACCATGCCAAGATATCTATGCGACTAGAAATACTGAAAGACGGTCATCATTGCCTGTTTCTCTGTATCCAGCACAAGTACAGGGAATACGCAACCCAGATAATGCAGCCAGGACGAACGAACCATACATCGTACAGAGCCAACACCACAAACCATGGTATGGCAATGACCTCGCAAATATAGTTGCAGAGTCCCCAGATCCTAGAAAAAAACCCAAAAAAAAACCCAACAGCAGTTTATGCCTATATGGAAAGAATTCAAACCATATGGACACCGGCATGGGTCGACTACCACCAGTTGTGTGAGGCTATACTAGGACCAGCAACTGCCCAAACAGTAAGCACCATGTTAAAAGCAGATGCAGTAGATGATTGCCCAGCCATAACGGACGTTCCGACAGAGAAAAATAGAACAACGACAGAGAAAAATAGAACAACGTTTGAAAGTGGAAAGATGTACATGACAAGACTTAAGAGATGGTGTCATGCACAGACACTCAGGGCACCAGCAGCCCCAGACTTGAAACAGGAAAAGACTGAGTCCATCAGAACTTACTATGATAAAGTCACTATACGACACACAAGATGATAGAATATGAAGGTGTGCAACTCCTGTGTCGACAACAGTGTACTCAGTCACCACTGGCAGTTCGATAAAAGTGACTTTACCCACAGGAGACCCAAGGGTTTCAAGAGCTGTTTTTATGCACAACCAGATTCCTCTACGTTTACTTACAGATCAAGCCATTGCAACGACTGGATTGAGAGGTTAAGCCCTACCCTTGCAAGAAAGCAAAGATGTAACCTGAAATACAAGCTGCTATACAAGACTATCTCTCACAGGAAAAGTAAGACAAAGAGGAACAACAACTCCCAGCATAAACATCATTATGTTAAACACCAGCCTGGGTGGACTTGGACTAAGAAAATGACATGCCAGCAGCAGTGAGAAAAAATATGCAAGTGAAGAAAGGACAAAGTATGAAGAATAATGAATGAATCATAAAGAGAGGTGATTGGAAAAAGAAAAGTTCCAGAAAACAAATGAATGATGCTTCTTCTGCCAATATGAAGTACAAGCTTCTTTAGGTACTCCCCAGTGAACATAATGTCTCCAGAGGAAACAGCAGAAGGTATGATTACAGTCACCTTGCCCACTGGAGAAATACGTCTGTGCCTAATGAATACTGGAGCCAGCACACGCAGAAGACAGCAGAGGGAGATACCACAAGAACTGGTGATATCAGAAATTCTTAAAGGGACAGGAGATGAGAGAAATGCAGTCACCAATACCGGCCCAATTCTTGACCTTGGAGTACATGTCCAGTGACTTTGCTGAAGCACAATGTACTAAAGCTTATCCAAGGAGAATACAGTACACATCAGCAGAAGTTTAACTTTCCAGCAACTTATCAAAGGAAAGAACAAAAAGCCATTTAGAAGCAAGTTAAAACAGAAGTTCAGTATTGACTCATTCCAGCAGTACCAGTTGTAGAAGAAAGGAAGCAATACTACTGGACCGGAATAGCCCTGTGGAGGGGCTATATCACCAAGTGATATATCCACAAAACACACAGCTAAATACAGGATGTGAATGAACTGCTGATTGCCACCACTACTAAAAGAAGCACCAAGAAGGGGCAGTGTCCTTAGTGAAGTTTCTGAAAGACCAAGACTGCAGAGCCTCAGAAGGAGAAATTGCAGCTAGTCAAGCAAGAGTTAATCTTCCTAGGACACTCAAGGTACCAGACATCTAACAAAAGTGAAAAGGAAAAGATTCAGACTGCAAGCTAAGATGCCAACTAGTGTCAAGCAAGTCAGATGATCATTCCTGGGCCTAGTAGGACACTACAGAACACGGATACCTCTAGCACCAGTCTACATGCAAGCATTGTATGACAACACTGAAAGGGAGGAGGGTCCGCATCCTACATACAGCAACAGATGCTATTGAATAGTTGGAAACAGCAGTTGCCTCATCTCAAGCCCTAGAACTACCTGACTATTAAAGAAGGAGGCCATACATAGAAGTCCTTATGCAAAATCATGGACTGAGGTGAAGACCAGTGGCCTACAACTTAAGCAAACTTGACAGCGGTAATCAAAGAGCACCTACCGGCATCAGAGCAGTGATAACAGCAACAGCCCTAGAAGAGTATAAGAGCACAGACACAGTGATGAATCAGAAGTCCTAGAAGAGGACAAGAGCACAGGCATAGTGCTGAATCATGAACTTATCATCCAGGGTCCACATGCAGGTACAGAGAAGCTTCAACAAGCAAGAACCAAACACCTGTCAGTGGCAAGGCTGACCATGTATGAAGTAGCACTGCCAAAATGCGACAAGTAACCATCAGAAGATGTATTACCCTCAACGCAGCAACCCTTTTCCAACATTAATCAATAAAGGTGTTGAATCTCAAGATTCAAAAGGAGGGACAATTACCCCAAGGCAGGAGCCACTAGTCTATCAGATTTCTCAGAGGCAATGGCATTAATCCTGCAGAAATGGAGACCACACTTTACAGACACCCAGTTAGTTCAATATGTCGATGATATGCTTATTGCTGCACAGACAGAAGAGAAGTGCAAAAAGGAAACAGTATCACTACTCATCTTTTTGGCAGAAGAAGATTGCAGAGTGTCAAAAGACAAGCTTCAGCTAGTACAGAAAAAAGTTGTCTTCTTAGGACACTGCATATCTCAAGGAACAAGGCATCTTACTGATGAAAGAACAAAGGCAATAACTCAAGCAAAAACCCCAAGAACATTAAATGAAATCAGAGCTTTTCTGGGCCTTATTGGTTATTGCAGAGAATGGATTCCCTCAGCCTCATTACTGATGCATCCCCTATATGAATTAATAAAAAAGGAGGCGTCAGCAGAAAACAGGGACACCATTGAAGAAGCAGTAAGACAACTAAAGCAAGCCATAATCACAGCCCCAGCATTGGGATTGCCTGATTACAAAAAAGCCTTTTAACCTATTCTGCCATGAAAACAGAGGGCATTCTTTAGGGGTGCTCACCCAGAAATACGGACCAAAACAAAGACCAGTGGCATACTATTCAGCCCAGCTGGATCCGATTATCAGAGGAGCACCATCCTGTGTCCGAGCAGTGGCAGCAGCAGCAATAATGAAGGAAAAGGTGACAGACATCATTGTGTTTGATCATCCACTGTGTATACAAGTACCGCATGCTGTAACAGAAATATTAAGTCAAGAAAATAGCAAGCATCTTTATGCAGCCAGACTTACCAAATATGAAGTGATTGCCTAGCCCTCATGGAATTAGAGACTTTACCTCTCCCTAATGTCCAAGATACACCATTGGACAATCCAGACATGAACCTGTTCGTCGATGGATCAAGATATTATGATAATGGATCCCCAAAGACAGGATATGCAGTAACAACTGAAACTGAAGTCATAGACTCTGGAGCATTGCTACCAAGTAACTCATAGCAATGACCAAAGCCTGCATACATGCTGAGAATATGACAGCCAACATCTATACGGATTCACGCTATGCTTGGGGGAGGTGTCCCAAGATTACGCTGTTATATGGAAAAGTAGGGACTTCAAAAGTGCAAACGGAAAACCCATCAAACATGCCAGTTTGATTATGGAACTCTTCAGAGCATTGGAACTACCTAAAAGAATTGGAATAATCAAGGTACAAGCACATACTAAGAGCCAAACCATGGAAGCTAAAGGAAATGCATTTGCAGATGCAGAAGACAATCAAAAGAACTTGAGCAAGTCTTAGTAGCTCAAGACGTGAAGCAAATGCCTAGTGAACAGGAGCTGATCAAAATTCAACAACAAGCATCACAAGGAGAAAAGGAGAAATGGAGACGATTGGGGGCAGAAGAAGATGAACATGGACTTTGGAAGTCAAGAGAATTGAAGTACTGTCTACCAGCAGCTCTATTTCCACCTATGTTACAAGTAGCTCATGGACAAGTACACCATTCAAAGGAAGCCACGGTGAATAGAGTACAAGAGCATTGGATAGCTCCAGGCTTCAATAAAGCTGCAACAAACTTTGTAGCAGGATGCTGGATCTGTGGAATCCGCAATCCAGGAAAAAGAACCCAGACACCTCTAGGAACTATACCCAAAGCCTCTTACCCATTTGAAAGACTACAAATTGACTATATACAGTGGCGACGAAGCAGTCCATATGAATATGTACTAGTAGCAACGGACATGTTTAGTCACTGGGCCGAAGCCTGGCCAGTAAGCAAAGCCACAGCAAAAACCACTGCAAAGAAACTGATAGCAGAAGTAGTATGTAGATTTGGGATACCTGAGGTTATAGAATCAGATAGAGGTACACATTTCACAGGAGAAGTCATGCAGCATATAATGAAAGATTTGGGGGTACAGCAGGCCTTCCATGTGCCTTACCAGCCCCAGGCGAGTGGGAGGGGGAATGAAAACTGTCCTACACCCACTACTAGCAATGGTCATAATATTAATAGGGCTGGATGCTTGGAATTGTTATCTTTCCTGCAAATTCCGGAAACATGTGAAAAAAATGGACGCGATCAGGAATGCCCATGAGATTCTTTTCTAACATAGGGAGAAAAAGTAGAATCAAAAAGAGGGGAAATGATGGTGTAAAGGCTTTCTTAGCTGAGCGAATATATTGATTCAAGCTTTTTCACATTAACTAAGATATTTACTGCTCCTCACTTCTTTAGGTTCGTGTTTCCTTAGAAGCTTCACAGATATATTATAAGCAACATTGTATTTCAAAGCATGAATTACTCATTGTTATAACGCCAGATGTGTACCAAGGCCAGTCAAGCATATCGCCAAAAGTTCTGAACATTGGGGAGGATTTTGACCTGTCCTGACCTCCAGAAAGGATGTTCCGGGAAAGCTGATAATCGCAAAGCAACAAATATATTTTAATTGCAATTTATAATATATTTTGACAAATGACGTGTTTCAATTTTCAAGACATACATGGTGTATTTTGATTGGCTAAATGTATTGGCACACATGAATCCTTTGTTCTTTTGCTATAAAATAAAGCTATGATGGCCCCTAAGACAGATCAACTATGAACTGCTTAGGTTACACAATGATCCGGTGTCACCTATTCATTCACTGATCTCCAACCGGTTGCTAAGGGGAACAGCATTCTGACTGATGACTGAAGAGAGTTCATAATCAGACCTGAATAGGTTAACATACCCTAACAGAGGTAACACGTTTAACTCTTTCACTGGATAGAAACGTTTCTCATGGTTAGCAGGCGCTGTCCCTGGGAATCCTGCCTGCATGCCCACCAGTCTAAAGGGCCCCATACACTAGGACGATAATGCCCGATTTCATCCGATTTCGGGCATTCGGCCCGATATATCGGATGAAATCGGGCATTTTGGAGGCGTTTCCGATCCAATGCACGTTCCCGGGAGCATAGGATCGGATCCTCCAGATTGAATGTGCTGCACATTCAATCTGGACCGACCCCACAGGCGTGGCTGGGATCGGCCAAGATACATCGTATGCAAAAGGACAGCATACCATGTATCTTGGGCGATCCTGCCCCCCCCCCCCCCCCACGGGAGGCTGCCGGGGGTGATCGCCAGCAACATGTCAGATGGACATTTCGCGGTAGTGTATGGGGCCCTTAACGGAAGCTGATGCATTGTAGCACCTGTCAGGAGAATACAGTAGTCATGTGATCATTGTCATTGTGCCCTTGGAAGTTGTGATTGCTCAGCTGCAGCTGACGACACATTGCATGCACAACAGTCGGTGTAGCCTAACCTATCGTCTGTCAGGTCACTGGAGCTCAGGGCAAAGCGGAAACAAAGGAGGTAGAATAACAATGAGTGCATAACATTTCCTAGTTCTGATATTATGTAAACATAAAATACTTTCTATTAGTGTTGTCTCCCTTACTATAAGGAGGCATACTGTATTTCCTATACCCTTTATGGTGATCTTACTTGTTTCATATTCCTGCTCTTTTACTGTACTTTTGCTTTCAGCAGTCTTGAAATTGAATGTGTCCTAAGATTAAGTTTAATGACCGTGCGCCAAAGCGAAACATACCGGACTGTAAAGCGCTCTTTGATTACTCATTAGAAAACATTGCTTTTTCAATAACGTTACAGATTGGAAGGTTATTTACTTTCCTGTGGAAGAAAATTATATTTAACAGAACTCTTGGAAATTAATGTTTCTCTTGGCCCCAAGGAGCAGACCGGACGGAGGGCAGAATAGATATAAACACCTTCCAATAGGTCATTTTCACTTTTGACATTGTGTTGGTGTTTAGCCTAATTACAAGATCATAGTTAGAGGCGAGATTAAGGGGGGTATCCAATTAGCCGCAATAACACGATCCACGATCGCGGCTAATGTTATCGCACCTATCTCATGAAAACTCGTGTTATCGCACCCTGCGCGCTCCTGTTTATCACACCTATCCTATTCCTAAACGGCGATAACGGGAATCACGCAATAATTCTAGCCAGCAAAAGCTGAGATAAGTATGGGAAGCAGTGGGGAAATCTGGCTTTATCCCCCAAACTAACATAGGGAGACATTAGAGAAGTCTATTAGAAGCCACAATAAAACTATTTGACGTAATTAAATTGGGTCAAATGGCTATTATATTAAAAAAAAAAAAAAAAAATGTGGAAAAATTACAGCTGTTTTTTTTCAGCAAAATAAGGCTCTCATTAAATTCGGGGTACATAAAAATGGGTATAAGTAAATATTTGGGTAATTTTAGGGGACTTAAAAAAAAAAGTGGAAACGGACCGATTATTCCCACCTGCAAGTCTAAAAATACTTGTCCCACTCATAAATCACCCCAATATACCTTGTACCCCAATTTCCATCAGTTTGCATTTTGACCCCAAAAATGACATGTCATTATTGGCCAATTAAAAATAATTAAAAACATCCAAGTGCGTAATTAGTCATTCAGGGGGGTGTCCCAAGGGTTCAGAACCAAATCCCGACATTTTTAGCTTAAAATAGGGATTTTGCACTACTCATCACCTGCTCAGAGACGGTAAAGAGAAATCTGCGATAAACCCTATGGAGACTTATCGCCGATAACTTATTGCCGCTGATAGAATACCGAATTGTCGCATTTGTGATAATTTATTGCGAAATCGTGATATTGCGGCTAATTGGATACCTTAGAACAGAAGTGTATACTGTACTGTAGCTTGCAAACTTTTATAACTTCATTGCTTAATTAGTGGAGGTGCTGCTATTTGGTACGGATGCTTAATAACATGTCCCTATTCAATCTGCTGCAGACATGCACGGTTGTTGTAGTGGTTAGCATTACTGGCTCACAGCCCAGATTTCACAAGATCACTTCCTGATCAAAGTATGATATGTGTGGAGTTTGTATGTTCTCCTCTTGCTTGCATGGGTTTACTCTGGGTACTCCCACATTCCAAGATCATATTGCTGGGTTAATTAGCTGCTGACAGAAAAATAAAATAACCCTAGTGTATGTGTGTGTCCATGTGATCGGGTATATGGATTATCAGATCGCTGATTGGTCACGTAGGGACCCTGTCCCCTGCTTTACAATACATAGGAATCGCAGCTTTGTATAGTGGGGGCGGGACCACAATAACGTGATTAAAGCCACCCCACACCGCCCTCCTGGCGGGCAGCTGAAAATGGCATATACAGTATGAGAAACACATAGGGCCAGCACATCATGGGAGGGGACCAGGTACTATAGAGCTGCAGTTGGATGTTGGGGAGAATTAGCTGATGCTCCGGTTTGTTAATAGCCTGAAATATGAAACTGTACAGCAGGCAATTATAGGATCAGCTTGGTTACTATGGGTGACATCACTTCTTCATGTTGCTAGTTTTTACAAGTGACTCTCACTGGTTATACTGTATAATAGAAAAGAAAAAGAAAGACATTTGAAGTTGAGCGGAGAAGCCCCCCCCCAAAAAAAGGGACCACAGGGCACATTTACTAAAACTGACTCTCCCATAGTCACTTATCAAATTAATAGAAACCTATTGCCACAATTAACTTTACACACAAAATAAATATATATATATATATATATATATATATATATATATATATATATATATAAACTTCCAGAAAGAAACAGCGGCACTCAGGGATTTCGTAAATAGTAAATAGTGTATTCAAAATCTATAACATGAAGCCGACGTTTCGGGGCTCACATGCCCCTTTGTCAAGGTGTGTAACACCTTGACAAAGGGGCATGTGAGCCCCGAAACGTCAGCTTCATGTTATAGATTTTGAATACACTTTTTACTATTTACGAAATCCCCGAGTGCCGCTGTTTCTTTCTGGAAGTTTGCATCATCACCACAGAAGGCACCGAGGTCTGAGACGCCTGACAGGAGAGTGCCAGTCCTATTTGGGAAGTATATATATATATATATATATATATATATATATATATATATATATATACACACAGTACGTATGTATGTATACATATATAGGTTAGGTATGGAATCACGGCAGTCAGAAGACCGTCAGCCAGAATATATGACTCCTAACTCACTCATCTGGTAGCCTGAGATTCACCCCCCCCCCCCCCCGCGCAGCCTGACCTCCCCCTCACGCAGCCTGACCCTAACCTCCCCCACCCCCTCAGCCTAACCCTAATCCACCCCCTGGTGTCTAACCCTAGCCTCTGTACTTACCTCCAGGATCTCACTGTTGGATTCTCACTGTTCTTCTGGGATTTTGACCACATTCTATATATACATTTCCTGTTCTTGCCATCCTGAGATAGCAATGACAAAAGGAGGATTGTGACAAAAGTCCGGTTGGAAGAACAAATGATGACCCTGCATAATATATCTGTGATGCAAAAGATCGCCGTTTGATAAGTCCCAATATATGTTTTATGTATGATTTTGCTGCTGCTGAAGGTGAGTACGAGCAAGTCTGCAAAAGATTGATAACTTGCTCCCTGTAACCTTCAGAGATCCTGCCACCAGTACCGGAGTCTGCACATAATGAAAGTCAGCCCAGCTCAAGGGCATTTAGCAGAAATTCATCTGCAGCTTATTATGTATCTCCAGTAATCGCAGAAATGTATATCTCTATATAGATCCTTCCCCTGGTTTTAAACTAAGTGCATCTATATTTAAAGACGGAAAGTACATTTTCATTAGTAGAAAACAAATTGAAGCGTCTTAGATTCCAAATTGGAATTGTGTTAATAAATCGTAAGCGTTGGACGTTTTATCAATATCAGCTGTTAGGTCACTTTCTGTGGATGTAAAGGGATTGTATACAAGATTCCATCTAATTAATAAGAGGCTGTGTATGCAAAACAGTTATTTATGTAGTAGTAGTAATGGTAATGGTCTGGTGGGGCTTGGTGGTAGTCGGGGGTGGGGGCATGCTCCCTGGACCAGTCTCCTGTTCCGTGCTTTGGACAGTATGTGGCTGGGATGTCAGTGATTCATGAACCGGGTCGCCTATATGTGTCTCTCTTATGACCAGGAACTGTGGTGCTGAAAGTCGTGTCCACATTTCCATCCTCTATCTTGTTTCATTTTAAAGGTAGTGGCAGGATCCACTGCATAATAGAGTACAATGAGGGGTATTCAGGTCGCATCACTAAGCGAATATGAGCAGGGCGGCGACGGAGCACTGCGGGGATGGCACGGGGAAAACGGGGATGGGTTGGCGGTGTTTTCGGGGGGCTGCGTGACGTCACACGTAGCCGCTCCAATCAAGAAAATGACGTCTGGCCGCCTGCAAAGTAACGCATCCTTGCCCTGCGATGGGTGGTCCCCAGCATGCGAAAGGACGGATTGCAGATTCTGATTTTTACCATACTGAATAACCCCCAAAGTGCGTATTAGCAAGACATTGACTTACTGCTCCAATCATTGCTTCATCATGGATATATTATATTATAATTTATTTATTATATACAGGTTGAGTATCCCTTATCCAAAATGCTTGGGACCAGAGGTATTTTGGATATGGGATTTTTCCGTATTTTGGAATAATTGCATACCATAATGAGATATCATGGTGATGGGACCTAAATCTTAGCACAGAATGCATTTATGTTACATATACACCTTATACACACAGCCTGAAGGTAATTTTAGCCAATATTTTTTATAACTTTGTGCCTTAAATAAAGTGTGTCTACATTCACACAATTCATTTATGTTTCATATACACCTTATACACACAGCCTGAAGGTCATTTAATACAATATTTTTAATAACTTTGTGTATTAAACAAAGTTTGTGTACATTGAGCCATCAAAAAACAAAGGTTTCACTATCTCACTCTCACTCAAAAAAGTCCGTATTTCGGAATATTCCGTATTTCGGAATATTTGGATATGGGATACTCAACCTGTACTGCATTTACAGGGACAGGCACACTGTACATATATATATATATATACAGGGACAGGCACACTGTACATATATATACAGGGACAGGCACACTGTGTATATATATATATATATATATATATATATATAGAGAGAGAGAGACAGGCACACTGTACATATATATAGAGAGACAGGCACACTGTACATATATATACAGGGACAGACCAGAGGCGTAGCTAGGGTTTTGGGAGCCCAGGGCAAGATGGAAAATGCCCCCCCCCAAAAAAAAAAAAAAAAAAACAGCAAAAGAAGCATCTGCGCGCAACGAAAAATGGCCGTGGCCATGCACCAGAAGGGGTGTGGCCACACACCAGAAGGGGTGTGGCCACTGAAAAGGGCCCCCAGTGCCAGTTACATGCCCCACAGTGCCATATACATGCCCCACTGTGCCAGATACATGCCCCACAGTGCCAGATACATTCCCCACAGTGCCAGTTACATTGCCCCACTGTGCCAGATACATGCCCCACAGTGCCAGTTACATTGCCCCACTGTGCCAGATACATGCCCCACTGTGCCAGTTACATTGCCCCACTGTGCCAGATACATGCCCCACTGTGCCAGTTACATTGCCCCACTGTGCCAGTTACATGCCCCACTGTGCCAGTTACATTGCCCCACTGTGCCGGTTACATTGCCCCACTGTGCCAGATACATGCCCCACTGTGCCAGATACATGCCCCACTGTGCCAGTTACATGCCCCACAGTGCCAGATACATGCCCCACAGTGCCAGTTACATGCCCCACTGTGCCAGTTACATGCCCCACAGTGCCAGATACATGCCCCACAGTGCCAGTTACATTGCCCCACAGTGCCAGTTACATGCCCCACTGTGCCAGTTACATTGCCCCACTGTGCCAGTTACATTGCCCCACTGTGCCAGATACATGCCCCACTGTGCCAGATACATGCCCCACTGTGCCCGTTACATTGCCCCACAGTGCCAGATACATGCCCCACAGTGCCAATTATATTGCCCCACTGTGCCAGATACTTGCCCCACTGTGCCAGATACATGCCCCACTGTGCCAGATACATGCCCCACAGTGCCAGTTACATTGCCCCACAGTGCCAGATACATGCCCCACAGTGCCAATTATATTGCCCCACTGTGCCAGATACTTGCCCCACTGTGCCAGATACATGCCCCACTGTGCCAGATACATGCCCCACAGTGCCAGTTACATTGCCCCACTGTGCCAGATACATGCCCCACTGTGCCAGATACATGCCCCACTGTGCCAGTTACATGCCCCACTGTGCCAGATACATGCCCCACTGTGCTCTCTCCCCCCCCCCCCCCCGGTCACTCACCGCTTGTGGCTCCACTGGCTCGCCTCTGATATGTGAGGGGAGCAGAGCGCAGCGCAGAGCCTCTTCTTCCCCTCACCGCTCCAGGTCTCCGGCAGCTGTGTGGCGCCGGTTCACTAGCCAATCAGAGCTTGCGGACCGGCAGCCAATCAGGAGCCGGTCCGCAAGCTCTGATTGGCTAACGCCGCCGGAGACCGGACACACGCAGTGCTGCTGGCAGCGCTGCTAGTGCTGGCAGCGGCGGTGAGGGGAGGGAGAGACGCTGCGCTCTCCTCCCCTCACATTTCGGTGTGACGGGGGCGAGTGGGGCATGATGCCCTGGCCGCCGGCGTCGCCCCTCTCTCCTGGGCCTGCCAGGGCGCCCAGGGCACGTGCCCCACTCGCGTCTGTTCATATATATACAGGGACAGACATACCATACAAATATATACAGGGACAAATACACTGGGCGTATATTTATACCCCTTTCACACTACCATAAATATCCCGGGTTGTTCCATGTGAACGTGCAGCAACCAGGAATACTGTGCAGTCCGAAAGCACCAGGTTGAAATAAGCCAGGTTGAATGAATGGAGAAGTTGCCCATAGCAACCAAATAGCATCTAGATGTCAGTGTGCTAGATAAATGACAGCAGCTGATTGGGTCATACTTACCTACATTGCAGCCTGGTTGGTGAATAGGAGTCGTGTCTGGCGGGAAGTGGGCTGTACGGGGCATGCCAGCATGAATGCGTTATCGTGGCTCCACCCCCCGCTCTACAGTGCAGAGAAAACAGGCAGTGGACAGTGGGGGTGGAGCTACAATGACGTGATTTAGTGCAAATCACATCATCGGGTACTCTGCTGTGGGCGGAGAGGGGGGATGCCGGGTATTCCGGTGTCGGTATATTGAACACCGGGATCCCGACTGTCGGCAACTTAACCACACACCCCTGTAACTAGCATAGCAGTGAGATCTCGCCTGTGTCATGCTGAGAAGGTTTCTTGTTCCTACATAAACTTTCATCGGTTAAGAGAAAGTATAGTAGTAGTAACCTTCTAAAACACAGGCATTGATTGGACAGACTGCAGCTCAGTCATGGCATATATACATGGCCATCATTACAAATGTTAGCCAGCTCATATTTGGGGGAGACGTAGCAAGCAATGGAGAGTGATAAAGTACCAACCAATCAGCTTCTAACTGCCGTGTTACAGGCTGTGCTTGAAAAAATGACAGTTAGATGCTGACTGGTTGGTACTGTATCTATCTAAGGGAGACATTTACTAAGCAGTGATAAGAGTGGAGAAGTGAGACAGTGGAGAAGTTGCCCATGGCAACCAATCAGCACTGAAGTAACATCTATAATTTGCATATTATAAAATGATACAGAGCTGCTGATTGGTTGATGGGGCAATTTCTCCACTGGCTCACTTTTCCGCTCTTATCACTGCTTAGTAAATGTCCCCCTTAGGGGTCTATTCATGAAGCCGTGAAAAGTGTGGAGAAGTGAGCCAGTGGAGAAGTTGCCCATGGCAACCAATCAACATTGAAATAACATTTCTAATTTGCATCCTATACAATTGTACGGAGCAGCTAATTGGTTGCCATGGGCAACTTCTCCACAGGCACACTTCTCCATTCTTTCAGGGCTTCATGAATAGACCCCTTAATGTTATCTCTCCAGGGCTTGATATATCTCCCCCTGGACCTTATGGGGCCAAAGATGCTGCACATATGGAGGTGTGGCCACATAATGCTACACCTTCTTATAGCTGCCCCCCATCTCTCGGTACCCCTGCATATTTCACATTGATAGGCAACTTAATATGCTTCAGGGACTGCATAGGTGGCCCTCTAACCTTCAAAAGGGCCACAGACTACCCTTTATCAAAGTGATAAATTAAATCAATGTCGGCCACAGATGATGTATCAGAAGGATGGAACTATCCCTCATTGCTATATGGCACAGTTTGAACCATCCATTTTCCTGAATGCCAACAAGGGAGAGGAAGAGACAATGGGGTCTATTTACTAAAGTCCAGTACCCACGGGCCGATGTGGGAGAGATGTGTGCTGAGCGGGTGAAATGAGCGACCCGCTAGATTGGCCTGCACGACAGGCCAATCTAGCACCAGCGATAGTGATGTGCGGGGCTGCGCATCGCTATCGCTGTATGGGGGGGGGTACACACGGAGCGATCCTGCTTAAATTCTAAGCAATCTAGTCAGATTGCTTAGAATATAGCTCCGTGAGTACCCCCCTTAAGACTTTGGACAGGTATAAAGCAGACAGAGATGTACCAGCCAACCAGCTCCTAACTGTCAAAAACATGGCAGGTAAGAGCATACTTGCCTACCTGACTCTCTCCATGAGGGAGAAAATGCTCTGTTCCTGGACTTTCCTGGTAATGTATGATTGCCATCACCTGTGGTGAAACACCTTTCTTATCAATTAACTAGCTCACCACAGGTGATGGCAATTATACATTAACATTACCAGGAAAGTCCAAGAACAGAGCATTTTCTCCCTCATAGAGAGGGTCAGGTAGTCAAGTATGAATATAGCCAACTGCAAATGATTATACAGGTTGAGTATCCCTTATTCAAAATGCTTGGGAACAGAAGTATTTTGGATATCGGGTTTTTCCGTATTTTGGAATAATTGCATACCATAATGATATATCATGGCGATGGGACCTACTGTAAGTCTAAGCACAGAATGCATTTATGTTTCATATACACCTTATACACACAGCCTGAAGGTCATTTTAGCCAATATTTTTAATAACTTTGTGCATTAAACAAAATGTGTATACATTCACACAATTCATTTATGTTTCATATACACCTTATACACACAGCCTGGAGGTCATTTAATACAATATTTTTAATAACTTTGTGCATTAAACAAAGTTTGTGTACATTGAGCCATCAGTAAACAAAGGTTTCACTATTTCACTCTCACTCAAAAAAATCCGTATTTTGGGATATTCTGTATTTCGGAATATTTGGATATGGGATACTCAACCTGTACTATATATGTTATGAATGCAATATAATATCCCTCATGACTATTGCTTTGACTTGTGTGTTGATGCAATGTGTAATATAATTGTGGCAGATATATTCAATAATAACACAAAATACAAGTAAAGGAGAGAAAGTGTTGCTTGTAGCAGGCAGCAAAAGAAGGTTATTGTGTATTTCTCACAATGTCACGTTAGTGATGACTACAGAGGTTATTTCTGCCAGCTATTAATCAGCAGAAAATAATACAATTCTGCTTACATGAGGTCTGGTAAGTCCCACTGTCAAGGCAGGTGCTGCTGTTTCCTTCAAAAGGCAAGGATCTAAACAGAAGGATTTCTTTTCTTTTTTTATTTGTGCCTGGTTCTCGGCAAGAAGATGGAAGCATTTGCACGGCTGACTCTTAATGTGCTGACTGTACATAATACTGTGGCATGTAACATCAGGGATTTATGCGGGAGTTAGGTCACATGATCTGAAAGGCGCAACAACCCCCCCCCCCCCCCCCCCACGCCTCTTTGCTGTAAGGATCAGCTGACTCCTGGAGTGCAACTAAGTAGATGTGCCTTATAGTGCACCCTTGGGTACAGAATATATTTTCTTTTATCTTTTGTTTTCCTTAAAGATAGTAATGACTATGGGCCTAATTCAGTATGGATTGCAAAAGTAAAATCTTTCTCTAATGGGCACAACCATGGCCCTCATTCCGAGTTGATCGCTCGCTGCCATTTTTCGCAGCGATCAAGTGAAAAAGCGGCAATTCTGCGCATGCGCATGGTATGCAGCGCTCATGCGCTAAGTACTTTCACACAAAACTTTGTAGTTTTACCCAAGCTGGAGCGACGTTTTTCAGTCGCTCGAGTGTTCGTAGTATGATTGACAGGAAGTGGGTGTTTCTGGGCGGCAACTCAGCATTTTCAGGGAGCGTGCTAAAAAATGCAGGCGTGCCAGGCAAAAACGCAGGAGTGGCTGGAGAAACGGGGGAGTGGCTGGGCGAACGCAGGGCGTGTTTGTGACGTCAAACCAGGAACTAAACAGACTGCAGTCATCGCAAGATAGGAGTAGGTCTGGAGCTACTCAGAAACGGCATGACATTTTTCCTGTGCAGTTCTGCTAACCTTTCATTCGTACTTCTGCTAAGCTAAGATACACTCCCAGAGGGCGGCGGCTTAGCGTGTGCAATGCTGCTTTAAGCAGCTAGCGAGCGAAAAACTCGGAATGAGGGCCCATGTGCACTGCAGGTGGGGCAGATGTAACATGTGCAGAGAGATTTAGATTTGGGTGGGGTGTGTTCAAACTGAAATCTAAATTGCAGTGTAAAATAAAGCAGCTATTTACCCTGCACAGAAACAATATAACCAACCCAAATCTAACTCTCTCTGCACATGTTACATCTGCCCCCCCTGCAGTGCACACGGTTTCGCCTTTTAGAGAACGATTTTGCTTTTGTGATCCATGCTGACTTAGGCCCTATGTTTTGGGACTATGAACCTGATGTTGGGAGCAGAGCAAGAAATAGAAAGTAACTGTGCACCTGGACAAACCATGGAGGTCATTCCGACCTCATCGTAGCTGTGCTAGATTTAGCACAGCTACGATCACTTACACTGACATGCGCAGGGACGCTCAGCACAGGGCTAGTCCGCCCAGCATGTCAGGTCTGCCCCCCCTCCCGCACAAGTACAAAAGCATCGCACAGCGGGGATGCTTTTGTACTTGAAGAGTAACTCCCGTCCAGCGCAGCTCCTACGGCTGGCCGGGAGTTACTCGTCGCTGCCGGGGTCACAGCGGCTGCATGTGACATCACGCAGCTGCTGCGGCCCGTCCCCCCGCACGGTCCGGCCACGCCGCGCCCAGAAAACGATGGGCAAACGCCACCATGCCGCCCCCTCCCGCCCAGGGACCGCCTCTGCCTGTCATTCAGGCAGAGGCTGTCGTTGCCTAGCGATCGCCGTCGGCTGTCAGCCATGCGCCGGCGCATGCGCAGTTCTGACCTGATCGCTGCGCTGTGAAGAACTGCAGCGAGCGACAAGGTCAGAATGACCCCCCCATGTGCACTGCAGGTGGGGCAGATGTATCATGTGCAGAGAGAGTTAGATTTGGATGGGGCGTGTCCTAACTGAAATCTAAATTACAGTGTAAAAAAAGAGCTGCCCAGCATTTATGACAGGGCTGTAAGTAGTAAAGACCCTGCGGCAAATGCTGGGGATGCCCCTTTTCGCAGACAACTTGCAGCGTCCAAAGGACGCTCCGGGTAGGCATCCTGCAGCCTGTGGAGCTGCCCAGAGTGTCCTCAGGACGCTCCTTGCAGTGCTGTACTTACCAGAGTCTCATACCCTCCAACTGTATATCACTGACCTGGTTTGGGAGTGTTGTGGACTCGGGGCTTCTTCCGATGACCGGGAAGAGGAACCGCCACTGGGTCGCAGTAGGGATGGCCGGATGTAGGTCTTCCTCATGCAGGACTACGTCGGCAGGCGGGAGGCACAGAGGAGTTCTTGACGGTCTCCTGTAAGACAAGACTCGTAGAAATACTGAAGGCTGGGGTACTGAGATATTAGAGGTACCGTGATGTCGGAGGCTCCGCGGTATTGGGGTTCTGAGGTGCTGGAAGTACAGGGCGTGCTAGGAGGCCCCTGGAGGTACGGAGATGCTTGGAGGTACGGAGATGCTTGGAGGCACGGAGGTGCTTGGAGGCACGGAGGTGCTTGGAGGCACGGAGGTGCTTGGAGGCACGAAGGTGCTTGGAGGCACGAGGTGCTTGGAGGCACGGAGGTGCTTGAAGGCACGAGGGTACTTGGAGGCACGGAGGTACTTGGAGGCACGGAGGTGCTTGGAGGCACGAGGTGCTTGGAGGCACGGAGGTGCTTGGAGGCACGGAGGTGCTTGGAGGCACGGAGGTGCTTGGAGGCACGAGGTGCTTGGAGGCACGGGGTGCTTGGAGGCACGGAGGTGCTTGGAGGCACGGAGGTGCTTGGAGGCACGGAGGTGCTTGGAGGCACGGGATGCTTGGAGGTACAGGATGCTTGGAGGCACAGGACGAGCTTGGAGGCACAGGACGAGGGAGCTCTGGAATCACAGCTTCCGAAGGAGAAACGAAGATACTCAGGCACCGGATCTCTGCCTGGTATCCGCTTTTAAACTCCCCGCCCCAGCCTGATTGACGGAGCAGGCAGGTGACGTCAGACCTGCTCCGCCTGCTTGCCCTCACTTGCGATGGCGGCGTCCCTGCTTCCGGGAAGCCGCCGGGGAGCAGCGCCGACCCGCCACTGAATCCGGAGACCGCCAGGGGGAACGAGGCGCCGGGCAGACCAGACCACCCGTAGGGACAAGCGCGGCCGCCGCGGCCGCTGCAGGTTTGTAACAGTACCCCCTCCTCCAGGAGTGGCCCCTGGACACTTCCCGGGCTTAGTCGGATGTTTGGAGTGGAAGATCCGAATCAGACGAGGAGCCATTACTTCAGTAGCTCCAATCCAACTTCTTTCCTCAGGACCGTAACCCTTCCAGTCCACCAAGTACTGTAATTTTTTATGAAGATAACGGGAGTCAAGAATAGCTTTGATTTCAAACTCTGCTCCGGCTTCTGCCACTACTGACGTTGACCTAGGGAGTGCTGAGTGGAACCGATTCAGAACGAGGGGACGGAGTAGAGAAACATGAAAGGCGTTAGGTACTCGAAGATGGGCAGGCAAACCCAGTTTACAGACCACAGGATTTAAGACTTTTAGCACAGGGTAGGGCCCGATGAACCTTGGAGCGAATTTCATGGTAGGCACCTTCAGCCGGAGGTTCCGTGTGGACAGCCATACCCTGTCCCCAACTTTATATTGAGGTGCAGCTCGCCGTTTCTTATCTGCGAAGAACTTGTACCGAGCCGAAACCTGCTTAAGATTGGCATGAACCTTCCTCCAAATTTGTCCAAAGTGTCGTAGAGTGGATACTACAGCAGGAACCTCTACTAACGGAAGGCTTGGAAATTCCGGAACACGGGGATGGAACCCGTAATTGACGAAAAATGGTGATTCCCCAGTGGAAGAATGAAACAAATGGTTGTGGGCAAACTCCGCCCAAGGCAGCAACTCCACCCAATTGTCCTGTGAAGGAGAGAGGTACAGACGAAGAAAAGTCTCTAGATCCTGATTGACACGTTCCGTTTGTCCATTTGTTTGGGGATGATAAGCAGACGAAAACTTAAGTTTGATTTGCAGAGTCGAACAAAGGGCTTTCCAAAACCTGGCGGTGAACTGTACTCCTCGGTCAGAAACAATCTCTTGTGGCAACCCATGCAAACGAAAATGTTCTCGGATAAACAGTAGTGCCAGTTTCGGTGCTGTTGGAAGACCAGTCAAGGGCACAAAGTGTGCCATCTTCGAAAAACGGTCAACGATAACCCAAACGGTGTTGAAACCTTTGGAACAGGGCAGGTCAGTGACGAAGTCCATGGAAATGTGAGTCCAGGGTCTCACAGGGATAGGCAGAGGACGAAGTAACCCTGCAGGAGGCAAACGAGGAGATTTGTGTTGTGTACATTGGGGACAGGAATTAACGCAATCTTGTACATCCTTCCTCATGGTGTTCCACCAGTAAGATCTTTGCAGAAACTTGTACATCTTCTGAGCGCCGGGATGACCGGAAAACTTGGAGTTATGGACCCACAGTAGTATCCTTGAGCGGAATCTAGCTGGTACGGACATTCTTCCAGGAGGAGGAGCTGGAGTAGTTAAAGCAACAGAGACAGAAACTGGATTCAGAATTAAACCCCGCTCCGGAGGTTCATCCTCGTCAGAGGAAACTTGTGAACGAGAAAGTGCATCTGCTTTAATATTGAGACTCCCGGCCCGGTACTTGATAATGAACGAGAATCGGGAAAAGAAAAGTGCCCATCTTGCCTGGCGAGGATTCAAGCACTGTGCGGATTTGATGTACAGCAAATTCTTGTGATCTGTGTAGATAGTAAACACGTGTTTAGCCCCTTCCAGAAGATATCTCCATTCTTCCAAGGCAGACTTGATTGCCAAGAGTTCCTGGTCTCCAATAGTGTAGTTCCGTTCGGCCGGAGAGAACTTACGAGAATGGAAGCCACACGGATGTAGTTTCTTATCAGAGGAATACTGGGAGAGAACAGCCCCAACTCCGACTGAAGACGCATCAACTTCTAAGAAGAAGGGTTCATCGAAATCTGGTTGTTTGAGAACTGGAGCCGTCATGAAGGCTAATTTTAAACGAGAAAAAGCTAAAATGGCTTCCGGGGACCACAGACTAGGATTGGAACTCTTCCTCGTCAGGGCAGTAATGGGCGCAACAATGGTGGAGAAACCCTTAATGAATTTCCTGTAGTAGTTCGCAAAGCCCAGGAATCTTTGTATTGCTTTCAGGGAAAGAGGTTGAGTCCAGTCACGAATGGCAGATAACTTTTCCGGATCCATGCGAAGCTCCGTCCCCGAGATGACATAACCGAGGAACGGAATAGATGTTACTTCAAATGTACACTTGGAGAGCTTGGCGTAGAGATGATTCTCTCGTAAACGGTGTAGTACTTCTTTGACTTGTAACCTGTGTTCGACAAGATTCTTGGAAAAAATCAATATGTCGTCCAAATATACCACAACGCTCTGATACAGCATATCACGAAAGATTTCATTGACGAATCCCTGGAAAACCGCGGGAGCATTACTAAGACCAAATGGCATCACCAAGTATTCGTAATGCCCATCTCGGGTATTAAAGGCAGTCTTCCATTCATCCCCCTCTCGGATGCGTATAAGATTATAAGCTCCTCTCAAGTCGAGTTTGGAAAAAATGCGGGCCCCACGAACCCTATCAAATAACTCTGTGATTAGTGGCAAAGGGTACTTATTCTTAATAGTAATGTCATTTAGGCCGCGGTAGTCGATGCATGGTCTCAACCCTCCGTCTTTTTTCTTCACAAAAAAGAAGCCTGCACCAGCAGGGGAGGAAGAGGGGCGAATGAATCCTTTGAGCAGATTGGACTTAATATACTCCGACATGGCTTGGGTCTCAGGAAGAGACAGAGGATATGTGCGACCACGGGGTGGCGTCTTCCCTGGGACAAGGTCAATAGAGCAGTCCCAAGGCCTGTGAGGTGGTAATAGGTCCGCAGCTTGTTCCGAAAACACGTCCTTGTACCCTTGATATGCCTCCGGAATGTGCTCTTCATCCGTCTTGGAAGTGACACGGAGCGGACAGACAGGAGTAAGACAATTAGTGTGACAAAAGGAACTCCAGGACAGAATTTGTGACGACTTCCAGTCGATGTGGGGATTATGACTTTTTAGCCAAGGTATTCCAAGAACCAGATCATGGGACATTTCTGGGATTACCAAGAGTTCCAAATCTTCCTGATGTAGAGCCCCGACCTGCAGCTTAACTGGCCCCGTGCGCCACCTTATAAGACCTTTGGCAATTCTAGTCCCATTGATAGCCGTCAGTGAGATTGGCCGCTCGATAGGCCGTAACTTCAAACCCAAACTTTGGGCACAGATGGAAGAAACGAAGTTCCCCGCAGCTCCGGAGTCCAATAGGGCTTCACAAGACTTGGAGACTGAGTTGGAGACTAGAGTTACTGGAAGCAAACAGTCCGAAGTTGGAGAAGCTTTTGTCGCAACTCCCAGCTTGACTCCTCCGGAACAAGCTAGGACTGCCCGTTTCCCGGACGGACTTTACAAGATTTAAGAAAATGATCTGCGGCTCCACAGTAAAGGCAGAGTTTACCCTCACGACGACGCTGTCGTTCTTCTGGAGACAGTCGGGAGCGGTTAATTTGCATGGGCTCATCTGAGCTAGGTGAGGCCACCGGCCTAGGAGTAGGATTCCGGAGCCTGGGACGATCTGAATGGCTACGTTCTCTTCCACGCTCTTGCATCCGAAGATCCACCTTGACGCACAGAGAAATCAAATCTTCTAATGGATCCGGCAGATCTCTAGTAACCAGCTCATCTTTCAGCCGGTCGGAAAGACCGTTCCAGAAGGCAGCTCTCAGGGCGTCATTATTCCAGCGTAGTTCGGAAGCAATGGTCTGGAAATGAACCACATACTGGCCCACGGAACGGGCGCCTTGCCGAACATGGAGCAAATCGGAAGAAGCCGTGGTCATTCTGCCGGGTTCGTCGAAAATCCTTCGAAAGGACGAGATGAAGTTGGTATAGTTGGAAACCATGGGATCGGACCGTTCCCATAGTGGAGACACCCAATCCAGAGCAGAACCTTCCAATAAAGAAATGATATATGCTACCTTGGACCGGTCTGTAGGAAAGTTGTGTGCAAGTAGCTCGAAATGTACCTCGCATTGGTTCAAGAAACCGCGGCAATTTTTGGGATTCCCATTATAGCGGGACGGAGTAGGCAACTGAAGACGTGGAGTGATACCAGCCGATGGTTGAACATTACTGGCAACGACAACTGGTGCGACCACTGGAGCAGGAGCCGGAATTACTGAGGCCAGAGACGCCTGGATCTGATCCAGACGTCCGGACAACTGCTGGAGGTACTGCATCACCTGGCCTTGCGCCGCCTCCTGACTTTGTACTCGGGAAGCCAGGTTCTGGATGGCACTCGAGTCCGTGTTCCGAATCCCCGAGTCCATTAGGCCTGAGTATACTATCACTGACCTGGTTTGGGAGTGTTGTGGACTCGGGGCTTCTTCCGATGACCGGGAAGAGGAACCGCCACTGGGTCGCAGTAGGGATGGCCGGATGTAGGTCTTCCTCATGCAGGACTACGTCGGCAGGCGGGAGGCACAGAGGAGTTCTTGACGGTCTCCTGTAAGACAAGACTCGTAGAAATACTGAAGGCTGGGGTACTGAGATATTAGAGGTACCGTGATGTCGGAGGCTCCGCGGTATTGGGGTTCTGAGGTGCTGGAAGTACAGGGCGTGCTAGGAGGCCCCTGGAGGTACGGAGATGCTTGGAGGCACGAGGTGCTTGGAGGCACGGAGGTGCTTGGAGGCACGGAGGTGCTTGGAGGCACGGAGGTGCTTGGAGGCACGAAGGTGCTTGGAGGCACGAGGTGCTTGGAGGCACGGAGGTGCTTGAAGGCACGAGGGTACTTGGAGGCACGGAGGTACTTGGAGGCACGGAGGTGCTTGGAGGCACGAGGTGCTTGGAGGCACGGAGGTGCTTGGAGGCACGGAGGTGCTTGGAGGCACGGAGGTGCTTGGAGGCACGGGGTGCTTGGAGGCACGGAGGTGCTTGGAGGCACGGAGGTGCTTGGAGGCACGGAGGTGCTTGGAGGCACGGGATGCTTGGAGGTACAGGATGCTTGGAGGCACAGGACGAGCTTGGAGGCACAGGACGAGGGAGCTCTGGAATCACAGCTTCCGAAGGAGAAACGAAGATACTCAGGCACCGGATCTCTGCCTGGTATCCGCTTTTAAACTCCCCGCCCCAGCCTGATTGACGGAGCAGGCAGGTGACGTCAGACCTGCTCCGCCTGCTTGCCCTCACTTGCGATGGCGGCGTCCCTGCTTCCGGGAAGCCGCCGGGGAGCAGCGCCGACCCGCCACTGAATCCGGAGACCGCCAGGGGGAACGAGGCGCCGGGCAGACCAGACCACCCGTAGGGACAAGCGCGGCCGCCGCGGCCGCTGCAGGTTTGTAACACTGTACCTTTTTATTATGGTCTGTACCAATTTTTGGCTCTCCAAACTTCCATTGAAAGTATAGGAAAAGGGGCGTGACCACGCCCCCTTTACCCGTGACCACGCCCCTTTCCTAATTTGTACGAATTTTTTATGTATAAAATGTTGGAAGGTATGGAGTCTATGGGGGTCATTCCGACCCGTTCGCACGCATCGGGTCTTCGCTGTGGTGCAAACGGGTCGGGACTGCGGCAGCGTGGCGATCGCATTAAGACTGACAGGCGGGAGGCGTTCTGGGGCGTCAGCTGACCGTTTTCAAGGTGTGGTGAGGCGAACACAGGTGGATCCAGGCATTTGGAGGGCGAATGTCTGACATCAATCCCGGGACCTTCGTCGCTGGATCCGTCGCACAGGGTAAGTAACTCTTACCCTGGTCTTGTTCTGCAGGAAACTTTTTTAGCATGGCAGGGCTGCACAAGTGATCGCAGCCCTGCTATGCTAAATACACTCCCCCATAGGCGGCGTCTAGTTGATCGCACGAGCAGCAAAAAGTTACTACGTGCGATCAACTCGGAATGAGGGCCTATGTCCATGCCCCTCTAAGTGTGGCACGATCACATAATGGGGGATATTCAATTGTTTGAAAAGTCAGTTGGGAGTTTGTTTTTTCCTATCTAATAGACAGGAAAAAGCAGACACTCAACCGACTTTTCA
This sequence comes from Pseudophryne corroboree, assembly GCF_028390025.1. NCBI lineage: Eukaryota > Metazoa > Chordata > Amphibia > Anura > Myobatrachidae > Pseudophryne > Pseudophryne corroboree. The sequence goes on along the minus strand of NC_086452.1, from coordinate 409,414,373 downwards.
AACAATTGAATTCCACCCAATGTGTTTAGGGGGCGGGGCTGGCATAGGTGACACTGCCATTATATTATGGTGCTCAGTTGTGGGCTAAAGCCAAAAGCAAGAAGTATTTACACCACATACAAAAGAATATATGTATTTGCCCCCCTTGCATTGCAGCACAGTAAGTCCGGTTACTTGCTCTTTCTTGCTTTGGCAACCCAGAAAGGGTTTGCTGTTTATTTTCCTTCAAGGAATCCTCCTTAGAGTCACAATAATGAAATCCCCATTGCATACATCCCAGTATACCCAATTAGAAAATCAGAATGCTTTAGGTCACATCCCAACTCATCCAGATATTGTTCTTGCAGACTTTTGTGTAAAAGACCCTTTTTCTAATGATCATTCCTTTCTTAGTTCTTAACCATTTAATCTTTTTCCCATATTATTTCCGAGGTGCTAACACAATAGGGACCCTTGATGACGCATTTCCACTTTGAAGGCGGTTATTGCTATTTTGCACACTGCGCATGCTCCGTAATGAAGCATACGCAACTGTCAGCGACTAAAGTGATTTGGAATCGTGTGTAACTAAGATGCATCTCCTTTTGCGGCGGAGTGGGTGTGACTGGGCGGCAACTAGTCATTCGCACGTAAAGTCGTTGACGCCTAGGGGTCATTGTGGGCCATTCACTAGTGATCTGATAATATTGGCTTCTTCACAGTACTCAGCACTTTTTGTGATATTTGTGAATTTACATGGTGTGTGAGAGAGATCTGCAGTCCTTGTATGGCAGTGCTTCCTCTCCATGTTCGTTTGGTAAATGTTTATGTACTAAGAGGTATATTTACTAAAGATTGTATTTCATTGCTATTAATCGATTTAAATCAGTGTTGTTTCACACATTTACTAAAAGACAATTTTTTTTATTTGTAGATGTTAGTAAATGTGTGTTTTAGCCCCTGAAACACAACTTTGGTTTAGATTGAGTTTGATTGATTTCAGACCGATAAAAATAAACCTTTTGTAAATCTAGACCTAGGTGTAATTCTTGACAAATAGACTGATTGTTTCACACTGCCCAAGTGTCAACAGAATCCATTTCCACATTGACCACTCACATGTGTAGATAGTCTAGAGGACTGATCTAGCCATTTGGCACTCAGGCCGTGTGACCTGCAGGGGGTCTATGTACTAAGCCTTAAGTGCCAGTACTGATGGGAGAGATGTGTGCTGAGCGATCTTAACACAGGCCGCTCAGCACACATCTCTCCCCCCGCTCAGCACAGCGTGATGTGTGCTGAGCGAGGGGGTGGGGGTGCTCACGTCACACAGTGCTGAAGTGAGCGACCCGCTAGATTGAGCCAATCTAGCACCAGCGATAGCGACGCGCGGGGCCGCGCATCGCTATTGCTGGGGGGCATACACTCACAGAAATCAGTGCGTAATATCTATGCAATCTAGTCAGATTGCTTAGAATTAAAGCATGGATCTCTCCGTGTGTACCCCCCTTTAGAGAGAGAGAAAGTGGACGGAGATAAAGTACCAGCCAACCAGTTCCTGTCATTTTTCAAACACAATAAAAAAGGGGGGTTAGGGTACTGCGCTCGGTCAGAAAAATAAGGATTTTTAACCTAGGAGTGGGTATTTTTAGCTTGGAGTGGTAGAATCACTACCTATTCCACTGTTAGTCACGATACATAAAAGGGGAGTGTACTCCTAGCGCTACCGTGGATAAACACATAACACTTGTTTTAAAAGAGGGTGTATTTATTGTACACAATCACAAAACAGCCATTACCATTACACAAAGTGACGGAGTGGGTAAAACGCAAACAGCGCATCACCCTCACATACCTTAATGACTTTGAACTGATGTTCATTCTGATCCACCTCAAGTGATCACACTTAACTGACTTTAATTACTGCACACTAGAGGTCAAACTTTGGAGTAAGAAAAACGTAATTTCAATAACAGTCGTTCAGACCTCCAAAATACCTTTTTTTACTGCAATTTACTTTACCTTTCTATATATGTGTGTTATTTGTTTTTGTTTGTGGATTAGTTTGTCTACCGGTACTAGGAACACTCCCCGCAAATAGCAATTATACCCAAGAAATTCATTTTTTAAGACCAGTAATAATAACAACAGTCTGGTCTAGGCTCACATCATTTACTTGCCTTAGAATAGACCTTAGAAATTCCACAAATGCCACGTCATTTTAAGCTGTTTTGTGATTGTGTACAATAAATACACACTCTTTTAAAACAAGTATTCGTATTATTACCAGTTATTTATATAGCGCACACATATTCCACAGCGCTTTTCAGAGAATATTTGGCCATTCACATCAGTCCCTGCCCCAGTGGAGCTTACAATCTATATTCCCTACAACATGCACGTTTATCCACGGTAGCGCTAGGAGTACACCCCCCTTTTATTTTTCAAACACAGCCTGTAATATGGCAGTTAAGAGCTGATCGACTGGTACTTTATTTCTAGCCACTTTATCTCTCTCTAAGGATTAGTACATAGGGGCCTGTGTCTTTAGCTTGCTGCTGCCTACATTTCCCTCCTCACAGCATGTCACAGGCAGCTCTGTCCTCGCTGACACATGACTCATCTGATATACTCTGTGCTGCTGGGGACCCTGCACCTTCCACTACATAACTACCAGTCTGTGGCGTATATCTGCCTGCATTCCCCTATTCACATCATGTCACTGCTTCTGTCACATGCAGCCCTGTCCTCACTGCCTCCCACAAATCAGCATACTCAGTATTTCAATGATCTACATGTTTCAATCGCTACTTGTTGTTCTATCCCCAAACATTTTAATGCCGTGGATATTCCAAGTGGTCAGGAGTCAAAGATCAATCACAATAAGGAGCCCGGAACAATTGCATCTTCAATCACCTTTGTGCTTGTGTCTATGGATTTCTGAAGGTACAGGTTGTGTCTCCCATATCCAAAATGCTTAGGACCAGAAGTATTTTGGATATCAGATTTTTCCAGATTATGGAATATTTGCATGCCATAATGAGATATCTTGGAGATGGGACCCAAGTGTCAGCACAGAATCATTGGCGTTTTTATCGTGGGTGCAATGTGTGCGGTGTACACGGGCCCCTGGGTCCAGCGGAGGCCCACACCGCACACATTGCACCCATATTTTAGTAATCACCTCTCCGGAGTCTAGCACTGAGTACTGTAGCCACATCCGTTGCGCAAAAAATCCACTCCAAAATGGCCGCCACGCACACACAGTTTGAATTTTGTCTCCGGAACATGGCGGGCGCCATGTTTCCGGAGACCTGCGCATGCGCAGTAGGCTCCGGCACAAAGTTGGAGCCTACGGCGCCATGGAGAGGAGGGGGCCCACCCGGAGTCTGCACACATGCCCCCTCCGGCCCTGCACAGAATGCGTTTATGTTTCATACAGTATGCACCTTATACACACAGCCTGAAGGTCATTTACACAATACTGTATTTTAATAATTTTGTTCATGAAACAAAGTTTGTATACATACACAAAATCCATTTAGGTTTCATATACACCTTATACACATAGCCTAAATGTAATTTTATAGAATATTTTTAATAATGTTGTGCAATAAACAAAGTTTGTGTACACTGAATGATCAGAAAGCAGTAGTGTCACTATCTCAGTCGCACTCAAAAAATCCCGGATTTTGGAATTTTGGATAAGAGAGACCCAACCCAGTGGCGCATGCAGGGGGGGGTTCTGAGTCCCTGGAAACCCCCCTGATGAGACAAATTTTCTGTTTTTGAGACGGAGTCTCAGCTAAAAGCCGCGATCGCGACCGCGACCTTGAAGCTGCTGCCCTGCTGCAGCAACGGAGAGCTGCTGCTCTGTATGTCTCTTCTTACAGAATGCGCGGCGGGGAGCCACAGCAGCTCCCTCCGTTCTCACGCTGCTGCCCATCGATCTGCTCCCATGCGCAGTAGGCTCCGGCACAAAGTTGGAGCCTACGGCGCCATGGAGAGGAGGGGGCCCACCCGGAGTCTGCACACATGCCCCCTCCGGCCCTGCACAGAATGCGTTTATGTTTCATACAGTATGCACCTTATACACACAGCCTGAAGGTCATTTACACAATACTGTATTTTAATAATTTTGTTCATGAAACAAAGTTTGTATACATACACAAAATCCATTTAGGTTTCATATACACCTTATACACATAGCCTAAATGTAATTTTATAGAATATTTTTAATAATGTTGTGCAATAAACAAAGTTTGTGTACACTGAATGATCAGAAAGCAGTAGTGTCACTATCTCAGTCGCACTCAAAAAATCCCGGATTTTGGAATTTTGGATAAGAGAGACCCAACCCAGTGGCGCATGCAGGGGGGGGGGGGGGGTTTCTGAGTCCCTGGAAACCCCCCTGATGAGACAAATTTTCTGTTTTTGAGACGGAGTCTCAGCTAAAAGCCGCGATCGCGACCGCGACCTTGAAGCTGCTGCCCTGCTGCAGCAACGGAGAGCTGCTGCTCTGTATGTCTCTTCTTACAGAATGCGCGGCGGGGAGCCACAGCAGCTCCCTCCGTTCTCACGCTGCTGCCCATCGATCTGCTCCCAGCCCCTGGTGGGGAAAACAATGTGTGTAAGTATACATTAGTAGTTATGTATGTATGTGTGCTTGTGTATGTATGTATGTATGTATGTATGTATGTGTTAGTATATATATGTATGAATGTATATACATATATGAGTGTGTATATATATATATCTATATATGTGTGTGTGTATGTAAATATGTACATGTATGTTTGTATATATACTTTATTTATATATACATGCACACATACATATACATAGAGACACCCCCCTTCCCCCCTCACAGAAACCCCCCTCACTAAATCCTGCGTTTGCCCCTGCAACCTGTACTTACAGAACAAATTGGCGTAGCGAAAATGTGAAGTGGGATATCTGTAATAATGCACCTGCTTATACACACGATTCAAGATATTATAATGAACTTCAGGGGCTAGAGATATAAATGAATTGTTATTCTGTAATAAATGTTTGTGTCCTTCATCACAGTTCATGTTTACATTGTACTTTGAGAAGCGTACTAACCGCCACAGAGGTGTGCACAACATGTAAGGATGCTGGGAACAGAATAGTCTTGTTCGAGCATTGGGGGTCATTCCGAGTTGTTCGCTCGCATGCTGCTTTTAGCAGCTTTGCACACGCTAAGCCGCCGCCTACTGGGAGTGAATCTTAGCTTATCAAAATTGCGAACGAAAGATTAGCAGAATTGCGAATAGACACTTCTTAGCAGTTTCTGAGTAGCTCCACACTTACTCGGCATCTGCGATCAGTTCAGTCAGTTTAGTTCCTGGTTTGACGTCACAAACACACCCAGCGTTCGCCCAGACACTCCTCCGTTTCTCCAGCCACTCCCGCGTTTTTCCCAGAAACGGTAGCGTTTTTTCGCACACACCCATAAAACGGCCAGTTTCCGCCCAGAAACACCCACTTCCTGTCAATCACACTCCGATCACCAGAACGAAGAAAAAACCTCGTAATGCCGTGAGTAAAATACCTAACTGCATAGCAAATTTACTTGGCGCAGTCGCACTGCGGACATTGCGCATGCGCATTAGCGACTAATCGCTCCGTTGCGAGAAAAAAATAACGAGCGAACAACTCGGAATGACCCCCATTGTTCTGTTCTAACTCTGGTAATTAAACAAATCGTTGCAGTGCATTCGGGCACTTCTTTGGATAATTACAGATTTTAACAGCTGGTCAGAAACACTGACGGAAGAACCGTTCATCCGTTAAACATAAATTTGAAACATAGATTTTAATTTTAGATGAATCCAGTTTAACTAATTTGCCCATTTCCCAGTTAAATTATGACCTAGATGCTATTTACCTCCCCTTTTCCTGCTAGCAATGTGCCAAACTTAGGGGGTAATGCCAAGTTGATCGCAGCAGGAATTCTGTTAGCAATTGGGCAAAACCATGTGCACTGCAGGGGGGGGGGCAGATATAACATGTGCAGAGAGAGTTAGATTTGGGTGGGGTGTGTTCAATCTGCAATCTAATTTGCAGTGTAAAAATAAAGCAGCCAGTATTTACCCTGCACAGAAATAAAATAACCCACCCAAATCTAACTCTCTCTGCACATGTTATATCTGCCTCCCCTGCAGTGCACATGGTTTTTCCCAACTGCTAAAAACTTTCCTGCTGCGATCAACTTGGAATTACCCCCTTAGTGTAAAGTCTGTAATCACAGTACTGTTCCCAGTGGCCAGGATGGTTCTTATAAAGGCAAATGGGGCATTTTTCCTGGGTCTGCTAGGAAAGGCATACCGGCTGTTAAATGTCCTAGTAATGGAGACCAGACCAATCTGGGCATTATCCCTGTGTCCTGGTGTCTTAGGAGGAAAGACACCAACAATTTCAAATAATGGAGTCTTCTCTTTAATATAATCATGACAAAAATATATAGGCTACTTTTTTTGTTTTTTTTTGTTTATATACTTTTAAATATATGGCGCTATCAAAAACTGCAGCATATATGGATAAGCATCTGTTTCATGCATAACGCCACCATTCCAGAGACGGGATGCAACAAAACATGCGGCCAAACCTCTGGAAATGCCATAATCTGAGGTTTGTCCGCTCACCGCATATGCACCAAGCTCCGGAATGTGATACATTCCGGGGCTTAGATGCAGTGGGCAACTCCATCTTTAGATGAAGAAGCCTATGGGCTTATATAGAAGCCTATGGGCTTATTTTCACGATTACATCCCTCTCTGCACCCCGCCCCAGTTCCGGGAACTGGCCCCAGGAAACAGCATGTATACAGGTATTTATTTATTATTATTATTATTATTAATAATAATTAAATCATGAGGGTGAAAGAATTCAGGCCATCTGAAGATGACATTAGCTATCAAAGGCTAACCCTGATATGCTAAGTTTTTAGAGCTTGTTACAAAAGGACCAGACTGCAGAACTCTTTGTGAATAATGGGTATTGCAGCGTTAGCTTGCCTCAGGCAGGAGATACATCAGGTATCTCCCTATGTTAGGCTCATCTTTCTTCATGATACATTGTAGCAATGCAATGGCATCTTTGCTCTGGGCCCAGTAATGTTATAAACTTGCCTAATTAGTGCCATCAATAATAGCGAATCCCGCATCTTATTCAGTGTTTGCATCTGAGTGCAAACATGAAATACGCCCAGGATTTTTTTTATTTTGTTACCTATGCAGAATTGTTTGCGAACATGAGAAGCGACCAACTCTGATAGGTAGCAAATGGGGATCCCTGTTTTATGATGAATGGGTCGTGTTCCCCTGTCTGTCTGCGAACACTTGGTGAGACCATGTCAATAAAACCTAATAATAAAATATCTTCACTCATTTTCCTGAACACTTCTATGGGGTGCGAGGAAAATGACCAAAGATACATTTCCGCAGAGTGCCTTCATTGATTAGTATGTATATGTCAAATGTTATTAGGAATCCAGCAATCTTCTGCCGGTTATAAAGTCTAGTCTAAATAACGGCACATTTCTATACATATATATTATACTTATTCATGCCATACTACTTGTTGTTCATAGTACTTATTTAATGATAAAAGAATTACATCATACCTGCTTACTCTCTCGAGACGTTAAGAAGGCTCACTAACCTCGGGGGGCTCTTCTGGATGCCAGGAAGAGCCGACAAGTCTCCCGGAGTACCTCGCATCCGCCTGCTGCTGCCGTCCTCCCTACTGGCTTGATGACCAGAGTTGCGCTGAATCACATTATCGTGGCCCCGCTGTGAGGAGCCACAATGATGCCCCGCCCATTTAGTCACACCAAGCCTCTGCTTCGGTGCTGTAGTCAGAATATCGGATTGTGTGAATTACATATACAGTTTATAACAGTTTGATTAAATTAGGATTATTATTATAATTCTTATCATACTGAATGAGAACACCTATATTTCTTAGGACACACTACCACCAACTGTAGGGCCAATTTACTTATTGAGCAATATACTGTGCACTACTAAACTATAGCAAACAGGGCCGCCGAGAGCAGCCACCGCCTGGGTACTGAGGGGGCGTGGCCATTTCACAGGGTGTGCTGGCAGACATTTGTCCCCCTCAGCATCACTTCAGATGGGACAATGTTCCCATTAGCAGCTGACTAGGGCCTGGGCCGGACCCATGCCGGGCTGCTACAACATGTCGGGTATTTAGTACCCCTCTTGGCGGCCCTGCCATTAGAAATACTAAGCCCCAGAACAAAGGGGTGTGGTCACATCATACAGATTTCCAGCCCCGTCCACAGATGTTGCAGTACTCCACAGAAGCGCCCATGTTGGGGGCATGGCTGCACCACTTTGGCACTTGTGAATCACTGGTACTTTGTATCAACCCTAACTAATTAGATACTTGAATATCTTGTTACTAAGCTGTGACACAGCAATCACCATGGTACTGAAGCTAAAACCTATTTTCTCTAACGTCCTAGTGGATGCTGGGGACTCCGTAAGGACCATGGGGATAGACGGGCTCCGCAGGAGACAGGGCACTTTAAGAAAGAATTTGGATACTGGTGTGCTCTAGCTCCTCCCTCTATGTCACTCCTCCAGACCTCAGTTTGAATCTGTGCCCGGACGAGCTGGGTGCTACTTAGTGAGCTCTCCTGAGCTTACTATAAGAAAGTATTTTGTTAGGTTTTTTTATTTTCAGAGAGATCTGCTGGCAACAGACTCTCTGCAGCGTGGGACTGAGGGGAGAGAAGCAGCCCTACTCACTGAAGATAGGTCCTGCTTCTTAGGCTACTGGACACCATTAGCTCCAGAGGGATCGTACACAGGATCTCACCCTTTGTCGTCCGATCCCGGAGCCGCGCCGCCGTCCCCCTCGCAGAGCCGGAAGACAGAAGCCGGTGACAGAAGCAAGAAGACTTCAAAAGCGGCGGCAGAAGACTCCAGTCTTCAAACTGAGGTAGCGCACAGCACTGCTCCCACATTAAACCCACACACTCCAGTCACTGTAGGGTGCAGGGCGCAGGGGGGGGGGCACCCTGGGCAGCAATTAGGAACCTCTTGGCAAAAAGCAGCATATATACAGTTGGGCACTGTATATATGCATGAGCCCCCACCATTTTTTACACACAAACGCGGTACAGAAGCCCGCCGCTGAGGGGGCGGGGCTTCTTCCTCAGCACTCACCAGCGCCATTTTCTCTCCACAGCTCCGCTGAGAGGAAGCTCCCCAGGCTCTCCTCTGCAGAAACTCGGTAGAAGAGGGTAAAAAGAGAGGGGGAGGCACATAAATTAGGCGCAAAAAAGCTTTATATACAGCAGCTACTGGGTTAACACTAAGTTACTGTGTGATTCCTGGGACATATAGCGCTGGGGTGTGTGCTGGCATACTCTCTCTCTGTCTCTCCAAAGGGCCTTGTGGGGGAACTGTCTTCTAAAAAGAGCATCCCCTGTATGTGTGTGGTGTGTCGGTACGCTTGTGTCGGCATGTTTGACGAGGAAGGCTATGTGGAAGCAGAGCGGGAGCAAACATATGTGGGGTCGCCGCCGACGGCGCCGACACCTGAGTGGATGGATATGTGGAAGGTTTTAAATGATAATGTTAATTCCTTGCATAAAAGGTTGGATAAAGTTGAAACCTTAGGTCACAGCCCATGCCTGATCCTATGTCGCAGAGGCCGTCAGGGTCTCAGAAGCGCCCACTATCCCAAATTGTTGGCACAGATACCGACATGGATTCTGACTCCAGTGTCGATGACGATGATGCAAAGTTACAGCCTAAACTGGCAAAAGCCATCCGTTATATGATTATAGCAATGAAGGATGTGTTGCACATCACAGAGGAAACCCCAGTCCCTGACAAGAGGGTTCATATGTATGGGGAAAAAAGGCAGGAGGTGACCTTTCCCCCTTCAGATGAGCTAAATGAATTATGTGAAAAGGCTTGGGAATCTCCAGATAAAAAACTGCAGATTTCCAAACGGATGCTTATGGCGTATCCTTTCCCGCCAACGGACAGGTTACGCTGGGAATCCTCCCCTAGGGTGGACAAAGCTCTAACACGCTTATCCAAGAGGGTAGCCCTGCCGTCACAGGATACGGCCACCCTAAAAGATGCTGCGGATAGAAAGCAAGAGGGTACCCTGAAGTCCATTTACACACATTCAGGTACCTTACTAAGGCCGGCAATTGCGTCGGCCTGGGTGTGTAGTGCTGTAGCAGCATGGACGGATTCCTTATCTGAGGATCTGGATACCTTAGACAAGGATACTATATTAATGACCCTGGGGCATATAAAAGACGCTGTCCTGTATATGAGAGATGCTCAAAGAGACATTAGCCTACTGGGCTCTAGAATAAATGCAATGTCAATTTCTGCCAGAAGGGTCCTGAGGACTCGGCAATGGACAGGCGATGCCGACTCAAAAAGGCACATGGAGGTTTTACCTTACAAGGGTGAGGAATTGTTTGGGGAGGGTCTCTCGGACCTGGTCTCCACAGCTACTGCTGGAAAGTCAAATTTTTTGCCATACGTTCCCTCACAACCTAAGAAAGCACCGTATTACCAAATGCAGTCCTTTCGTTCACAAAGAGGCAAGAAAGTCCGAGGTGCGTCCTTTCTTGCCAGAGGCAAGGGTAGAGGAAAGAAGCTGCACAACACAGCTAGTTCCCAGGAACAGAAGTCCTCCCCGGCTTCCACTAAATCCACCGCATGACGCTGGGGCTTCACAGGCGGAGCTAGACCCGGTGGGGGCGCGTCTCCAAAATTTCAGCCAAAAGTGGGTTCACTCCCAGGTGGATCCCTGGGCAATAGAGATTGTGTCTCAGGGATACAAGCTGGAATTCGAGGAGATGCCCCCTCACCGATACCTCAAATCGGCCCTGCCAGCTTCCCCCTTAGAGAGGGAAATAGTGTTAGCTGCAATTCACAAATTGTATCTTCAGCAGGTGGTGGTCAAGGTTCCCCTCCTTCAACATGGAAAGGGTTATTATTCGACCATGTTTGTGGTACCGAAACCGGACGGTTCGGTCAGACCCATATTGAATTTAAAATCCCTGAACATATACCTGAAAAGGTTCAAGTTCAAGATGGAATCGCTGAGAGCGGTCATCGCAAGCCTGGAAGGGGGGGACTTTATGGTGTCTCTGGACATAAAGGATGCATACCTTCATGTCCCCATTTATCCACCGCATCAGTCGTACCTCAGATTTGTGGTACAGGATTGTCATTACCAATTCCAGACGTTGTCGTTTGGTCTCTTCACGGCACCAAGAATATTTACCAAGGTAATGGCGGAAATGATGGTGCTCCTGCGAAAGCAGGGGGTCACAATTATCCCATACTTGGACGATCTCCTCATAAAGGCGAGGTCCAGAGAGCAGTTGCTGATCATCGTAGCACACTCTCGGGAAGTGTTACATCAGCACGGCTGGATTCTAAATATTGCAAAGTCGCAGCTGATTCCTACGACGCGTCTGCCCTTCCTGGGCATGATTCTGGACACAGACCAGAAGAAGGTTTTTCTCCCGACGGAGAAGGCGCAGGAACTCATGATATTGGTCAGAGACCTCTTAAAACCAAAACAGGTGTCGGTGCATCACTGCACGCGAGTCCTGGGAAAGATGGTGGCATCGTACGAGGCCATTCCCTTCGGCAGGTTCCATGCGAGGACCTTTCAATGGGATCGGTTGGACAAGTGGTCCGGATCACATCTACAGATGCATCGGATGATCACCCTATCCCCCAGGGCCAGGGTGTCTCTTCAGTGGTGGCTGCAGAGTGCTCACCTTCTCGAGGGCCGCAGATTCGGCATTCAGGACTGGGTCCTGGTGACCACGGATGCAAGCCTCCTAGGGTGGGGGGCAGTCACACAGGGAAGAAATTTCCAAGGTCTGTGGTCAAGTCAGGAGACTTGCCTTCACATCAATATCCTGGAGCTAAGGGCCATATACAACGCCCTAAGTCAAGCGGAGACCCTGCTTCGCGACCAATCGGTGCTGATTCAGTCAGACAACAGCACCGCAGTGGCTCATGTAAACCGCCAAGGCGGCACAAGGAGCAGGGTGGCGATGGCGGAAGCCACCAGAATTCTTCGCTGGGCGGAGAATCACGTAAGAGCACTGTCAGCAGTGTTCATTCCGGCAGTGGACAACTGGGAAGCAGACTTCCTCAGCAGGCACGACCTCCACCCGGGAGAGTGGGGACTTCATCAAGAAGTCTTCGCGCAGATTGCAAGTCGGTGGGAACTGCCACAGGTGGTGATAAAGCTAAGTATTTATCGTATATATAACCCAATATGAGGTCTTAGAACACTGTACGCTATCTACGTAAGAAGTACCGTAAGGGTACGCAAGTTGCGTATCGATCGCTTAGCCGTGATCGAGACGCTCAGGCGTCACGTTCACTCACGGCCAAGTGATCACAGGCAGGCACGCTATTGGCTGTTGACTATCGTAATGATTCGCTATAGCGTAGCGGCGCTCGGGACCACGAGGAGATCACCAGCGATGCAGACGCTCACAACGTTAAACCTTTATATCTATACCTTTGGCAATGAAATACACAGCAAACCTTAGTGTAGAGACAAAGTGTAAGTGCAACCTTGTGTAACCTGATTAACTACAAAGCTGCTTGAGCGTCACCGATGCTCAGGGAATACTTAACACTAAAAAGAATACACAGATACCTGGGCTTAGGGTCCGAAACCTATTATATGTATTATGACTATTATACTTGCAAAAAGAATCACAGTACAAAGCATACACTACAATATAACATAAACCAACTAACCAGATAACTATACAGGAAATACAATACAATACAATTAAGTCTAATCAAGGGAAAATACGAGAGAAAGAGAGGAGAGGGAGAGAGAGAAATGGCTCACAGTAAGACAATATGATTACGGAGAGAACTTACGCACAAGGGGAAACGATCGCATGCGCCTCGATATCCAGCTCCCGATTATCAGCAATGAGAACCGTTGAAGAGAGTGAAGTTGGATATGGTCGGCCTGCTATTTATGCCCCACACACAATACAATTCAATGGTCCCTACAATCTCATTGTTCATTGGACACAGGAATTCGGCTCTGCATTATAACAAAAGGTCATAGGTTGATTCATACAGGTGGGCTGTGACTATTTCCAACTGCTCAGGTGGAAGGGAAACTGGGTTTCCCGCCGCATGGGTAATAAAGTGCAAATAAAGTAAATGTTCATAAACTTCTTATGTCCATAACTATTCGCACGAGCGATTGATCTGCTTCAAACCAACACCGGAATATTTCTAATTAAATATTCTTCCGATGGATACTAAACACCACTGTATTACTCCTGTCTGACCCTTCGTATCAAACAAAGAGGGATTCCTCTGTTCATAAACATTCTATATTAACCAAACTTTCAGAATCTATCAAAGGGACCATGATCTACAAAATACATTATTAGTGAAAATATGTAACGATTGAGTCGCACGCTACGACTACACAAACTTTACCGTAAATACGCATACCGTGCACCAGCGGGTGCACGCAACAGCGGGTATGCGCCTTCACGGGAGAGCGCACGCATGCGCAGCGCGGACCAGTGTGAGGTGCAAATATGGCAGTGTGTATAGAGATATTTTTCTGACTTTGACAGTGGACATGATGGCATCCCGCCTCAACAAAAAGCTACAGAGGTATTGCACCAGGTCAAGAGACCCTCAGGCGATAGCTGTAGACGCACTAGTGACACCGTGGGTGTTCCAGTCGGTTATGTATTTCCTCCTCTTCCTCTCATACCCAAGGTGCTGAGAATCATAAGAAAAAGAGGAGTGAGAACAATACTCATTTTTCTGGATTGGCCAAGAAGGACTTGGTATCCAGAGTTGCAAGAAATGCTCACAGAGGACCCATGGCCTCTGCCTCTAAGACAGGACCTGTTGCAACAGGGACCCTGTCTGTTCCAAGACTTACCGCGGCTGTGTTTGACGGCATGGCGGTTGAACGCCGGATCCTAGCAGAAAAAGGCATTCCGGATGAGGTTATTCCTGCGCTGATAAAGGCTAGGAAAGACATGATGGCTAAACATTATCACCGTATATGGCGAAAATATGTTGCTTGGTGTGAGGCCAGGAATGCCCCTACGGAGGAATTCCAGCTGGGCCGTTTCCTTCACTTCCTACAGTCGGGAGTGACTTTGGGCCTAAAATTGGGTTCCATTAAGGTCCAGATTTCGGCCCTATCCATTTTCTTTCAAAAAGAACTGGCTTCTCTTCCTGAAGTCCAGACGTTTGTAAAGGGAGTGCTGCATATTCAGCCTCCTTTTGTGCCTCCAGTGGCACCTTGGGATCTTAATGTGGTGTTGAGTTTCCTGAAGTCACACTGGTTTGAGCCTCTCAAAACCGTGGAGTTAAAATTTCTCACCTGGAAGGTGGTCATGCTGTTAGCCTTGGCTTCAGCTAGGCGTGTGTCAGAGTTAGCGGCTTTGTCACATAAAAGCCCCTATCTGGTTTTCCATATGGACAGGGCAGAATTGCGGACCCGTCCACAATTTCTGCCAAAAGTGGTGTCATCTTTTCATATGAACCAACCTATTGTGGTGCCTGTGGCTACTCGTGACTTGGAGGATTCCGAGTTACTAGATGTGGTCAGGGCTTTGAAGGTTTATGTAGCCAGAACGGCTAGAGTCAGGAAGACTGAGTCGTTGTTTATCCTGTATGCACCCAACAAGCTGGGTGCTCCTGCTTCAAAGCAAACTATTGCTCGCTGGATCTGTAACACGATTCAGCAGGCTCATTCTACGGCTGGATTGCCGTTTCCAAAATCAGTAAAAGCCCACTCCACAAGGAAGGTGGGCTCTTCTTGGGCGGCTGCCCGAGGGGTCTCGGCATTACAGCTTTGCCGAGCGGCTACTTGGTCAGGTTCAAACACTTTTGCAAAGTTCTACAAGTTTGATACCCTGGCTGAGGAGGACCTTGTGTTTGCTCATTCGGTGCTGCAGAGTCATCCGCACTCTCCCGCCCGTTTGGGAGCTTTGGTATAATCCCCATGGTCCTTACGGAGTCCCCAGCATCCACTAGGACGTTAGAGAAAATAAGATTTTACTTACCGGTTATCTATTTCTCGTAGTCCGTAGTGGATGCTGGGCGCCCGTCCCTAGTGCGGACTTCTTCTGCAATACTAGTATATAGTTATTGCTTACATAAGGGTTATGTTTGGTTGCATCAGGGTTGATCTGATGCTCCGTTGTTGTTCATACTGTTAACTGGGTAAGTTTATCACAAGTTATACGGTGTGATTGGTGTGACTGGTATGAGTCTTGCCCTGGATTCCAAAATCCTTTCCTTGTACTGTCAGCTCTTCCGGGCACAGTTTCTTTAACTGAGGTCTGGAGGAGGGACATAGAGGGAGGAGCCAGAGCACACCAGTATCCAAATTCTTTCTTAAAGTGCCCTGTCTCCTGCGGAGCCCGTCTATCCCCATGGTCCTTACGGAGTCCCCAGCATCCACTACGGACTACGAGAAATAGATTTACCGGTAAGTAAAATCTTATTTTTTGCACTTATGCATTGTCAAGTTTGTGGTCAATGCAATATCACAGTTCAGCATCGCTGTATGAAACTCACCACCTTTTAGGTGGGAAGCATCATTATTTAAATGGGAGTGCTGGGATTGCTGTAATAGGGATTGCCGTACTCTCTCTGTGCATTGGGGGTAACGTGACACAGTGCAGTGTGTGACTGAGAATCCGCCACTGTGTCTCCATAGCAACAGTCCGTTGTTCTTTTTCTTAGGTCCGCCTGAGGAGGACCCAGGTATGCAGTTCCCAGCGGCTAGGGCTTGTTTTTAATTGATGATTTTCATTGTAGTCTGTTTTTCCCACGTCAGTACCCAGTGTTAACATTGCAACTTTGTAGAAAGCTCAGAAACAAGGATTAAACTGCTAGGATTAAATTTGCCTGACATGTTTCACCATTTACTATAACAAGAGGGGTACACTTAGGGGTGGTTTCCTGTTGTTCATAAACCCGGAAGAGGGCCTTGTAATAGCTGTTGAGAAGTTTATGTTAGGAATCGGTTTGATAGAACGTGACTCCACCTGCAGCTCTGCCCATAACTCCGCCCTCTTTCGAAGCAATGTAAGTTTCTGCGATATGGAGCGCAGCAGCGGATCTTGCCACGGACAAGCAGGACTTTTGCCCGGGGCACCGCCTTCCGGAGTGCGCCGGCGCCATCCGGAGGGCGCCGCACCGTGGCAAGATCCGCTACTGTGCCCCCCCGCTGTCACCCCCACCGCTGTGCCCCCCGCTGGTCCCTCGCTCTGAAGGGAACCAGACGCTACGCGTCTAGTTTCCCTTCGTGGAGGGGACCTTTGCTGTGCGGTGCGCGATGACGTCATCGCGCACCGACAGCATTGTGGCACAGACGCTAGGGGTCATAATTGACCTCTAATGTCTATGCTGATCGAGGAGAGGAGCGGCGCCAGCGGATGTCTGCAGCGGTCTGGATCAGGAACGGGGATAGTAAGTATACTTTTTTTTTTAATTCCAGCGGCGCTACAGGGGGCACAAATGGGGCGTTGCTGATCACGCCCCTGTGTGAAGCCACGCCCCTATAGTTTTGCCCGGGGCGCAACCACAACCAGAACCGGCCCTGATGCAGCGGCTGGGCACATCACTGATAACTACGGCAAAGGGACATATGGCTACCTGCGTTTCCACACCATTCCGATGCAACATCGTCGGCTTTGCATTCAATTGAATTACTTATATAGTGTATGTGTGTGTGTGTGTATGTATGTATGTATGTATGTATGTATGTATATATATATATATATATATATAATATATATACAGGTTGAGTATCACTTATCCAAAATGCTTGGGACCAGAGGTATTTTGGATATCGGATTTTGATGGGACCTAAATCTAAGCACAGAATGCATGTTTCATATACACCTTATACACACAACCTGAAGGTAATTTAATACAATATTTTTAATAACTTTGTGTATTAAACAAAGTTTGTGTACATTGAGCCATCAGAAAACAAAGGTTTCACTATCTCACTCTCACTCAAAAAATTCTGTATTTTGGAATATTCCATTTTTTCCCCCCCTACTGGTTTATTGTTGTAGTCGGTGTGTCTATATGGCTTGCTACTTTCATTCTGCTGCACCAAGTAGCTAAAGAATCACTATTATTTTATTATTATTATTATTATTATTATTATTATTATTAATAATAATAATAATTAGTTAATTAGTTTCTAGTATTGTCTATAGCTCAGGGTTTCTGAGGCTGGAAGACTGCTTGGATGACTGTTGCACTACAGGAGCCACCGAATGAGTCTGACTGATGTGCATGACTCTTGTACTGGACACATGGTAGTTTAAGATTAATTTATTAGAGACAAATGAACATGACCTTTTTCTTTCAGATATTAATTACAAGATGTAGCGCTATATTTAAGGCAAATAACACAATAAATAATAATATAAAATCCCCATAGGGTAAGTCCTTTTAGTCCACAGTGATTAATCCATCAGGAACAGCGTGGCAGTGGGATGCTGGAGGTGACTTCCATTAACAGTTGATACACATATTTCTGTGTGTCTGGCTGTAGGCTACAAACCCTCTAATCTTGGATTATATGTTATGTAACCTGGGAGAGCGATGTCATTAGCAGGGGAGAGTGAGAATAGCAGCTACCGAAATTGAGATTCTCAGTCTGACTGTCTTCTCCAATAGCGCCAACGTTCTGCCCTCAGTCTGGAGGGGGCAGAGACTGGCAGCGCAATCTTGCTGGGAAATGAAAGGAACCAGTTGCAAATGAAATGGTAATTGTTGCTCATCACTGAAGGCAATCTCCACTGAGGCGATTACACAGATTATCGCCCCTCCCCCCCAAAATGCAGTGGAATAAATATAGTCTGTGCTTGTCACATCAGATGCCTGAGCTCTGCTGTCTACCGGCTTACTTAATAACATCTTATTGTGAGGCCAGCACATTCTGCTAATTGTGTTGTGTGACTCAGATTGTTACATCTGAAAACAATATATTCTGTAGGGGTTGCTAATCGCTCCAGCTGTGATGGAACTACAAGTCTCAGTGTGCCATGGTGGACGTATGTCGTAGCACTAAGCAAGAGGGGGCTCTCCAACCATTGTGGACTACATCATACATTGTTAGCAGTATCATAGTTTAATGCATGTGAAGAATTGTATCCTGACATAGAAATGCCACTTGGTTGGTCCATTCATATACACTGACAACGTGGTTGTGCTGAAGTGCTCTGTGCTGCTGTCATTGCACAGTGCTTATCATCGTGATCTCTATTTAATAAACAGAAAGAGGAATTTTCTCTAGCGTTCGAGCTGGAGAAAGCCATAGTTTTTGTGTTAAATAGTTTCTCTGTTAAATTACCTGACAAGTGCAGAAAATTCCTGCAGCTCCCATTGGGTTTAATGGTGACATTCAGGAACAGAATTTTAACATTTTAGTATTAGGAGGCGTTAAGGGGGGTACACACGAAGCGATGTTTAGTTAATTTCTAAGCAATCTGACTAGATTGCTTCGAAATTAAGATCACATCGCTCTGTGTGTAGGGGTGCCGGCGACAGTGATGTGCGGTCCCACACGTCGCTATCGCCGGTGCTAGATTGACCTGCATGCAGACACAATCTAACAGGTCGCTCATTTCACCGCTGGGTGAAATGAGCGGCCCCCGTGTCCGTGTCCCCCTCCCCCCTCGCTCAGCACATCGCGCTATGCTGAGCGGGGGGAGAGATGTGTGCTGGGCGGTTCGCTCAGCACACATCTCCCTCCACATCTCCCATCTGTACAGTGTCTTTTTTACCTGCTGAAGTGGAGAAGAAGAAGGTAGAGAGGTCACTTCCTGCCTCTCACACAGTTCAGCATCCTCCACAGCTACCAATCACCCCTCCACTATTTACCAATCAGTACTTCCCCAGCTCTCCGGGCAGTGTACTTGCAACTTGCAGCTGTCCAAGCAGGGTTCCAGTCGGTCTCCATGTATTGCACCTGCGGTTCTCCGGGCAGGGCTCCTCTAGGTTTCTGTGTGTTACACCTGCGGGTCTCCAGGCAGGGCTCCTCTAGGTTTCTGTGTGTTACACCTGCGGGTCTCCGGGCAGGGCTCCTCTAGGTTTCTGTGTGTTACACCTGCGGGTCTCCAGGCTGGGCTCCTCTAGGTTTCTGTGTGTTACACCTGCGGGTCTCCAGGCAGGGCTCCTCTAGGTTTCTGTGTGTTACACCTGCGGGTCTCCAGGCAGGGCTCCTCTAGGTTTCTGTGTGTTACACCTGCAGGTCTCCGGGCAGGGCTCCTCTAGGTTTCTGTGTGTTACACCTGCGGGTCTCCGGGCAGGGCTCCTCTAGGTTTCTGTGTGTTACACCTGTGGGTCTCCAGGCAGGGCTCCTCTAGGTTTCTGTGTGTTACACCTGCAGGTCTCCGGGCAGGGCTCCTCTAGGTTTCTGTGTGTTACACCTGCGGGTCTCCGGGCAGGGCTCCTCTAGGTTTCTGTGTGTTACACCTGCGGGTCTCCGGGCAGGGCTCCTCTAGGTTTCTGTGTGTTACACCTGCGGGTCTCCAGGCAGGGCTCCTCTAGGTTTCTGTGTGAAACACCTGCGGGTCTCCAGGCAGGGCTCCTCTAGGTTTCTGTGTGTTACACCTGCGGGTCTCCGGGCAGGGGTGTAGTACGGGTGACCGGCGGTCTCCTGACCGCCGGTCACCTTACCGACGCCGGGATCCCGGCAGCATACCGACGCCGGGATCCCGGCGGGGAGGGGCGAGTGCAGCAAGCCCCTTGCGGGCTCGCTGCGCTCGCCACGCTGCGGGCTCGGTGGCGACCTGCGGTCGCCACGGGTTCTATTCCCACTCTATGGGTGTCGTGGACACCCACGAGTGGAAATAGTCCCTGTTGGTCGGCATGCCGACCATCGGGATAGTGAGCCGTCGGGCTCACGGAGGAGGTCATGTGACTGTCGGTCAGCCGACCGGCGGTCACATGACTACCACCCCCGGGCAGGGCTCCTCTAGGTTTCTGTGTTACACCTGCGGGTCTCCAGGCAGGGCTCCTCTAGGTTTCTGTGTGTTACACCTGCGGGTCTCCGGGCAGGGCTCCTGCACGTCTCCATTGCACCTGCGAGTCTCCGGGCAGGGTTCCCGTCGGTCTCTATGTATTGCACCTGCGGGTCTCCGGGCACTTCTCCTGCAGGTCTCCGTGCATTGCACCTGCGAGTCTCCGGGCAGGGCTCCTCTAGGTTTCTGTGTGTTACACCTGCGGGTCTCCGGGCAGGGCTCCTCTAGGTTTCTGTGTGTTACACCTGCGGGTCTCCGGGCAGGGCTCCTCTAGGTTTCTGTGTGTTACACCTGCGGGTCTCCGGGCAGGGCTCCTCTAGGTTTCTGTGTGTTACACCTGCGGGTCTCCAGGCAGGGCTCCTCTAGGTTTCTGTGTGTTACATCTGCGGGTCTCCGGGCAGGGCTCCTGCACGTCTCCATTGCACCTGCAAGTCTCCGGGCAGGGTTCCCGTCGGTCTCTATGTATTGCACCTGCGGGTCTCCAGGCACTTCTCCTGCAGGTCTCCGTGCATTGCACCTGCGAGTCTCCGGGCAGGGCTCCTCTAGGTTTCTGTGTGTTACACCTGCGGGTCTCCGGGCAGGGCTCCTCTAGGTTTCTGTGTGTTACACCTGCGGGTCTCCGGGCAGGGCTCCTCTAGGTTTCTGTGTGTTACACCTGCGGGTCTCTGGGCAGGGATCCCGCTAATCTCCGTGCAGCACACCTGTGGGTCTCCATTAATTGCACCAGTGAGTCTCCTGGGAAGGGTTCTCCCTAATCTACATGCAGCGTACCTGCGGGTCTCCAGGCAGGGTTCCCGCTGGTTTCTGTGCAGCACACCTGTGGGTCTCCAGGCAGGGTTCCCGCTGGTTTCTGTGCAGCGCACCTGTGGGTCTCCAGGCAGGGCTCCCATGGTTCTCGGTAAATTGCACCTGAGGGTTTATGGGCAGGTCTCCCGCGGGTCTCCATACAGCACACCGGCGGAAATCTTGACAGGGCACCTTTGGTATTCCGGGCAGTGCACCTGCGGGTCTCCAGGCAGTGCTCCTGCGGATCCCTGTGCAGCGCACCTGTGGCTCTCCAGGCAGGGCACCAGTGGGTCTTCTTGCATTGCACCTGTAGGTCTCCAGGCAGGGCACCAGTGTTTCTCTGTGCAGCGCACCTGCAGGTCTCCGTGCAGCGCACCTGTGAGTGTCTGAGTGTCTGGGCAGGGCACCAGTGGGTCTCCGTACAGTGCACCTGCAGGTCTCTGGCAGGGCTCCCTCAGCAATCCGGGTGGTGCACCTGAGGGTCTCCAGGCGGGGCTCCTGTGGGCCTCCGGGCAGTACACTCTTGGCTCTTCAGTCAGCGTATGAGCCCCCGAACTAGCGCATGCGCATTCCCAATGAAAGACCATTATGCCAACTTTCGCATCGGCTAAATAGGTAGACTAAATCCTTGCCCGGGCAGCTCATTAGCGCATGTTCTGTCCTGGAATATGTTTTTAGATAAATATAATAATAATAATAATAATAATAATAATTTTATTTATTTCTCTAACGTCCTAGTGGATGCTGGGAACTCCGTAAGGACCATGGGGAATAGCGGGCTCCGAAGGAGGCTGGGCACTCTAGAAAGATCTTAGACTACCTGGTGTGCACTGGCTCCTCCCACTATGACCCTCCTCCAAGCCTCAGTTAGATTTCGTGCCCGGCCGAGGTTGGATGCACACTAGGGGCTCTCCTGAGCTCTTAGAAAGTAATAGTCTTAGATTTATTTTTATTTTTTTCAGTGAGACCTGCTGGCAACAGGCTCACTGCAGCGAGGGACTAAGGGGAGAAGAAGCGAACTCGCCTGCTTGCAGCCGGATTGGGCTTCTTAGGCTACTGGACACCATTAGCTCCAGAGGGATCGACCGCAGGCCCAGCCTTGATGTTCGGTCCCGGAGCCGCGCCGCCGTCCCCCTTACAGAGCCAGAAGCAAGAAGATGGTCCGGAAAATCGGCGGCATGAAGACTCTGTCTTCACCAAGGTAGCGCACAGCACTGCAGCTGTGCGCCATTGCTCCTCTCACACACTTCACACTTCGGTCACTGAGGGTGCAGGGCGCTGGAGGGGGCGCCCTGAGGCAGCAATAAAAACACCTTGGCTGGCTAAAATACCTCAATATATGGCCCCAGGGGCTATATATGAGGTAAATACCCCTGCCAGAATTCCATAAAAAACGGGAGAATAGGCCGCGAAAAAGGGGCGGAGCCTATCTCCTCAGCACACTGGCGCCATTTTCCCTCACAGCTCCGCTGGAAGGAAGCTCCCTAGCTCTCCCCTGCAGTCTACAAAGGGTTAATAAAGAGAGGGGGGGCACTAAATTTAGGCGCAGTATACATTATATATAAAAACAGCAGCTATAGGGGACATAACTCAGTTAGTCCCTGCATTATATAGCGCTCTGGTGTGTGCTGGCATACTCTCACTCTGTCCCCCCAAAGGGCTTTTGTGGGTCCTGTCCTCGTTTAGAGCATTCCCTGTGTGTCTGCGGTGTGTCGGTACGGCTGTGTCGACATGTTGAATGAGGAGGCTTATATGGTGACGGAACAGAGGCCGATATATGTGATGTCGCCCCCTGTGGGGCCGACACCAGAGTGGATAGATAGGTAAAAGGTATTAACCGACAGTGTCAACTCCTTACATAAAAGGGTGGATGACGTAACAGCTGTGGGACAGCCGGCTTCGCAGCCCGCGCCTGCCCAGGCGTCTCAAAGGCCATCAGGGGCTCAAAAACGCCCGCTCTCTCAGATGGCAGACACAGATGTCGACACGGAGTCTGACTCCAGTGTCGACAAGGTGGAGACATATACACAATCCACTAGGAACATCCGTGACTTGATCCCGGCAATAAAAAATGTGTTATACATTTCTGACTTTAACCCAAGCACCTCTATAAATGGGTTTTAGGTTTGGGGAGAAAAAACAGGCAGTGTTTTGTTCCCCCATCAGATGAATAAATGAAGTGTGTGAAAAGCGTGGGTTCCCCCGTTAAGAAACTGGTAATTTATAAAAAGTTACTGATGGCGTACCCTTTCCCGCCAGGAGGATAAGTTACGCTGGGAGATATCCCCTAGGGTGGATAAGGCGCTCACACGTTTGTCAAAAAAGGTGGCACTGCCGTCTTAGGATACGGCCACTTTAATAGGTACCTGTTGATAAAAAAACAGGAGGCTATCCTGAAGTCTGTATTTACACACTCAGGTACTAGACTGAGACCTGCAGATAGTGCTGCTGCAGCGTGGTCGGTGACCCTGTCAAACAGGGATACTAGTTGGCAAACATAAAAACATATTAAAGACGTCGTCTTATATATGGGTGATGCACAGAGGGATATTTTGCCGGCTGGCATCCAAAATAAATGTAATGTCCATTCTGTCAGGAGGGTATTAGAGACCTGTCACTGGACAGGTGATGCTGACTTAAAAAGCGCATAGAGAGCCTTATAAGGGTGAGGAATTATTTGGGGATGGTCTCTGGGACCTCGTATCCACAGCAACTGCTGGGAAGAAATAATTTTACCTCAGGTTTCCTCACAGACAAAGGTACAGTCCTTTCGGCTTCAGAAAAGCAAGCGGGTCAAATGGCGCTTCCTTTCTGTACAGAGACAAGGGTAGAGGGAAAAAGCTGCACCAGTCAGCCTGTTCCCAGAATCAAGATTCTTCCCCCGCCTCCTGTGAGTACACACCATGACGCGGGTGCTCCACAGGTGTAGCCAGGTATGGTGGGGGGCCGTCTCAAAAATTTCAGCAATTAGTGGGCTCGCTCACAGGTGGATCCCTGTTTCTTTCAAGTAGTATTTCAGGGGTACAAGCTGGAATTCGAGATGTCTCCCCCCAGCCGTTTCCTAAAATATGCCTTGCTGACAACTCCCTCAGACAGGGAGGCTGTGCTAGAGGCAATTAATAAGCGGTATTCCCAGCAGGTAATACTCAAGGTGCCCCTACTTCAACAAGGACGGGGTTACTATTCCACACGGGTTGGGGTACCGAAACCGCATGGTTCGGTGTGACCCATTTTATATTTAAAATCCTTGAACATAAAAAAATTCAAGTTCAAGATGGAATCGCTCAGGGCGGTTATTGCAAGCCTGGACGAGGGGGATTACATGGTATCCCGGGACATCAAGGATGCTTACCTGCATGTCCCCATTTACCATTCTCGCCAGGAGTACCTCAGATTTGTGGTACAGGATTACCATTACCAAGTCCAGACACTGCCGTTTGGACTGTACATGGCACCGAGGGTGTTTTATCAAGGTAATGGCCGAAATGATGATACTCCTTCGAAAAAAGGGAGTTGTAATTATCCCGTACTTGGACAATCTCGTTATAAGGGCGAGGTCCAAGGAGCAGTTGGTAGTCGGGGTAGCACTATTTTGGAAAGTGCTACAACAGCATAGTTGGATTCTAAACAGTCCAAAGTCACAGCTGGTTCCTATGACACGTCTACTGTTCCTGGGGATGGTTCTGGACATAAACCAGAAATAGTGTTTCTCCCGGAGGAGAAAGCCAAGGAGTTGTCATCTCTAGTCAGAGACCTCCTGAAACCAAAATAGGTAGCGGTGCATCATTGCACGCGAGTCCTGGGAAAAATGGTAGCTTCCTACGAAGCAATCCCATTAGGCAGGTTCCATACAAGAACTTTTCAGAGGGACCTGTTGGACAAGTGGTCCGGATCGCATCTTCCGATGCATAGGCTGATAACCCTGTCTCCAAGGACCAGGGTATCTCTACTGTGGTGGCTGCAGAGTGCCCATCTTCAAGAGGGCCGCAGGTTCGGCATACAGGACTAGGTCCTAGTGACCATGGATTCCAGCCTTTGAGGCTGGGGGGCAGTCACACAGGGAAGAAACTTCCAGGGACTTTGGTCAAGTCAGGTTATTTCCCTACACATAAATATTCTGGATCTGAGGGCCATTTACAATGCCCTGAGGCCAGCAAGGCCTCTGCTTCAAAACCAGCCGGTACTGATCCAATCAGACAACATCACGGCAGTCGCCCATGTAAACTAACAGGGCGGCACACGAAGCAGGATGGCGATGGCAGAAGCCACAAGGATTCTCCGATAGGCGGAAAATCATGTGTTAGCACTGTCAGCAGTGTTCATTCCCGGAGTGGACAACTGGGAAGCAGATCTTCTCAACAGACACGACCTCCACCCGGGAGAATGGGGACTTCCTCCAGAAGTCTTCCAATAGGATTGTACACCATTGGGAAAGGCCACAGGTGGACATGATGGCGTCCCGCCTCAACAAAAAGCTATAAAAGATATTGCACCAGGTCAAGGGACCCTCAGGCGATAGCTATGGACGCTCTGGTAACACCGTGGGTGTACCAGTCGGTTTATGTGTTCTCCCCTCTGCCTCTCATACCAAAGGTACTGAGAATAATAAGAAGGCGAGGAGTAAGAACGATACTCATGGATGGCCAAGAAGAGCTTCAAGAATTTATATCAGAGGACCCATGGCCTCTGCCACTCAGACAGGACCTGCGGCAGCAGGGGCCCTGTCTGTTCCAAGACTTACCGCGGCTGCGTTTGACGGCATGGCGGTTGAACGCCGGATCCTGAAGGAAAAGGGCATTCCGGAGGAAGTCATTCCTACGCTTACTAAAGCCAGGAAAGAGGTTACAGCAACTCATTATCACCGCATATGGCGAAAATATGTTGCATGGTGTGAGGCCGAAAGGGCCCCAACAGAGGAATTTCAACTAGGTCGATTTCTGCATTTCCTGCAAGCAGGAGTGACTATGGGCCTTAAATTGGGTTCCATTAAGGTACAGATCTCGGCTCTGTCGATTTTCTTTCAAAAAGAACTAGCTTCAGTACCTGAAGTTCAGACATTTATAAAAGGAGTGCTGCATAGTCAGCCCCCGTTTGTGCCTCCTGTGGCACCTTGGGATCTCAACGTGGTGTTGAGTTTCTTAAAATCACATTGGTTTGAGCCACTAAAAACCGTGGATCTGAAATATCTCACGTGGAAGGTGGTTATGTTATTGGCCTTGGCTTCTGCCAGGCGAGTATCAGAATTGGCGGCTTTGTCATGTAAAAGCCCTTATTTGATTTTCCATATGGATAGGGCAGAATTGAGGACTCGTCCCCAGTTTCTCCCAAAGGTGGTGTCAGCGTTTCACCTGAACCAGCCTATTGTGGTGCCTGCGGCTACTAGGGACCTTGGAGGACTCCAAGTTGCTAGACGTTGTCAGGGCACTGAAAATATATGTTTCCAGAACGGCTAGAGTCAGAAAATCTGACTCGCTGTTTATCCTATATGCACCTAACAAGCTGGGTGCTCCTGCTTCTAAGCAGACTATTGCTCGTTGGATTTGTAGTACAATTCAGCTTGCACATACTGTGGCAGGCCTGCCACAGCCAAAATCTGTCAATGCCCATTCCACAAGGAAGGTGGGCTCATCTTGGGCGGCTGCCCGAGGGGTCTCGGCTTTACAACTTTGCCGAGCAGCTACTTGGTCAGGGGCAAACACGTTTGCAAAATTCTACAAATTTGATACCCTGGCTGAGGAGGACCTGGAGTTCTCTCATTCGGTGCTGCAGAGTCATCCGCACTCTCCCGCCCGTTTGGGAGCTTTGGTATAATCCCCATGGTCCTTACGGAGTTCCCAGCATCCACTAGGACGTTAGAGAAAATAAGAATTTACTCACCGGTAATTCTATTTCTCGTAGTCCGTAGTGGATGCTGGGCGCCCATCCCAAGTGCGGTTTATCTGCATTACTTGTACATAGTTATTGTTAACTAAATCGGGTTATTGTTGAGCCATCTGTTGAGAGGCTCTATTGTTTCATACTGTTAACTGTGTTTCATATCACGAGTTGTACGGTGTGATTGGTGTGGCTGGTATGAGTCTTACCCGGGATTCAAAATCCTTCCTTATTGTGTACGCTCGTCCGGGCACAGTACCTAACTGAGGCTTGGAGGAGGGTCATAGTGGGAGGAGCCAGTGCACACCAGGTAGTCTAAGATCTTTCTAGAGTGCCCAGCCTCCTTCGGAGCCCGCTATTCCCCATGGTCCTTACGGAGTTCCCAGCATCCACTACGGACTACGAGAAATAGAATTACCGGTGAGTAAATTCTTATTATAGCGCTCTTTCTCCAATAGGACTCAAGGCGCTTAACAGATACACAGCATAATATAGTACAGAAAAATAATGAAGTACATTTTTCATAAAATACAGAAGCATGAAGATACTAAAAGAGACACTATGGAAATGCTTGAGTAAACAGGAAAGTCTTGAGTCTACTTTTGAAGGATTCTATAGTTGGGGCCTCTCGCACTGTGCTGGGAAGTGAGTTCCATAGAGTCGGAGCCGCATGACTAAAAGCTCGACCCCCAGATGAATTACGGTAGATTCTAGGTACTGCTAAAAGTCCTTCATCTACAGATCGCAGTAATCGAGTGGGGCAGTATGGGATCAGAAGCTGTTTCAGGTACCTTGGGCCTTGGTCATGTAATGCTTTGAAACTCAGTAAGCCAATCTTGAAGAGGATTCGCCATCTTACAGGCAGCCAGTGAAGGGAGTAGAGGATGGGTGTTATGTGGCTGGAACGGGGCTGGTTGGTTAACAGCCTGGCAGCTGTGTTTTGCACCAGCTGTAAGTGTTGCAATTCTTTTGCTGGTAGACCAAGGTAGAGGGCATTACAGTAGTCTAATCGAGATGATACAAATGCATGTATGACTTTTGGCATATCATCTGAGGGAATTAGGTGCTTGATTCTGGCTATGTTCCTCAGGTGAAAGAATGAGGATTTGATTGTGGCTGATATCTGATGTTTAAGTGTCAAGCCATCATCCAGGACAACGCCAAGATTCCGCACATGATCACTGGTCTGTAATTCTGAATCCCCGAGTGTAAGTCCAGTTGGTTGGCTATGCTGCAGTCTTGTCCTTTGATGTTGCGGTCGTATTATAAGGACCTCTGTTTTATCCGGGTTCAGTCGCAGCCAACTGGCGCTCATCCACTCCTGTAGTTCAGCTAGACAGCCATTCAGGGTTGCTACTGGGTTATCAGTGCCCGGAGCAAAGGACAAATACAGTTGTGTATCATCTGCATAGCAGTGGTAGACCAGGCCATGGCGCCTGATTATTTCGCCCAATGGGAGCATGTATACTGCAAAAAGCATGGGGGATAGTATAGAACCTTGTGGGACACCACATGGCAATGGCACTGGTGGTGATGAGTATAATCCAGATGATACTCTCTGTGACCTGCCTGTGAGAAATGATTTGAACCAGTTTAGGACTGTGCCATCCAGACCACAGAAGTGTATCAGTCGCTCAATCAGAAGCCCGTGGTCCACGGTATCAAATGCTGCCGAGAGATCCAGAAGGATTAATATTGAACAGTCACCTCTGTCTTTTGCCATCAGAAGATCATTTAACACACACACCAGGGCTGTTTCAGTGCTATGTCTTCTCCTGAATCCTGATTGAAATGGATCATAAATATCATGGGTTGTCAGGCGAGTTTCCAGTTGATTTGCAACCACTTTCTCAATAACCTTTCCTAGGAAAGGAAGGTTTGATACCGGTCTGTAGTTGGACATGCAGTCGGGATCTAAATTAGGTTTTTTAAGAAGTGGTCTAGCAATTGCTTCCTTTAGGGGTCCAGGAAAAATGCCTGTCTGCAAAGAGCATTGAACAATTTTTGCAAAGACAGGACCGATTATATCCGTACAACCTATTAGAAGCTTGGTTGAGGCTGGGTCCAGGCCACAGGTGGTGGGACGCAAAATCCGAGCAATTTCAGCAGTGTCCTTTACATCCACTGGGTCAAAGCTGGTCCATGAAGGCAGGTAGCTTATATTGGCAGGCTTTGTAGTTTGGCTCTCCTTTGATGGCACTGTGGATATTCCAGCCCGGATGGTGGATATTTTATCTGCAAAGAAGTTTGCAAACTCGTTGCATCTTGCTTGGGAAAGGGTCTCATCAGTCTGCAGGCATGCTGGCTTGCAAAGCATCTCCACTGTGCGGAAAAGTTGAGCTGGCCTATTGTTTGCTGCTGTGATCTCATTTGACAGGAACTGTGATTTCTTGCGAGTGATTGTCGATTGATATTCTTCGTTATGCTTTATTAGTTTTATTTTGTCATCCACTAGGTTAGTCTTCCTCCATCGTCTTTCCAGTCTACGCCCCCTTTTCTTGAGCTCACTAACACTGTTGTCGTACCATGGAGCTTGACGATGTGGTTTACGAGGTCTTATACGCACAGGGGCGATAATATCAATTGCAGCCTTAACATCCCTATTATAATAACGGACTAGGGAACAGGGATCTTCACAGGCACCCAGTATAGCAGAGAGATCCATATTTGCTGCAAGAGCCTGGGGAGTCATACCCCTCCTTGGACGGTACCTGGACAACTCCACGGGCAGAGATCTTATTTGATCTTGATCTTATTATTTTAATATGTCAAATATTAAAAGGCAGCAATGGACCCCTGCAAATTTTCACATTAACATAAGGGTAGTAAATTAGGTCTCCACGGCTGCCCGCAACTACAGACACTTTGGGTATGAATGTGCTGTAAAAAAATGTACTGCCACTTATTGCAATGATGACAAATTATTTATGTCCACAGTTTATGGAAATAATCTCTGGGGCAGCTCAGTGACACTCTGCTGTCTAACACATAACCAGTAATGGCTGAGTCCACTGCGCACGTCTTTGCAGGTTTCCCTTTCCATAAACTGACTTGAAGATGTGGGTTTCCAGTTCCAGCAGAAAAAGAAAATGATGAAAATGCATAATTTAGCCAAAATGCAGTTAATAACCTTTATTCATTAAATAATATTAACATTTATTTAACAATTATTATTATATTTTCTATTGTCACTTATTACAACATTAAAAAATGAAGTATTGTCTGAGTGTATCCGTAATCACCAGGGACTGGGGCTCTGGGCAGCTGTACACACTTCCGGGTGTGTGTCCGCAGCGTCCTTTGGACGGTCCTAGAAGCACTGCAGCAGTGCTACTGGCTGCTCCAGGCACCCTGCTAGCCGGATGGAGGGGCCGTGAAGAGGCAAAGTACTGCCCCCAGAGCTCAGCTCCCTGGGCGATGGCACAGCTTGTACACACATCCCTCCTTATGACCCTGACAAGACACATGCCCTGCCAGCTTTTTAGTAAGCATCCTGTGGAGCCACGGTCCTAGTATGCCCTGCTTGCCATTTGTATTTCTGGTTGTCGCCATGCCCTGCCTACACTCCCGGTACTGCTGTGAGGCTTCCGAAAATGGGGCAGCCAGGAAGTTGGCAACTACTGTAGCACATGCTGCAACTTGCAGTCTCACAGCAGCTGCGGAGCCACAGGTTGGCTATGTTTGCTTCAGTAATTTCAGTTTCTTCAGTGTAGTCTATCTTTGTATATTTTGTATATTTTATGAATGTTAGTTTTCAGAATTTACAGTTCGGAAATGATTTCCTTTGTGATTGTTTTCAACCAGCTATAAATCTCAGTGCAGAGAGCTGTGACAATGTTAGTTTTTCTCAAAACCCACACCCATTATTATGCATTTATCTCCCAGTATATTTTAATCCATTTGTCTTTTTGGCGTAGCTGACAAGCAGTGACAGCTAATTTGTCATTTGCAGCTAGGATCTAAGTATTAACAAGCTGGTGACCTCAGCAGGGCATGATCTAAAGTCACTTTGGCCTCCACAGCACAAAGTGCTGAATATAAATGATACTTGCCCATGGAAAGGCCGTTTCTACTGGTCATTGCGTTACAGGGTGGTTATGCTGCATTATATAGAGGGTAGCTTCAATGCTCCGACGTGTTTTTGCAGACCCAGTCAAGGATTGAAAAGTCAATTATCACTTGAATGTACTGCGAATCAGTCTGCGCCTGACTGTTTCATTTAAGTAATATAATTGTACTTTTCTATTTTTAGCTTACTGATGGAATTGCAGACACATTTACGTTTTCAAACCGCTGAAAATGTTTTACAGTCCAGTGTTGCAAATACCCCTCCTCCCCTCTTCGTAAATCGTTACTTGAGCTATAAAGGCTGAACGTAAATGGTCTTTAATATTTTTTTGTGTCAACCCCACATCATCCTCCCGGAATTCACCACTGCCCCTGTCTCTGTGCTTATGTGCAAAAACTGCCCTGGGGCTCAGTAGCAGGCAAGTCCGTGTGGTGGTGGATGCGCATCTTAATTTGAACTCGGCTTGCAACTAAGGTGTCTTTTTACTAAGCCTTGGATGGAGATAAAGTACGGAGATAAGGTACCAGCCAACCAGCTCCTAACTTACATGTCACAGGCTGGGTTTGAATAATGACAGTTAAGAGCTAACTTTAAGTCCATCCACTTTATCTCCACCCAAGGCATAGTAAATAGACCCCTTAGGGAGAAATGTACTAAGCAGTGAAAAGAGTGGAGAAATGAGACAGTGGAGAAGTTGCCCATGGCCAACCAATCAGCTGCTCTGTAAAATTTGTATTCAAATTATAAATGTTACTTCAATGCTGATTGGTTGCCATGGGCAACTTCTCCACTGGCTCACTTTTTTCACTGCTTAGTACATCTCCCCCTAAGGCGTAACAGGGTAGGAATTGGGTGGTTACATATAGACTGAGTTTAATAGGGGTGAATTGCGGGGCATGTATTCAGAATTGCGGGCTATGCTGAATTTTGCATTTGTAGAGATCCGTCTGATTGCGGTTGTATTTCCTGTACCAGGTGTAATGTACAAATAGACACTGATAATAATGGCGGGTGAACAGAAGTAGGGATAAGGTTGGTGGGATCGCATACATATGTGCATCTCTGCACATGGGGGAATATCTGCATTTAGTTCCATGCACTCAGTGTCATACCTCCCAACGGTCCCGAGTCCCTTTTTATGGGTCTGTTCCATCTGCTGGCCGCAGTGTCCTGTACGGGGGAGGCGCTGTCACCGCTGCTCTATGTAATAAGAATGCGGAATACATTCTGCTACTTACCGCATTGATACTTATCGCATATGTACTGACTTACGGGATTAGTATTGCAATGCGTTAACAGCTGTTCCCTGCGAAGCCTGCTATGCCGGGTGAGAGGGTGTGCGGGGGACTCTGTCAACTCCCAGTCCCAGGAGGTGACACCTACAGCCTGTCCTGGGCTCCTCCTCCCTGCACCGAGAAGGACCGTTGGCTGTATTGCTTGGGGAGGAGGAGGTTGGGATCCGGGAGTGCAACGGGAGGCAGCCTAGACACAGGTGAGGGTGGCAGGAGTGAGCGGCGCTGGGCGGCGGGATGTAGTAAGAAGCACATGGGCTTCTATAGGGTATCGCCAGAAAAAGCTGGTGTTACCCTCTGCATCATTAACTGGGTGGCTGGGGGTTAGCACATTTGAAAAACCCTAAACCCATTTTTGACCGCATTTGCCTCTTAGGGTAAAGTCTGGCTCTTTCGAAGGTTGTAGTACTGGCTAATGTGGCCCCGAAGTGTATAAGTATGGTTTCCTGTCACTACTAGATATTGAATCAATGTATTTTTGATATTTTCATGCATATATTGAATCCCAAAACATAGGCCCTCATTCCGAGTTGTTCGCTCAGTAATTTTCTTCACACTGCAGCGATTTTCCGCTAATTGCGCATGCGCAATGTTCGCACTGCGACTGCGCCATGTAAATTTGCTAAAAAGTTTGGTATTTTACTCACGGCATTACGAGGTTTTTTCTTCGTTCTGGTGATCGGAGTGTGATTGACAGGAAGTGGGTGTTTCTGGGCGGAAACTGGACGTTTTATGGGAGTGTGTGAAAAAACGCTGCCGTTTCTGGGAAAAATGCGGGAGTGGCTGGAGAAACGGGGGAGTGTCTGGGCGAACGCTGGGTGTGTTTGTGACGTCAAACCAGGAACGAAACTGACTGAACTGATCGCAGTGGCAGAGTAAGTGTCGAGCTACTCAGAAACTGCAAAGAAATTTCTAATCGCAATTTTGAGAATCTTTCGTTCGCAATTTTGCTAAGCTAAGATTCACTCCCAGTAGGCGGCGGCTTAGCGTGTGCAATGCTGCTAAAAGCAGCTTGCGAGCGAACAACTCGGAATGAGGGCCCTAGTTGTTTTTTTCCCCACTGAATTGTTGTCACGGCCGCAGTACACCGTGATATAAATCTGTCAAATGATTCTGATTTGCTGTTTCACTGGAAGGCAATTTTCTTTAAACCAGGTACCTGCAGGCTGGCTGATTTATCAATGTCAAAATTATTTCATTGAGAAAACTCTCGTTTCATTTTCTGAGATGCAATAAGTGGCTTTCATCCCCGCTCGTTCTCTTTCTTCAGCTCAGGAAACCTCTGAATAGAAATACGTTAAGAAACTGATGACATTATATGCAACAGTAATACTGGGAAAATGGAAGTGGGTGTGGACAGCTGCTTAATTATAGCGCTTTATCATTCATTGCATTAACAAATGTCATGTAATGTGGTCATAAAATTCTAGAGCCATAAAAATAGTAATTCTACATATTTTACTTGAAAACATTAAAATCCTTCTAACAGCACTTAAATTGTGGAATATTAAACATACTTTTAAAGTAGTTAAATAATTCCACTATCCATGAAACATGGAGATAACGCATGCATACAGTTTCTCAGGACATATTGCTGCTGGGTAGATTGTAAGCAGTGCATAAAACAATCCCAGGTCCGACGATTTATTTTCACTGTATGCGTGTACAATTGCACGTAAAATCGCAAAGGACAGCTCTCCCGAAAAGAGCTGTCCATTGAGATATATGGACTTCCGGGTTTATGACCCAGTAGTCCTACAGAGCATGTGTGAGTGTCGGCCAGCGCATTCACAAGTCGATTGGGACATAGGGAGGGATCTGACTGGATCCCTCTCAGGGAACAGTATGGAGAGAAGCCCATAGGCGTCAATTAGACAACACGTTGCATATCGGGTCTAAGCTCTGGAAAGTTTTCCTCGCACCTCCGGAAGAGTGGGCACCCCTCCTGCATCCCACCCACTTCCTAGTGAAGTAGGCAGAATAGGGGGAATAATACCAGGAATTTGCGGGTCGTTAAGAGTGGGTGGGGCTTTGCGACGTGATTCTGTGGTAATCACATAATTTGACCCCTATTCAAATTTGCCTGATTCACAGCAGTTTTAGCGTGAGGGGGCAAATAATCCAGCCCCGTCCCCATTACTGCTTACCTGCATCTCCTCTCTGGGCTTCTCCCAAAGGGGAAACTTCTAAAGCAGTATGTAATATACATCAAAGATTAACCAAAAAGATTCTACAAGAGAGTATACGGTCACATCATAAGAAACAGCATCGCCTATTGTCCCTCCAGTATTGCTTCTCAAGTATACAGATGTGTCCTCCTCGTTCATCATTCCTACACTCAGGTTAATCAGTCCTTCTAGACGCAATTAGTCATGAGCACGTTTACTAATGCCGGGTGTCCTTTTTTGCACTTATTCGCAACGCTATTCGAATAAAACGCACAAGCAGACTCTGCTGATTAAAATGATATGCGGCATACCTATATTATCTGTGAGCCCGTGGCTGTATCTGCAAATGAAATTATATGCTACAGTATTTTCCTGGAAAACACTGTAGCGTAGCATCAGGGCCGTTTCTAGCCAATTTGGCTCCCGGTGCGAGATTTAAAAATGCGCCCCCCCCCCCCCATATTCACATAAGAGAAAATGCCCCCCCCCCCCATAGATATAAAGAGGAAAACCATGCGAGCGCCGAAGGCGACCACGCTCCCGGCAAGGGGGCATGGCCTCGTTAAAATGGGCATGGCTTTAAGATGGGCGTGGCCTGATCTGATCTCATCATCACGGCCACCACAGGATTAAAAAAAAAAAAGGCCTAATTTTACACATTACTGCAGGCACGCGACCCCATTTTACACAGCACGGCAGGCAAGCGTCCCCATTTTACACATTGCGGCAGGAAAGTGTCCCCATTTTACACATTGCGGCAGGAAAGTGTCCCCATTTTACACATTGCGGCAGGAAAGTGCCCCCATTTTACACATTGCGGCAGGCACGTGCCCCCATTTTACACAGTACGGCAGGCAAGTGTCCCCATTTTACACATTGCGGCAGGCA
This sequence comes from Pseudophryne corroboree, assembly GCF_028390025.1. Classification (NCBI taxonomy): domain Eukaryota; kingdom Metazoa; phylum Chordata; class Amphibia; order Anura; family Myobatrachidae; genus Pseudophryne; species Pseudophryne corroboree. The sequence goes on along the minus strand of NC_086452.1, from coordinate 409,379,198 downwards.
AGTGTCCCCATTTTACACAGTACGGCAGGCAAGTGTCCCCATTTTACACATTGCGGCAGGCACGTGTCCCCATTTTACACATTGCGGCAGGAAAGTGCCCCCATTTTACATATTGCGGCAGGAAAGTGTACCCATTTTACACATTGCGGCAGGCACGTGCCCCCATTTTAAACAGTACGGCAAGCAAGAGTCCCCAATTTACACATTGCGGCAGGCAAGTGATCCCATTTTACACATTACGGCAGGAAAGTGTCCCCATTTTACACATTGCGGCAGGCATGTGTCCCCATTTTACACATCACGGCAGACTGCGTCCCCATTTTACATATTACGGCAGGCAAGTGTCCCCATTTTACACATTCCGAAGACAGGTGTCCCCAATTTACACAGTACGGCAGGTGGGCGGGGGGGGGGGGGGGGGGGGGAGAGAGAGGGAGAGGGGCTGACTTACATTTGAAGCGGTTCTTCCCGCTCTTCAGCCGCCTCTCCTTCGTCTGCGCGGCGCCGGCCGGCTTGGCTCCCCCTTCTCCCGAGCGCCCAGCTCGGGGGGCGGGGTTTCGCGGAATGACGCGATTGCGTCGTGACGTCACGACGCAAATGCGTCATTCCGCGAAACCCCGCCCCCCGAGCTGGGCACTCGGGAGGAGAGGGGAGGGGGGATTTAGTGCTGAAGAAGTTGCACGGCTCGCCCGCCGCAAGAAACGGCACTGCGTAGCATTTCGTATGCAGATACAGCCACAGTCGCACATTGAATATAGGCATGCGGATATCATTTTAATCAGCAGAGTCTGCTTGTGCGTCTTATTCACATACCGATGCAAATAAGATGCATTTTTGGCAAAGATAGATACCCGACATTAGCAGAGTTGCCCTGGAACTGCCGGCTCGCCCACGCCAGCCATCTCGCGGCGCATGGGATATTGAGGCTACATGTATGAGGAGGACACATCTGTACTTAGCTGTTGCTATAGCTATGTCTATATTCCAATCAAATATAGATATTGCTCTATATTCCAACCAAAATTGGTCATCATTTTTATGTTTTTTTTGATGCCCATAGTATTATCACAGCTACAGACTTGTGTGGTTCTGTAAATTTTGTTAAAGCATTAAAGATTCTGAAGTAAAAGAAAAACAGCAGTTGCCATTATCCGACACTTTTCACCAGACAGTAGAATATATTCCTTTTTGTCATACAAGATAATGGATATTTTTTAAAATGTAATCTTATTAATTTTTCCCCTCACAGCAGCGTAGCATTATAAATGGCTTCCAGGGCTGATTATGTGTCAGCTTCCAGTCTAGTCTTCAATAGGAGCTTGTATAACACAGAGCAACAGATGTTATTGTGTTTTCATGAAAGCAAATCAGATAGTAAAAATGTGAAATTGTGCAGACATTAAAATACTCAGCGCTTGTAAAAAGATGGTAGGACACTAAGCAAGTGGGGATTTATGTTTCTACAGTAAAAGGTTCCTGATTAGGACATTTCTTACTCAAATAATTTCTTGTTTTAAGAGGATTCACATAGAATTGTAAATTATTCCCGAGCTCCTTATGAATAATCTTAAAAATAAAAATGAAGTGAAGAGAAGAAAAGTTGTGCAGCATGTTCATCTTGATTTTGCACTGTTCATTCTCTGAAAGTGATGCATGCGGTATCCACTCAGAATGTCGGCAGTCAGAATGTTGGATGGGTACACACTAGCCGATATCAGGGGCGTAACTAGGTGTGTGCGGAGGGGGCACCGCACATAGCGCTGCAGGGTAGGGGGCGCTGTTGTCAATTACCTGTTTTAATTACTTTCACTTGCAGCTTCCCCCCTTTTTGAAACCCAGCATCTCCTGACCGTTCCTTTCTCCTACCCCCACCGCTTCTGTCGCTAATAACTACAGCAGGGGTGTTAAACTTGCGGCCCACGGGCCACATGTGGCCCCTACCTCATCCTTTTGCAGCCCTTGGCTAAGGGTCCTTATGTGGTCCGTTGGCAGGAAATTGAGCCAGAACGCTGACCATGTTAGAGGTGAAGTATTCCCATGGAGATGGCACTGACTGCTTCATTTCCTCCCCGCTTGCTGTCTTGGTGACGTGACGGGAACTCTGTATTTCCGGATTCGGGATAGATGCGTGCATGTTGTTACGGCAACAGAAGCGGCCTGTCATCACTTCCTTTAAACTTGGGATTTTATATGTATTTTAGCTGGGCATATATTATATATGCAGAATTGCTGACATTGTTCATTTATTAAATTTTTCTGTTTTTTTTTCTTTTATTGCATGCTGCAATTACCTCTCTATCTGTCCCTACGTCCCTGCTGCCTCTCTATCTGTCCCTGCTGCCTCTCTCTCTGTTTCTGCATCCCTGCTGCCTCTCTATCTGTCCCTAAACCCCTGCTGGCTCTCTCTGTCCCTACGTCCCTGCTGCCTATTTATCTGTCCCTAAATCCCTGCTGCCTCTCTCTGTCCCTACATCCCTGCTGCCTCTCTCTCTGCTTCTACACCCCTGCTGCCTCTCTATCTGCCCCTAAACCCCTGCTGCCTCTCTCTCTGTCCCTATGTCCTTGCTGCCTCTCTCTCTGTTTCTATGCCCCTGTTGCCTCTTTCTGTCCCTAAGTCCCTGCTGCCTTACTCTGCCTTTGCCGGCTCTCTCTCTGCGTCCCTGCTGCCACTCTCTTTGTCTCTGTGTCCCTGCTACCTCTATCTGTTCCTACATCCCTGCTGCCTCTCTCTTCGTCCCAACTGCGTCTCCCTAAGTACCTGCTGACCCTCAATCTGTCTCTAAGCCCCTGTTGCCTCTCTATATGTTTCTATGCCCCTGCTGCCTCTTTCTGTCCCTAAATCCCTGCTGCCTATCTCTGTCCCTATGTCTTTGCCGGAACCCTCTCTCTGTGTCCCTGCCGTCACTCTCTTTGTCTCTATGTCCCTGCTGCCATTTACTCTCTGGAGACCTGAGTTGATGGGGGGGGGAGGGGGGGTGGCTTAAAAATGTTGCTATGGGGCCCACACAGTTCTAGTTAAGCCCCTGCCTCTATATAATTATGATGCTGATTCAGAGGTGGACGCTAATGGCACCTCTGCAGTTGTGCAGAATTATGCAAAAGCTTCATGAGGTGTATTAAGTAAAAAGTAGCCCAGGATTCTGTAATGCACTGCTGCACCTGAAGGGGCAGCACAGGATCATCTGCGTGCACATAGGACATCTAATAACCCTGAGGTTACTCAGGATGTCGCGGTACCAGATCTGTGCGTGTGAAGTGTGGTGCCCGCTCATGCGTAGATCATTAAACATCAGAGATTTATGTAAAACTTAGAATCAGACCCTATACGTGTAACCAATATCTCCCCATATTAGCTAATAACACTGTTCTGTAGCATGACTTTTTCTTTTATCTTTGGCCTAATCTGAGCCGGACAGAGCCGTGCCAGTTCAGGGGCTCCAACATCACATTGTGTCCTACCGGCATTACAACATGGTGTGGAGAAAACCTGAGATTTCGGCACTACCATAAGTGCCTGATATGTGCTCAGCTGGGCATTGCGGCAATACCCAAGGTAGAGATGTAAAAAACCTTCTAAAGAGTTTGTTGTCCATAGCAACCAATGAGCTTCTAGCTATCATTTATCAAATATATTCTATAAAATGATAGCTAGAACCTGGTTAGTTGCTATGGACATTGTATGGTGGTCACTGGGATGCTCCTTGGGTATTGTATGGTGGTCACTGGGATGCTCCTTGGGTATTGTATGGGGATCACTGGGATGCTCCTTGTATTGAATATCTCTCACTGGAATGGTAGGCAGAGGCATTGGGATTTATTTTTTTCTTTCTCTGACGTCCTAGTGGATGCTGGGGACTCCGTAAGGACCATGGGGAATAGCGGCTCCGCAGGAGACTGGGCACAGCTAAGAAAGATTTAGGACTACCTGGTGTGCACTGGCTCTTCCCACCATGACCCTCCTCCAGACTTCAGTTAGAAACCTGTGCCCGGCGGAGCTGGATGCACACTAGGGGCTCTCCTGAGCTCCTAGAGAGAAAGTATATTTTAGGTTTTTTATTTTACAGTGAGATCTGCTGGCAACAGACTCACTGCAGCGAGGGACTAAGGGGAGAAGAAGCGAACCTACCTAACTGGTGGTAGCTTGGGCTTCTTAGGCTACTGGACACCATTAGCTCCAGAGGGATCGACCGCATGGAACCGGCCATTGGTGTTCGGTCCCGGAGCCGCGCCGCCGGCCCCCTTACAGAGCCAGAAGCAAGAAGAATCCGGAAAATCGGCGGCAGAAGACATCAGTCTTCACCAAGGTAGCGCACAGCACTGCAGCTGTGCGCCATTGCTCCTCATACACACTTCACACTCCGGTCACTGAGGGTGCAGGGCGCTGGGGGGGAGCGCCCTGAGAAGCAATAAATACACCTTGGCTGGCAAATATATCACAATATATAGCCCCAGAGGCTATATATGTGATAAATACCCCTGCCAGAATCCATAAAAAAGCGGGGGGAAAGTCCGCGAAAAAGGGGCGGTGCTATCTCCCTCAGCACACTGGCGCCATTTTCTCTTCACAGTGCAGCTAGAAGACAGCTCCCCAGGCTCTCCCCTGTAGTTTTCAGGCTCAAAGGGTTAAAAAGAGAGGGTGGGCACTAAATTTAGGCGCAATATTGTTTATACAAGCAGCTATTGAGGGAAAAATCATTCAGTTATAGTGTTAATACCTGCATTATATAGCGCTCTGGTGTGTGCTGGCATACTCTCTCTCTGTCTCCCCAAAGGACTTTGTGGGGTCCTGTCCTCAGTCAGAGCATTCCCTGTGTGTGTGCTGTGTGTTGGTACGGCTGTGTCGACATGTGGGATGAGGAAGGTTACGTGGAGGTGGAGCAGAGGCCGATAAATGGGATGTCGTCCCCTGTGGGGCCGACACCAGAGTGGATGGATAGGTGGAAGGTATTAAACGACAATGTCAACTCCTTACAAGGCTGGATGACGTAAAACAGCTGTGGGACTGCCGGCTTCTTAGCCCGCGCCTGCCCAGGCGTCTCAAAGGCCATCAGGGGCTCAAAAAAGCGCCCGTTACCTCAGATGGCAGACACAGATGTCGACACGGAGTCTGACTCCAGTGTCGACGAGGTTGAGACATATACACAACCCACTAGGAACATCCGTTACATGATCTCGGCAATAAAAAATGTGTTACGCATTTCTGACATGAACCCAAGTACCACATAAAAGGGGTTTTATTTTTGGGGAGAAAAAGCAGCCAGTGTTTTGTTCCCCCATCAGATGAATGAATGAAGTGTGTAAAGTAGCGTGGGTTCCCCCAATAAGAAACTGGTAATTTCTAAAAAGTTACTGATGGCGTACCCTTTCCCGCCAGAGGATAGGTCACGTTGGGAGATATCCCTTAGGGTGGATAAGGCGCTCACACGTTTGTCAAAAAAGGTGGCACTGCCGTCTTAGGATACGGCCACCTTGAAGGAGCCTGCTGATAAAAAGCAGGAGACTATCCTGAAGTCTGTATATACACACTCAGGTTATATACTGAGACCTGCAATCGCCTCAGCATAAATAGTGCTGCTGCAGCGTGGTCTGATACCCTGTCAGATAATATTAATACTCGAAGACAGGGAAAATAGTTTGCTAACATAGAGCATATTAAAGACGTCGTCTTATATATAAAGGATACACAGAGGGATATTTGCCGGCTGGCATCCAGAATCAATGCAATGTCCATTCTGCCAGGAGGGTATTAGAAACCCGGCAGTGGACAGGTGATGCTGCCTATAAAAGGCACATGGAGATTCTGCCTTATAAGGGTGAGGAATTGTTTGGGGATGGTCTCTGGGACCTCGTATCCACAGCAACAGCTGGGAAGAAAAAAAATAAATACATTTTTTACCTCAGGTTTCCTCACAGCCTAAGAAAGCACCGTATTTTCAGGTACAGTCCTTTCGGCTTCAGAAAAGCAAGCGGGTCAAAGGCGCTTCCTTTCTGCACAGAGACAAGGGAAGAAGGAAAAAGCTGCACCAGCAGCCAGTTCCCAGGATCAAAAATCTTCCTCTGAGTCCACCGCTTGACGTTGGGGCTCCACAGGTGGAGACAGGTGCGGTAGGGGCGCGTCTCGGGAACTTCAGGGACCAGTGGGTTTGCCCACAGGTGGATCCCTAGGTTCTGCAAATAGTATCACAGGGATACAGGCTGGAGTTCGAGGCGACTCCCCCTCGCCGTTACCTCACCTCAGCCTTGCCTGCTGCCCTCGGGGAAAGGTAGTACTGGCGGCAATTCACAAGCTGCACTTCCAGCAGGTGAAATCTAGGTACCCCTCCTTCAACAAGGCCGGGGTTACTATTCCAAAATGTTGTGGTACCGAAACCTGACGGTTCGGTGAGACCCATTCTAAAATGGAAAGCCTTGAACACTTATATACGAAGGTTCAAGTTCGAAATGGAATCGCTCAGGGCGATTATTGCAAGCCTGGATGGTATCACTGGACATCAAGGATGCTTACCTGCATGTCCCTATTTACCCTCTTCACCAGGAGTACCTCAAAATTGTGATTGTCATTACCAATTCCAGACGTTGGTCTGTCCCCGGCACCGAGGTATTTACCAAGGTAATGGCCGAAATAATTATCCCGTACTTGGACGATCTCCTTATAAAGGCGAGGTCCAGGGAGCAGTTGTTCGGCGGAGTAGCACTATCTCGGGAAGTGCTACAACAGCACGGCTGAATTCTGCTGTGACTACCTACCAGTACAATACCTCACCCACTGGTGTGATCTCTACCTCCTGTGACAGGATCCTTCTGCAGGTGCTGTGACTGCCTACCAGTGTAATACCTCACCCACTGGTGTGATCTCCACCTCCTGTGACAGGATCCTTCTGCTGGTGCTGTGACTGCCTACCAGTACAATACCTCACCCACTGGTGTGATCTCCACCTCCTGTGACAGGATCCTTCTGCTGGTGCTGTGACTGCCTTCCAGTACAATACCTCACCCACTGTGTGATCTCTACCTCCTGTGACAGGATACTCCTGCTGGTGCTGTGACTGTCTACCAGTACAACACCTCACCCACTGGTGTGATCTCCACCTCCTGTGACAGGATCCTTCTGCTGGTGCTGTGACTGCCTACCAGTGCAATACCTCACCCACTGGTGTGATCTCCACCTCCTGTGACAGGATCCTCCTGCTGGTGCTGTGACTGCCTACCAGTGCAATACCTCACCCACTGGTGTGATCTCCACCTCCTGTGACAGGATACTCCTGCTGGTGATGTGACTGCCTACCAGTACAATACCTCACCCACTGGTGTGATCTCCACCTCCTGTGACAGGATACTCCTGCTGGTGATGTGACTGCCTACCAGTGCAACACCTCACCCACTGGTGTGATCTCCACCTCCTGTGACAGGATACTCCTGCTGGTGATGTGACTGCCTACCAGTACAATACCTCACCCACTGTGTGATCTCTACCTCCTGTGACAGGATACTCCTGCTGGTGATGTGACTGCCTACCATGTGGCATTGGCCTTGCTTACTACCATTGTAGCTAATGCTAACCATTTGCTAACCGCCAGTTTATTTTGGGCCCGCTTATAGCTGACTTACTCCAACCTACATGAGGCCACTTTTCATATATTTCCAGGGCCACCTTAAGTTCCCAATCCGCCCCTGACTGGCATGGAAGAAACGTGAATGATAAATCAAAGTAAATGTACCAGGAGGGTATTGACAAGCCATTAGAAAGTTATCGGAAGATGGAAACCCTTTTTAACATTATCTTATACTGGGAATTTATTACCCTGTTTCCCAGAAAAAGACATTGTCGATTATTAATTTAACTTGTTAATTAAGTGAAAAGGAGACACAATATTTTCCGGGAGATGTATCAAGCCGCGGAGAAAGATAAAGTTGGGTATTTGGCCAAAGCAAATGATGCTTCTAACTACAGGTAACATTTCATGTACTGTGCTGGATAAGTGACAGAAGATGATTGGGTGCTTCGGACATCTCTACTTTATCTCTCTCCAAGGCTTGATACATCTCCCCAAGAGTGCTGTATATAAAATATATGTCTCGCTGCTATACAGCAGGCCAGGAGCACCAGCAGGACAGTAGAGTAACAGTCATATCAGTAATAATTTGCGGACCCTGTGATATTAGCATTCAGTAAGGAACGGAGACTCAGTCAATGAATACATAAAACATCTTTTAGTTTATGCTAAAATATAGAAAGTGTATTATGTAGAATATTTAACAAATAATATTTGTGAGACATCTCCGAAAACAGTCAGTTTTGGAGACTGCCCACAAATATTAAACAGACCCTCAATGTATGTATTGGGGACTGCAATGGATATTGGAGATATCTATTGCATTCCTCCTATTGTGATCACAAAGGCAGCCACCAAAAGTTTCTACAGCAGTTGGTAAACTGCAAAACTCACCAAGTTCCAGAATGCAAAGCGTTTTTGAGCTGGGCCCGGCAGCTAAGGCCATTTCTAAATGGCGTTTGTAGCCCGTGGGGTACATTATGCAATTCTTTCTAGGAGAAGGATCCTTGGGATCCCTCTGCATTACTGTCTGCTCTCACATATGCAGTATGATGATTGCACATGTGAAGTAGCGCAGCCGGGGTCTAAACCCAGAAGTAAAGTGATCGCATTAGCGATTATTTTACTTCTTATAGATTGCAGGGACGGCATAAGATTGATTATGGCATAAAAGCTACACCTCTGGACTCACGAAGAGTCATCCTTCAGCACTCAGGAGAGGAAAACCCCCTTGGGGGGAAACCTCTGGGGAACCATGGCCTCAGGATCGCCCTTCTCTCTGGGCATTAAGAGGTGTACTAATAGGGGGATCAGTATGATATCCCGGCGCATGGGATTCTGGTGATCGTAATACTGACGCTGGGATCCCGGGGCGGAGCTACCGAGGAGGAGGAGACCGTACTACGGGGACAAAATGGAGGCAGCACCAAGGTGGGGAGGAGGTGGGAAGAGAGAGGGAGACTGTCAGGGAAAGAAAGAGGGAGAGAGTGTCAGAGAGAGTGAGGGGTAGAAAGGGACAGTGTCAGGTAGAGAGAGAAACAGTGTCAAGGAGAGAGAGGAGCAAGAGAAGATAGAATGTTAGGGAGAGAGAGTGAGGGGGAGAGAGTGTTAGGGAAAGAGAGGAGAGAGAGTGTTAGGGAGAGAGAGAGAGGAGAGAGTGTTACGGGAGAGAGAGAGAGGAGAGAGTGTTACGGGAGGGAGAGAGAGTGTTAGGGATAGAGAGGAGAGAGTGTTAGGGAGAGAGAGAGGAGCGAGAGTGTTAGGGAGAGAGGAGATAGTGTTAGGGAGAGAGAGTGTTAAGGAGAGAGTGAGGGAAGAGAGTGTTAGAGAGAGAGAGAGAGAGAGAGAGAGGAGAGTGTTAGGGAGGGAGAGAGGAAAGAGAGTGTTAGGAAGAGAGAGACAGAGGAGAGAGAGTGTTAGGGAGAGAGGAAAGAGAGTGTTAGGGAGAGAGAGTAGGGAGAGGAGAGAGAGAGTGTTAGGGAAAGAGATGGAGAGAGACACTATAGTACCTGTCCTGATAACACAGCAGCACAGGAGGCGGGCACTCCTCGGCATTAGGCCACACCCACACTTTGGCACTGCTCTGCTTAGGGGTTGGGGAGCACCGTTGCCTAGTCCCTGTGCTGCACGGAGGTTGTGATGTGCGGTTTTTAAACTGACAACACATTGCTCCTCCTGTGTACATTGGCTGGCGCCTCTCATGTTTTTGGGGGGCGAGCTGACCCATTGCCCCACCCATTCTGACGCCTCTGGGGGTGAGTAAAGGGGTGTTTTCCCGTCTCCCCACCCCCTTAACCCTCCCTGTAGACAGCCTAACACTAACCCACCCCTTTGTGCCTGACTTTAACCGCAGAGGTGCCTAATCCTAACCTCTGTCCCCGCTGCCTAAACCTAACCCTCCCTCCTCTGCAGCCTAACCACCCCCGGGGGTGCCTTTCTCTAACCCACTCTACCTGTGGCCTAACCCTAACCTCTCCCCACCCGCAGTCTAAATCTAACCCCCCACCCCTACCCCTGGGAGCTATACAGTAGGTAATGGGAGGGGTACAATACTTACATATACCTGCCTATACTTGCCAAAGGTCAACTGCTGTGTAGACTAAGAGGAAAAGATAAAAAAAACATTGTTACTGGATGAACAAGCAGAGAGACAAACTGCAAACAGTGGTGTGGTTGTGTAGAGAGAAAAATCTCTCTATGTAAGTATGTTACTGTAACTTTTAAGGAGATGGAAAATGCCTAAAATAAGGACAGTTAACCTAAAGGGCCTATTGTTTTTATACAATACACACATTGGGGGGATAAGTTCTCTCTTATACCACTTTCAGACAGAAAAATCTCAAAAACCCGGATTTTTCACAGGTTTGTGGTCCCGGGAAAAACCCGGGTTGCAGTCCCTTACCCCCTTTCACACAGCACAAAAAACCCGGAAAATTCCCGGGTTGACCCCTTTCAGACAGAACCCGTGTCAGCCCTGCAAAAGACTTGTGTGTCATAAAAAATGGACTGTTTTTATGGCACACAGAGATGAGGTCATGAAAGTGGGTGGTGACTGATTGGGTGGTCTTTAGTTTGCCGGCTCTCGGGATCCCGGCGCCCAGTATACCGGCGCCGGAATCCCGACAGCCGGCATACTGACACTTTTTCTCCCTCTTGGGGGTCCACCCCCCCCCCCTGGAGGTAGAATAGCGTAGCGCGCCACCGTGCCCACAGAGTGGATCGCAGCAGCAAATTTGTTAGCAGTTGGGCAAAACCATGAGCACTGCAAGGGGGGGGGGGGGGGGCAGATATAACATTTACAGAGAGAGTTAGATTTGGGTGGGTTATTTTGTTTCTGTGCATGGTAAATACTGGCTGCTATATTTTTACACTGCAATTTAGATTTCAGTTTGAACACACCCCACCCATATCTAACTCTCTTTACACATGTTATATCTGCCCCCCCCCCTCAAGTGCACATGGTTTTGCCCAACTGCTATCCAATCTGCTGGTGCGATCAAATCTGAAATAGGCCCCTTGTGGGCAGTGCCGCTTACACCAGGGGTAGCCAACCCTGGTCCTCGAGAGCTACCAACAGTTCACGTTTTCCAGGTCTCCACACAGTATCACAAGTGAAGTAATTAGCTCCAACTGTGGATCTTTTAAAATGTGTCAGTTAGTAATGACTACACCTGTGCACCTGCTAGGTGAGCTGGAAAACGTGAACTGTTGGTAGCTTTCGAGGACCAGGGTTGGCTACCATTGGCTTACACGCATGCGCAGTGAAAAAGTATTGAGCCACTTGCATGCAACAGCATCTTTGCATACGCATCTGAATCAGACCCCTGTGCGGTAAGGAAAAGGACTCTAGGAAAAAGGGGTATGTCACCTTTATTATATGCAAAGATAAAGAAACACTCACTTGCTCTATTTTATATAATTTATACCATATTGTTCCATTTCATCATTTGGTTATTCTATGGGGGAGATATATTAAGCCCTGCAGAGTGATAAAGTGGAGAGCGATAAAGTACCAGCCAATCAGCTCCTAACTGCCATGTTACAGGCTGTGTTTGAAAAATGACAGATAGTAACTGATTGGTTGTTAGTTATTCTTCCTCCACTTTATCACTCTTCCAGGATTAGTATATCTGCCCCCAGTTCATTGATAAAAAGGTGAGCCATTTCATTATCTCCAGAGGAGCGGCTTATCCATTTTTGACATGAGGGGAAACGAACAGAGAAAAATAGGCTCCCCACTACTACTGTGGACATTATGTGTATAAGTGGCACTACTACTGTGCACATCATGTGTATAAGGGGCATTACTACTGTTAACATTATGCATATAAGGGGCACTACTGTGGGCATAATATGTATAAGCAGCACTACCGCCGCAGGCATTATTTGTAAGGGCCATTGCTACCGTTATGTGTATAATGGGCACTACTGACTAGGGGGCGCTACTGTGTGACGTAATTTGAAAAAGGGACACTACTATGTGACGTACTATGAATCAGGGGCACTATGTGTGGTGTAATGTGAATAAGATTGTACTATTGTGTGGTGTAATTTGAATTGGGAGTACTATTGTGTGGCCACGCCCTTCTTTTTGAGACCACACCCCTTTTTCAGGCAGCTCGCTGTCACTTTAGAAAGTATGGGAGGGCTTACATTTATAGTTGCAGGGGGGCGCAGAACACCCTAGCAGCGCCTCTGCCCCCACACCATCTGTATGTCCTATACTGAGCTGTCCCCTTCTGCATGTTTTGTATTGTCCACTCTTCCCCACCATAGTCTCTGTTTTGCACTGTGCTCTCAATTTCCCCCACCACACACACAATTACACAAGTATGGTAACTTACCTCCTGCATGTTATCCTCCAGTCCTTACTGCCTCTGCGAACCCTCCCGTCGTCATCAACTGACACTTTGCAGATCTCTTTGCCGGTCACCCGACACTCTGTAAATCTCTTTGCCAGAACTTTGCCAGATGATGTTCTAAACAACCAGAATTTCTTGGTCAGACATACTATGTGTATAATTGTATTACTACATTTTGCTGTGTACTTTCAATTTTATTCATTTGCAATTTATCTATTTTATTGATTTTTTTCATCTAAAATCATGATCCTGTCTCATAGAGACCCAAGTCATCTGCTCCAGATGTTATCTTCCTTAGTGTTAGGACCATGTTAGTATCATACAATACCCACAGTGTTCAGGATACAGTCATAACGATAGAGCTACTGTAACTATCCTTTATATTACAAATTAATTTATGTGTATTAGGGACACTACTACTGTAAGCATTATGTGTATAAGGGGCACTACTGCTGTGCACATTATGTGTAAGGGCCACTGCTACTCTGGGCATTATGTGTATAATGGGTACTACTACTGCGGGCATTATGTGTAAGGTACACTACTACTGTTTTCATTATGTGTATAAGGGGCACTACTGTGGACATTTTGTATAAGGGGCACTACTATGGGCATTGTGTATAAAGCATTATGTATGAAGGGCACTACTGTGTGGCATTACGTGTACAAGGGCCACTACTACTGTGGACATTATGTGTATATGGGGCAGCACTACTGTGTGCATTATGTATATATGGGGCACCACTACTATGGGCATTATGTACATAAGGGGCACTACTACTGTGGGTATTATGTGTATAGGGGCACTACTAATGTGGGCATTATGCGTATAAGCGGCACTACTATTGTGGGCATTATGTGTTTCAGTGGCACTACTACTGTGGGCATTATTTGTATTGGGCATTATGTGTGTAATGGGCACTACTGTGTAGCATAATGTGACTAGGGGGCGCTACTGTGTGACATAATATGAATAAGGGACAATATATGGCGTACTATGTGACTAAGATTGTGCTTTTGTGTGTCGTAATTTAAATTGGGAGTACTATTGTGTGGCCACGCCCCTTCTTTGTGAGACCACAACCCCTTCTTCGTGAAGCTCACTGTCACTTTAGAAAGTATGGGAGGGCTCAAATTTATAGTTTGCAAGGGGGCGCCAATCACCCTAGCACTGTCCCTGCCCGTCAAACACCATCTGTATGTCCTATACTGAGCTGCCCCCTTCTGCATGTTTTGTATTGTCCACTCTCCCCCACCATACTGTAGTCTCTGTTTTGTACTGTGCTCTCAATACCCCCCACCGCACACACACAATTACACAAATATGGTAACTTACCTCCTACATGTTATCCTCCAGTCCTTGCTGCCTCTGCGACCCCTCCCGTCGTCTTCAGCTGACACTTTGCAGATCTCTTTGCCGGTCACCCGACACTCTGCAAATCTCTTTGCCAGAACTTTGCCAGATGATGAAAAAACACAAAAGACTATCCTAAAGCATAGTACTAGTTTAAGTACAATAGAAATAGAAGTACAATAAAATGTCCATGAGTCACCCACTTTTCCAATTTTCCTTAAACCAAACATACTTTCAAATTTATCAGTTTGCCATTTATCTATTTTCTTTTCTTTTTCATCCCAAACCAAGATCCTGCCTCATAGAGACTTATCTGCATCCCCTGTATGTGTGCTTATCCTCCATACTGCCCTCTTTATTTCTGTAACGCTACATTTTTATTCCTAAATATGTCATTCTTTCCTGAGCTTCTCCCAATTATGTGTTCTTGTACCTATATTCCCTGTTCTGTCTATCTTGTCTTGCCTTTCAGCTGACTATACCTCACTCTGTCTTTTTTACCCCCCTCCATCATACCCTGCTATGTAGGACTCACCTCCTCCTACCTGTCTTCCTGCATGGTGACTGGAAACTTCAGGAGCTGTAGATAGAATGTTACAGGAAGAAGCATTGTGATGTCACAATCTAGTGATGTCACAGGCTAGGTGTGATGTCACAGTAACCAGCAGCAAAGCTACCAAGTTACAGCTATCTTACATATACATTTTATACATCAATTATAACTGGATTTACATGAATTTCTAGTTAAAAAAAAAAACAACGAGACTAGTGTAGAAAATGAACTATAAGGCAATGTTGTACAGAGTGCCTCAATTAAAGGGAAAATATAAGTGAAATTAATCTCTATACTAAATCACCACTTATATTTTATAAGGAAATAAAGCTCTTTATCTAACAATCTAGATAATTAAAACCGAAGTTTTAATAGGAAGCGCTGTCCAGTCACAATTCACTTAAAAAAATGAATTTAATATCACAAACAACATATATGGCCATATATAAGCATAAACAACACATTAAAAAATGAATCACACCTAGATCAGTATATTAAAAAATATATATGTATGGTATTAGTCCATTAGTAAACTGAAAATAGGGCATGCAATCCAGCTCACTTCTAATGTTAATCATCCATTCAAGTTAGCATCAGTAAGTCCCTTATTTGTGGATCCAAGTAACTGAAATTATTCCTTGCAAATCACTTATAAAGTGTCCTCCTACCTCCCGTACATAGCTGTTTGCGGGGGCTTTACACAGTGGAGACTTATAGTAAGGTCTTTAAAGATGATGAGTGAGTGGATCCAACATGGATTTAGACCGGGGAGCGCTCCCTCACCTTCCTCCCTCTCTCAGTGCAATGCCCGTGTATTCGGTGGTCACTGCTATGCCCGATCACGTACGTGATCGGGGCATAGCAGTCTGTAAGAAACGGTGCTCACGCATGTTCGTGTCCCTGGCTGTGACCACCGAATACACGGAATTGATCACTGGTTCAGTTGTGTTCTGAGGGACAAGATTTGCTTCTGCTTGTCCACATACATACTGTATTTTATGACTGGCAGCCACCACCACCGGTTTTGCCTATTACACTGACCATAAATAGTTTTAATTGGTCCTGAACCACCAACCCGAGGCATCCCTGCAAGTGTCCTCAAAGCACCCCAGGGTGCCACAGCACACAGTTTGAGAACCACTGTTCTAATGCAAGTGTAAATTTCAGATCCGCTGCAGCAACAGGATTTTCCTCCACCGCTGAATAGGGCCCAGTGTTACTGTATTCTGCTCTGTGACTGGCATTATTAAAACAATCTACTAATCTCTGATGTGACATGTCATTATAAACATTATATTACCACCCTCAAATGCTCACTACCTCTCAATCAATCTGCATCCAAATCTTCACTACAACCAGCGTTGGCAAATCAGATTATTATTATTATTATTACATTTTATTTATAAGGCGCCACATGTGTTTCGCAGCGCCGTACAAAGGACAGTACAGGGGACAAAACATTGCATTACAGTAAATAAATAACAGAAATAGAGTATAGGTAACAGAGCACCACACATTCTCAAGACATAGTACAGCTAAGATGTAAGTATTGAGGGAGTGATCATCGTACTACTAGAGGCTGGTGTTCATAGATGGAGATGAACCTTTACTAGCAGGATAAAAATGGTCGTTGAGTAGGGGAGAGCTGTGAGTGAAATGTGTTGAGACGAGGGCTCAGATAACAAGAGGAAAGAGGGCCCTGCTCTGAAGAGCTAACAATCTATTGGGGAGGGGCGACAGACAGATGACAAGAGGTGCAGGCAAGCGGGAGGTAGCCTGATGGCAGTATGCAAGCAAAGCTGAGATGTACACGGCATGAGGCAGGGGGTGGAGGCGCGGCTTCAGCTCTGGGTTATGCATTAGAAGGGTACGCTTTGATGAATAGGTGGGTTTTTAGAGCCCGTTTGAAGCTTTGCAAGGTTGGGGAGAGTCTAATGGAGCAGGGGAGTGCGTTCCACTGAAGGGGTGCAGCACGTGCAAAATCCTGAACTCGTGCATGGGAAGCAGTGACCAGGGCGGTGGAGAGGCGACGGTCATTAGTCGACCGTAGGGGGCGGGAGGGAGTATGAAGGGAAAGGAGGTTGGAGATGTAGGGAGCAGTGGAATTAGAGATGGCCTTGTATGTGAGGGTGAGGAGTTTGAAGAGGATTCTGTAGGGGAATGGGAGCCAGTGTAGATTTTGTTGAAGGGGAGTGGCAGATGTGGTGCGGCGGGAGAGGAAGATAAGCCTAGCTGCGGAGTTCAGGACAGATTGGAGGGGAGCAAGATGAGAGCATGCGAGGCCAGTGAGGAGGACATTGCAGTAATCAAGTCGTGAGATGACCAGTGAGTGGATGATGAGTTTAGTTGCACTCTGGGAGAGATATGGCTTGATACGAGCAATGTTGCGTAGCTGGAAACGACAGGATTGTGCCAGAGCTTGGATGTGGGGTGCAAAGGAGAGGGAGGAGTCAAGAGTGACGCCCAGGCAGCGGAGTTGTGGAACGGGGGAGATGGTGGTGTTGTCAACAATGATGGAGATATTGGTCGGGGGTGTTGCTCTGGATGGGGGGAAGATGATGAGTTCCGTTTTGTCCATGTTGAGCTTTAGAGAGCGTTCAGACATCCAGGAGGAGATTGCAGAGAGGCAGCTGGAAACCTGAGAGAGGACAGAGGGGGACAGATCAGGAGATGAGAGGTAGAGTTGTGTGTCATCAGCGTAGAGGTGGTATTGAAGGCCAAATGAGTTAATGAGCGCACCCAAAGAAGAGGTATACAGGGAGAACAGAAGGGGTCCAAGGACAGAACCCTGAGGGACACCAACAGGAAGGATTGAAGGGTGTGAGGTGGTGCTTGAGGCAGACACAGAGAAGGAGCGGTTAGTGAGGTAAGAAGAAAACCAGTCAAGGACAGTGCTAGAGAGGCCAGCGTTTTGGAGTGTGCCGAGGAGGAGAGGATGATCTACGGTGTCAAAGGCAGCAGAGAGGTCCAGAAGGATGAGCAGAGAGAAGTGGCCCCTGGATTTGGCCGAAAGCAGGTCATTGGTGACTTTCACCAGGGCAGTCTCAGTTGAGTGGAGTGGGCGAAAGCCAGATTGTAGTGGATCGAGGATGGAGTTGTCAGAGAGGTAGCTTGTGAGACGGCTGTAGACTAGTCGTTCAAGTAATTTGGAGGCGAAAGGGAGAAGAGAGATGGGGCGGTAGTTAGTGGGTGATGAGGGGTCGAGGTTGGGTTTTTTGAGAATAGGTGAGACCAGAGCATGTTTGAATGGTGAGGGGAAGATGCCGGTGGAGAGGGACAGGTTAAAGAGGTGAGCAAGGTGGGAGCAGGCAGTGGGGGAGAGGGAGCGGAGAAGACGGGAGGGGAGGGGGTCCAGGGGGCAGGTGGTGGGGGGGGAGGATAAGATGAGGGAGTGGACTTCCTTTTCTGAAGTCGGATGGAAGGAGGACAGGGTGGGATAGATGGAGGGGAGGGATAGAGGGGGCAGGGGGGTAGCAGAGGGGTGACGGCGGGAGATGTCGTGTCGGATATCCTCAATTTTGGAGATGATGAAGGAGGCAAAGTCAGTGGCAGTGAGGGAGGATGGGAGGGGAGGAGGAGGGGGGCGAAGGAGAGTGTTGAAAGTTTCAAAGAGACGGCGTGGACAGGAGGACTGAGAAGAGATGAGTGCTTGGAAAAAGGATTGCTTGGCGAGGGAAAGAGCAGAGCTGTAGGAGGAGAGAATAAACTTGAAATGGAGGAAGTCCGGCAGAGAGTGAGATTTCCTCCAGGAGCGTTCAGCGGAGCGTGAGCATTTTTGTAAGAAACGTGTTAGTTTGGTGTGCCAGGGTTGGGGTTTGGAGCGGCGGAGGGGGACAGAGGAGAGGGGGGCCACAGAGTCGAGAGCAGCGGTTAGGGAAGAGTTATAGAAGGTGGCTGCCTGGTTGGGACAAGTCATAGTGGAAAGAGGAGAGAGGAAAGTCTCGAGGGAGGACATGAAAGTGGGGTTGAGAGACCCAAGATTGCGTCTGGTGGTGGTGGGTCTGGGTGTGGAGAGGAGGAGGGAGGATGAGAGGGTGAAAGAAAGCAGATGGTGGTCAGAGAGAGGGAAGGGAGAGTTTGAGAAATCAGAGAGATCACATCGGTGGGTGAAGATAAGGTCGAGGGAGTGGCCGAGATTGTGAGTAGCGGTGGAGGTCCATTGAGAAAGTCCAAAGGAGGTGGAAAGGGCGAGAAGATTAGTGGAAGCGGCATTAGTGATGTCAATAGGGATGTTAAAGTCTCCGAGGATGACAGAGGGGAGGTCAGAGGAGAGAAAGTGGGGAAGCCAGGCAGCAAAGTTGTCAAGGAAAGGTGAACAGTGGCCAGGGGGGCGGTAGATCACTGCCACAAGGAGGTGAATGGGGTAGAAGAGGCGGATAGTGTGGACCTCAAAGGTGGAGAAGGTGAGAGAGGGCTCAGGTGGGATGACACGAAAGGTGCAGTTAGGGGAGAGAAGGACGCCCACGCCTCCACCCTGGCGACCATCAGTTCTGACTGTGTGGGTGAAGGAGAGGCCTCCGTAGGAGAGGGCAGCAGGGGAGGTGGTGTCAGAGGAGGAGAGCCAGGTTTCAGTGATGGCGAGAAGGTGAAAAGAGTGGGAGATGAAGAGGTCATGGATAGTTGGCAGCTTGTTGCAGATTGATCTAGCATTCCAGAGTGCACAGGAGAAAGGAAGGGAGGGGACAG
The DNA here is from genome assembly GCF_028390025.1 of Pseudophryne corroboree. NCBI lineage: Eukaryota > Metazoa > Chordata > Amphibia > Anura > Myobatrachidae > Pseudophryne > Pseudophryne corroboree. The sequence continues at coordinate 409,360,190 of NC_086452.1, read as the reverse complement.
GGGAGATAGGGATAAGGTTGGCTGGGTTCTGAGTGTTTGTGGGTGATTTTGAATTTGGGGGGTGAGACCTTGCAGTGAGGATTGGTATGTGACAGGATCGAGGAGCCATAATTTGGTACAGTTAGTGTTAAGGGGAATAGAATGGTGTAGGTGTAATATAGAATGAACAAGGAGTATGTGGGGTGTAATGTAAGCAAAAGACAGTGCAAACAGTATTTTAAGAAATAATGTTAGGAATGGAAAGGCTGAGATGGATACACAGTGGTTGTAGATTGTGTAAATGAGAGTGTGAGCAATGTGTGAAAGCAGTAGGGCTGGTACTTAATCAGACAGGTTGTTCAGTATCCAGGCTGTGCAGGCTGCAGGCATTACTGGTAGTGGTATGGGTAACTCACTATAGTCTGTTGGTTGTAGTTCTTTTGTGGAGGTGGGGGGAGGTAGTCTGCTGTCCCTCTGTTTCTCTCCTGTTTATCTCCGTATATCTCCATATATTATATCATCCTACTTTGCACTAATATACTTGGCAACTAAAATGCTTGCAGCCTTGACCAATACTAGTTAAATAACCATGCAGACATGGATGCAGGTTTAATTGATAGCAGCCCCCACCCTCTGAAAACTCCACCCACAGCAAAAGGTTGACACAAGGTGTGAACAAATCACTATACCCCCACTAATACACAGTGAGAACAGACTATAGTCTGGCCTAGAAATAACTAGTAAAAGATAAAATTGTCAATACCTATCATAGTACAAAAAGCATGTAATTGCTGGATGTCAAAGTTGCAGCAGTGAGAGATTGTCAATACCTATCATAGTACAAAAAGCATGTAATGGCTGGATGTCAAAGTTGCAGCAGTGAGAGAGAGATACATGTGCCGTAACCATTGGCCATTTGCGATAACACCACATCTGAATAAGGCCCACTATCCCCTTACCAGGTAAACTCCGATCAATAGATTTTTCTCACTCCTTAAGTATATTTTAATCTGCTGATAAAAGAAGTTTGTGTCTGAATTATGCAGATCAGTTCTATCAGGGAAGAGGCGCCTGCAATTTGTTCCTGCCAAGCAACACTTTGCAAACACATCTCCTCCCATACATGGCAGTTTCTTTGCTTTTTATAGAAAGTGGAAATCTAGAAACATTTCTTTAAAGTAAATCGTTTGTGCTGGGAGGAAATGTCTTATTACAAAGGTGATGTTTTTTGCAGAATTAAAATGGGATTTTCCAGACATGATATTTCAGCATGCAGTGAAGCAGCGTTACAGTGTTATGTTACAGTATTACAACATGTAAATAGATTATTATTTGCCGTTCCGCACGAGGCTGCTACAGATGGCTCACACAGTAGTAAAAAGGGAAAATAACATTAAATTAGTGTGACACGACAGGGCGTCAGTTTGTGCCTTATTATCCTATACGCTGACCACATGAGTTTACCCAAGGAGTATTGCAATACAGATAGATATTGTGGAACCAACAAGTTCAGAGAAGTTGTAAATGGTAAAATATAAAATAAACAAGATATTAAAATCGGCCAAGTTGCTTACAAAACTGCTACAGAATTAATGCGTTTAATGTTACATACTGACTATAGTTGCTTTTTCTCATACTCAGCAAGTAATGTTTAAATATATTTATCTTTAGTATCAGTTTTTATGGATTATATTTTTATTGAATTATTCTGTAGTGACTGGCACAGTATGGGGTTCAGTATATTATTAAGACGGTGACCATCTTGACAGTCATAATGCTGACACGAGAATGTTGACATGGTGATAATGTTGACATGTTCATCGTGTTGAGAACGATGAAATGATTACATGGTCGTAATGTTGACAATCAATTTCTAAGGTGTCCCTAAACCCTAAGCCTAACCCTAATGCTAATGTTGACATTTTCACTATGTTGATATTTGTCCAAGTCAACATTATCAAGATGTCGAAATTTTGACCATGTTGATGTTTTCTAGATGTCAACATTTTAACCACATTGTCACGTTTGAATACAAAAAGGAGGATCACAAATTATATGTGATCTAAGGTGTGGTGATTACCTGCAGGAATAATAACCAATAATATTTCAAGTGACTGTATGTATATATATAATTTTGTATTCTTTCAGCCTAGATGTGGCAAATGGGGCGTTCATTTGTATACAGCGATATAAGACTTGTATGTAATGTCTACGTGTATATTGTAATGGAGTCTGTGACACAAAATGGTTGCCAACCTGTCCTCTAAGTGAACCCATAGTTACATAGATATGGGAGTAGAGGACACTGATGCGTATAGTGGGGAAGTCAGAGGTTAGTTTATGGCTCTTACCTTATCTAAGAAGCTATAAACACGACATTACAAAAGCCAGGCCAGGCCAAGAAACCTGACCTCTTGAAACTTAAAAGAAAGACCAGCTGTTGAAAGTGAAACCAAATGAAATCTGGTTTCTTGTTGCCCAAGTACACAGCAATGAGAGAGTTAAGGAAAGGGTGGGGGGCCTGCAGCTACGAGGGGGCTATATCTGCCCCTCACACACACACTGTTTTGTTCATTCTGATGGAAGTGGCTACCAGTGCCTGGATGAATGTCTATATTCCTGTGAAACTTCCTCACGCAGATCTTAATACACTACGTAAGCGTAATTAGGTTCTGATTTTCTTTATTTCCTTTTTGTTTATTGAGATCGCTGTATTCTGTGTGTGTTTTTAAAATATTCTTAATAATCTTTGTAACCTTTTTGTAACCAAAGCTCTGAAGTATTCTTGAAATTAAAATCCTAATTTTAGTTCTGATTCTGTTGTTCTTATGAACTCCAAGCCTGTGTGGCTCACGCCTATCTATTTTTCTAAGTATTGCAGTGTGTGTGTGACAGGTAAAGCTAAAGACGCCTGTAACGTCTGTAATACGTTGAAAAGTCTTTGCTGGTGGCAGCTGAAAGTATTTAAATAATCCCGTGTGTCAAAAGTGACCCCGTACGTCGCATGTGACAGTTCTCAAATTGGCCGGCAGCGTCGTCACAAAGATCTATATAATAACTGCCAACATTCTGGTGCTAACTTAGTGAACGCCGACATACTGACTACTTATTGACAGTAAGTAATACCAGTAGCTCAGATGGGCATTCTGGAGTGTCACTAGCTCAGATACGAGTAGACTTCTGAATTGTTTGTGTCTGTGATGAGTAGTCTGGACTGGAGAGTCAGTATCTTAGATGGGAAGCCTAGTATCCATGTCTTGCATGGCAATCTGGAGTATCGGTGGATAATGGACATTCTGAAGGGGTCTTGTATGATAGGCAACCTCAAGTGTCAGTGGCTTGCATGGACTGTCTGGAGTGCTAGTGGCTCAGATGGGCAGCCTGAATGGGCCACTCATTTTAATGGGCACTTGGAGAGTAAGTAGCTCATATGGGCTGTCTAGATTATCAGTGGCTCCCATGGACTGTCTAGAGTGCCAGTGGCTCAGTTGGGCAGCCTGAATGGGTCATTAATTTTATTGGGCAGCCTGGAGTGTTAGTTGCTCAGATGGGCTGTCTAGATTATCAGTGACTCGCATGGATGCCTGAAGTGTCAGTGGCTCAGATGGGCAGCCTGAATGGGCCACTCATTTTAATGGGCGGCAAGGAGTGTTAGTAGCTCAGATGGGCAGTCTGTGGCACAGGTCAATCAGAAAGACAGGAAATAGGACTTGTCATCTCAATGGGCAGTCTGTAACATACATGTACAGCGTATATTGTTCTGGCATTCAGGTAAAAATTAATGGGAGCATTTTCCCATGCCAAGAAATATTTTGTCTTTAAAAGCAGAGTGAACGCCAGTAGATGCATGTAGATACTTTAACAGAGCTTGACAGTTTCTCATTACCAATGTGGATAGTTCACTTAAGTCCAATCATAAAGAAGAAATTATAATTATAATATTATAAAGTAAGGTTTTATTCCAAATATCATGGCGATAATTAAAAATGATTTTCTCAAAGTTCATTAATATTTAAGAGTTTTTAAGAAAGCGAGATGTCAGCGTCTGGCAGCTTCAAACGGGAGAGCAAGCTACAAAATGTTATAGGAAAATGATCAGATTCTGTGAAATGTTATTATTTGCTATTCATGGGAAAGAGATGAGTTAGATGAAGTTGAGTATTAAGTGAGTCATCCATCACGTTTGATTAGCATCAGACTTCGCCAAGTGGTAGGAAGAGAACCCAGACATGACACAAAGCAATAACTCCACGTTCAGATACAGTAATAGGCAAATATGTCTGCTCGATTGAACACTGTGTCTGTATCACTCAGATCCCAGCAAGTAATAAGAGGTACAAAATATACACCTTGAAATTATGTTACTGCGCGGTAGAGATGACATAGTAATTAAGAGGAAACAAAGAGGGTACCTTGGTGGTGGTGGGTGCTAGGAGTGTGAAGGAATGCTGCAATAGGGTGAATATGTATTGTTGTAGTGATTAGTTATTGTTGGCAGGGTCAGGTTGGAAGACGCAGGCCTTCATAAGCATTAGAGACACAAGGGTCAAGACCAGTGGTGGCGCCAAAGGTGAGGCTGCAGCGCAGTCTACATTTCAAATTAGGGAACCACACCAACTGCCATTGAGGCAGTTTGGGATGACAGTTGGTGGCTCCCCTATTTGAAATTTGGACTGTGCTGCAGCCCCACCTCTGGAGCCACCACTGGTCAAGAGAAAGTTCTGGCACAGGACACAATGGTAAACACTACAGAATTGGAAACAGTAGATGAAGCAGATGAGGACAAATGAAGTTCTCATTAATCGAGAAAATGTTCTAACACAAAGGGTGGTTTGAGGTTTTTACGTGATGCTGTCATCCTCTTGTTTCTTTAATATTGCATGCACAGGTTAACAAAGAGTTCTTTAAATAAAGATATGGTTGATTCATAGAGAGGGTTAAACTCCAATTTTGAGGACATCTTGATGAGAGATTTGGGGGGGGGGGGGGGGTTTCAGTGCGTTCTGTGGAGAGTGTGAACTTTCTGCAGAAAATACAATTGTTCTTATGGACAAAAGTTAGATCTATTTTGTAGGATATGATGTTTTAATGGAGTTGAATGGGTTGAGTGGACACATTTTTGGTTGTCCCATTTAAGTGGTGTTTTTTCAGACCTTGGCCGCTACTTTCATTGTGACGTGCTTTCAGAGCAAATGTGCACAAAAACAAAAACAAAAAAACACATTGTAAACTGGTATAAATGGAAATAACAAGATCCCTGGTGTCTCTTTACTGTATTTTCTTGATTCTATTCACAGATTGGGTCCTGAAGCAGTTGCCTCATTGGCCTTACCCTAGATCTGGTCCTACCCTCATGTTTTTCAGTGTAGAAGGACAAACGAATGTGATCTTTGCCTTTGGTCCACTAATTTCCCTAAGAGGCCTGCGGACTGGGAGTACAGTATCTTTGTTCTACTAAATTGTAAAATGTAACTATAACTAAATCAATGTACTGTACAACTACAGTATATCAAAACAACATATATTATCAGCAATTACGCTCCTAAGCACCTAATTGTCTTTTCATACTGAATGTACTATAATATTTTTCCGCTTTATTTTGGCAGGCTTCGCAGCATGAATTAAATATAGACTAGAATATATATAGAGCATGCTGAACAATTTATAGATCTTGTTCTTTGCATAAGATGTGAGAACAGCTGCACAAATAAATTAAAACGATACAACCTTCTAAGATCCCGGAGAACGGCTTCTTGGGTTATCAAGATCTATCTTTAGAGCAATCTGTCTACATCATTGCGGAGCTGTTATAACACTTTCTGCTTCCACAATTAAGCTGTTGGCTTTTTCTAGAGGCTGTTGTTACAGGAACAAACGTGTATAAGAAAGGTAACCTGTTGATGCAAATTAGCAGGCACATATAGCTAAATTGAAATGTTTGATATCAAGTTGGTTGAGGAGAGTTGAAAGCACGCTGTGATTATATTACGAAGCTGAAGAATATGATTGAGAAAATTAGGATATAGGTATCAAACAGCTACATTTACAGTTACTTGGATGTACCACTGATCATTACTGATATCAGTAACATGAAATATTACAGAACGCGTACCAAAGTTATAACTAGAGTGACAGGGTCAGCATGAACATACGTGGCATGGATAAGGAACACAAGGATTTGGGTGGAAAGAATCCAGGCCAGGTATCAGGTGTGGTCAAGTCTGAAGCAGCAAACCTGATTGCAGTCCCATGTCAGGTTGTTTTAAAAAGGTACCGTATCAGACACAAGAGATAGGGCTTCTGATGCTGGATAAGCTGGCCAGGTGATAGGCCAGGACGTGGTTAGTGTTAGGGGTCCTGGAACTTACTGGTCTCTGGAAGATTCTACACCCTGTTTGTAAAGACTTGGTGTGACCCATGGTATGTCCTGTGACTTGCTTGTTAACTGCTGACATTCTGCTAAGAACTGCCTGTCTGTGAATACTGTGGAGAAATAAAACTTCGATTTTGAAGTTTTACCCGATGTATGTGATCCTTGTCAAGGTAGTCAAGAGTCATACTGAAAGGATTTTAGGGGCCTATTTATCATTGGTGGCAGTGAGACCCTGTAAATTATAATTATGTATTACAGGTTGAGTATCCCTTATCCAAAATGTTTGGGACCAGAGGTATTTTGGATATGGGATTTTTCCGTATTTTGGAATAATTGCATACCATAATGAGATATCATGGTGATGGGACCTAAATATAAGCACAGAATGCATTTATGTTACATATACACCTTATACACACAGCCTGAAGGTAATTTTAGCCAATATTTTTTATAACTTTGTGCATTAAACAAAGTGTATCTACATTCACACAATTCATTTATGTTTCATATACACCTTATACACACAGCCTGAAGGTCATTTAATACAATATGTTTTTTAACTTTGTGTATTAAACAAAGTTTGTGAACATTGAGCCATCAAAAAACAAAGGTTTCACTATCTCACTCTCACTCAAAAGTCCGTATTTCGGAATATTCCGTATTTCGGAATATTTGGATATGGGATACTCAACCTGTATAGCATTTCGCAATTGATTTTATTTTCCTATCAAAATCGTATTGCTGGGACAGTGGCTTCCATAGGAGCTGTCTTGGGGAAGATCTTCTGGGTTCGGACTCGACTTACGTGGCCATTGGTTCTAAGCAAAGCGGCTCTATAAAGTAAATTTAACTTACTAAAGTAACACGTGTCAGCTCTGTAGTGTAAAACATGCTTGCCTGCTTTATGAACCTTCCCTCCAGGAGATACCAGAGCAGAGGTCCAAGACGCAAGTGTGGAAGGTGTGACAACACGAATCACATTATGAAGGCCATGCCCTCTTCACTAGGGAAGTGGTCAGAATCTAGGAGGGTGGCCAAACCTCCGGGTAGTACAGTAGATCTTTGAAATGTGTGCGTCTCCGGGACTTTCCGTACATTTAGCAAATATGGAGTAAAAGTTCATAAATGTAATGCATTGATTACTTCCCATTGTATTTGTGCAGTTACTGTTGGCTACAGACAGAGGATTCTATGTTCTTTAGTACATAGTGCCCTGTGCTCCGTTTTTGGAGTGGATTGGTGCCATATGCAATTCTTAGGTACTATAGTGCAGCTGTGCTCAGAAAAGGAGCATAGCTGACTTTAGAGGTGGCAGAGGATTTTGGCGCAACTAAGATGTGAGAGAGTGGCTTAACGTGCATCTTGATTATGATGAATCTCATTGCCATTTGGCTCTAGCATAATGTTACGATCTGGGGAGTATATCTGGACAGAGTGTTGATAAAAATGATCCGGGGAATATATCTGGATGGAGTGTTACGCAAACCCAGCAATACTCAAGTCTCATATGTTCTAAAGCTTCAGCAGCTGCCTTTCCTAGGTGGATTAAGTCCACCCGCTACTCAGATGCCGCCAGGTCTTAATGTGGACAAAAAGAATTAGAGGGTGGGCAACTGCAAGGAAATATGCTGGAGTAGAACCTACCTGACACGGAGTGGGTTAAGGCTGGACAGACTAGCACACACTAGACAAGGACAAGACCAAGAATACCAAAAGACAAAACAAGACAAGAGAATAATGAATTAATAAAAAGGTATGGTAATAAGGTAGAGGTACTAAAGAGACATCTGGGTATTGAGAGACACAAGGAGTGATGCACTAATGGTAATAACAATGTAGAAGTAGTCAGGAGAGAAGGCAATAACAGACTAGCAGGCTGGGTGATCTAATTAAAGAGACAGGCAATAAACAAACTCACAGTGGTTGCTACTGGCAACAACAGAAATGCATGACAATAGAACACAGACAGGGAAAGCAGAACAGACATACAAACAACACAGAATGCTCCAGGCCAGTGAATGTTACTCCTGGCAACTGCAATACCAACACAACGGAGCAAAGAAGACTGAGACAAGGAATTAGTCAGAGAACAGACTAATAGGACTATGACAATAAACAGGCCAGAGAGAGACTGTAGTGGAATTGGGACTGTGGTAATAGAGACACAGGTGGAGGTATGTGTAATGCAGCGGTATGTAAATGAAATGATACTGGATAACAACAGAAAGACCAAGATACAGACAAAGAACAAGTATAGTGCGGAGAAATCCCCACTGCAGCTAAAGCCAAGACAGACAGGAACCAGACAGGACTGGGTTTGGCAAGGAAACTTTAGCACAGGATCTCACAGGACAAGAATATGAAACAGCCAAAGCCTTCCGCAGCAAACAGGATCTATGACCAACAGGGAATAATGGGCAGAATGGGAATATAAAGAGAGCACTAACCAATGACCAGGTTCAGTACAGACAAGCCCCCTTTAATTACCAACTCAGTGCAACTGTACTGCTGCATACCCACCAGGCTCCTGACTTTAACAAGAAACCACATGCTGGAGTAAGTTAACAAGGCATCTCCCAACAGGTGTGCTGCTACTGCAATTAAGCAGACAGAATAGAGCTTCAGACAGCACAGGCAACACCTGATTCATGATTCCTACAGTGGATATCTCTTAAGGTGGTCATGCCTCCAAGATGGCCAAAAGGAGGCTAATATTTCTTCTATATTTCAATTCATATATAGACAGCATAAATGCCCAAAAGATAAATAAAAGAAAAATGCGTAAAAAGGTTTTCTTTTGATTTTACAGATTTCACTCCATATTTATTAATAAATGGCAAATCATTTAACACAATACCATGCGTTACAATTGTGTTATGTGCACATCGTGGTGTAATTATGTTGCGATTAGAATGGCAGCAGGTAAGGAAAAAAGAATCGTAGAAAGAAAAAAAAATGGGTAGAAGAAAAAAACAAAAAAGTTTTTAAAAATGTTTCCACTTTAAACACTACATTGTTGATAATCCAAGAAAAGTCACTTGCTAAAGCTCCACATTCACTCTATTCACATAAAGGGATGTAGTCAGGATCACAGGTTACAATGCTTACTTATCCCAATGGTGAGTATTAGGGTTAGGCACTAGGGGGAGGGTTAGGCTGCCGGTGGGGTGGATTAGGGTTAGAATACTCACTTGGATCCATCAGTTTTGTGACATCTGGATTCTGACCGCTGGTATTTTGGACCCAACCCCACATAAAGTCTCAGTTATAGCCAAAACCAGTTGGATCCTAGACTAAAGCTTCTTCATTGTTCAAATTTGCAGTTCATATAACTTTTCTTCACATTTTCCCTTTTTAGCGTTTCTTGTTCAGAAACTTGTAATCCTGCTCCCGTGTGCATTCTTGTGAACTGACTGCCCAGTGTATTTCTTTAATTGTGGAGCGCAGTCGTACAAATGTTATACACAACCCTGTGGATCTGTAGCTTTTGCTGCAGAGCCAATTACCCCGGAATGTTATTTCCAAATATTGTTCCCATGTCTGTTTTTGTAGGAATTGAATCTTTGATTCGTGCCATGAAAAGTAGTTCTGGTATTCACTCATTCTTTACCAACCAGCAGGTATTGCAGGGATAGGCATTGGGAGGCACACAAAAGAAACGGGGAACCCCTGTTTTCATGGATTCTTGCTAGTTAAGAAGATAAATCTCCTTAAATGTTGTTGAAAGCAAGTAAAAAATGAAAAGAAAGTTGGCCTAATGTTCAAAAGCCAAACAGCCCTGGAAGTAAAACCCGTTAGCGCATTAGGGTAGATGAAGCCATGTGAGGTAATATTTTGGAACACCGTTAATTCCTCTTTAGAAATCTTTTCTTTGCAGTGGATCCAACAAGTGAGCCCGTAATTCTTCCAATGTTTTCTCGCTCTCCTTGATAGACCCACAGTTCACCCGCTGTTGACAATAGGGAAACGATCTTCAAACATCTTCCCAAAGGGCTTATAATCGGAATGCAGGATTTGGTTTACAGCAATTAATTTGCTGTGGGACAACAGCGTCTTTTTCAAACGTTTGGCTAAGAATGAGAAAAAGATTTGTTGAAATTTATTTTTAATTTCAGAAGCCCTGATTAGAGACTTCAGAAAATAAAAGTGACAAAAGTGATCAGCTACATTTTAAAAGAATTTTGAGAAAGAAAAATGTTAAATGTAATCCTATATAAGATAAACTGAACCAGGATATATCAGTAGAGGAGACGTTAACAGCCGTGAAATCCATGCGGCCCTCAGCTGCCCTCGGCCCTGACGGTTTCCCAGCGCACTATTACAAACACTTTGCTAAAGTATTAGCCCCTCACCTTACCGCCCTCTTTAACCAGATCTTGGGGGGCACATCCTTTGCTCCGGCAACCACTCAAGCTGATATTGTTGTGATCCCAAAACCTGACAGAGACCCCACCCAGTGCGGCAATTATAGGCCTATCTCATTGCTCAATGTTGATTTGAAAATTTACGGCAAAATCCTAGCTTTGAGATTGGCACCCCTTCTTTCTGTATTGGTACATCCCGATCAGGTCAGATTTATTCCAGGCCGACAGGCCTCGGATAACATTAGAAGGGCCAGTGATCCACTCTATCCATCGGCAAAAGTCCTCTTCCCTGTTATTAGCCTTGGACGCAGAGAAGGCGTTTGATCGCATTTCGTGGCCTTTTGCCTTCTCTGTTCTTCAACGCATGGGCTTTTCCGGTAAGTTTTATGATGGTGTCTCGGCATTGCATCACAACTCCTCAGCGCGGGTCTCTGTCAATGGGGTCACTTCTTCAAGTTTTGAGATATCTAATGGGACCAGGCAAGGATGCCCGCTTTCACCCTTGATTTTTGCCCTCGTCATGGAGCCTTTAACGGCCAACGTTTGTCTCAACCCGAATATCAAAGGGGTTCAAATCGGCCATGCGGAATACAAAATTGAACTTTATGCTGACGATGTATTGGTTTCTCTTACAAATCCAACATCGTCACTCTCTCCTCTCTTCTCCTCTCCTCTCTGAGATAGACCTTTACTCACAATACTCAGGTTATAAGATTAATACAACTAAAACAGAAGTACTTGATTTTTACATTACCCCTGCGTCTAGGACACAACTTGAATCAACATTCCCATTCTCCTGGCAAAATCGTAAAATCAAATACCTAGGAATTTACCTTACCCACAGACTCCACCAACTTTTTCAAGCGAACTTTCCATGACTTTTGGACCAAATTCGTTCGGATCTCCAAACCTGGTCCTCCTATTTCATTTCATGGATTGAATGTGCCAATTCTGTAAAGATGAATATCCTTCCTAGGATTATATACCTTTTCCAAACGCTCCCGATCTATATTCCCTCCTACGTTTTTCAATTCTTGCAGCATCAAACTTCCCGTTTCGTTTGGGCCAATAAACACCCTAGAATTAAACTCTCGTTGTTACAACGGCCTTCTTGGTGTGGAGGCTTAGGCATACCCAATTTTAAATACTATTACAATGCAGCTCAGATAGCCTCCTGTGTTCAGTGGTGTGGTTTTGGGACGGACAAGGATTGGATAACTATTGAAGCCGGTGAGCTAGGACTCTCCACACTTTCTTCCCTCTTATGGCTTCCGAGATCCGCCCATCCGCATGCCACCTCACTTCACCCAGTGGTGGCTCGCTCTCTGTGTATTTGGGATCTCGTGCTGAGGAAACTACAATTGGCCCCTAACACATCCCCTCTTATACCTCTGTTCCATAACCCTGCCTTCCCTCCGGGAATGGTTAAATCTGCTTTTTCACTCTGGAAACAGGGGAACGTTTACTTTCTCAATGACATCACCTCTAGTACACCTTTTCCTTTGTTTACCCAGATTCAGACACAATACTCTCTCACTCATAGTGAATTTTTTTTTTTTGATACCTCCAACTTAGACACTTTCACTCCAGGGTTCATACCACTCTCTCTCCTAGGCCTCTCACCACTCTTGAAAATATATGTCTGAGACGCTCTTCTACGAAAGGTCTTATCTCTGACCTCTATGCTTTGCTATTGCAGGGCTCTGCCGCTTCCAAAGATAACAGAGAACTGGCCTGGGAGAGAGATCTGGGTGTCACTTTGGATGAGGAGGAATGGGGAGAAATATGGAGTAATGCGTCCTCCAGTTCTATCTGTGTTCGGATAAAGGAAAATGTGTATAAACTGTTATACTGTTGGTATTATGTACCTTCTCGTTTAAAGGCGATGTACCCCGATGTTACAGACAGTTTTTAGAGGGGTTGTTCCGCTGAAGGGACATACATGCATATTTGGTGGACTTGTCCGAAATTAGTATCTTTATGGAAAGACGTTGTTCGACTTCTCTCTTGCCTATTTGCTGTCCCAATCCCCCTGCACCCTAAATACTTCCTACTGCCTCTAGACCTCGCGACCTTAACTAAACATCAGTACAAGCTATTGCGTCATGTGGCTACCGCTACGACATGCCAAATAGCACAAGCCTTGAAATCTCCCACTTCACCATCCCTGCAATCCGTCATCTCTTACATTTGGTACGTGTATAAGATGGAATATATGACCAGTATCATTAGGCAATCTACCGGGGCATTTGACAAAGTCTGGACACCTTGGCTAGCTTCTCAAAATGCCCCCTCCCTATTCTGTAGCTAATTAAGTTACCTTCCCTTCTTTTTGTGTTGACTGCCCGGACCCCGCCACTCGGACCCCTCTCCTCCTCTTCTCTCTATTTCTCTGTTTATTCTCGACCTCGTTCTTTTTTCTTCCTGTCTCTTTTCTTTCCGTTCTCTCACTCCCCTAGGCTGGTTGGCCACACCATAGGCCTGAGGGACTCTCTATCCTCTTACACTATTTCTGTCATCTTGCTTAAATAAACAAAAAAAGATTTACTCACTTGCTTGCTTGTTTGGGTTTATATGTGTACCGTAATTTTTACTGTTCTTGTACAACATTCTGATTTTGTGTATTACTGTAAATCGACTAATAAAACTTTATAAAAAAAAAAAATCAATCCTATATAATATAAGGCTAACACTGCTCCTCACCTCTATGGGGGGGATTCAAGTGCTTTGCATGCTGGTAGCCACTAGATAGAGCACTTCAAGTGTTGCTCCATTCAGGGGTGCACAGCCGCTGGCAGTGACATTACTGTTATGTTTTTCCGTTATTTTGACGGGCTGGTAACTAGTATTAGATAATTATTAATTTATATATTGTTAGGCTTTATTTCACTATTAGTTTGGACATTTGCTCGTTTGTTTACAATATATAAAAATTACTTTGAAATTGTCAGTTAATAGCTATAATGTAAAACTAACATTTGTTTTCTGTTTCCTCCTCAAGTACCCTTGGACAGGTCATATCTTCAGGATTTATGATTGCTTGAACAAACAGGGCAGAGTTCCCAACCTCAGTCCTCAATGCACAGTCCATGTTTTAATGATATCCAAGCTTGAGCACAGATGGTTATTTCAAAATAACTTAGATACTAATTTAGTAATTTGTGCTTAAGTATGGCTATCCTTAAAACCTGGATTGTTAGTGGACCATGGCTGGTAACCCCTGATATAGGGTAATTATAAGCTTACACTAGTCCAGAGGTTCCCAAACTGTGTGCCGTGGCTCCCCGGGGTGCCTCGGAACACTTGCAGGGGTGCCCTGGGTTGGTGGTCTAGGACCAATTCAAATTATTCATGGTCAATATAATAGGCAAAACCAGTGCTGGTGGCTGCCAGTCATAAATATGTGGCCAAAGAGAAGCAAATCTTGTCCCTCACCACACAACTGACCCTAAGGATGACATATAAACGCGATTAACTTAATGTAATATTTATTTCTAGATTTCTCAATAAGAAATTTTTGGCCTAGGGGAGCCGTGAAAAAAATTCTGATATTCTAGGGCGCTGTGATTCAAAAAAGTTTGGATACCACTGCACTAGTCATTTAAATCACCTGTCACCTGTGTGACCTAGTGGACCTGTGTGACCTAGTCACCTGTGCATAATTGAGGAAAATCTTAATGAAGGAACTTGAGGATGGATTTGAATAAAATAGATATTATTTATAATTGTCATACTTTAGTCAAGTTGTATAACATCGTCTACTCATACCATTTCCACCTGCAGCAAGGCTATCTCTAGGTGCAGGCGGATACTAAATTGGTGGTCTTTCATGAAAGCTAACAAATTTAGCATCCTCATTCTAGCTCAGCTATAATTGTAGTGTAAAATAATGTCGCCCAGTGTTTGTGTGCTCCGTGCATTAGCAGGCAGGTGCAAATGTGCAAACTTGAGATAGATTTGCTCCTAGTTTGCTTCTAAATGAGGCCCTTAGTGTTGTACTCATAATTGTCTATTCTCCAGCAGCATTCTAGAAACTTTGAGGGGGCGCCTCCTGTCTCTTGGTGGAGCAAGGGACCCACCTGCTTCCCAAACATTCCTGAGGGAAGTGGGCAGGTGGGGGGCTTTGAGAGCTCAATTCTCACTGGTTTCTGTCATCGTGAACCCATCCCTCTTCAATTTACATGTTTGTGCTATGGGGGAGGGGCCTTGATGATGCCACCGTCGTCATCCCCCCACCATCCCCACATCTGTCACATTGATCATCTTCCCTAGTGAAAAAGTAGGCAGACATGATTTAAAGTCACCGCCATTTGTTTATATGAGGTTAGTCGATATGCTTTAACATTGTGATGTCTGAATAACATTTTGTTGGTGTCTAAACTATCTTGTATTAATATTTGCTCCTGACGTTTTGTTTGCATTGGACTCTAGAAGCGTTTCAAAGGATTTGACAACATAAAGCAGACAAGAGCAAATAGAATTATACCGGCCACACATAGTGTTGCGTACTGTTCTTATTACATTTATGCTACCGATTTAGCTCTTTCTCTTCTGAATGCAATTTCTGCTTCATTAGGCACCATGATGGGTTCAATATCTATTAACCTCAAAAATGATTCCGCAAAGTGCCTACCAAACAGATTGTACAATTTGCTTTTCTTTTTTTCTTTTCTTTTCTCTTCTCTGTGGGTCTGATAAACACACAGAGCTGATAGAATCTGAATCCTTCTCACATCTACATGCCGGGTTAGTTCCTTAGCGGGAATGGTACAGCATTAACCTCTGCCAAGACCTGATTATCCACCTCAGCTTGTGCTGGGACAAAATAATGACGCTGTTGAGATGCATCTCGGATCCTATATCTCTCTATGAGGCTAATTCCATTACTGGGAAATGTGAGGGTTAAGTAAGACATTGATTCACCAGTTTGTTGATGATTATTGCCCTGTGAAGGCTTTCACCATGTTCCTGCTTGTAGAACAGGCAAAGTATAGAGTGAAAATCTTCTTCTAGGGAAGATGTACTAAGCCATAGAATGTGATAAAGAGGAGATAGACAAACTACCAGCCAATCAGCTCCTAACTGCAATGTTACAGGATGTGTTTGAAAAATGACAGTTAGGAGCTGGTTGGTTGGTTGGTTGGTAGTTTATCTCTCTCAACTTTTTCACTCTCCAAAGCTTAGTACATCTGCCCCTATGTGTGAGAATTTTTGTTAATATGTTTGTGGGGTTTCATTTACATCATACAAGTCGCAGTTGAGACATAGGGCAGATGTATTAAGCCTAGAGAAGTGATAAAGAAGTGATAAGTGCAAGGTGATAACGCACCAGCCAGTCATTACAGATTTGAAAAATGACAGTTAGGAGCTGACCGGCTGGTGCGTTATCACCTTGCACTTATCACTGGTTTATCACTTCTTTATCTCTTCTCCTGGCTTAATACATCTGCCCCATTGTGCTGAACTATCACTGTAGTCAGTATAAAAGATTGTTACAAAGAATGACAAAATATCTAAACATACAGGGGGAGATGTATCAAAAGTTTGGAGAGAGATAAAGGAGAAAGATAATTTATCAACCAATCAGCTCCTGTCATTTTTCAAACACAGCCTGTAACAGGACAGTTAGGTACTGATTGGTTGGTTCTCTATCTTTCTCCACTTTATCTCGATCCAAGCTTTGATACATCTAACCCACAGTGAACAACATCCTTAGGCATAGGGTGTTCAGGTAAGAATGAATAAGTAACTGCCACCCCAATTCAAAGCAGTCGCTGACCGTGTTCGACCCTAACACCGCTATATGGACCTCATTCAGTCAGGATTGCAGTTTCTGATAAAAAGCAGCTGCTGCCATCAGATAGTTGCCGTCCAGAAATAGAGAAAAAAACACCTATTGCAGAAATTATGAATGCATCGCAACGTGCGTTCTGATCGCAGAACCATAAGCAATTACCGGAACATCGAAGATTTTTCCTATCTGTGCCAGGCAAGGTCATCCACAATTCTGACGACACAAGAGGCTGGAAGTGGTCATCGCTGATGTCAGAGGCCCTCCTTAAAAATGCCTGGGCACGCCTACGGTTTTTCAGACACACCCAGAAAATGGCAGTCAGTCAAACAGCGGCTGCATTGCGATTACCATCTGTACGCAATTTCTGTCAATATTTCCCCTCGCACGTGCGCAATGCAAATGCTGCGCATGTGCAGTCGTTCGATAATCAGCCGGATTGCGATTCTCAAATTTTGCAATACAACCTGAAGAAGGCCCTATGTCAACTGCAGTGCAGCCAAGAGCTACCTCGGCCTCAAGTTGTAGCTCTTTTTGTGGGGGAACTCCCTAGGCTGTACCATGGGACTCCATGAGACATTTAGTCTCTAGTTCTTACAAAGGAGTATGGCCAAGTGTAAGAATAGTGTGCCCTTTCTGTAGATGCCGTCCTGCAAAGCAGTGGTAGGTGGCATGGTCACAACATATCAGGAATGTGGCTGTATCTCATTGGCTCTCCTCGATGTGCACTTTGCCAAGACTAAAGCAGTTGCTGCACGCACATCCTATTATTGAGTAATAGCGCAGAACCGCCTACGCTGCATGCACAGCTTCAGCAAAAGCTACTGGTCTGCTCTGTCACTTTCACCTACAGTATGGCTCAGAGGGACCAGGACTATATCCGCCCCCACCATCATCAAGCACCATGTAGGGATTGGTGCACCCCCCCCCCCCACCCCCTCCCCCCTTTCCTTTTAGTGCATCTGACCACATGGAAGTTCCTGACTATAAAATAGACAGTGCAGTCTTATATCTGGGGTACTTGGTCCATGCTTCTATTGCTGCAACTCGATTTAATTTAGAGAAGCAGATTGCATCTGTATAATGACTACAGAGGTTTCGGAAAAGTGCATCCAAGACTTATGCAAAGTTACCCATACACTGTACGAATGTCATGCCAACCAACCAACCAACCAACCAACCAATTAACCAACTAACCAAACAACGAACCAGCCAAGTGACTGTTATAAATGATCATAGTTCAGTGTCGTTTTACTCAATGATTATCATTCACAGCCTGAACACCACTGAGAAACCTTCTGTTTGGGCTGCAAATTAGTTCCATCCACCAAACCATTGTTAAGTCAACCTCAGGCTGTGAATTTAGATGGACCCCACTGTATTGCATTCTGTATGAAGATCATACGATTATTAGGCAGTCGCTCCGGTCCTCTGGGGGCTATTCAATGCCTGTCGGAATTGCGGTCAAGTTGCAAAGACGGCAGTTTACGACTTTGTGGGGTCGAATCAGGATTCGACTTATTCAGCGGAGTTGCCGTCTTTCCGACTTGTCGTAAATTCCGACTTGCCAGAAAACACGTGAACTGATGGATTACCCGCGGATCCACGTATTTTGTCTGATTTGCGGACATCTCCAACAGGTTTTTGGCCCGTTTTCCACAATGCTGATCTGACTTTAAAAATTGAATACTGCAGTGTCGGATCCTCTCCGTCGGAGAGGATCCGACATGTATTGAATAGACCCCCTAGTGGACAAGTTCAGTTCATGTTAAATGACTGGAGACCTCCATTAGTTACTATCACATTTCCCACACATATTTACACATTTGTAGATGTTAGCGAAGAGCTTTTAAACTTTAATGGACAAAACAAAATGTTAGAGGCACTTTGTAGCGAATGCTGTAATATACTGTATCTGTACTGAGAACATGGGAAAATAGCCGCTAGTTTTATGCTGCTGTCACAGCTCCAACCTCGCCACTGATTACGTAAGTGCTGCCTCTGTTAGGGAGCCATTTATCCATTAGCTGATTTTCTTACTTAGTAGAGAAAGGCTTAAAGTAGATGCGCAATTATCCATGCACTCTAGACAATAAGAAGTGCCTGGGCATATGATGGCTAAAATTGATTTGAAACTTTTGGAGAAGTGATGTTAGAACATTAGTTGTAGCTATGCTCATTAAATGCTGTTGTAGGATTGTATAGTAAGAATAAATAATTACCTGCAAGTAGATTACATTGTCATTCATATGTATATTGTCTAGAGTCCATTAGTGGAATTATAGTGATTCCCCATATAAGGGGTTTTATATGCTCCTATGCTTTGCAAAGCAAAAAGGATGACGCATTGTTTAGGAGCACTTGATTGTGTAAATAGAACCTTTTGCCGTCAAAAATGCTAGTGGATATCTCGCATGCATTGTAAAGGGGGGTACTCACGGAGCGATATTCTAAGCAATCTGACTAGATTGCTTAGAATTTAAGCATTATCGCTCCGTGTGTACCCCCTACAGCGATAGCGATGCGCAGCCCCACACATCGCTATCGCTGCTGCTAGATTGGCCTGCCACTCTGCACACATTTCTCCCCGCAACGGCCCATCTATATGGGCCTTAACATCCAACTAGATTACGACATTGCTGCAGATAACAGCAAAACTTAATGATGGGGCCCCAAGTAATATCAACGTCCGAACAGTGTGATGTTCGCCTATCTACTGTGGGACATGAAGGCCCACTCGGATCCCATTACGAACCCTGTGTCGCAAGGCTCTACACTTAGTCTGGGCTCGTGAACCCCCACTACTGGAAGCATAGGGTAGCCTGGTCCAACAAGCCGGGCAGATTGTGGCGATAACTCCACAAGGCAATGGACCCGCATGCCAGCAAGGGACACGGTGGTGGTGGCTCTGTTACTGTGTTTTCAGCTGGTACTTCATGGTACTTCGGAGCTCGTGGAGTCCATGCCCCTTCATGCTACTGTTATCTGATTGAAAGGATTACCTAAGTATTACTAGACAGGTATCTCAGTTTTCCTGGAACATATGCGTGGATGTAGTCAAAGTGTCAACAATAACAATGCCAACACCATGATGTCAACAGTTATGATGTCAGCAGACAAAGCGTCGACATACTGAGAGTGTCAACCCTGTCAGAATGGTAAGTGGGTTAGGCACTAGTGGGAGATTAGGATTAGGCTCCGGAGGTTGGGGGAGGGGGGGGGGGATTAAGCTCCGGGGGGCTGGGCACTAAGTGGGAGGTTATTGTTAGTCTGCGGGGGGTTGAGGAGGTTAGAGTTAGGTTGCAGGACGGTTAGAGTTAGGCACTAGGGGAAGGTTAGGGTGCACAGGGAGGGAGGTTAGGGTTAGACACTAATGGCACGGTTAACAGTTGGAATTAAGGATAGTGGAGAAATACGTACCGGAAACCCTGGAGGATTTGGAAATCTAACCCGGAAGTGATGGTCACATGACCCCTGGGACCCTAAAGATGCCACTGGATCTGCCAGGTGCATATGAGTCACTGCTGGGCCACCTGGGATGATATATTGACATTCTACCATGTCATTATTTCATCACTGCGTAAATGATGAACGTCGACATGGTCAAAGTCGACTTTATGGCTGTCAACATATCATACGCAACCCCATGAGTGTATATAGTTTTTACACTTATCTGCTTTTTGTACTTTTAAAACCAGTTTTTTAACAGACACTTGAAATCTAAATAAATGAATAGGTCATTTAACAATAAATGGTGCTATTCCCACCATTGTGTTCTAGTACTGTATGTTAAATCCACATATAAAATGTTAGAAGACAGCAGGTTCTATTCCATGCGCCACCAGTACAACGAATGATATTGGTCAAAAACATGAAAAATGCTTAGTGATCGCATTAAGGATACATACGTCACTAAAAATGTGCCTGAACTGTTTTGTTTTTGTTTTTTTAGTTTTCTCTACACACATGTCTAAACAAGTTCTAAAAATGAATCAGCCTATTCTAATTTTGCAATGATGCTTACGTTAATGTTGGGAAAATAATTCCATTTTGAAAGGAAATCAAAGATAAAAAATACTTTTGATTTTAAGGGGGCGGCGGGGGGGGGGGGGATGTTTCTCTACTTCTGGAAACCCTTTCTGGCCCCATCTGCTCATTAATTGAAGCTGGTGGCCACCAGTAGCTGTTCTGGACTTCAGCTCAAAGTTTGGGATGATTGAGTTCATCCAATGATTAGATGCTGTAGCTGCCGACGGCTTCTGGTTCCAGATAATATACAGAGTCTCAAATGAGTACCCCACATTTGCCACACTAGCATATAGGCCAGAAAATTAAGTGTTCTCCAAAAAGAGGACAAACACTTTAAAATAGATTGACATTTAGAGTACATACACATATGCTGCCAGAAAGTATAGCCTTCATGGTGGAACCTAAATTCAGAAGATACAATTCATTCCAATGGGTGTAGTCTAGGAGGACATCAGTAGAGGATATCATTTACTTACTGCAGTATCAGAGTTGAAGGTCAGATATCTAGCTGAGCGGAGCCAAAGGTCATAACCATGAGTAGTGATGAATTATAGTGAAGTTAGAGTTAGACCAAGGTCGATATCAGGATTAGTAGCTGGATTCCATGGAGCAGGATTAGGAAGGAGGTCAAGCAAACAGGCCAAGGTCAGTACAATGAAGTTGTCCAGAAACAAT
Organism: Pseudophryne corroboree; assembly: GCF_028390025.1. NCBI lineage: Eukaryota > Metazoa > Chordata > Amphibia > Anura > Myobatrachidae > Pseudophryne > Pseudophryne corroboree. The sequence continues at coordinate 409,338,979 of NC_086452.1, read as the reverse complement.
ATAAAACATTGGCATGTAACATAGAAACATAGAATTTGATGGCAGATAAGAACCACTTGGCCCATCTAGTCTGCCCCTTTTTTATCCTTTAGGTAATCTCAACCCTTTTTGAACCTTAATTCTTTGTAATCATGTACCTTAATAACCTGCAAAAGTATCGACTGTGGATTAAAAGATCAACAGTTTCTAGATAGACAGTCAATAGGTCACCATAACATGGTCGACATGGTCAAAAGGTCGACAGGGTCAAAAGATTGACAGTTACACGATCAACATAGACAGGTTGACAGGGTCTACAGGTCGACATGCAAACGGTCGACACAAAAAAAGGTTAACATGTTTTTTATGTTATTTTAACCTTAACCCTTACCCTAGCCTTCCACCTAGTGCCTAGCCCTCCCTCTGGTGCCTAACCCTAATTGTCTCCTTCCTTCATAAATTTATGCTGACCATTTAACTGTCGACCTTTTGACCCTGATGACCTGTTGACTGTCTGTTTATTGTCTGTTCCATTCCACTGATATGAAAAGCATCAGTGGGCATCTTAAATAATGCCTAATTGGTCATGCCAGATGCTGCAGGGGCACACACGTGAGTACATGTGCCGGTTTTCGGGATGCCAGATGACCTGATACTGAAGTGCTATTTCTCATTTGTGCAAAACCATTCCAGTGGTGTTTTTTATTTTCCCTTTTAATTTACAGGGAGGGTGAGTGCAACTTTTGTGGACCTATTTTGACATATGCAAACACTGCAATCACCTGCTGATTGTGGTAATGAACCAATAGTTTTACTTCATTTTGCGTCATTTTAGAACATTGTGCCCACACTCTGCCAACCAATCCCTTGCCTGGCAACATCTTATAGGCCACAGGTGAGACCTCATCTTGAGTATTGTGTTCAGTGCTGGGAACCCTGTCTGTATACTGACGGGCGACATCCCGACCATCTGTAATACATACTGATCCCGTATGTAGAGTTGTATACATCTACAGATGTTCCCTCTCTGTACGTGAGCACATTTTTAGCTTTTTTCCATTCTCCACACCTTGGTCCACTTCTCATTTGCAGAGATGCTTTCTGAGGGCCTAATTCAAGGAAGATTGCAAAACAACATTTTCCTCTAATGGGCAAAACCATGTGCACTGCAAGGGGGGGGGGGGGGGGGGGGGCTGTTGCTGTGGTTGATGTGACGCTGTTGCTGTGGTTGATGTGACGCTGTTGCTGTGGTTGATGTAATGCTGTTGCTGTGGTTGATTTGATGCTGTTGTTGTGGTTGATTTGATGGTGTTGCTGTGGTTGATGTGATGCTGTTGCTGTGGTTGATGTAATGCTGTTGCTGTGGTTGATGTGATGCTGTTGCTGTGGTTGATGTGACGCTGTTGCTGTGGTTGATGTAATGCTGTTGCTGTGGTTGATGTAATGCTGTTGCTGTGGTTGATGTAATGCTGTTGCTGTGGTTGATTTGATGCTGTTGCTGTGGTTGATGTGTTGCTGTGGTTGATGTAATGTTGTTGCTGTGGTTGATGTTATGCTGTTACTGTGGTTGATGTGACGCTGTTGCTGTGGTTGATGTGACGCTGTTGCTGTGGTTGATGTGACGCTGTTGCTGTGGTTGATGTAATGCTGTTGCTGTGGTTGATTTGATGCTGTTGCTGTGGTTGATGTGACGCTGTTGCTGTGGTTGATGTAATGCTGTTGCTGTGGTTGATGTGTTGCTGTTGCTGTGGTTGATGTGATGCTGTTGCTGTGGTTGATGTAATGCTGTTGCTGTGGTTGATGTGATGCTGTTACTGTGGTTGATGTGACGCTGTTGCTGTGGTTGATGTGACGCTGTTGCTGTGGTTGATGTGACGCTGTTGCTGTGGTTGATGTGATGCTGTTGCTGTGGTTGATGTATGCTGTTGCGGTGGTTGATGCGATGATTATGCTATGGTTGATGTGATGCTGTTACTGTGGTTGATGTGATGCTATTTCTGTGGTTGATGTGATGCTGTTGCGGTGGTTGGTGTGATGATTATGCAATGGTTGATGTGATGCTGTTACTGTGGTTGATGTGATGATTATGCAATGGTTGATGTGATGCTGTTTCTGTGGTTGATGTGATGCTGTTTCTGTGGTTGATGTGATGCTGTTGCTGTGGTTGATGTGACCAGGGGCGTTTTAAGAGAGGAGGAGGCCCGGGTGCAGCCTCCTCCGTTCGGGCCCCCTCCTCTCTGCCGCCAGCGCTAAGAGTCTGAGCACTAGAGCGCTCAGATTCTACTGCGCATGCGCAGATCTCCGGGAAAATGGCGCTGCGGCCATTTTCCCTGAGATTTCTCTGCTGCGCATGCGCACAACTCCGTGAAAATGGCTGCTGGGCCATTTTCACGGAGTTTTAACACCACCGTGGACGTCACCGCAGGACCCCAGAGAGGTGAGTATTCAGAAAATGGGTGCAGTGTGTGCGGTGGGGGCCCCCTCTGGACTCAGGGGCCCGTGTGCACCGCACACACTGCACCCATTATAGAAACGCCAGTGGATGTGATGCGGTTGCTGTGGTTGATGTGATGTTTTTGCTGTGGTTGATGTGATGATGATGATGATGATGTGGTTGATGTGATGCTGTTGCTGTGGTTGATGTGATGATGATGATGATGATGATGTGGTTGATGTGATGCTGTTGCTGTGGTTGATGTGATGATGATGTGGTTGATGTGATGCTGTTGCTGTGGTTGATGTGATGATTATGCAATGGTTGATGTGATGCTGTTACTGTGGTTGGTGTGATGATTATGCAATGGTTGATGTGATGCTGTTACTGTGGTTGATGTGATGATGATGTGGTTGATGTGACGCTATTACTGTGGTTGATGTGATGATGATGATGATGATGATGATGTGGTTGATGTGATGATGATGATGATGTGGTTGATGTGATGATGATGATGATGATGTGGTTGATGTGATGATGATGATGATGTGGTTGATGTGATGCTGTTACTGTGGTTGATGTGATGATGATGATGTGGTTGATGTGACGCTGTTACTGTGGTTGATGTGATGATCATGATGTGGTTGATGTGATGCTGTTACTGTGGTTGGTGTGATGATTATGCAATGGTTGATGTGATGCTGTTGCTGTGGTTGATGTGATGATGATGATGATGATGTGGTTGATGTGATGCTGTTGCTGTGGTTGATGTGATGATGATGTGGTTGATGTGATGCTGTTGCTGTGGTTGATGTGATGATTATGCAATGGTTGATGTGATGCTGTTACTATGGTTGGTGTGATGATTATGCAATGGTTGATGTGATGCTGTTACTGTGGTTGATGTGATGATGATGTGGTTGATGTGACGCTGTTGCTGTGGTTGATGTGATGATGATGATGATGATGTGGTTGATGTGATGATGATGATGATGATGATGTGGTTGATGCGATGATGATGATGATGATGATGATGTGGTTGATGTGATGATGATGATGATGTGGTTGATGTGATGCTGTTACTGTGGTTGATGTGGTGGTGATGATGATGATGATGTGGTTGATGTGATGCTGTTGCTGTGGTTGATGTGGTGTTTTTGCTGTGGTTGATGTGATGCTGTTACTGTGGTTGATGTGATGCTGTTACTGTGGTTGATGTGATGATCATGATGTGGTTGATGTGATGCTGTTACTGTGGTTGATGTGACGATGATGATGATGTGGTTGATGTGATGCTGTTACTGTGGTTGATGTGGTGATGATGATGATGTGGTTGATGTGATGCTGTTACTGTGGTTGATGTGGTGATGATGATGATGTGGTTGATGTGATGCTGTTACTGTGGTTGATGTGGTGATGATGATGATGTGGTTGATGTGATGCTGTTACTGTGGTTGATGTGATGATGATGATGATGATGTGGTTGATGTGATGCTGTTACTGTGGTTGATGTGATGATGATGATGATGTGGTTGATGTGATGCTGTTACTGTGGTTGATGTGGTGATGATGATGATGTGGTTGATGTGATGCTGTTACTGTGGTTGATGTGATGATGATGATAATGATGTGGTTGATGTGATGCTGTTACTGTGGTTGATGTGATGATGATGATGATGATGATGATGATGTGGTTGATGTGATGATGATGATGATGTGGTTGATGTGATGCTGTTACTGTGGTTGATGTGATGATGATGATGATGTGGTTGATGTGATGCTGTTACTGTGGTTGATGTGATGATGATGATGATGTGGTTGATGTGATGATGATGATAATGATGTGGTTGATGTGATGCTGTTACTGTGGTTGATGTGATGATGATGATGATGATGTGGTTGATGTGATGCTGTTACTGTGGTTGATGTGATGATGATGATGATGATGTGGTTGATGTGATGCTGTTACTGTGGTTGATGTGATGATGATGATGATGATGATGTGATGCTGTTACTGTGGTTGATGTGATGATGATGATGATGTGGTTGATGTGATGCTGTTACTGTGGTTGATGTGATGATGATGATGTGGTTGATGTGATGATGATGATGATGATGTGGTTGATGTGATGCTGTTACTGTGGTTGATGTGATGATGATGATGATGATGATGATGATGTGGTTGATGTGATGATGATGATGATGTGATGCTGTTACTGTGGTTGATGTGGTGATGATGATGATGTGGTTGATGTGATGCTGTTGCTGTGGTTGATGTGATGCTGTTGCTGTGGTTGATGTGATGCTGTTGCTGTGGTTAATACGATGATGATGTGGTTGATGTGATGCTGTTACTGTGTTTGATGTGATGATGATGATGATGATGTGGTTGATGTGATGATGATGATGATGGTGATGATGTGGTTGATGTGATGCTGTTACTGTGGTTGATGTGATGATTATGCAATGGTTGATGTGATGCTGTTACTGTGGTTGATGTGATGATTATGCAATGGTTGATGTGATGCTGTTACTGTGGTTGATGTGATGATGATGATGATGTGGTTGATGTGATGTTTTTGCTGTGGTTGATGTGATGCTGTTGCTGTGGTTGATGTGATGCTGTTGCTGTGGTTGATGTGATGCTGTTGCTGTGGTTGATGTGATGCTGTTGCTGTGGTTGATGTGACCAGGGGCGTTTTAAGAGAGGAGGAGGCCCGGGTGCAGCCTCCTCCGTTCGGGCCCCCTCCTCTCTGCTGGCAGCGCTGAGTGTCTGAGCACTAGAGCGCTCAGATTCTACTGCGCATGCGCAGATCTCCGGGAAAATGGCGCTGCGGCCATTTTCCCTGAGATTTCTCTACTGCGCATGCGCAGAACTCCGTGAAAATGGCTGCTGGGCCATTTTCTCGGAGTTTTAACACCGCCGTGGACGTCACCGCAGGACCCCGGAGGGGTGAGTATTCAGAAAATGGGTGCAGTGTGTGCGGTGGGGGCCCCCTCTGGACTCAGGGGCCCGTGTGCACCGCACACACTGCACCCATTATAGAAACGCCAGTGGATGTGATGCTGTTGCTGTGGTTGATGTGATGATGATGATGATGTGGTTGATGTGATGATGATGATGTGGTTGATGTGACGCTGTTACTGTGGTTGATGTGATGATGATGATGATGTGATTGATGTGATGCTGTTACTGTGGTTGATGTGATGATGATGATGTGGTTGATGTGATGCTGTTGCTGTGGTTGATGTGATGATGATGATGATGTGGTTGATGTGATGCTGTTACTGTGGTTGATGTGATGATGATGATGTGGTTGATGTGATGCTGTTACTGTGGTTGATGTGATGATGATGATGATGATGATGATGATGTGGTTGATGTGACACTGTTACTGTGGTTGATGTGATGATGATGATGTGGTTGATGTGATGCTGTTACTGTGGTTGATGTGATGATGATGTGGTTGATGTGGTGATGATGATGATGTGGTTGATGTGATGCTGTTACTGTGGTTGATGTGATGATGTGGTTGATGTGATGCTGTTACTGTGGTTGATGTGATGATGATGATGTGGTTGATGTGATGCTGTTACTGTGGTTGATGTGATGATGATGATGATGTGGTTGATGTGATGCTGTTACTGTGGTTGATGTGATGATGATGATGATGATGATGATGTGGTTGATGTGACGCTGTTACTGTGGTTGATGTGATGATGATGATGTGGTTGATGTGACACTGTTACTGTGGTTGATGTGATGATGATGATGATGATGATGATGTGGTTGATGTGACGCTGTTACTGTGGTTGATGTGATGATGATGATGTGGTTGATGTGATGCTGTTACTGTGGTTGATGTGATGATGATGATGTGGTTGATGTGATGATGATGATGATGATGATGATGATGTGGTTGATGTGATGCTGTTACTGTGGTTGATGTGATGATGATGATGATGATGATGATGTGGTTGATGTGATGATGATGATGATGTGATGCTGTTACTGTGGTTGATGTGGTGATGATGATGATGTGGTTGATGTGATGCTGTTGCTGTGGTTGATGTGATGCTGTTGCTGTGGTTGATGTGATGCTGTTGCTGTGGTTGATGTGATGATGTTGCTGTGGTTAATACGATGATGATGTGGTTGATGTGATGCTGTTACTGTGTTTGATGTGATGATGATGATGATGTGGTTGATGTGATGATGATGATGGTGATGATGTGGTTGATGTGATGCTGTTACTGTGGTTGATGTGATGATGATGATGATGATGTGGTTGATGTGATGATGATGATGATGATGATGATGATGTGACGCTGTTACTGTGTTTGATGTGATGATTATGCAATGGTTGATGTGATGCTGTTGCTGTGGTTGATGTGATGCTGTTGCTGTGGTTGATGTGATGATGATGATGTGGTTGATGTGACGCTGTTACTGTGGTTGATGTGATGATTATGCAATGGTTGATGTGATGCTGTTGCTGTGGTTGATGTGATGCTGTTGCTGTGGTTGATGTGATGCTGTTGCTGTGGTTGATGTGATGCTGTTGCTGTGGTTGATGTGATGCTGTTGCTGTGGTTAATACGATGATGATGATGTGGCTGATGTGATACCCAGTCCTGATGTGAGCCTGCATCCATCACTACAAATTACGCAAACATCACTGTATCTGTGCACACCTATGAGGGTGCGAGGATAAAATGACCAATGATAGGAGAGTTCTGACACCATTCATAAGTCGCATCAGAAACGCTGCCTACAATTATTTGGAAAATACATGAATCCACATATGGTACAGCTCCTTCTTACAGGGAAATGGGGAGGATTAGATGTGTAATATGAAAAATGCAATAAAAGGTGTAAAATAGTGATAGGCTATGATGTGTTATTGATTGCGATCTTGTTTAGATACAGTATATAGATTATAGCACCAGTGTGTGCTGGGCTGCCTCCTTCACAACACCTTTAACTAAGATAAAGTGCAGTTACTTTCACGGAGCTATGATGTGTAAAGGGAGAGCGAGGTGAGGCTGTTAGGACTGAAAGTGACACATTTGCAAATGAGGATCCTGCCTGTGATTTATTTTCTGTCCTTACTGCAGTGTGCACGGTATCAGAATTGATTGTATACAGATAGTCAGATCCCGTTACAAGGTGTTAATATCCTGCTCATCAAGATGCAGATGCCATTTATCATGCAGAGACACTGGATATGAAGATTTTAATGTGTACCCATAATGCCTTGCTCGGTCATGTACAGAGCTTCCAGATCAGAGGCTCGTAAGTTATCACCTCTGATGCGCTGTTCTGTTGTTCTGTGTATTATTGCTTGATCAACTGTCACTTGGGGACACCTGTTAAAGTGCACCCAAGAACACATGCATACAGATGTGTGCTCATATTTCATTGCATCAGTCATGACAAACAGCCCCTCTCGACGCGCCAGGTGCTGTGTAACACTGCTAGCGTCTGTTTAACTGAAAATAAAAGGGTCTGTGTACTAAGGGGTCAATTCATGAAGCATGAAAAGAGTGGAGAAGTGAGCCAGTGGAGAAGTTGCCCATGGCAACCAATCAGCTGTATAATGTTATAGTATGCAAATGATAAATGTCACTTCAATGCTCATTGGTTGCCATGGGCAACTTCTCCACTGGCTCACTTCCCCACTCTTTTCACTGCTTCATGAATAGACCCCTAAGCCTTGGAGAGAGTTCAAAGTGGAAGGAGACTAAGAGGTCTACTTACTAAGCCTTAGCTGGAGATAAAGTACCAGTCAATCAGCTCCTAACTACCATGTCACATTCATTTGATAAACTTGTATATTTGTGTTCGACTGATAGGCCCTACACCGGGCCAAAATGCTCAAAGATATGAACAATCTCGTTCATTAATGAACGAGATACCGTTCATATCTTTGAGTGTGGAGGCACCAGCGATGAACGATGTGCGGCCCTGCGCTAGTTCATCGCTGGTGCCCCGTCGCCTGTGCATGCGATCTCGTCCATATTTGCCCGCACTTCTATGGAGCCGGGTGACGGGGGAGTGAAGAAACTTCACTCCCCCCGTCACTGCTCCCCCGCCACCGGGTCGCACGTTAGCCGTATCCACCGTCAGGCAGCTCGGCGGTGGATCGATCAGTGTGTAGGGCCCTTGAGTCTCTGAATCTGTATACGAGGGGCTACAATGCAGGGGTTCTGGCTTTTTTCCACCCCATATTCCGTTGTGCTGTATATGTAGACTCAGTCGCACACAGATGTACAAGTGTTGCATATCCGATGAATCAGTACAGTCTCCTGGTGCGTCCTAGTTGCATCGCATTATAACTAAGATGTATCTTCGGGGTAAAGGGATTTGGAAAAGGCTCCTGGCACTAGCAAACTAGGGCTACATTTTCTATCTTACATTCAGGACATGAACACTGAGATTACTAAAAGAAGAAAGCCAAAGAGGTACAGCAATGTATTTAGTAAAAACTGAATGAGTACGAGGCAATAAGCCAAAGTCATTTGAAGGTGTCCATTTAAATTTAAAGGCACACCGAACCTTTTCTATTGTTTTGACACACAAGGAATTATACATAACCTGTGAACTATTCTTAGAGAGATAATTTGACATTTTGTTACTATACATCGTTTGCCCTCCTATACTAATTGATTGGATTTACTTGACTTTAGTTGTCAGACAAGTGCCATGATCAAGGTTATTTTAGATCTCTGATACAGAGACAGTGAAGGATTGAAAGTTCCAGCCAAGACAACAATACGTTGGAAAAATCTATACACACACAATGTCCTCTGTCTTTTGTGTTCCGTCAGTGCGGTCTCGGACTTAGACCTGAGGCTTCTTGGCGATCTATTGACTTCCTCTACATCTGTCCAGTGATAAACATATCTATAAATAAAAATAATTGAGGATTGTGCATTGTTACAGTCATCTGATATTTATTACAGTGTAAAAACCGGTGAGCTGACATCACAGAGAGCCGCTGTGTCGCTTGTTTGAAGATGTTGCAGTTCGGGGGCAGGAAGCTGCCTATCTTGGAGTAGTTTCTCCTGGCAACCAGTGGGAACAAATTGAATACTTAGAAGACATGAAAAGATTCAACGCAAATTGAACAGAGCAGAGCAAAGTCCTTGCAATCCGATGTTCAGATTCCGGTTTTGCTTCAGCATTTCATATTGGTCCTGATTCAAAGATATATGCAAACCGATGATAAGATGTTTTCTGTAATGCCCACTCGCTATCTACATGCATCCAGTATAGTAAATATGATAGTCCTGTACTTGCAAGTAAGCCATCTACATGCACCCTGTACGACAAATATCATCGGTGGTGCTGAGTTTGGGGGTGGGGGTAAGGGCCACTAACAGTCTTGGACTGGGTCATGAAGGGCCCACCGGTGGAAATGCAATGGTAGGGGCCCATGCTTAGAGGCTTGGCTTGATAAATAAATATATATATATATATATATATATATATATATATATATATATATACAAAGACCTGGTCCGGCACTCACAATGGTATGCAGCGAAGGTTGAATATGCTCCGGTGCCCTCCCTCCGGACAGGCGGTCCGTACATACAGAGGAATGGCAAATAAGGCGGCACTCAGGAGACTGGATAAGGTGGAACAAGCGGGTGCTTTATCAACGTTTCGGGGCACGGGACCCCGTCTTCAGGACACACATCGTGAATAACGTGCAAAAGTGACAAATAAATACCTTACCTGGACGAGTCACCGGCCGTCCTCATCACGCCTCCTTTCGGTTTCCGGGATCCAGGCTTCCGGTCTCCTCACCTCACAGCTGACCGGATGCCAGCTCACCAGGCCGTCCCAAGGGGGCGTGGGGGAGTGTTGCCAGGATACGCCTAACAACAAACGAAACATCACAATGTAATCAAAACAAAACAAAAACGTGAACAATCCTCATTGTGTATGACAGGCATCTGCTTGCACAGGCCTGAATGCATGAACACCTATAGCTAAAACACTGTTTACAATCATCTGAATAAAGTGTCGGTGCTAAAGTGCAAATAGAATAAAAAACATTAAAAGCAGCAGTCTGAGCACTGTGTAACTACTGTAGAAACTATCACTTACAGTTAATTAAAATTATGGTTGCCCGGTCATCACCAATGTGCCACTGTTGCATATACAATTGATGCCCAGTGTGTTGGCACTTAGTGTAAGCATGGCAGCCGTGGGGAGTTCTACTGCATAAAGAGACTGATTCTCTAGTGTACGTGTTAAATGCCCTATCAGGGCCCCTGAAATCTGAGGGGATGATGATGAGTCTTACCACGGGCTTATATAAAGTTGCTCATGCCTAATGACTCATTCAGCCCTTTTGGGCTGAGTGTATTAAGGATTATAATCCACCTGGTCTCAAGTTGTAACAACCGCTTGGCTCTATCACCGCCCCTTGCTGAAAATGGGGCCTGATCTATAATGCGATATCTCAGTGTAGCAAGACTGTGCTTGGCTAGAGCAAAATGCCTGGCTACAGGCTGCTCACTGGAACCTGTGTTCAACGCTGCCCTTATTGCTGATCTGTGCTGAGTCATTCGAACTTTAAAGCTACACTCCGTCTTCCCTACGTAACATAAACCGCAAGGGCACTTTAAGAGATAGACCACGTATTTTGAGTTGCAGTCTACTGACACTCGGATCTCGATCTTTCTACCCGTGTAGGGGTGCTGGAATGAATCTCCAGGTGTCAGAAAGTTGCATGTGGTGCATCCACATTTGTAGCAGCCATTCTTTCTTTTCAGAAAGTGTGGAGTGATGGTAGTTTTACGTGATACATCTGTCTTCACTAGCAAACTCCTAAGGTTTTTGCTCCTGGTGTAACTGGGCATGAGTCTCCTATCCTTTAACATCCACAATTCTGGATCAGATTGGATGATTGGCCATAGTTCTTTGGCTTTTCTTGCTGTGTAACTGCTGGCTGTATTAAATTGGTTGACCCAAGGAAATATCTCCTTCTTGGGTACATCCTCTTTACTCGCAAGGAGGGCAGCCGGGGTTTCTCCAGCGCTTTGGCCCTCGCTTGTTCCAGCAGGTCCCTGGGGTATCCCCTCTCTAAGAATTTGGCCACCATCGAATTTAGTTGTTCATCACGACTGCTTGGATCGTTATTGATCCTACATACTCTCAGCATCTGTGAGTACGGCAATCCATATACTGTGGCTTTGGGATGGAAGCTGTCAAACCTAAGTATTGTGTTACGGTCTGTCTCCTTAGTGTATAATGAAGTACAGATCTTTCCATTTTCATTAGAAATCTGTACGTCTAAAAAATTTATCTGATGTGCATCCACCACCATCGTGAATTTTACTGGACTGGCTGGGGCATTATGTGTACTGATCAAATCATCAAGTATTTCACTTGGGCCTGCCCAGATGACCAACAGGTCGTCTATATACCTTGTATACAGAATAAGATGCTTTGAAATACTTGGTTGTGACAAAAATAACTCTTGATCTATTTCCCACATGAATGTGTTCGCGAACGACGGGGCCACACAGGACCCCATCGCACACCCAGTGAGCTGTAAATAAAATTTGTTGTCATATAAAAAATAATTGTGCTTGAGAGTAAACTCAAGGAGTGCCAAAAAGAAATCCAGATCCGGTCCAGTGTACAATGGGTTATTGGTGATCAGAGCCCTCACCGCCCGCAATCCCAGGTGGTGGGGGATGCACGTATATAAACTAGACACATCAATAGTTGCCAAGGAGGCAGTGACTGGAATAGTTTTCAACAGCTCTAGTCTCCTTATCAATGTTGACGTGTCTTTAAGGTGCGTGTGAGTAGCTTGTATGCAAGGTTGCAGAAAAGCGTCTAAATAGACCGATAGTGGTTCGCAAAGTGAGCCCCTGGCAGAAATGATGGGCCTGCCCGGGGGATTGGTGGCATCTTTGTGTATCTTTGGAATTACGTAAAATAAGGGTGTAATGGGGTGTGGTCTGCTTAATGCCCTATGTACTGCTGGAGAGATAATGCCTTCCGTCACGGCTTCAGTTAGCAGTCCTTCCAGCTCTTTTTGGAACTTTTCGGTCGGGTCGTTGCTGAGGCAGACATAGGTGGAGGTGTCGCCAAGGAGTCTGGAGCATTCTACTTTATATTTGTCCAAGTCCATGATGACTATAGAACCTCCCTTGTCTGCACCCCGAATGACTATGTTATCATTATTCCTCAACTCCTTGAGTGCTGAATGTTCATCTCTTGTTAGGTTAGAGTGTCCATTACCGGTGTGTTGTTCGATAGATGACTCCAGCATACGGTTGAACGTTTTGATTGATGCATTAGTTGATGTTGGTTCAAACTGAGATTTGGGCATAATTTTTCGAAGAGATGCAGGTATACCGGAGTCAGTGCTCTTACTGGCTACCTGGGGGAGTTTGCCGAAATATTCTTTTAATTTCAAGTTTCGTTGTAATCTGTAAGAGTCTATCTTCCACTGCACTAGATCAGGTTTGTGTGTGGGTACATAAGATAGACCTTTGCTTAATACTCCAACCATCTCTGTTGTTAAAGGGAAAGACGATAGGTTGAAGATCACTTGCGTATTGCCTTTGGAGGTTTCTTGTCTGGTCCGGCTCCTCTCCCTCCGCCTTGTTTGGCCCCCCTCCTTGTGGGCCTGTTTTTCTGCCTGTTGTGCCAGCCCGTATACGTGCCCCTAAAGGGATGTCTTGTGTTCTATCTCCTCGGGCAGAGGGGCCTTCGTCATTGTCACTAGCGGAAGTGCTGGAGAATTGAACCGTCCGTCTCCTCCTTACTGGAACTCTACCACCTTGCTGCTGCTGCTGAGTTTTAACCCCCAGCCAGGAATATACAGTATGTTGTGCATAATCCTGCTGCACTCGGGCCAACTTCTGTTTCTTGTATCTTATCAGATCCCGTTGATATTGTTCCACCTGCGTGGTTAGCTTCTCCATCCACTTAGTAGAGGTGTCAGATGCTAGGCTTCCCCCATGTTGTGTTTCAAATGCATTGATCTTTTCTTTGGTGTTACTCAGTTCTTTCTTGGACTCTTCTATCACCAGAAGTATTAGGTCCATAGAACATTTGTTTAATATGGAAATCCAACGCTTGCAGAACAAAATATTGTGTCTGCCTATAGTAGGCATGTTGTGGATGCGGAACCCGCGGGGGATTTGCTTAGCCCGATAGTAGTCAGATAAGGTTTTTCCATGATACAGGAAATCTATCTCTCTCTTTTTTAATTTAAAGAGCTCCCTGTATAGATCCTCATTAGGTGGTATGTCCCCTGCTCCAAATGCAGGTTCGCTGTATAAGATGTTCTCAGCTTCAACATCAGAGAAACTGAACATTTCAAAGTTGTCACTTAGCAGGAGATGAGACGCCGCCTCCTCCAGGTCAATGCCTCCCTCAGCCATGTTCCTGATTCCCTGCTGTAGTGCACCTGGTGCCTTGAATGATATGTCGCAGTAGAGTCCTCCACTATTGGTAAGTGATTGTCACTGATAAACAGTGCTGTGGTTACTGTGCTCAGTTCTGTGATGTTACAAATGTGGTCAGTCCCGAATAAGGTATTCCCAATGAAAAAAATGCTGCAGGAGGGTGCCTTGACGAACCCTGATCGTACTGCAATTGCAGGGCGTCCAGGGAACCATATACAAAGACCTGGTCCGGCACTCACAATGGTATGCAGCGAAGGTTGAATATGCTCCGGTGCCCTCCCTCCGGACAGGCGGTCCGTACATACAGAGGAATGGCAAATAAGGCGGCACTCAGGAGACTGGATAAGGTGGAACAAGCGGGTGCTTTATCAACGTTTCGGGGCACGGGACCCCGTCTTCAGGACACACATCGTGAATAACGTGCAAAAGTGACAAATAAATACCTTACCTGGACGAGTCACCGGCCGTCCTCATCACGCCTCCTTTCGGTTTCCGGGATCCAGGCTTCCGGTCTCCTCACCTCACAGCTGACCGGATGCCAGCTCACCAGGCCGTCCCAAGGGGGCGTGGGGGAGTGTTGCCAGTATACGCCTAACAACAAACGAAACATCACAATGTAATCAAAACAAAACAAAAACGTGAACAATCCTCATTGTGTATGACAGGCATCTGCTTGCACAGGCCTGAATGCATGAACACCTATAGCTAAAACACTGTTTACAATCATCTGAATAAAGTGTCGGTGCTAAAGTGCAAATAGAATAAAAAACATTAAAAGCAGCAGTCTGAGCACTGTGTAACTACTGTAGAAACTATCACTTACAGTTAATTAAAATTATGGTTGCCCGGTCATCACCAATGTGCCACTGTTGCATATACAATTGATGCCCAGTGTGTTGGCACTTAGTGTAAGCATGGCAGCCGTGGGGAGTTCTACTGCATAAAGAGACTGATTCTCTAGTGTACGTGTTAAATACCCTATCAGGGCCCCTGAAATCTGAGGGGATGATGATGAGTCTTACCACGGGCTTATATAAAGTTGCTCATGCCTAATGACTCATTCAGCCCTTTCAAAGCATCTTATTCTGTATACAAGGTATATAGACGACCTGTTGGTCATCTGGGCAGGCCCAAGTGAAATACTTGATGATTTGATCAGTACACATAATGCCCCAGCCAGTCCAGTAAAATTCACGATGGTGGTGGATGCACATCAGATAAATTTTTTAGACGTACAGATTTCTAATGAAAATGGAAAGATCTGTACTTCATTATACACTAAGGAGACAGACCGTAACACAATACTTAGGTTTGACAGCTTCCATCCCAAAGCCACAGTATATGGATTGCCGTACTCACAGATGCTGAGAGTATGTAGGATCAATAACGATCCAAGCAGTCGTGATGAACAACTAAATTCGATGGTGGCCAAATTCTTAGAGAGGGGATACCCCAGGGACCTGCTGGAACAAGCGAGGGCCAAAGCGCTGGAGAAACCCCGGCTGGCCCTCCTTGCGAGTAAAGAGGATGTACCCAAGAAGGAGATATTTCCTTGGGTCAACCAATTTAATACAGCCAGCAGTTACACAGCAAGAAAAGCCAAAGAACTATGGCCAATCATCCAATCTGATCCAGAATTGTGGATGTTAAAGGATAGGAGACTCATGCCCAGTTACACCAGGAGCAAAAACCTTAGGAGTTTGCTAGTGAAGACAGATGTATCACGTAAAACTACCATCACTCCACACTTTCTGAAAAGAAAGAATGGCTGCTACAAATGTGGATGCACCACATGCAACTTTCTGACACCTGGAGATTCATTCCAGCACCCCTACACGGGTAGAAAGATCGAGATCCGAGTGTCAGTAGACTGCAACTCAAAATACGTGGTCTATCTCTTAAAGTGCCCTTGCGGTTTATGTTACGTAGGGAAGACGGAGTGTAGCTTTAAAGTTCGAATGACTCAGCACAGATCAGCAATAAGGGCAGCGTTGAACACAGGTTCCAGTGAGCAGCCTGTAGCCAGGCATTTTGCTCTAGCCAAGCACAGTCTTGCTACACTGAGATATCGCATTATAGATCAGGCCCCATTTTCAGCAAGGGGCGGTGATAGAGCCAAGCGGTTGTTACAACTTGAGACCAGGTGGATTATAATCCTTAATACACTCAGCCCAAAAGGGCTGAATGAGTCATTAGGCATGAGCAACTTTATATAAGCCCGTGGTAAGACTCATCATCATCCCCTCAGATTTCAGGGGCCCTGATAGGGCATTTAACACGTACACTAGAGAATCAGTCTCTTTATGCAGTAGAACTCCCCACGGCTGCCATGCTTACACTAAGTGCCAACACACTGGGCATCAATTGTATATGCAACAGTGGCACATTGGTGATGACCGGGCAACCATAATTTTAATTAACTGTAAGTGATAGTTTCTACAGTAGTTACACAGTGCTCAGACTGCTGCTTTTAATGTTTTTTATTCTATTTGCACTTTAGCACCGACACTTTATTCAGATGATTGTAAACAGTGTTTTAGCTATAGGTGTTCATGCATTCAGGCCTGTGCAAGCAGATGCCTGTCATACACAATGAGGATTGTTCACGTTTTTGTTTTGTTTTGATTACATTGTGATGTTTCGTTTGTTGTTAGGCGTATCCTGGCAACACTCCCCCCACGCCCCCTTGGGACGGCCTGGTGAGCTGGCATCCGGTCAGCTGTGAGGTGAGGAGACCGGAAGCCTGGATCCCGGGAAACCGAAAGGAGGCGTGATGAGGACGGCCGGTGACTCGTCCAGGTAAGGTATTTATTTGTCACTTTTGCACGTTATTCACGATGTGTGTCCTGAAGACGGGGTCCCGTGCCCCGAAACGTTGATAAAGCACCCGCTTGTTCCACCTTATCCAGTCTCCTGAGTGCCGCCTTATTTGCCATTCCTCTATATATATATATATATATATATATATATAGTAAATACTGATGGTGCATGCATGATAATGTATCAGAATAATAACAATGCTCCATAGTACTGTTCAGTATAATATAACATATACATAATGTATAATTCAAGTACACAATCTGAACCTGAGACTAGAGGATGGGGTGGGGCCCCAGACAGTGGGGGACCATCCTTACATGTCAGCAGCAGCTATTCTCCTCAGCCCAGCACATGCTGCTGTGTTCTGGTCTGAAATGTGGCCAGGGAGGTGCCTAATTTTTTTTCTGTATTTTTTTTGTGTATGACCACGCCTCCTGTGATTAGGCCACACCCTTAAAAGTGCTTGGGCCCAGCCAGGCTCTCAACTGCCTTGACTATCATGATTGTGTACCTGCCCACCAGATGGATTCAGTATGGAATCCTAACGGTCGGGATCCCAGTAGTCATTAGACGGGATCCCGACGACCAGCGCAGCATGTCCCCTCGTGGGCTCACTGCGCTTGCCACATTTCGGGCCCGGTGGCAAAGCTTTGCTCGCCACACCGGGTGGTGATTCCGGTTCCAGGTCGGCATTCTGGTCACCTTGGTTGTCTGGATTCCGGCGTCGGTATCCTGATCGCCGGGATCCCGACAGCCAGGAAACTAACTGCTTCCCCACCAGATATCTACATGCACCCTGTATAAGGGTGTGAATTGCATGACCGGTAGTCAGGAGACTGCCGGTCAGCATACCGACGCCGGCATTCCAGCAGCGGAATCCTGGGTGGGGAGGGGGAGTGCAATGAGCTCTATTCCCATTCGCCACGGGTTCTATTCCCACTCTATGGGTGTTGTGGACACCCACGAGTGGGAATAGTCCCTGTTGGTCCGCATGCTGACCGTTGGAATTGTGAGGGGATCACATAACTACATACCCTGTATAACAACTATCAGGGTTCTGTACCTACCCACCAGGTAACTACATCCCCTCTATAACAACAATCAGGGTTCTGTACCTACCCACCAGGTAACTACATCCCCTGTATAACAACTATCAGGGTTCTGTACCTACCCACCAGGTAACTACATCCCCTGTATAACAACTATCAGGGTTCTGTACCTACCCACCAGGTAACTACATCCCCTGTATAACAACTATCAGGGTTCTGTACCTACCCACCAGGTAACTACATCCCCTCTATAACAACTATCAGGGTTCTGTACCTACCCACCAGGTAACTACATCCCCTGTATAACAACTATCAGGGTTCTGTACCTACCCACCAGGTAACTACATCCCCTGTATAACAACTATCAGGGTTCTGTACCTACCCACCAGGTAACTACATCCCCTGTATAACAACTATCAGGGTTCTGTACCTACCCACCAGGTAGCTACATCCCCTCTTAATTAAAAAACTATACAGGGTTCTGTACCTACCCACCAGGTAACTACATCCCCTGTATAACAACTATGACAGTCCTGTACCTACCCACCAGGTAACTACATCCCCTGTATAACAACTATCAGGGTTCTGTACCTACCCCACCAGGTAACTACATCCCCTGTATAACAACTATGACAGTCCTGTACCTACCCACCAGGTAACTACATCCCCTGTATAACAACTATCAGGGTTCTGTACCTACCCACCAGGTAACTACATCCCCTGTATAACAACTATCAGGGTTCTGTACCTACCCACCAGGTAACTACATCCCCTGTATAACAACTATCAGGGTTCTGTACCTACCCACCAGGTAACTACATCCCCTGTATAACAACTATCAGGGTTCTGTACAGTGGCGTAACTAGAAATTTTTCTCCCCCAAGCCAAAAAATTCTTTGGCGCCCCCCCCCCCACCCCCATCCACCGCATAATTGGGAGCAAGAAAGGGATAAATATGCGCGCGCCTTCGGCGCGCGCTGCAAAAAAGGGGGCGTGGTTTTGTTGGAATGGGCGTGGTTTCTCATAAAGGGGCGTGGTATTGCAGGAAAAGACTACCTTATACCCCAGTTTTGCAACCTGCACGCCCAGACGTTAGCCACCACAGGAAAGAAAAATAATCCTGATTCATGCCCCTTACATTATTTGTCATTTTTCCTCCTTATAGTAATGCCCAGTATACATTATGCCACATACTGCAATGGCCCTTAGACATTATTCCACACACAATAATGCACATGACACATTATGCCACACACCATAATGCCCCCGACACATTATGCCACACACCGTAATGCCTGTGACACATTATGCCACACACCGTAATGCCTGTGACACATTATGCCACACACCGTAATGCCCCCGACACATTATGACTGGAATCGCAATGCCCGTTATACATTATGCTACACACTGCAATGCCCCTGATACATTATAGCACATACAATGCCTGTGACACATTATGACACACACCGCAATGACCTTGAGACATTATACCACAATGCCCGTGATATAGTATACCATACACTGTAATGCCTGTGACACATACCGCAATGCCCTGCCCGTTATACCCTATGCCACACACCGCAATGCCCGTTATGTATTATGCCACACTGCAATGACCCTGAGACATTATACCACATACCACAATGCCCGTGATATAGTATACCACACACCGTAATGCCTGACACATTATGACACACACCGCAATGTCCGTGATACATTATGCCACACACTGCAATGACCCTGAGACATTATACCACATTGCCCGCGATATAGTATACCATACACCGTAATGCCTGTGACACATTATGACACACACCGCAATGTCCGTGATACATTATGCCACACACCGTAATGCCCATTACACATTAAGTCCTACAGTAAGGCTTCTAATTACTTTTCAATTACCTTCTCGTTGTCAGGGGTTTCATGCACTGGGTGTCATGCTCGTTGCCAGGTGTTTCATGCACTGGGTGTCATGCTCGTTGTCAGGTGTTTCATGCACTGGGTGTCATGCTCGTTGCTAGGAGGTAGTCCTTGTTGCTAGGGCTGTGCTCCCAGTGCCACATATGACCCCAGTGCCAGATATTCCCCCACGGTGCCAGGTACTCACATGCCCCCGGTGCCAAATATAGCCCCCCCCCATGTGCCAGGTACACATATACCCCCCCCAGTGCCACATATGCCCCCAGTGCCAGATATTCCCCCCCAGTGCCACATATGCCCCCAGTGCCAGATATTCCCCCCGTGCCAGATATGCCGCCAGTGCCATATATTCCCCCCCAGTGCCACATATGCCCCCAGTGCCAGATATTCCCCCAGTGCCAGATATCCCCCCTAGTGCCAGACATCCCCCCCCAGTGCCAGACATCCCCCCCCAGTGCCATATATGCCCCAGTGCCAGACATCCCCCCCCAGTGCCAGATATCCCCCAGTGCCAGACATCCCCCCCCCCCAGTGCCATATATGCCCCAGTGCCAGACATCCCCCCCCCAGTGCCATATATGCCCCAGTGCCAGACATCCCCCCCCCAGTGCCAGATATCCCCCCCCAGTGCCATATATGCCCCAGTGCCAGATATCCCCCCTAGTGCCAGACATCTCCCCCCCAGTGCCATATATGCCCCAGTGCCAGACATCCCCCCCCAGTGCCAGATATCCCCCCCAGTGCCAGACATCCCCCCCCCAGTACCATATATGCCCCAGTGCCAGACATCCCCCCCCAGTGCCATATATGCCCCAGTGCCAGACATCCCCCCCCAGTGCCAGATATCCCCCCCAGTGCCAGACATCCCCCCCCCCAGTGCCAGACAGTGCCATATATGCCCCAGTGCCAGATATCCCCCCCTAGTGCCAGACATCTCCCCCCCAGTGCCATATATGCCCCAGTGCCAGACATCCCCCCCCAGTGCCAGATATCCCCCCCAGTGCCAGACATCCCCCCCCCAGTGCCAGATATCCCCCCCCAGTGCCATATATGCCCCAGTGCCAGATATCCCCCCTAGTGCCATATATGCCCCAGTGCCAGACATCCCCCCCCAGTGCCAGATATCCCCCCCAGTGCTAGACATCCCCCCCCCCGTGCCAGATATCCCCCCCCCAGTGCCATATATGCCCCAGTGCCAGATATCCCCCCTAGTGCCAGACATCTCCCCCCCAGTGCCATATATGCCCCAGTGCCAGACATCCCCCCCCCCAGTGCCAGATATTCCCCCCAGTGCCGCCGTCGCCGCCGCCGCTTTTTGGAGGGACACGGAGGGTACAGCCTCTCCTGTGTCCCTCCTGCTGCATCATCTCCGGCGGCCGCGGGTCTAATAGGGGGAAGTGCCGTCCGTGAGCCAATTAGAGCTCACGGACGGCACTTCCCCCTATTAGACCCGCGGCCGCCGGAGATGATGCAGGAGGGACACAGGAGAGGCACACGCTGTGCCGTCCGTGTCCCTCCAACAAGCGGCGGCGGGAAGGAGAAAGCAGACTGACATGCGGGCGCTCGTCCGCATGTCAGTCTGCTGTAATCAGTGGCGCCCCCGCAGCCCCTCGCCCCCAAGCCACCGCGAGGACTGCGGGGGCAGTAGTTACGCCACTGGTTCTGTACCTACCCACCAGGTAACTACATCCCCTGTATAACAACTATCAGGGTTCTGTACCTACCCACCAGGTAACTACATCCCCTGTATAACAACTATCAGGGTTCTGTACCTACCCACCAGGTAACTACATACCCTGTATAACAACTATCAGGGTTCTGTACCTACCCACCAGGTAACTACATCCCCTCTATAACAACTATCAGGGTTCTGTACCTACCCACCAGGTAACTACATCCCCTGTATAACAACTATCAGGGTTCTGTACCTACCCACCAGGTAACTACATCCCCTGTATAACAACTATCAGGGTTCTGTACCTACCCACCAGGTAACTACATCCCCTGTATAACAACTATCATGGTTCTGTACCTACCCACCAGGTAACTACATCCCCTGTATAACAACTATCAGGGTTCTGTACCTACCCACCAGGTAACTACATCCCCTGTATGACAACTATGACAGTCCTGTACCTACCCACCAGGTAACTACATCCCCTGTATAACAACTATCAGGGTTCTGTACCTACCCACCAGGTAACTACATCCCCTGTATAACAACTATCAGGGTTCTGTACCTACCCACCAGGTAACTACATCCCCTGTATAACAACTATCAGGGTTCTGTACCTACCCACCAGGTAACTACATTCCCTGTATAACAACTATCAGGGTTCTGTACCTACCCACCAGGTAACTACATCCCCTGTATGACAACTATGACAGTCCTGTACCTACCCACCAGGTAACTACATCCCCTGTATGACAACTATCAGGGTTCTGTACCTACCCACCAGGTAACTACATCCCCTGTATAACAACTATCAGGGTTCTGTACCTACCCACCAGTTAACTACATCCCCTGTATAACAACTATCAGGGTTCTGTACCTACCCACCAGGTAACTACATCCCCTGTATAACAACTATCAGGGTTCTGTACCTACCCACCAGGTAACTACATCCCCTGTATAACAACTATCAGGGTTCTGTACCTACCCACCAGGTAACTACATCCCCTGTATAACAACTATCAGGGTTCTGTACCTACCCTCCAGGTAACTACATCCCCTGTATAACAACTATCAGGGTTCTGTACCTACCCACCAGGTAACTACATCCCCTGTATAACAACTATCAGGGTTCTGTACCTACCCACCAGGTAACTACATCCCCTGTATAACAACTATCAGGGTTCTGTACCTACCCACCAGGTAACTACATCCCCTGTATGACAACTATGACAGTGCTGTACCTGTCTGCCACCTATCTACATGCGCCCTGTATGGTAAATATTATAGTCCCCTGTGAGTAACTTTCTGCATAAGATTCACCTGTCTGGCCAAAATCGGACTAATCCTATATCTTATGGAATCGTTTTATGTAATTGTAGCTGCTGACGATGCATTTGCTTATGATTTATTAGAGACGTGACTCCTAGTGGGCGACTCGGCATCGTTTGTAATATGACACATTTTTAATGTGTGCAGACGGCACATTTACACATTGAAACAAATCCATCACTTTCCATAAGAGGGATTTGTACTAAAAGCAGAAACGCCTCTGTTCGGAGAAACGTGTTGGTCCAGAAAACATGTGTCAGCGAGCGATGGGTCATTATATGGTGGATATGTGTGGGCGGTTGCTAATAACTTTCTCTTCATTCCCAAAGCAATTTCACAGAGCTGTATTGTGAAAGGAGAGGAGGGAAGGGTGTGGATGGCAGTATGATGTAAGTTACAAACCATGATCTTCATCAGGGTTCAGTATGGAGAGCCGGCAGGCGGGATCCCTGCGTTGGAAATACCAATGTTGGGATCCCGATTACGAAGAAGCCGATGGGTGAGTAAGGGGTGCTTTACCCCCTCCCTACCCGCTGCCTAACCTCCCCCTTAGTGCCTAACCCTAAACTTCCCCCCCATAAGTGCCTAAACCTAACCCTTGTGGCCCGCAGCCTCACTCTAACCCTCAGAGTGGGGTGCCTAACCCTAACCCCCCTTCCCCACACCCTAACCCTCCCAGGATGCAGCCTAACTGTAACCCTCCCCCCGCAGCCTAAACCTAAACCCCACGTCGGGATGTCTACCTATTCGGGATGCCGGTATCTGCATTCTGAATACTGTCGGAATTCCGGCGTCGGGATCTTGACTGCATCCTCTTCAGATACCTCCAACATATAAGCTTCAGGGGCAGGTGAGGATGTTGAAGAGTCAGTAGTTCAGAATGACGGAGAATGTGCCTGGGCATCCACCACCATTGATTCATCATAAACAGACTTGTATGATTTTAATATTATTGTCCTTTAAGGCAGTTAGGGTACTATGTACTAAGCAGTGATAAAAGTGGAGAAGTAAGCCAGTGGAGAAGTTGCCCATGGCAACCAATCAGCTGCTTTGTATACTTTTATAGTATGCAAATTATAAATGTTACATCAATGCTGATTGGTTGCCAAGGACAACTTCTCCACTGGCTCATGTCTCCACTTTTATCACTGCTTAGTACATCTCCCCCTTAGTTTCTTGTCAGTCAGTGGGGTATATTTACTAAAATTTGTATTTTCCCGTTTGAGGTCAAAGTTCAATCACGAATGACATCGAAAGTGTAAATATGCAACTTTTTGAATTTAGTACGACTAATTTACTAAGCTGCCGTATTCTGCATTTTCGGTTTTACCGATGTCGATGTCATTCGTTTTTTTAGGCAGTGTTTTACGTGAGTGACTTGTAAAACACTGCCGACTTTAATACAATGAATCTCGGCCGGATCTGAGAGATCCGTGCTGGGCTTCATTGTGCATTTAAAAAAAAAAAATCAGTGTTAAATTAAAAAAAAAAATGCGTGGGGTCCCCCCTCCTAAGCAAAACCAGCCTCGGGCTCTTTGAGCCGGTCCTGGTTGCAAAAATATGGGGAAAAAAATGATAGAGGTTCCCCCATATTTAAACAACCAGCACCGGGCTCTGCGCCTGGTCCTGGTTCCAAAAATACGGGGGACAAAAAGCGTAAGGGTCCCCCGTATTTCTGAAACCAGCACCGGGCTCCACTAGCCAGATACATAATGCCACAGCCGGGGGACACTTTTATATAGGTCCCGGCGGCCCTGGCATTACATAACCAACTAGTCACCCCTGGCCGGGGTACCCTGGAAGAGTGGGGACCCCTTCAATCAAGGGGTCCCCCCCCTCCAGCCACCCAAGGACCAGGGGTGAAGCCTGAGGCTGTCCCCCCCATCCAAGGGCTGCTGATGGGAGGCTGATAGCCGTTTGGAAAAAAAATGAATATTGTTTTTAGTAGCAGTACTACAAGTCCCAGCAAGCCTCCCCCGCAAGCTGGTACTTGGAGAACCACAAGTACCAGCATGCGGAGGAAAACCGGGCCCGCTGGTACCTGTAGTACTACTACTAAAAAAATACCCCAATAAAAACATAAGACACACACCTTGAAAGTATAACTTTAATACATACATACACACCTCCATATACACATACTTACCTTATGTTCACACGAGGGTCAGTCCTCTTCTCCATGTAGAATCCATGGTGTACCTGTGGAAAAAATTATACTCACAAAATCCAGTGTAGATGGCTCTTCTTGTAATCCAGGTACTTGTCAAAATAAAAAAACGGACACCCGACCTCGCACTGAAAGGGGCCCTATGTTTTCACATGGGACCCCTTTCCCCGAATGCCAGAAACCCCCTCTGACTTATGTCTAAGAGGGTTCCATCAGCCAATCAGGGAGCGCCACGTTGTGGCACCCTCCTGATTGGCTGTGTGCTCCTGTACTGTATGACAGGCGGCACACGGCAGTGTTACAATGTAGCGCCTATGCGCTCCATTGTAACCAATGGTGGGAACTTTGTGGTCAGCGGTTGACCGAAAGTAACCTCACCGCTGACCACAAAGTTCCCACCATTGGTTACAATGGAGCGCATAGGCGCTACATTGTAACACTGCCGTGTGCCGCCTGTCATACAGTACAGGAGCACACAGCCAATCAGGAGGGTGCCACAATGTGGCGCTCCCTGATTGGCTGATGGAACCCTCTTAGACATAAGTCAGAGGGGGTTTCTGGCATTCGGGGAAAGGGGTCCCATGTGAAAACATGGGGCCCCTTTCAGTGCGAGGTCGGGTGTCCGTTTTTTTATTTTGACAAGTACCTGGATTACAAATGGATTACAAGAAGAGCCATCTACACTGGATTTTTTGAGTATAATTTTTTCCACAGGCACACCATGGATTCTACATGGAGAAGAGGACCGACCCTCGTGTAAACATAAGGTAAGTATGTGTATATGGAGGTGTGTATGTATGCATTAAAGTTATACTTTTAAGGTGTGTGTCTTATGTTTTTATTGGGGTATTTTTCTAGTAGTAGTACTACAGGTACCAGCGGGCAGGTACCAGCGGGCCCGGTTTTCCTCCGCATGCTGGTACTTGTGGTTCTCCAAGTACCAGCTTGCGGGGGAGGCTTGCTGGGACTTGTAGTACTGCTACTAAAAACAATATTCATTTTTTTCCCAAACGGCTATCAGCCTCCCATCCGCAGCCCTTGGATGGGGGGACAGCCTCGGGCTTCACCCCTGGTCCTTGGGTGGCTGGAGGGGGGGGGGATCCCTTGATTGAAGGGGTCCCCACTCCTCCAGGGTACCCCGTCCAGGGGTGACTAGTTGGTTATGTAATGCCAGGGCCGCCGGGAGCTATATAAAAGTGTCCCCCGGCTGTGGCATTATGTATCTGGCTAGTGGAGCCCGGTGCTGGTTTCAGAAATACGGGGGACCCCTACGCTTTTTGTCCCCCGAATTTTTGGAACCAGGACCAGGTGCAGAGCCCGGTGCTGGTTGTTTAAATATGGGGGAACCACTATCATTTTTCCCCCCATATTTTTGCAACCAAGACCGGCTCAAAGAGCCCGAGGCTGGTTTTGCTTAGGAGGGGGGACCCCACGCAATTTTTTTTCAAAAAATAAACACTTTCCCATCCCCTTCCCACTGATAAACATGCACGGATCTCATGGATCCCTGCATGCCTATCCAAACACGGGATAAAAAAGCAGGTCTGTTTTTTTTTTAGCACTTTTTCACGAATTGTATTTCAGCACGGCAGTGTTTGGCTATTGTCGGCAGTGTTTGTGATTTGCACTTTTTAGTAAATTACCGATTTCTACCAAATTGCAGGCGTATTTGACCGATGGTGTATTGATTCGTGATTTTTTCCTAGGACTTCCAAAATATTACGAATGCCCTCATCACTGCCGAGATTTTTGCTTAGTAAATTACCGAAATGACACTTTGAAGAAAAAACGGCATCTCGGTCAAAATCGGGACCTTACTAAATATACCCCAGTGTCTTTGAGTAGGAATAAAGAATAATTGAGCTGCATAGGAAAAAAATCACTCCCCCATTATGAAACCTTTACTTCAATATGTCTGCTGGCTGTGATAGTGTAATGCAGTGGTAGACATAAATAAAATAGCTACAAAAGTCACTCTTCTGTTTCGTCCACTGTAACAGCACAAGGGAGAGATTTACAAGGAAGGATTTAATTTGTGAAAACTATCAACTCAAGGGTAACTTTCCCAGTGGAAGTCGTATGTCACTGATCTCCTACTAAAAATATATTACAGACCTTGGAGCCATCTAGTGACGTCAGTACGTGTTCATGCAGGGAGCAGAACATTGCCATTAGGGATAAGAAGGAATAGATCAGGCTACGGAGAAGCTTTTATGGGTCTGATCTTTCTATGCAGTCTACCATTGTCTCGTCCTGCAATATCATTCTATTCCTAGAACAGGACAGCACAAAATACAGGAACAGATTACTGAGCAGCGCACTCAAAAAGCCCTGTAGTGCGGCAAGTAAATACTTTTTACGATAACGGATTTGTTCTCTTCCAGTTTTCTAGTATCGGTACAGGTGGAAATGAAAGTGTTCTGCTGTACAGACTATATTTATAGCTGCGCAGAAGCAACCAGACATTTGGGGCCTGACGTTAGTCGGTAGCAATAGCTCTTGCATTGGATGCCCGGAAATAAAAGTGTATCTTCTGTATGCTTGGTTGGATACTCGTCATCAGCCTGGTACATTTGCACAAACAAATACTTGGTTCAGATCATATATCTGTAAATAAGCGCATTTACCATTCATTCCCACTATGCGTTGCCCCCAATTCCAGCAACACGGCTTTTCTGAACGGATTGCCCCTTTAGAGCCCAGTTACACACCTTCGGTCGCAAGTGGAGATGCAGTTTATGGGGTTGATTCAAAATCGCACGCAAAGCGACCGTAGTTGGTTCATCGGCAGAACATGTGGAAATTCGTATCTGCGCATGCGCTGTATGCAGAAACTCGCTATTTATGACCCTGAACAGAGATCCATCAGAATCAGGTACAGTACCTTTATTCGCACGGCTTGCACCACCTTTTTCTAGAGAATGCGCCGTACAAAAACTTGCAAGATACACTGCAAAAGCTGAGTCCGCCCAGTTCAGCATTAATGCAGATGTGAGCATTGAAATATATGTATATGATTGATTGCAGAACCCACATGTTCATGTTATGCACATATTATCTTGAAAAATAAATGGTTGACAATTATATCAAACTTACCTACTCTCCTGGATGGAGTGGGAGACTCCTGATTTTTTGGGTAGTCTCCCACACCCCTGAAATAGTGGGTGTATCTCCATCCCCCGTATTCCTCAGACTTCATAGTGAAGTGGGCAGGATAGGGAGATAATACAGAGAATTGCAGGTCCATATGGAGGGGATGTCATTTTAGCCCCACCCCTTCTCCATGGATTCTCCCTGGGGGTGTGGCTAAATGATGTGAAGAGCTCGATCCCACCCATGAAATGGTCAGTTGCTTTTCCTGAAGAGGAGCAACTAAAAGACGGCAAGTATGACACATAAAAAAAAGTGACTAAAAATAAACAAAAGTGTACTTGGTGCTTGTCACTATGGCTACTTCTCTTGTTATCCCTCTGATCTATGGACATTTCACATAAACTCCCCCTGTGTCCTAGACTAAGGGGGACATTTACTAAGCAGTGATAAGAGCGGAGAAGTGAGCCAGTGGAGAAGTTGCCCCATCAACCAATCAGCAGCCCTGTATCATTGTATAGTATGCAAATTATAGATGTTACTTCAGTGCTGATTGGTTGCCATGGGCAACTTCTCCACTGGCTCACTTCTCCGCTCTTATCACTGCTTAGTAAATGTCCCCTTAATGCCCCTCTCACACCGCAGCTTTAACCCGGTAAATTGCAGATTTTTAAGCCTTCCAAAACGGTTCTAGCTGTGGTGTGAAAGGGCCACCTTGAATTTACCGTTTTCAAAATGCTGGTCCTACACGGTTCAGACCCGTTTCATTGTGCAGTGTGAAAGGCTCAGAAACGGTATTTCCAAGCCACAGAAGGTGATAGGCTGTGTCCATGCGAGATGTCACCAGGCAGAAGCAGGAAACTGGAGGAAAAACACATGAGTGAGTTAAGAAGCGTTTTATTACACAAAATATATTATACAATGGCAAATTGGAGTGATGAGGAGGCTAGGGAGCTGCTTAGGATCAGAGGGGATGAAGAAATATGTAGACAAATCACTGGGACAGTGAAGAATGCAGTAATCTACAAAAACATGGTAAAGATGCTTGAAGCTGCTGGGTTCCATCATACGACTAGCCAAATTATTTATAATTAGTTAATAATGAATAATTATTAATAATGTCTGGGCCAGAAAAGTCCATTTAAAATGACAACCACTGTTTTTTATGGGTGAAACGGGTCAGTGTGAAAGGTACCAAAACGGTAATGAAACGGTAATATACTGGTTACAACATGCAATGTGAAGGGGGTTTAACTGCTCAGACCCGTTTTAAGAACCGTTTAAAGAACCATTTCAAAAGCAGGGTTTGCGATGTGAAAGCAGCATAAGTGTTCTGGGGTTTACTTTTGCATAAATGAATTCAATGAATGGTGCTGCTTCCTCTTTAAAAACACTTCACCTGGGCTTGTGTTTGTCTTGAATATGTATTGAAGAGATAATTACGTTTACACAGCACACATATATAGATGTTACTAGGGAACCCGCTCCTCATTAAGGTCCTCTCCCTGTGGTCTGTGTACTCCTGCAGCGACTCTACTGGGGATGATTAAATCCTCTGCCAGACGAGATCGGTCTCTCCAGACTCTCCGAGCAGCAAACAATGTCTGCGTTACATCACCTGCTGTTCTCTAGTACAGCTTATAAAAGGAATAGATTGTTGTCATGGGGAGGACAACCTGTGTCTGTCTCCAGGTCTCATTGTGTCTTCTGATGTTTGTGCAACAAAGATGTCCTCCAGTAGGAAGTTAAGGAAGCATGGATGACAGTTAGCCTAGTTTGGTCTCATATATTAAAATCTGAGTTAGGGTACCAGTGAAGCAAAATAGATTTTATATATATATCTTATACAGATCATCTGGAGGGTTTGTGGTGTTTCAGCCCTGTGCATGCTCCACAGCTGAGTGCACACATGTAATGACGATTCTACTGACTGGGGCATAGATTGGTGACAACGGGGTGATTACCCATAGCAGAGATAAATTATGGCGTGCAGGCGGAATTGCAGACTATGCTGAGCTTGGTGTAAGCAGACCTCGCTTGTACCAAGGATAAGGGTGGTGCAATTATGCGCTGATGACAAAGTCTTTGAAAACATCTGTACGGAGGGGGGCAGTGCGGTCGTATAGGTGCCTACAACTCAGCACATGGGCAAATATCCGCATTTAGGGCCTTATTCAGCTTCAGTTGCAGTTCTGCGATTGTAATTGAACTACAACTGCTGAGAATCACACAGCAAGAGCCGCCCAGTACAGATTAAGCCGCCCACCGATGCATCCGCAGAATTGCGAATGCATCGAAAAAGATCGAGCACCATAGACCGTTGCGATGACCCAAGGCTTCTCAGAATAATGAGAATGCAGTCGCACCGGTCGCTTTGTTTTAAGTCGCAGCAATCGCAGCTGACGTCAGAAGCACACCCCGTAAATGCCATGTGTACGCCCATGAACGCTCGTCGCCTGTCAGTCAGTCTGCGATCGCATACCGGCACAATGCGATCACAGAATAATCCAAATCGCATGCGCAAACGGCCAATTTGCGATTTTGCTAAATTGCAACTGAAGCTGAATAAGGCCATTTGTTCCATGCAAGTAATGAGAGTGTAATTGCGTCCGGCTTGCATGCAGCTCTGAAATTGCACAATATTGCTAACTGTCTCTAATTTTCATTGACTCTGAGGATTTAGGGAATTGTCCCTGTAACATAATGATACAAGTTTGCCAGATCTATTTAGTACACATGGCAGTCCACATTTGCTGCAGTAAACTTCCATTATTGGCAGTTTTACTGCATTTTGATTTTTGATGCACCCCACCTTGACCTTGTTAAGGGGAGGCATTTGATATGCCAGCTGACAGGATCCCGGCGCTCAGTATACCGTCACCGGAATCCCAACAGCCGACATACCGACAACTATTCTCCCTCTTGGAGGGAGAATAAATAGCGCGGCGTGCGTCAC
Organism: Pseudophryne corroboree; assembly: GCF_028390025.1. NCBI lineage: Eukaryota > Metazoa > Chordata > Amphibia > Anura > Myobatrachidae > Pseudophryne > Pseudophryne corroboree. The sequence goes on along the minus strand of NC_086452.1, from coordinate 409,308,109 downwards.
CGTGCCCGCAGAGAGCCCGCAAGGGGCTCTTTTGCGCTCACCCCGCTGCCTGCTTGCCGGCGGTCAGGATCCCGGCGCCGGGATCCCAAGCGCCGGAATCACGTAGTACACCCCCTGTTAAGTACTGGTATACTCTGCACGATGCTATGTAAATAACATTCTATGTACATTTACTGACATACAGTATTTCAGACTGTATGTGAAGCTGTTCCTGAATGGCAATCATTTACTGACACATCGGCTGTCTGAGGAGAGCGCATCTTTACTTTTTGACTGTACAGAGCTCTTATTTATTCACATAGGGCTTAATTCATTTTTCTACGCAACTGTCGATGTTCAGGCAGCGGAGCGATTATCAGCAGACTGTCATGTGCTGCGATCATAATGCGCATGCGCCATGGTGCCGCTGTGATCCGCTCACAATGGGGATTTCATGGAAAAGTGATTGACAAGAAGTGACCGTTTGGATGTGTTCCATCTTCGGGGCATGTAGCTGCAAGCTCATACGTGCAAAAATATGGCGCCTGTGTCGCTACTGCTGTGTCTTGTCTGCGTATCCATAGGTCAACCCTTATCCCTGATATTCCTTGTTTTTACGTATAGGATGCGAATGTGTATGCAGTTGTGAATGAATTTCCGATGGATTCGATGGGCGCCTCTTTTTATTTCTGTGCGGCAGCTTCACTTGCTAACATTGGGGCTCATTCTGACCTGAACGCTCGCTGCAGTTCTTCGCAACGCAGCATTCAGGTCAGAACTGCACATGCGCCGACGCCACAGTGCGCCGGCGCATGGCTGACAACTGACGGCTGTCGTGGCCTAGCGATCGCCTCTGCCTGATTGACAGGCAGAGGCGGTCGCTGGGTGGGAGGGGGTGGCACGGCAGCGTTTGGCTGCCATTTTGTGGGCGCGGTCTGGCCAACGCAGGCGTGGCCGGACGGTGTGGGGGGCGGGCCGCAGCAGCTGCGCGACATCACACACAGCCGCTGCGAGCCGGGCAGCAACGAGTAGCTCCCGGCCAGCACGTAAAAGCTGCGCTGGCTGGGAGCTACTCCTGAAGTACAAAAGCATTGCCGCTGTGCGATGCTTTTGTACTTCAGCAACGGGGAAGGGACTGACATGCGGGGTGGGCTAGCCCTGTGCTGGGCGTCCCCCCGTATGTCTGTGTTCCTGATTGTAGCAAATTTAGTACAGCTACGATCAACTCGGTATCACCCCCATTAGTGGTTCCGTAAGTCTTAAAAATCACAATTGCGAATGCAATTGCATACGAACATGAATTAGGCTCTTACTTCAAACCATGTTGAGCGGCCAGGCAGAGCAAAGCCTGTAATTGCTGACATTTACTGACGTAGTTCAGACTGTGAAGAGCAGGCATTAACTGCAACATCTCATACAGTATTTGTGCAGATATTTAATTTACTAGCATACAGACTGATCATTTACTGACACATTAGCTCAGATACTGCTGATCACTTATTTACTGACACACTCTTTGCAGAACAGAGAGCAGAGCCATCATTTACTGACAAATCAGAGCGGGTGGTACGAATCCGCCATTTACTAACAATTTAGCTCCATTTACTGCGTTCTGTTTAGACTGCATAGCAGACTTTTACTGACACACCGGCACGCGATGAAGAACATTCATCTACTAACACATCAATGCAGGGGAACTTAAAGGCTCTTTTAAAGAATAATATTGATCTGCTCAGTGAGTTTATTGGCAGCTTATAAAACTCTCTGATGAGAAACAATTAATAAAAGGAGAACAAAGTGAAACAGATTGCATACACTTGATTGTTACTAGAAATCCTTTTCTATGGATATATTATGCGGCCAGGATAACAACAGATTGTTATACCGTGTGCTTAGGGATGTTCAATATTTAATTGTGCTGCATTTACTGTATAATGGTTTCAACTAGTACTCTACATCATAGAAGTCTGCAGTGCTGTGTTATCAGTGATCGTTTATTTCTCTAACGTCCTAAGTGGATGCTGGGGACTCCGTAAGGACCATGGGGATTAGCGACTCCGCAGGAGACTGGGCACAACTATAAAGAAAGCTTTTAGACTACTGGTGTGCACTGGCTCCTCCCACCAAGACCCTCCTCCAGACCTCAGTTAGATTCTTGTGCCCGGCTGAGCTGGATGCACACTAGGGGCTCTCCTGAGCACCTAGAAAGAAAGTATATTTAGGTTTTTTTATTTTCAGTGAGATCTGCTGGCAACAGACTCACTGCAGCGAGGGACTAAGGGGAGAAGAAGCGAACCTACCTAGCAGGTGGTAGTTTGGGCTTCTTAGGCTACTGGACACCATTAGCTCCAGAGGGATCGACCGCAGGACCCGACCTTGGTGTTCGTTCCCGCAGCCGCGCCACCGTCCCCCTTACCAGTGGCAAACGCAGGATTTGCATGGGGGGGTTTCCAGGACTGGGCGGAGCCAATCACGGGGGGTGGGGACTGAGGTGACCCATTATATGCTGGGTCCGTAAAACTAGTGTGTACATACACATATATCTACACATATATATATATATATATATATATATATATTTATACATACATACACACACACACACATACATATACATAGCATATTAAACATGCATACATATATATTATATATGTACACACACATACAGTACACATATATATACACATGTATATATATATATCGTGTGTGTGTGTGTTTATATGTATGTATGTATATACATGCGTATATATGTATGCACATGGATATATATGTACTGTAGTTAAAATAAAGTAAACTTTTATTGCACTTACAAGTGCCACCAGGAAGACAGCAGGCTGCAGAGGACGCTAGACAGCCATTAATAATTCTCATGCAGCTAAAAAAAAAAAAAAAATTTTTTTTTTTTTTTTTTTTTTTAGTGGAGGGGGGGTTTCTGGGTGCTCGGAAACCCCCCCTGGGTGCGCCACTGCTTACAGAGCCAGAAGCACGAAGAAGGTCCGGAAAATCGGCGGCAGAAGACTTCGGTCTTCACCAAGGTAGCGCACAGCACTGCAGCTGTGCGCCATTGCTCCTCATGTACACCTCACACTTCGGTCACTGATGGGTGCAGGGCGCTGGGGGGGGGGGGCGCCCTGAGGGCAATAAATAACACCTTGGCTGGCAAATATACATCATATATAGTCCTAGAGGCTATATAGATGTAAAATTACCCCTGCCAGTATTACAGAAAAAGCGGGAGAAAGTCCGCCGAAAAGGGGGCGGGGCTTCTCCCTCAGCACACTGGCGCCATTTTTCCCTCACAGTTCCGCTGGAAGGAAGCTCCCTGGCTCTCCTCTGCAGTCTGAATACGACAGAAGGGTAAAAAAGAGAGGGGGGGGGGCACTAAATTTAGGCGCAGTATAGATAAGATATATATGTAATATATATATAAAAAGCAGCTATAGGGAAAACACTCATTGATAGTGGGATCCCAGTGTTATATAGCGCTCTGGTGTGTGCTGGCATACTCTCTCTCTGTCTCTCCAAAGGGCTTTGTGGGGTCCTGTCCTCTGTCAGAGCATTCCCTGTGTGTTTGCGGTGTGTCGGTACGGCTGTGTCGACATGTTTGATGAGGAGACTTATGTGGAGGCGGAGCAGATGCCTGTAAATGTGATGTCACCCCCTGCGGGGTCGACACCTGCGTGGATGGTGCTGTGGAAGGAATTACGTGATAGTGTCGACTCCTTACATAAAAGGTTTGACGACATACCAAATGTGGGACAGCCGGCTTCTCAGCCTGTGTCTGCCCAGGCGTCTCAAAAACCATCAGGGGCTCTAAAACGCCCGCTACCTCAGATGGTTGACACAGATGTCGACACGGATACTGACTCCAGTGTCGACGACGAAGAGACTAATGTAACTTCCAGTAGGGCCACACGTTACATGATTGAGGCAATGAAAAATGTGTTGCACATTTCTGATGTTACCCCCGGTACCACAAAAAAGGGTATAATGTTTGGAGAGAAAAAACTACCAGTAGCTTTTCCTCCATCTGAAGAGTTAAATGAAGTGTGTGAAGAAGCGTGGGCTTCCCCTGGTAAAAAGCTGGTAATTTCTAAGAGGTTACTAATGGCGTACCCTTTCCCGCCAGAGGATAGGTCACGCTGGGAAACATCCCCTAGGGTGGATAAAGCGCTCACACGCTTGTCAAAGAAGGTGGCACTACCGTCTCCGGATACGGCCGCCCTGAAGGAATCTGCTGATAGAAAGCAGGAGGCTATCCTGAAATCTATATATACACACACAGGTGTTATACTGAGACCGGCTATAGCTTCAGCCTGGATGTGCAGTGCTGCTGCTGCGTGGTCAGATTCCCTGTCAGATAATATAGATACCCTAGACAGGGACACTATATTGCTAAACGTAGAGCATATAAAAGACGCACTTTTATACATGAGGGATGCACAGAGGGATATTTGCCGGCTGGCATCCAAAATTAGTGCAATGTCCATTTCTGCCAGGAAAGGGTTATGGACTCGGCAGTGGACAGGTGATGCAGATTCCAAACGACATATGGAAGTTCTGCCTTATAAGGGTGAGGAATTGTTCGGGGATGGTCTCTCGGACCTCGTTTCCACAGCAACAGCTGGGAAATCTACATTTTTACCCCATGTTCCCTCACAACCAAAGAAAGCACCGTATTATCAGGTACAGTCCTTTCGGCCCAATAGGGGCAAGCGGGTTAAAGGCGCGTCCTTTCTGCCCAGAGGCAGAGGTAGGGGAAAAAAGCTGCAGCATACAGCAAGTTCCCAGGAGCAAAAGTCCTCCCCCGCTTCCTCTAAGTCCACAGCATGACGCTGGGGCTCCACAGGCGGAGCCAGGTACGGTGGGGGCCCGTCTCAAAAATTTCAGCAATCAGTGGGCTCGCTCACGGGTGGATCCCTGGATCCTTCAAGTAGTATCTCAGGGGTACAAACTGGAATTCGAGACGTCTCCCCCCCGCCGTTTCCTCAAATCTGCCTTGCCAACCACTCCCTCAGGCAGGGAGGCAGTGTTACAGGCAATTCAAAAGCTGTATTCACAACAAGTGATAGTAAAGGTGCCCCTACTTCAACAAGGAACGGGTTACTATTCCACAATGTTTGTGGTACCGAAACCGGACTGTTTGGTGAGACCCATTTTAAATTTGAAATCCTTGAACACATATATAAAAAAATTCAAGTTCAAGATGGAATCGCTCAGGGCGGTTATTGCAAGCCTGGACGAGGGAGATTACATGGTATCGCTGGACATCAAGGATGCTTACCTACATGTCCCCATTTACCATCCTCACCAGGAGTACCTCAGGTTTGTGGTACAAGATTGTCATTACCAATTCCAGACGTTGCCGTTCGGTCTCTCCACGGCTCCGAGGGTCTTTACCAAGGTAATGGCGGAAATGATGATACTCCTTCGAAGGAAGGGAGTTTTAATTATCCCGTACTTGGACGATCTCCTGATAAAGGCGAGGTCCAGAGAGCAGTTGTTGGTAGGGGTAGCACTATCTCGGGAAGTGCTACAACAGCACGGCTGGATTCTAAACATTCCAAAGTCACAGCTGGTCCCTACGACACGCCTGCTGTTCCTAGGGATGGTTCTGGACACAGAACAGAGAAAAGTGTTTCTCCCGGAGGAGAAGGCCAAGGAGCTGTCATCTCTAGTCAGAGGCCTCCTAAAACCAAAACAGGTGTCGGTGCATCATTGCACGCGGATCCTGGGAAAAATGGTAGCTTCCTACGAAGCGATTCCATTCGGCAGGTTTCATGCAAGAACCTTTCAGTGGGACCTGTTGGACAAGTGGTCCGGATCGCATCTTCAGATGCATCGGCTGATAACCCTGTCTCCAAGGACAAGGGTGTCTCTGCTGTGGTGGCTGCAGAGTGCTCATCTTCAAGAGGGCCGCAGATTCGGCATACAGGACTGGGTCCTGGTGACCACGGATGCCAGCCTTCGAGGCTGGGGGGCAGTCACACAGGGAAGAAACTTCCAAGGACTATGGTCAAGTCAGGAGACTTCCCTGCACATAAATATTCTGGAACTGAGGGCCATTTACAATGCCCTAAGTCCGGCAAAACCCCTGCTTCAAAACCAGCCGGTACTGATCCAGTCAGACAACATCATGGCGGTCGCCCATGTAAATCGACAGGGCGGCACGAGAAGCAGGACGGCGATGGCAGAAGCCACAAGGATTCTCCGATGGGCGGAAAATCACGTGTTAGCACTGTCAGCAGTGTTCATTCCGGGAGTGGATAACTGGGAAGCAGACTTCCTCAGCAGGCACAACCTCCACCCGGGAGAGTGGGGACTTCATCCAGAAGTCTTTCAAATGATTGTAAACCAGTGGGAAAAACCACAGGTGGACATGATGGCTAAACAAAAAGCTAGAAAAATATTGTGCCAGGTCGAGAGACCCGCAGGCGATAGCTGTGGACGCTCTGGTAACACCGTGGGTGTACCGATCGGTTTATGTGTTCCCTCCTCTTCCTCTCATACCAAAGGTACTGAGGATAATAAGGAGAAGAGGAGTAAGAACTATACTCATTGTTCCGGATTGGCCAAGAAGAGCGTGGTATCCGGAACTTCAAAAAATGATGTCAGAGGACCCATGGCCTCTACCGCTCAGACAAGACCTGCTGCAGCAGGGGCCCTGTCTGTTCCAAGACTTACCGCGGCTGCGTTTGACGGCATGGCGGTTGAACACCGGATCCTGAAGGAAAAGGGCATTCCGGAGGAAGTCATTCATACGCTGATTAAAGCTAGGAAAGAAGTAACCGCAAACCATTATCACCGCATATGGCGAAAATATGTTGCATGGTGTGAGGCCAGGAAGGCCCCAACGGAAGAATTTCAGCTGGGCCGGTTCCTGCACTTCCTACAGTCAGGGGTGACTATGGGCCTAAAATTGAGTTCCTTTAAGGTCCAGATTTCGGCTCTATCGATTTTCTTCCAGAGAGAATTGGCTTCACTACCTGAAGTTCAGACTTTTGTTAAGGGAGTGCTACATATTCAGCCCCCTTTTGTGCCTCCAGTGGCACCTTGGGATCTCAACGTGGTGTTGGATTTCCTAAAGTCACATTGGTTTGAGCCACTGAAAACCGTGGATTTGAAATATCTCACGTGGAAAGTGGTAGTTTTATTGGCTTTGGCTTCGGCCAGGCGTGTTTCAGAATTGGCGGCTTTGTCATGTAAAAGCCCTTATCTGATATTCCATATGGATAGGGCAGAATTGAGGACTCGTCCCCAGTTTCTCCCCAAAGTGGTATCAGCTTTTCATCTGAACCAACCTATCGTGGTGCCTGCGGCTACAAATGACTTGGAGGCTTCCACGTTGTTGGATGTAGTCAGGGCCCTGAAAATTTATGTTTCCAGGACAGCTGGAGTCAGAAAGACTGACTCGCTCTTTTTCCTGTATGCACCCAACAAGTTGGGTGCACCTGCTTCAAAGCAGACTATTGCTCGCTGGATCTGTAGTACGATTCAGCTTGCACATTCTGCGGCTGGACTGCCGCATCCTAAATCAGTAAAAGCCCATTCCACGAGGAAAGTGGGCTCTTCTTTGGCGGCTGCCCGAGGGGTCTCGGCTCTTCAACTTTGCCGAGCTGCAACTGGGTCAGGGGCAAACACGTTTGCAAAATTCTACAAATTTGATACCCTGGCTGAGGAGGACCTTGAGTTCTATCATTCGGTGCTGCAGAGTCATCCGCACTCTCCCGCCCGTTTGGGAGCTTTGGTATAATCCCCATGGTCCTTACGGAGTCCCCAGCATCCACTTAGGACGTTAGAGAAAATAAGAATTTACTCACCGGTAATTCTATTTCTCATAGGCCCTCATTCCGAGTTGATCGGTCGCAAGGCGAATTTAGCAGAGTTACACACGCTAAGCCTACGCCTACTGGGAGTGTATCTTAGCATCTTAAAATTGCGACCGATGTATTCGCAATATTGCGATCACAAACTACTTAGCAGTTTTAGAGTAGCTCCACACTTACTCTGCCAGTGCGATCAGTTCAGTGCTTGTCGTTCCTAGTTTGACGTCACAAACACACCCAGCGTTCGCCCAACCACTCCCCCGTTTCTCCGGCCACTCCTGCGTTTTTTCCGGAAACGGTAGCGTTTTCAGCCACACGCCCATAAAACGCCGTGTTTCCGCCCAGTAACACCCATTTCCTGTCAATCACATTACGATCGCCGGAGCGAGGAAAAAGCCGTGAGTAAAAATACTATCTTCATAGCAAAGATACTTGGCGCAGTCGCAGTGCGAATATTGCGCATGCGCACTATGCGGAATTTCACTGCGATGCGATGAAAAATACCGAGCGAACGACTCGGAATGAGGGCCATAGTCCGTAGTGGATGCTGGGCGCCCATCCCAAGTGCGGATTGTCTGCAATACTTGTATATAGTTATTGCTTAACTAAAGGGTTATTGTTGAGCTATCTGTTGAGAGGCTCAGTTGTTATCATGCTGTTAACTGGGTATTGTATCACGAGTTATACGGTGTGATTGGTGTGGCTGGTATGAGTCTTACCCGGGATTCAAAATCCTTCCTAATTGTGTCAGCTCTTCCGGGCACAGTATCCTAACTGAGGTCTGGAGGAGGGTCTTAGTGGGAGGAGCCAGTGCACACCAGTAGTCTAAAAGCTTTCTTTATAATTGTGCCCAGTCTCCTGCGGAGCCGCTAATCCCCATGGTCCTTACGGAGTCCCCAGCATCCACTACGGACTATGAGAAATAGAATTACCGGTGAGTAAATTCTTATTATTACATTGTCTGCGGGCCTAGGCCCTCGTGCCAAGTTGATCGCTCGTTTGCTGCTTTTAGCAGCAGTGCAAACGCTAATCCATCGCCCTCTGGGAGTGTATCTTAGCTTAGCAGAAGTACGAACGAAAGGATCGCAGCGCTGCTACAAAAAAAGATTGTGCGGTTTCTGAGCAGCTCGAGACGTACTCCTAGCTAGCGATCACTTCAGACTGTTTAGTTCCTGTTTTGACGTCACGAACACGCCCTGCGTTTGGCCAGCCACGCCTGCGTTTCCCGAGCCACTCCTGCGTTTTTATCCGACACGCCTGCGTTTTTACACACACTCCCCGAAAACGGTCAGTTACCACCCAGAAACATCCACTTCCTGTCAATCACTCTGTGGCCAGCAGTGCGACTGAAAAGCGTAGCTAGACCTTGTGTGAAACTGCATAGTCTTGTGTGAAAGTACGTCACGCGTGCGCACTGCGCCCCATACGCATGCGCAGAAATACCGCTTTTTTATTTAATCGCCGCGTTGCGACCGAAAGCAGCTAGCGTACAACTCGGAATGACCAGCCTAATTCAGAGATGTTCGTAAACCCGATGTTTATGCATATGTTTCAGATCTGCGGCTGCGATGCCATTCACAGTGCCCCAAGCATCGCAGCATGATTGACAGGCTGCTGGCGTTTGGGGGCTGGAACAAGCAGTCTTCCAGAACGCCCGTTTTCTGAAGCCAGTGACTGCGTACTCAGACGTAGCTTTATTGGCTCCGGCAGAGTGATTGCACCAGACATCCGAAGTATCCTAAGGGTAACTCAAATATCCGGAGGTCACACTGTTGCTCCGATGCTGCACCATCGAATTTTGCATATTATCGCACGACACTGTGTACAAAAAGGCAACGGCAGTGAAAATAGTGTCCACCTTTGAATAAGCCCCTATGCTCCCACCTATATCAAGGTATCCCCTAACCATAAGTAATAATCGCTAAATGCTGGGAAAACGTGACATTTTCTCAAGATTTAAGTGTTCTGCATATATATCATGCCCTCCAGCTGGCGGTGGTCATAGCATACAGATGTGTCCTCATACACTATTGTTGTAGTCACGCCAAACATCGCTTCTCGGCGCACCAGGTCCCATGTGATTTAGCTTGCATTGAACTAGGGTTGCCAATCCCGGGCCAATTTTTCAATACCGGGTATCGGGGTTGATAAATAGTCAATCCCGGGGGCGGGAGACATCCTTCTGTCTTGGTGGTGGTCAGCGGCGGGTGACGAAGGGCGGCTGACTGCACATCGTGACCTGTGACTGCACGTCATGCTGCGCAGAGGGAGCCGGGCAGCATCTGAGCATCCTGAGGACGCTCAATGTTGCCCGGCTTAAAAAAAACAAAGGGCCGCATGATCCCTCATTCCCCGGGATTGGAGCTTCCAATCCTGGGATTGAATCCTGGACGATTTTTTGCCTAAATCCCAGGATCCCCACGATCCCGGGATTGGCCACCCTACATTGAATGTCTTTTTCATGCCTATTTCGCTCTAATGTGAGTCTTGACTGCAATGCAATGCGCCAAAACTGCTTCACGAGACTGCACTGATTGGGCCTGACTCAGCTCCCATTGCTAAAGCTGCCCATGTCATAGAGAACCAATGTTCGGTACTTTGCGCATGTGCAAAATACGCAGTATGGGTCCTCTGTCTTCGGAAGCAGAATGGATACAAACCACTGGCGTATCTATAATAAGCGCATTATTCTGCACCAATTTTCTCAATACTTACCCTCCTGAGTCGGCAGCAGCAGCACTGCAGAAACTACTTTGAAAATGGAGCGGCGCCCATTTTCCCTCCATTTTGCACTTGTGCAGCAGGAAAATGACAGGGAAAATGGCCACCGCTCCATTTTCCCAGAGACCTGCGCTTGCGCACTAGACTCTGGGACATCGCTAGGATTTCCTACTGACCCTAGTACCCAGAGTCTATACTCTGCCAGCTAAAGAGGAGGGGTCTTGGACGGAGACTACGCATGGGCCTCGTCCTCTCTCTATGCGGCCCAGCTGCAGACATCAAGTGATTGACAGTCTACAGACATTTGCGGGCAGGGAGGGTGCAGTGCTGGCCTCTATTTCCCAAAACTGAGGTATGTCCAGAGCCGGTCCTAGGCATAGGCAAACTATGCAACTACGTAGGGCATTTGGAATGCCATGGGGCACAAGCAGCTTCTGCTGATTAAAATGATATGCAGCATGCCTCTATTCTGTGTGTGACTGCAGCTCTATCTGCATACAAAATGCATTACTAATGTGCGGCATTATGTGTATAAGGTGTACTACAGTACTTGGTGGCGAAACGTATAGAAAGGGAACTACTGTGTGGTCTAATGTGAATAACGAGCAATATAGTGTGGTGTAATGTGAATAAGGGCACTACTGTGTGGTCTAATGTGAATAACGAGCAATATAGTGTGGTGTAAGTAAGCAGTAAGCAGCAGCAACACACAATCCAACCACATCTGACTCAGGCCAATTCATTTGTTTTGCGACACTTGTACTGTATATCTGTGTACAACTGATTCTGCATCTGTATATGAAGTTCTACGACGCATCGGCCATAACTATTTTCAGGTCAAGATCTGTTGTGCTTTGTATACAGATTCAGGCTCAGTCGCACACAGGTATACAAGTGTCACATATCAAATTAATCAATGCAGACTTGTGAAGTAGTTTTGTTACATAACATTGCAATTAAGACTCACGTTAGAGTAATAAAATCTGTGGAAAAGACGCTATACCACTTGGCGCGTCCCGTGCATCTTGCGCTGCATGGTGTATTGAGGCTAGATGGATACATACGTACATACCAAGAACATCTGTCTCTAATGCTATTATCAACTAGTGATCGCAATTGCAAAAAAAAAAAAAAAAAGAAAAAACGAAAAAATAGCTTTGCCATTTAATTGAAGCATTGCTTCTTTTTTAAAGGATAGTTTAAAAAAAGAAAACATTTTTTAGATTTATTTTTGAAAACTATATATATAGTGTTCACTTTAGGATTTTTTTAGGGCAGGGTGCTGATCACTGAGGAGGGCACATTTTAATTTTGAAGGGCACATTTTTGGTGTGACGCTTTACGCAGAAAGCATAGCGCATATATATGTCTATAGTTGTTATACATATATTTTCCCCTTAGTGTATCATATACCAATACATACATATAGGAGAGCCATGTAACACCCAACATCTGTACTGAGAAAAATACTGTATATGTCCAGTCTTCATGAAAGAACGGCTGTAGCATATAAATAATAAGTAGATAATGAAGGCTTCTTCCAGTACTTTAGTGGTTCTAATCCTTATGAAAAGTTAAGCAAAGGGTTAAAATATATAGTTACAAAATAAGTCGGTTCTTCTACTAGGGAATTACTGCAAGCAGTACATGCTCACTGCTTACCCTGTTCTTTCCCTCTTTATCAGAATGCTGTGTTATATAGGAGCCACAACAGTGATGTAATTTCCTCCTCTGCTATCCCATTCGCAGAGGACAGAAATTGTGTTCCAATTTCAGAGATGGGCAGGGAGTAGACCACTGCATTGTAACATGCACTCTGACTGTTGCATTCTGTATACAAGGGAGTGATTTCTGATCCTGCAGGTTGCACTGAAAAAGGGCAGGGTGCTTTTTCACATTTGAAAAATGGGCAGGGTGCAGCACCCTTCTGAAACAGCCTAGAAGGAACACTATATATATATTTTTAATGGAATCTGCACCTGGAAGCCCAAGGCCTGGCCACCGGTTGCATTGAGCATGTGTGAACTGGCAGTACCAGAAGGGGCCGTGATTAGCTGTCATAATTAAATATATCCAAAGGTTTTTGAAGGGGCCACCAGATCAGGCGCTTCGTTATGGCAGATGAGTATCATTCTGCAGTGTCACTTTAATAAATAGGCTACAAAATGGTTTTGTCCATGGGGAATGTACGATACAGTGAGTAACAGATGAAGAACAGCCACCTCAGGATATTATATTGTTTGCAGTTCTAATGTTCCTGAAAATAATGGAAAAAGGCTAGAAAGTTCCATAAATTAGATGATCTGTATTCAAACCCTCACCTGCTGCTCAGCGTTCCTTCAGAATACAAAGGAGGAAAATTGCAGGAACATTTATTTACTATGGTCTCTGTGCCAGAGTAATAGGGATATGTGATATAAAAGCTCTTGCATTAGCATACCTCTGCACTGTTCCAATTTAGATGGGACAGTACCGATCTCAGGGTTCTGGCCCGATCGGAACAGCTTTGTTGGGGAGGAACATTGTGTATGGCAGGCCTGGCCAACCTGTGGCTCTCCAGCTGTTGTGAAACTACAAGTCCCAGCATGCCCTTCTGCACTTTTGCTATTAGGAAATGCTAAAGCTGTGGCAGAGCATGCTGGGATGTGTAGTTTCACAACAGCTGGAAAGCCACAGGTTGGCCAGGCCTGGTGTATGGCATTGAATGGCAATGGAACAGGATGGAGCATCAGCAACGCCTCTGTGACTCTTGGCCACTCCCCTGTAACTCTTGGTGACGCCCCTGTGTACCTACAGCCCTAGTTTGTGCATGTGAACAAAAAAATAAAGGGGCCCATTTATCAACGAGTGTTAAAATTTGTTGCGTATGATACATGGTGCTCCAGTCATTCCGCTCCCAACTGTCACTTTTCAAACACATGACAGGAACTGAACACATGACAGTTAGAAGCTTATTGGCTGGATCAGCATTTATCATACGTAACGAGTTTTAACACTTGTTGATAAATAAGCCCCAAAGTAACATATTTTAATTATTTTCAAGATTAAACATATGAACACAGTAATGCATTTAAAAATGTGTTATTCCACGAATTTCAGCTGTACTCCTAATCAATTAAATTGGGACCATCAACTATGGATGATTTAAATGTTCCTCGGAATCTGAGTCATTTATAGAAAATTTTTCAGTCTGCAACCTTTTCATAATTGCCCCCCACTGTATCCCCAGTCCCTTCATTACATGTATACATATATTCAAATGAAAAGGTTATAATGTAAACTCGATAACAGAGCAACAGATTCACCATTTCATCAGTAAACATGTTTGAGCTATGGCTTTAGGAGAACAAAATGGTAATCGGTTACCGCAGAATATTCCTTTTATGCTTTTCTCTCAGCTTTGCAGTTATTTGATTGAATTTTGTTTTTTTTTCTTATCAGATTTTGTGCAGTGAAATTTGTTTTTCTGTATAATTATGCAAATTTCCTTCAAAGCTGCTTTTTTCAAGTTATAAATAAAGTGCCTTACATAACACTATTTAATTTATTTAAATAGCATGAGAAATGTTTTATTCTATAAGTCTAACTCTAACGGAATGATCTGATGTGATAGACTTGCCCGATACAGTCTAGGTACACGTTATGTTCTGAAAAGATCCAGAATGGAATTTATACATGAAAGCGGTACACCGTATAATAAGAGACAAGTGCTGCTCCTCATCTCTGTGGGGGGGAATTCAAGTGTTTTACGTGCCGGTGGCCAATAGATGGCGCCCGACGGAGCAATTCAAGTGTTGCTCCGTTCGTGCACGCACAGCAGCTGGAGCTGACATTACTGTTATGTTGGTCCATCCCTTCCCCTCCAGAATTTGTTTTTTTTATCCATTAAAACATAACATTATTAAGCAAGCAATAAAAAGTGCAGGAGTAAGATAATTGCTGAGAGTGAAGAAATAACACAATAAAACAGAGAACAGAAAGCCATTAAAAAATTACAAGGGAGCATAATGTGCCGGAATGGGGGGGGGGGGGGGGAAATATTTGAGAGGTGGGTCACGGGGCTCCGGCTAAGGTTACCACGGGCAGTCTGTAGTCTCTGGGTGGAGATAATTCACTTTCAGGTTGCTCAACTCCCTCCCTCCCCACAGCCCTTCTCTGCCTGCCTCCTGGGTTCTAACCCCCCCCCCCCCCCCCCCCCCTTAGTTCCAACCCTACAGTGTGTGGCTGGTTACTCTGTGCTGGTCCCTCCGCATCGTGTGCGTGGCACCTCCCGACTACCCCCCCCCCCCCCCCCCCATTTCCCGCCGGGTTCATCTGAAAATGTACCCTGTAAGAGGAGAGAGTCAATCCTTATTATCCTCCATGCGCATCCTCAGATGGAACACCAACATTTTTATCTCCCCCTGAACCTGAAAACTTTCTGGGGCCCATGCAAGCGAGCATACTTTTTAATAAATTAAAGTAAGGGGATCATTGATGGAGCCATTGGTGGAGCAATACAGTATAGTGACGGCACTCTAGAATGCCACTGGAAACAAGGTGAACAACAGCAAGAACGTGGTGTTATTTTAAAAAGGTCCAGAGGAAGAAGTTCCCCAAATCTGTAAGAACTTAGAAGATGATCTGTTATTTAGGTGTGCTGTTATTTTTTCTGTTGCAGCTATAGTAGGTACCAAATGTCTTATCAATGTTTTTAATATATATTGGGCAGATGTACTAAGCATTGGAGAATGATAAAGTGGAGAGAGATAATCAACCAATCAGCTCCTGCTATTTTTCAACATATCCTATAACATGACAGGAGCTGATTGGCTGGTACTTTATCTCTCTCCATGGCTTAGTGCGTAGGTTCCTATGGGACTTAGCTGCTTGTAATAAATTGAGATATGTGTGAACCCCAGGCGCATCAGAAAATACTCTAAGTGTCCCTGTAACTAATTCACCAATCAAACTTTTGGCAAGTGCTACAATTTATTACATCAAAATTAAATAAGAAACTTTCAACAGCCACCTCATTAGATTTAATGTATTTGATTAGCAGTTATCAAATAAAGCTTAATTGCAAGTGTTCATTTAAAATGGAAACGAGAAAAGCTGATGCATGTTAAAGGACAAATGATTGGAAAGCGCATTTCCCAGTGGGGGGGGGGGGGTGAAGAGCACTCTTATGTGACCTGTTCATTTCTGGAAATGTTCTTTAGCACGAAACAAGACTCCATATAAACTACTGAAGGCAGACTTTACAGAAACTAACATAACATTGGTTGTGACAGTTGCATTAGTTGTTCCTGATTTTCAGGGACAGTCCAGTGGCAAACGCAGGATTTCTAGAGGGGGGTTTCCAAATGCAATCCACAATCTCCCACTCTGCAGAACATTGGAGCAAGTGCAGGAGACTGGGGGAGCGGTAGAAGAACCTAGTAATGACTTTGAACATTGGTCTTTTTATACACTGTATACTGTATGGAATACAGTATGTATATTTAACACTATAGATGGTCTATAGTATAGGATGTATAAAACATACTTAAATATTATAAATAAGATAAGTGGTCAGGAAAAGGTTAAGCATACCATAATAAATAAATAAATACACAAACATTATAGAACTAGCACTGCACTTTCTAAGCACACATTCTCCCACCTCATGATAATGCTCCTGTCTCTTCTTCCTGGAATCTACTCTCTGGTCAAGTGCACTGATTGAGGACTCAGATCCACACACAGCATACTTGGTAGAAGAAGCTGCTACCACTGGGCATGTGCAGCAGTTCTGCACTGTCCCAAAAACGGCATGATGTGGTGGCAGTTCTAGTAATAGTATATATCATTACTGTTGTTGTCATAGTTTGAGCCACTTGCCGAGAGGAGGGGGGTTTCCGTGCAACATAAACCCCCCCCCCCCCCCCTCCTGCGTTTGTCTAAGCAGTCACAGTTTTTGAACACTGGTCTTTGGAAAGGTCCCCATTTTTTAAGTATTGACCTACTGTACAATGCAATTCCTCTTTTCCTTCATTCTTCATGCATATCATGCATTATACCTTTATTTTCTATTAATAGTTATTGAAAAGGAAACTTTAAAATGTATGAAGCATATGATTTTTATATTCAATAAATGTAGGGGACTGTGAAGTTCCATAGTGTTTCAGTACGGTATCCTACCACCGGTAACCTGCATAGATGCAGCAGATCAGCAGCAAAGTGTATCTATCGGGAGACTCTGAGCAGGAGGTCTCCACATGATATGTTGCTTACTGTAGGCTATCTTTGCATATACAGAGAGGGGAAGCAGTCAGGATCCCGGCTGTCAGAAACCTTGCAGACAGAATACCGACGCCCGGATCCCTACACTAGTCTGAATGCAGACACTGGAATGAGAAGAGGAGTTAGGGTTAGGGTGCAGGGATGGGAAGGTTACTGTTAGGTACCGGGGATGGAGGGTTAGTTTTAGGCACTTAGAAGGGGGTTAGGGTGAAGGGCCGGGAAGTTTAGGGTTAAGGACAGGAAGGTTAGGGTTAGGTTTAGGCACTTAGAAGGGGAGGTTAGGGGTAGGCGCCACCTGGGAGGGTTACGGTTAGGCACCACCCGGGAGGGTTACGGTTAGGCACCACCGGGGAGGGTTACGGTTAGACACCACCGGGGAGGGTTACGGTTAGACACCACCGGGGAGGGTTACGGTTAGGCACCACCCGGGAGGGTTACGGTTAGACACCACCGGGGAGGGTTACGGTTAGGCACCACCCGGGAGGGTTACGGTTAGACACCACCGGTGAGGGTTAGGTTTAGGCACCCACAAGGGAGGGTTAGGGTAGAGGAAAGGGGGGGGGTTAGGTACTTTGCAGGGGGCTGTCGGTATTCTGATGGATGGGATGCCACTGTCGGTATTCTGACATCGTACTGAACCCAACAAAGTGGACTTGAGTATACCGGGACACGATAATGAAAGAAGTCTCACGTGAATCTTCTAGACATTCTATCAGCAGGCTGGTGACAGACAGAAATGTAGACCTACAATAGGGTTTCAGACAAGTTGGATTTTTTCTGCCTATAATGTGGAAATTGTGAAATCCAGGGACTGGGAACTTATTTCCATTCCTTTGTGCAGTCACCGATCTCTTGTTTCTTAAAAGAAAGCACCAGGTGCTGTAAATAAAGACATAATCTACATGGAGAGAATATTTTGAATGCAGGCGCTGGGGAAACTCATGAATACTTCATGTTGGGAATTTTTTGAAAGAGCTCTGTCATCTAAATGGTAAAAAGGAACAAAACCGCTTATAGTGTATCTGTCACCTAATTTGTGCTTCAAGCGGCTGCCTTAATGGTGTCCTTCGTTCCTAGCACATTGATAGGCTGCATCAGTGTTTTCTCTGATGGCGCTCAGCGGTTCCCGCACCGTTGTTTTTTTTTTTTTTGCATGATTTTAAATTTGTAGAACCAGGGAAAAAAAATCAGTAAATCATTTCTGAATTGAATAAAATAAGCATCTGAACACTAAGGGGTTTATGTAATATAGTGTGAGTTCTGTAGCGTGATTTCTGAGATTTCGGTTTCAGTTATAAAGCGCCAATTATTTAAAAGGTTTTTCACTTTAAAATTATTGCTGCTTTAAATCTGCAGCCAAGATGGCCTAAAATCATGCTGCTTCACATAGCTTGCACCCTGGGCCCGATTCAGATGTGATTGGAGGTGCTATGGCCATGGACGGATTGCCTATAGGGCCCACCAGGAAGATTCCCGGTAGGCTGATGCAGTGTCGTAACTAGGCATTTTAGCGCTGTGTGCAAGAAACGGCATTGGTGCCCCCCCCCCATGCAAGATAGGGGCAGTGCACGATGTAGACGTACAGAAAATAAATAGGGGCGTGGCTTCATGGGGAAGGGGTGTGGCCACAAAATAATACCAATTCATACTACGGTGCACAGTAGTCTCCATTATTCAAATTACGCCGCACAGTAGCGCCACAACACCAGGTGGAGACCCCTTTTAGACATTACGGCAGACAGTCCCCTTTTTTACACATTACGGCAGCCAGTCCCCCTTTTTACACATTACGGCAGACAGCGTCCCCCTTTTTACACATTACGGCAGACAGCGTCCCCCTTTTTACACATTACGGCAGACTGTCCCCCTTTTTACACATTACGGCAGACTGTCCCCCTTTTTACACATTACGGCAGCCAGTTCCCCTTTTTTCCCATAACGGCATACAGCGTCCCCTTTTTACACATTACGTCAGACAGTGCCTCCTTTTTACACATTACGGCAGACAGCGTGCTCTTTTTACACATTGCGGCAGACAGCGTCCCCCTTTTTACACATGACGGCAGCCAGTCCCCCTTTTTACACATTACGGCAGACAGCGTCCCCTTTTTACACATTACAGCAGACAGCGACTCCTTTTTACACATTACGGCAGACAGTGTGCCTTTTTTACACATTGAGGCAGACAGCATCCCCCTATTTACACATTACGGCAGACAGCGTCCCCCTTTTTACACATTACGGCAGACAGCGTCCCCCTTTTTACACATTACGGCAGACTGTCCCCCTTTTTACACATTACGGCAGCCAGTTCCCCTTTTTTCCCATAACGGCATACAGCGTCCCCTTTTTACACATTACGTCAGACAGTGCCTCCTTTTTACACATTACGGCAGACAGCGTCCCCCTTTTTACACATTACGGCAGACAGCGTCCCCCTTTTTACACATTACGGCAGACTGTCCCCCTTTTTACACATTACGGCAGCCAGTTCCCCTTTTTTCCCATAACGGCATACAGCGTCCCCTTTTTACACATTACGTCAGACAGTGCCTCCTTTTTACACATTACGGCAGACAGCGTGCTCTTTTTACACATTGCGGCAGACAGCGTCCCCCTTTTTACACATGACGGCAGCCAGTCCCCCTTTTTACACATTACGGCAGACAGCGTCCCCTTTTTACACATTACAGCAGACAGCGACTCCTTTTTACACATTACGGCAGACAGTGTGCCTTTTTTACACATTGAGGCAGACAGCATCCCCCTATTTACACATTACGGCAGACAGCGTCCCCCTTTTTACACATTACGGCAGACAGCGTCCCCTTTTTACACTGTACAGCAGACAGCGTCCCCTTTTTACACACTACAGCAGACAGCGTCCCCTTTTTACGCATTACGGCAGACAGCGTCCCCTTTTTACACATTGCGGCAGACAGCGCCCCCCTTTTTACACATTACGGGAGACATCGTCCCCCTTTTTACACATTGCAGCAGACAGAATAGAGAGATAGATAGATAGACAGACAGACAGACAGATAGATACTTACCATCTCTCCCCGCTGGCTCAGGCTCCTCGGTGCAGGCTTCATGCAGCAGATCCGGGGCAGGGGAGAAGCAGGAGGAGGGAGGGGGACTGGAGCCGCAGCAGCGCAGTGTAATTGTTGGTGGCGCCGCTGAAGCTGTCCCTCTCCTTCCGCATTGGCTGGCCGACGCCGCTGCGAATGCTGGGATGAGGGAAGCGCATCCCAGCATTCACAGCAGCGCCGGGCAGCCAATGCGGAAGCAGAGGGACTGCTGCGGCGGTGCAACTACCAATTACATAGCGCTGCTGCGGCTCCCATCCCCCTTCCCTCCGGAGCTGTTCCTCTCCTCTTCTCCAGCGCAGCGCACACAGCACAGCACAGGCGGCTTGTAATGAGTCAATTTGACTCATTACAAGCCGCTGGCAGTTGCGCCCTCAGGGCAAGTGCACACCTGGCACACACGTAGTTACGGCTCTGGGCTGACGTGTCTATGGGGCCTGTTTTGTGTGTTATCACGTGGCTTCACCTTGCACATGACGGGCAGCCCACTGCACTCAGACCTGATTCAGACCTGATCGCTGCTGTTTTTGCACAGCGGGCAATCAGGTCATATGACTGCACATGCGTATGTACCGCAATGCGCACGCATGTTGGGCAGCAACAACAGGCATCGCCGATCAGCGACAGGATGGTGTGAAAATTCCAATCACACGGGCATCCGCAAAGTGATTGACAGGAAGAGTACGTTTGTGGGTGGTAACTGAGAGTGTCAGGGAAAATGCAGGTGTGCCCAAGCGTTTTCAGGGAGGTTGTGTGACGTCAGCTCCGGCCCCGATCAGCCTGTTCTCATCGCACTGTAGGAGTAAGTCTGAGACTGCACATGATGGATTTCTGCAGCTCAGCGTACACATAGGATTGCACACTTGCACAGCGAATTTTCAATCCTCCGTGAGGCGGCAACTATCTAAATGCAGGACAGTAAAGTTAGCAGTTACAGGAACTCTGCCATCCAGTGATGCTGCCATGGCTACACGGTATGTTATACCTCTTGTGCTGCCCATGTCAGACCACTTCTATAAAATTTTACAGGGCCATTTTTAGTTCCCAGTCCACCCCTGGTCTCAGACATAACTGCAGCAAAAGACGCAAGGAAGGCCGCAGTTGCATACAATCATGGCCTATGAGGAGGTATACCGCCCTCCCTCAACAGACCCCACCTCCTCATCAGACCACACCCAAATTAGGGCTGCTTCCATAAATTTTCCGGACTGGTTTTCCATTCCAATCCGCCCCTGGCTATGGCTCAGCAGTGATGCATTTGTATGGTAATGCGGCAGGAGGCGTCTGATATAAGTAGGCACCTCATGCTTGCATTGGTGTTCTGTGCTGCATCCTTTATCACCTTCCACTGTAACACTTCTCCAGGCTTAATACATCTGCCCCATAAATCCCTAAATCTTGTGCAGGGGCGGATTGGGAACTGAAAGTGGCCCTGTAAATATTTGTAGCAGTGGCCTCACATGGGCGGCACCAGAGGTCTACTGTGTAACCATGACTGCAGCACCACCCCTCACGTGTCAACAAACACAACAGGCCCCATATGCACGTTGGCCCAGCAGGGATGTTCCCTGTGATCCCTATCACCAATCCACCCCTAATCTTGTGTCAACTTCTAACCTTAGGTGAGAACCGGTGCCTCTTCACTGAGTACCAGTATCTTTTTTTATATACAAATTCCCATGAATGGCTGCCTACATGATGGGGTACACTTTATTTATACCTCCCATCTGCAGATGAGTGAATAAATATTGGGAGCATACTTTATAAGAAAGAATCAGTGACTACTAGGACTGTTAT
This sequence comes from Pseudophryne corroboree, assembly GCF_028390025.1. Classification (NCBI taxonomy): domain Eukaryota; kingdom Metazoa; phylum Chordata; class Amphibia; order Anura; family Myobatrachidae; genus Pseudophryne; species Pseudophryne corroboree. The sequence continues at coordinate 409,286,433 of NC_086452.1, read as the reverse complement.
ACACAACTATATCACATATCTCCCAACTGTCCCAATTTTTCAGCGGGGTTGTGCCACTTTTTGGGCAGTATCCCGTGCCACTTTTTGGACAGTGCTACTTTTTGGGCAGTGTCCCGTGGGGGGGGGCATTGGGAGGTGGGGGTGCTAGGACGGGCACACTGCCACTGCTGCTCTGCGTTGTTTGCTGGGAGAAGCTGGGAGAGCTCCCAGAGCACTGGGCAAAGACCTAGCATGGTGAAATATGGGTGCCTGTCCCAAAAATGTCATACACTAGGGGGTGTGACCTTGTGGGTATGAGGCCACAGCTCGTTTTGCATACACGAGCATCCTTAGAAAGCTTGAGGGGTCTCGTTTTGCGATTTTGACATGTTGGGAGTCACCGTATGGCGAATTCCCCCTACCACAAAAAAGGATCAAATACTGTATTTAAATAATTACCAGAGACTTTTATTGTATTAAGCTGGTGAATTTCAGCATGTTAGTGGTAATAACAGATGAGCCACGTTCCAGAAGAATGCCACATGCGTTGAATATAATGGTGGAGCAAGCTGTTTCCCTGTGGTGCAAAGCTCGGGCGATACAGTCTTCGAATACTGTCGTGGGGAACGGTCATTCCGTACTTTCTTTGAAATTCCAAACAAAACATAGTCTAAAAATAGAGCTGAGACAATGAGACTCATTTATTTCTACTCTGTAATGTGATTGGGGTGGCGGAAAGGATAGGGCTAGCACAACAAAGCATTGCAAGGCTAATACATACAGCTGCTTTATTTCATACACTTGATCTGCTGGTGGAACATTTATGGCCAAGTTCCGTCAGAAACCTGCAAAATTTGCACGCACAATTCTGCAAATACAGTATTTCATGGAATAGTTCTGATAATTGAAAAGCACAATAGTCACTACATTGGACTTGATTATATGCCTCATTAGTAAATTTAAATTGAATATTTATTAGGAAAATTAGAAAAAGCTAGTGAAAATGAAAGTATTAGATTAATTGCTATTAGTATTACATTGTGTATTTTACTTATTCCTGCATTATATTGTGTTTGGTTTGATACAGACCATTAACATAGAACCTATTAACGTCATTGGGGGAAGCTCACCAAATTTTGGTATCAGATCTGTACACATCGGGGTAAATTTACTAAGATTCGTATTTTCCCGTTTCAGGTCAAAGTTCAATCACGAATGACATCGAAAGTGTAAAACTGCAACTTTTTGAATTGATTACGACTAATTTACTAAGCTGTCGTATTCGGGTTTTTCTTTTGTTCCGATGTCGATGTCATTCGTGGTTTTTTTTCTATTTTTACGGCAGTGATTAGCAAAACACTGCCGACTTTTTTTACAATCAATCTCGGCCGGATCTGTGTGATCCGTGCTGGGGTTTATTTATTTTATTTTTTTAATTAAACACTGTAAAATAATAAAAAGAAATGCGTGGGGTCCCCCCTCCTAAGCATAACCAGCCTCGGGCTCTTTGAGCCGATCCTGGTTGCAAAAATATGGTGAAAAAAATGACAGGGGTTCCCCCATATTTAAGCAACCAGCATCGGGCTCTGCGCCTGGTCCTGGTCCCAAAAATACGGGGGACAAAAAGAGTAGGGGTCCCCCGTATTTTTAAAACCAGCACCGGGCTCCACTAGCTGGACAGATAATGCCACAGCCGGGGGTCACTTTTATATAGTGCCCTGCGGCCGTGGCATCAAAAATCCAACTAGTCACCCCTGGCCGGGGTACCCTGGGGGAGTGGGGACCCCTTCAATCAAGGGGTCCCCCCCCCCAGCCACCCAAGGGCCAGGGGTGAAGCCCGAGGCTGTCCCCCCCCATCCAATGGGCTGCGGATGGGGAGGCTGATAGCCTTTGTTGTAAAAGAAAAGATATTGTTTTTAGTAGCAGTACTACAAGGCCCAGCAAGCCTCCCCCGCATGCTGGTACTTGGAGAACCACAAGTACCAGCATGCGACGGAAAAACGGGCCCGCTGGTACCTGTAGTACTACTACTAAAAAAATACCCAAAAAAAGACAAGACACACACACCGTGAAAGTATAATTTTATTACATACATACACACATACATACATACATACTTACCTTAAGTTCCCACGCAGGTCGGTCCTCTTCTCCAGTAGAATCCAAGGGGTACCTGTTGAAGAAATTATACTCACGAGATCCAGGGGTCCAGGCTCCTCGGGAAATCCAGGGGTAATCCACGTACTTAAAAAAAAACAAAAAAACGGTGTCCCGACCACGAACTGAAAGGGGACCCATGTTTGCACATGGGTCACCTTTCCACGAATGCCAGAAACCCACTTTGACTTCTGTCTAAGTGGGTTTCTTCAGCCAATCAGGGAGCGCCACGTTGTAGCACTCTCCTGATCAGCTGTGTGCTCCTGTCCTCACTGACAGGCAGCACACGGCAGTGTTACAATGTAGCGCCCCATGGATGGGGGGGGACAGCCTCGGGCTTCACCCCTGGCCCTTGGGTGGCTGGGGGGGGGGGGACCCCTTGATTGAAGGGGTCCCCACTCCCCCAGGGTACCCCGGCCAGGAGTGACTAGTTGGATTTTTGATGCCACGGCCGCAGGGCACTATATAAAAGTGACCCCCGGCTGTGGCATTATCTGTCCAGCTAGTGGAGCCCGGTGCTGGTTTTAAAAATACGGGGGACCCCTACTCTTTTTGTCCCCCGTATTTTTGGGACCAGGACCAGACGCAGAGCCCGATGCTGGTTGCTTAAATATGGGGGAACCCCTGTCATTTTTTTCCCCATATTTCTGCAACCAGGATCGGCTCAAAGAGCCCGAGGCTGGTTATGCTTAGGAGGGGGGACCCCACGCAATTTTTTTTGAAAAAATAAGCACTTTCCCACCCCTTCCCACTGATATACATGCACGGATCTCATGGATCCGTGCATGCCTATCCAATCACGAATAAAAAAAAAAGGTCTGTTTTTTTTTAGCACTTTTTTACGAGTTGTAATTTTTCACGGCAGTGTTTGTTTGTTTTTTGCTTTGCACTTCTTAGTAAATGACCGAGATTCATACTTAAACAGCCGCGTTTTGACCGATGGTGTATTCATTCGTAATTTTTTACTTGGACTTGCAAAAAATTACGAATGCCCTCATCTCTGCCGTGATTAGTGTTTAGTAAATTACCGAGATGACACTTTGATGAAAAAACGGCATCTCGGTCAAAATCGGGAGCTTAGTAAATTTCCCCCATCGTATGCATTCTGGATACACGTCTACTTACACATTTCAATACAGTAGTTCCCACCAGGGCCTTCTTAACAGCAGTGTAGTCCGCTGGGCATAGCAATGCACTGGGCCCCCTACCCATCATCCAGCGGTAGGGGTGGGGGGGTGCTATCAGCGGCAGCTTTCATGTCCCGCGGGTGGTAGGGGGTGTTCTATCTTCCGCTCAGCATGTAGGACCTGAAGCAGTCATTTCTGCTATTTACTCCTTTACTGCACAGATAGGATGGAAGGGTGAACACTAAACTCTAGAAGGGGACATTGGGCTGAATGAAGGGGCCCTGGTACTTGACTTCCAGTGTGGTAGGGAGAGTTTAATACGTAGAGGAGGGGTGGATAGTGGAGTGTGCTTATTATTCATCATTTTCCGGTGGGAGGGAAGCTTGTTTGACTGCAGATATCTCAGGTTCCTGAAAATAAATTTCTTAGCTTTGAATGGGATAAAAAACGAGAGCGTCCCATCTTTTAGGAGGTACTGGGGACACCTTTCAGGAGGTACTGGGGACACCTTTCAGGAGGTTCTGGGGACTTGGGGATCAGAGTTCAGGAGCCAGAGCAATCCACCGACGAATATATAAAACTGCATATTAGGCGTATAGAGCTGGGGCAGGGACCAGCTGCTGGAAGGCTGATATCTCTGGTTCTGGGCATAGTAGAGACAAGCTGCCAGTGTCCACCAAAAGGAAAGAGTCCCAGCTTTTGGAATATACCCTCAGAAAAACTCAAGTCAGACATAACCCTAGATATCTGGCTGTGAAGAGCAATTAACAGGCTTGGATGGGGACCACTGATTTGAAGTCGGATATCTCCGGTTCCCCAGGGCCGATTTTCAAAAATCTGGTACTCCTGGAAAGAGGGGACCCTCAGCTATCAGTCTAGAACCCTTATAATCCTAGGGCCCTTGGGCAAGTGCCTACTGAGCCCATACGAATAGACGGCCCTGGTTCCCACTAGGTATAACGCTGTGAAAATCTCCCAGGTCTTCATTTGAGTATTAACTGCTAGATTAAGAGAAAAGAGCACATTGCTTACAAGCTTATACTCTGTTGGATAATATGAAGTTAAGAGCCACATATTATTGGTCCAGCCAGGGTAAACATTGCTTGGTGGGCTATGTGATCCAGTCACATAGCAATGTTGGTCTAGTTGCAGGTGGTTGTGTTTAGGAAGAGAACACATGTAAGTTTTGTGTGAACTGTTTAGAGTGGTGGTGCATAATAAGGCTAAAGAAGAATACAGGGGCGGTAGCCAGGTAGTACAGCCTACGGAGGTTAAGAGGGGTGTGGTATAGTAGATCTAAAGTAGTTAGTCTTTAGGTCTACCCCTTATGGTCGACATGCATTAAGTCAACAGTGTTAAAAGGTTGACATAGAAAAGGTCGACAGGTACACAAAGTTGTTGCGCTTCGGGGAAGGTTGCTCGCTGAGCTCTCAACAGAGTACTATTCCCAGTTGTAGTCCATATCGACGGTAAATCAAGCAAAAGTTTAAAAATATGTAAAAACCCTCAAAAAACTTGTGTCAACCATATGTGTATCGACCATTGTCATGTCCACCTTTTGAACATTTTGACCTTTTGTACTTGTAGACCTTAAGCACTGTTTACTTTTTACCCATCCACCTTTTGAATCTCATCTTTTTGACCATGTCGACCTTATGTATGTCGACCATATGGTGTTGACCTATTGACTATCTAGACACTGTCTCTCTCATTGGATCCCAGTTAAGAGACTTGGGGGGACATGTACTAAGCAGTGATAAAAGTGGAGAAGTGAGCCAGTGGAGAAGTTGCCCAAGGCAACCAATCAGCATTGATGCAACATTTCTAATTTGCATACTTTAAAAGTATACAGAGCAGCTGATTGGTTGCCATGGGCAACTTCTCCACTGGCTCCCTTCTCCACTCTATCACTGCTTGGTACATGTCCCCCTTCGTCAGGATCTTGATAAGCTTACATGAAGAGGGGAGTTTTCAGAGACCACTTGAAGGTTTGGGACTAAATGTAATCGCCTGGGAGTTGCCGGACGTGCGGGACTTTGTGTGAGTCTGCCCGATTTTTTTAAAGCAGTAATAGCAGGTTGTAAAATTACTGCTGCTTTAAAAAATCGTGAAGATTCTCACAAAGTCCAGCACCTCCGGCAACTCCCAGGTGATTACATTTAGCCCTTGGACTCTAGAATAAATTCTAGTGCAGGGGAGGACATTCCACAGACCGATGGGGACTAGCTGGGAGATATTCTGAAACTAGGGAAGAGATGTGTTGGTGCAGCCTTGCTGATGGCCTTGTGAATTAGTAGAAGTGCATTGTCATTTCTGAAAGATAGGGTCATTTACAGGGAAAAACATCTCCAAGGACAAATCTATAATGCCCTTGAAAATTAGGAACAGGAAGCTGTGCAGAGATGTTGTTTACATCAATCAAGCAGACCTAATGCAGTTGAATTTATCTACTACTAAAATGTACTACTTTCAAGATAATTGTTGAAAAATAAATATATAATGCATAATAACTGAAAAGCATTGTAAACTAGTTATACAGGGAAATGACTGCTTATAACTTTCTTATACTGTAGCTTCAACTTCAATGCTTTGTATCATAGGTTCCCAAACGCGGTCCTCAAGGCACCCCAACAGTCCAGGATTTAGGTATATGCATGGCTCAGCACAGATGGTTAAATCAAATTGACTAATGTGCTAATTAAGTCCCCTGTGGCCAAGCATGGATACATTTAAAACCAGGACCGTTGGGGTGCCTTGAGGACCGCGTTTGGGAACCTCTGCTTTATATCATACTTGTTCTTTACTATATATCATGTCAAATTGTCTTATTGCTTATCTTTACAGCAGTTTTAGACATAGGTATTAAACCACTGGTGTAGCTTGTTGGACAGATTTATTGTTATTGCACAAGGTAGGCAGAACCGTCTCTATTCTAACTAGATAGCTTTGCCCAGATATTTATTCTTCACATCCTGCATGTTGTAAAGTGGATTCTGGGTGGAATAATCTGTAACCGCTCAGATTTTATGAATGATCACAGCAGCACAAAGTAATTCAAAGGAGGCAAGTGTGCTGATCCTTTCACTTATCCTTCTTTTACTTTCCTCTTTTCCCTTCTTTCATTTCTCAATATTTCCCAAGTCTTTCTCTTTCTTCTTTTCCTTTTGCTCCCTCTTTCCTTCTGCCCATCCATTCCGTTTCTTTCCCCTTCTCTTGTCTCCCCCCTCCCTTCTTTTTCTATTACCTTTTCTCTTCTATTCCCTTTCCTTCTACTTTTTCTCTTTCTCTTTTCTCTTCCTTCTCTTTCCCTTTCCATTCTCTTCTCTTTGTCTTCTTTCTTCTCTGGAATTCTGTGATCTTGCTATGTTTGTTAAAGTGGTTAGGTATGTTGCACATGCAGTAGCAACTTGACTCAAATATAGCAAATTGGTATCTTCTCATCTTTGCCTTTAATAGGATTAATTGAGCCAGGGCAGTCGGACTTAATCCCTTGCTGTAATGACTTAGGGGGTCATTCCGAGTTGATCGTAGCTGTGCTAAATTTAGCACAGCTACGATCATCTTCCCTGACATGCGGGGGGACGCCCTGCACAGGGCTAACCCGCCCCGCATGTCAGTGCCAGCCCCCCCACGCGATGCCTTTGCACTTCAAGAGTAGCTCCCGACCAGCGCAGCTATAGCGTGCTGGCCGGGAGCTACTCCTCGCTCCCCGGCCCGCAGCGGCTGCGTGTGACGTCATGCAGCCGCTGCGCCCGCCCCCGTTCGGTCCGGCCACGCCTGCGTTGGCCGGACCGCGCCTATGAAACGGCGGCCAAACGCCGCCGTTTTGCCCCCTCCCGCCCATCGATCGCCTCTGCCTGTCAATCAGGCAGAGGCGATCGCTGTCCTGCTACGGCCTTCGGCCGTCCAGCATGCGCAGGCGCACTACGGCGCCGGTGCATGCGCAGCAGGGACCCGTTCGCTTTGCTGCGTTAAAACGCAGCGAGCAAACGGGTCGGAATGACCCCCTTAATCCCCTGTTGTATTGTTCTCTCTGTATTGTATTGCAGCTGAGAACAATAGATGAAAGACGTATGCTAATAAACCTTGGTGCACCTAGGTGCAGCAAAGAAGCCTAGATGTGCGTGGCTCCATCTGTACTAATTCCTATTAAAAAATACATTGCAACAATGTCTTTCATTCATTCACTTAATCTTTTTAATTCTAGGCCATATACCGTGCAAGGCATTATATATTTTATTAGTTTAATTATTTACCTGGCTGTCAATGTTAATCAGTAATTAGTCAATAGTTAATATAAACAGCACTGAAATTCTGTTGCAGGGCCCCCTCTTTATAGCATCAGCTTATGACATAGGCTGACCTATAGTGGAGATATATATATATATATATATATATATATATACAATGCCTATTCGGCACTCATTTCATTATAAAACAGCTCACCCGGTGCCCTCTTAAACAACCATGCTAGTTGTAAATATTTCCAATGGACAAGCGGCACTCAAGGGTCTTCATCAATAAACGGGTACAATCACCCCAATTCTAGCAAGAATTGGGGTGATTGTACCCGTTTATTGATGAAGACCCGTGAGTGCCGCTTGTCCATTGGAAATATATATGAATTTACTTTTGCTACAAGATCAATGCTTAGGGAAGGTGGCATTATAAGGGGTGTGGGGGTGATTTAGCCATCATGTTCTATACTCGCTCTTTGACTTTTTTTTTATCTCTGTCACAGATCAGTAAACAACAGCTACAGACTGTGAAAGACCGTTTCCAAGCATTCTTCAATGGAGAGACACAGATTGTGGCGGATGAAGCGTTCATGAATGCTGTGCAGAGTTACTATGAGGTGAGGGCTGCCATGAAGAATGTTTCTTTGTCATGTTTCTTTGCAGCCAGCATTCACCAAAATTTCATGGTGCGGAACTCCAGGTACTATGGGACTACACATCCCAGCATGCCCAGGCACAGTTTTTGCTATTAGGGCATTCTAAAACTGCAGGCCATGCTGGATATCTAGGGAAAGACACCAGCAACAGTTATGATTTACGGTGGGTGGGAACAGTAATGACAGTAAATTACCAGTCACAAAGATGTTACAATAGTTACGGCAGGAAATAGGGGCATGATTACAAACACATTTTTGGGATATTGCCTAAGTGTCAGGATTTAGACATTGTCCAATACCGATAATTATTCTAATGTCCTTGAGACCCAAAAATTTCAGAGAGAGCTCTCGCATGTTCAGGACAGCAGATCAATATCCGTATCCCACCGACTCCACCAGTGATGTGACCAATCCTGTGGCTTGATTGTATGATTCACGATGAATTGCGTCATTTTGGCCCTGCCCTGCTTTGGTTTGAATTGGGATGACACAATTCTCCCCCACACCTTTACAAATGTGTCCTCTTACATCTTTGCTCTATGCGTTAAAAGTCGCATTACACATAACATGTGAATGCCGTGTCACTCGAGCGTCTTTTTTTGCATTTTTCCGCGAAAATCCATCTTAGACACAATGTAATGCAATAGGATACACGAGCAGCTTCTGCTGATTAAAACGATATGCAGCATGCATATTTTCTTTGGGTAATTTAGGCTCTATCTGCATCCGAAATGCTACATTACAGTGTTTTCCAGGGAAACACTGAAGCATAGCATTTTGTATGCAAATGCAGTTTCAGTCACACACAGAATATAGGCATGCTGCATATCATTTTAATCAGCAGAAGCTGCTTGTGCATCCTGTGGCATTACCTTGTGTCTAAGACGCACTGTCGCGAAAAAAAAGACGCTTGGCACCACTGAGTCCCACCACATCATGGAACGACTTAAAGGGCTGTTTAGCGTGAATGCAGCAAGGAAGTAAGAGGACACATCTGTACCTTACATCAAGATCTCTTGGAGGGGCGTATTTAAAGGTAGGCAAGTACAGTACAGCTCTTATCACTGATTTGTAAATGTACCCCTTAGTACATATACCCCTTTATCTGATAACCGAGCTATCATGCAATGGGATGGAAGATGATTGGGTGGTTTAGTCATACCTTCCAACTCTTCTCGAGACCTTGCATGCATCAAAGGTGGAAAGGGGGTGGAGCCTCATGAAACTCCCGTCCATGTCACTGGTGAGGGAGGGGTGTCCGGCACTCTCCGAGATGCTGGGCTGCCCCCTAGCTCCCCCTACACTGTGAAGAGATGACCTAACCCTATGCAGAGCAGCGGTATGTGCTTCACCCAACTTATTCCCCCACCGTGGGACACTGCGGCCCGTGGGTGGGACAGTCCTATAAAAACGGGACTATCGAACTAAAAGCGGGACAGTTGGGAGGTATTGTTTAGTAACAGTCTCCAGTTTGCCTATGTCTGGTTTTAGCTGTCTTTGAACATATGGCTGAAATACATTTGGAAATATTGACATATAATAATTATAATAATAATAATAATACAGGTTGAGTATCCCATATCCAAATATTCCGAAATACGGAATATTCCGAAATACGAACTTTTTTGAGTGAGAGTGAGATAGTGAAACCTTTGTTTTTTGATGGCTCAATGTACACAAACTTTGTTTAATACACAAAGTTATTAAAAATATTGTATTAAATGACCCTCAGGGTGTGTGTATAAGGGGTATATGAAACATAAATGAATTGTGTAAATGTAGATACACTTTGTTTAATGCACAAAGTTATAAAAAATATTGGCTAAAATTACCTTCAGGCTGTGTGTATAAGGTGTATATGAAAGATAAATGCATTCTGTGCTTAGATTTAGGTCCTATCACCATGATATCTCATTATGGTTTGCAATTATTCCAAAATACGGAAAAATTCGATATCCAAAATACCTCTGGTCCCAAGCATTTTGGATAAGGGAGACTCAACCTGTAATAATAATAATAATAATAAAATGTATTTTTATAAACTGGATGCACGTTCTGTTACAATATGACATATAGCACTGCCAAAGTAACATCATACCTCCTACAGTGCTGTACGTCACACACATTATATAAATACAAGTATTTACTTCGCCCATAAATGAATTAATGCAATCGCGAGTCTACGTACATTTGGGACATTTAGGATAGGCGGCTACTGTGCACGATAGCAACCAATTACATTGTAACTGTCATCTCTGTAATACATATTAGAAGATGAAAGCAAATGTTGCTATCGGTTACAGTACAGTACTTTTTTGTTTTTTTGTTTAGTGACCTGTGCACCATTTAAATGTCACCTGTTGTTTTGTTAATATCTTGCCTTTTAAAGCACCAATGCCTTTCCCCATAAAGAACTGTTTGGCCGTATCTCAGTAATTGCAGAATTCATCGAGCGCTGTGTTCTTATTTGTTCACAGTAAATGTTAAATCCGCTTTGGGATTCTGTTCCTACATGAATAATATAGTGAGGACATCACACATTGTTCATGTAAAGGTTATCTGCATACAGTAGTAACGACTGATGGCTGCAGCATTACCGGGAATCAGTTCTTAGATATTCTCCTGCTGTTCCACCTCACCTGAGCTGCCTTAATACTTATTAGACTGTGCTGTGAATATTTAATCTGCAACATGGGAGCCTGCAGAGATTCAGAAGAGCGCTAAGAATCAGATAAACATCACAACTCGCTCATCTGTTTATTAATACTTTGATGATTGTATGACCTTCTGACTAGAGGTGCAGTAACGCCTCCGTAGCCTGTATTCAGTGCCCCATACCTCCATGCAATGCCCCCCCCTTCTGTCTATGGCAGTGTATTCTGTTTGACTTTTCGGAAGATGGCACTTGTACAGAATACAGAAAAGGCCACGGCACATAGTAATAATTCTTACTTTCACCTGCCCCGATTATGCCTTTTCTCTTACGTCCTAGAGGATGCTGGGGACTCCAAAAGGACCATGGAGGTATAGACGGGATCCGCAGGAGACATGGGCACCCTATAAGACTTTGAATGGGTGTGAACTGGCTCCTCCCTCTATTCCCCTCCTCCTCCTCCAGTTAGATTCTGTGCCCAGAGAGACTGGACACACACAGGGGAGCTCTCCTGAGTTTCTCTGAAAAGACTTTTGTTAGGTTTTTTATTTTCAGGGAGACCTGCTGGCTACAGGCTCCCTGCAGCGTGGGAGTGAGGGGAGAGAAGCAGACCTACTTCTTCTGAGTTCAAAGGCCCTGCTTCTTAGGCTACTGGACACCATTAGCTCCAGAGGGTTCGATCACTTGGTGCGCCTAGCTGCTTGTTCCCAGAGCCGCGCCGTCAACCCCCTCACTGAGCCAGAAGAAAGAAGCCAGGTGAGTATAAAGAAGAACAGAAGACTTCAGTGACAGCAGAAGACTTCAGTAATAAGGTACTGCGCAGCGGTCGCGCTGCGCGCCATGCTCCCACACACACTTATGGCGGCACTTGCATGGTGCAGGGCGCAGGGGGGGCGCCCTGGGCAGCATGATTACTGGAGTTTGACAATAAATGTGGCCAAAGTATATATGTCAGAAGTGCCTAGGCACTGGATATAGCCCCCGCCAGTATAAATATTTCAAGTTTGAGCGGGACTACAGCGCGTCGGTGAGGGGGCATGGCTTAGCCCTCACAGCTTACCAGCGCCATTTTCTCTTACACAGGATGCAGAGACGCTGGCCCGGACCTCCACTTTCCTGCACAAGTAACAGGGAGCAAATTGGGGGGGGAGGGGGGGCACAGTAATTTGGTGCGATTACCCATTGAGGTAAACAGCGCAAACAGGTCTGAGGCAGTGTGTATTGGCTCTCAGTACCGGGATAGGTGCTGGGGTGTGAGCTGGTATACTCCCTCTGTGTGTCTCTAACAGGCTTTCCGTGGGTCTGTCCCCTGTTGCCAGTGTGTAGGTGTGTGTCGGTACGTGTGTGTCGACATGTCTGAGGCTGAGTGCTCCTCCCCGGAGGTGGTTGCTGTGGGGGCGGATAAGGCGCTGGGAGTGACTCTGTCAGCACCGCCGACTGCTTATTGGGTGGATATGTTGAGTACAGTGAATGCAAATGTGGCGTTATTGACTAAAAGGCTAGATAAATCTGATTCTCAGACACAAACGTGGAGAAAATCCATGGAGGACGCCTTGTCTCAGGTCCAGACCCCCTCAGGGTCACAAAAGCGTTCCTTTACCCAGATGGCGGATACTGATACCGACACGGACTCTGATTCCAGTGTCGACTATAGTGAGGCCACTTTAAATCCGAAACTGGTTAAGAGTATTCAGTACATGATTGTGGCAATTAAAGACGTTTTACATATTTCAGAGGTACCTGCTGTTCCTGAAACAAGGGTTTGTTTGTATAAGGGAAAAAAGCCTGAGGTGACGTTTCCCCCCTCTCATGAGCTGAACACTCTTTGTGAAAAAGCTTGGGAATCTACTGGCAAAAGGTGGCAGATTCCCAAGAGAATTCTAATGGCATATCCTTTCCCCTCTGACGACAGGAAAAAGTGGGAGTCATCTCCCAATGTGGACAAGGCTCTATCACGACTGTCCAAGAAGGTGGCGCTTCCGTCTCCTGACACTGCTGCCCTTAAGGACCCTGCGGATCATAAGCAGGAAACGACCTTAAAATCCATTTATGTCACTACGGGTGTGCTGCTCAGACCTGCCGTGGCGTCGGCATGGGTGAGTAGTGCTATTGGTAAGTGGGCAGATAATTTGGCAGCTGACATGGATACCCTGGATAGGGATAGCATTCTTTTGACTCTCGGTTATATCAGGGACGCTGCAGCTTACCTAAAGGATGCGGCAAGGGATATTGGCCTGTTGGGATCAAGGGCCAATGCCATGGCAGTCTCGGCCAGGAGAGCGCTGTGGATTCATCAATGGAATGCTGATGCCGACTCTTAAGAAAGCTATGGAAGCTCTCACATATAAAAGTAATGTCTTGTTTGGTGACGGCCTCGCTGACCTGGTGTCTACAGCTACAGCGGGTAAGTCTTCCTTTCTTCCTTATGTTCCTGCACAACAGAAAAAATGTGCCGCATTATCAGATGCAGTCCTTTCGGCCTAATAAATACAAAACAGGAAGAGGGTCGTCCTTCCTTGCCTCTAAAGGTAGAGGAAGGGGAAAAAGGTTGCCTGCTGTGCCAGGCACCCAGGAGCAGAAGTCCTCCCCAGTTTCTGCCAAGTCCACCGCATGACGCTGGGGCTCCTCTACGGGAGTCCGTACCGGTGGGGGCGTGCCTCCGACTCTTCAGTCAAGTCTGGTTTCACTCGGGCCTGGTTCCTTGGGTGTTAGACATAGTGTCCCAAGGGTACAAACTGGAGTTTCAAGATGTGCCCTCCCACCGATTTTTCAAATCAGCCTTGCCAGTTTCTATCCCAGAAAGGGAAGTAGTGCGTGCTACGATACAAAAGCTGTGTCAACAGCGTGTCATTGTCACGGTACCCCCGTCTCAACGGGGAGAAGGGTTTTATTCTAGCCTATTTGTCGTACCAAAGCCGGATGGCACGGTCAGACCGATCCTGAACCTAAAATCCCTCAATCTGTATTTGAAAACTTTCAAGTTAAAGATGGAATCTCTTCGAGCAGTGATCTCCAGTCTGGAAGGGGGGGATTTTATGGTGTCAGTCGACATAAAAGATGCCTACTTACATGTCCCAATATATCCTCCACATCAAGCTTTCCTGAGGTTTGCGGTTCAGGATTGTCATTACCAATTTCAGACGTTGCCGTTTGGTCTTTCCACGGCCCCGAGGGTCTTCACCAAAGTAATGGCGGAAATGATGGTACTCCTACGCAAGCAGGGTGTCACAATTATCCCGTACTTGGATGATCTCCTGATAAAGGCAAGATCAAAGGAGCAGTTGCTAAGAAACGTGGCACTCTCCCTGACAGTTCTGCAACAACATGGTTGGATTCTAAATTTGCCAAAGTCACAATTGATTCCGACAAGTTGGCTGTCTTTCTTGGGCATGATTCTGGACATGGAACTGCAGAGAGTGTTTCTTCCAGCGGAAAAAGCTCTGGAAATCCAGACCATGGTCAAGGAGATTCTGAAACCGGCAAGAGTGTCGATTCATCAGTGCACTCGGGTGCTGGGGAAGATGGTTGCAGCTTACGAAGCCATTCCATTTGGCAGGTTTCATGCCCGGGTATTTCAGTGGGACCTGTTGGACAAGTGGTCCGGGTCTCACCTACACATGCACCGGAAAATAAGTCTATCTTCCAGGACCAGAATATCTCTCCTGTGGTGGCTTCAAAGTTCTCACCTCCTAGAGGGACGCAAGTTCGGGATCCAGGATTGGGTCCTGGTGACCACGGATGCAAGTCTCCGAGGCTGGGGAGCAGTCACACAGGGAAAAAATTTCCAGGGAAAATGGTCAAGCCAGGAAGCTTGTCTGCACATAAACGTTCTGGAATTAAGAGCCATCTACAACAGCCTTCTGCAAGCGGAACACTTTCTTCGAGGTCTACCTGTCCTGATTCAGTCGGACAACGTAACAGCGTTGGCGTACATAAACCGCCAGGGCGGAACAAAGAGCAGAGCGGCGATGGCAGAAGCCACAAAAGTTCTCAGCTGGGCAGAAAAACATGTAAGCGCTCTGTCAGCGGTCTTTTTTCCTGGCGTGGACAACTGGGAAGCAGATTTCCTCAGCAGACACGATCTCCATCCAGGAGAATGGGGTCTTCATCACGAGGTTTTTGCAGAAGTAACAAGTCGTTGGGGAATTCCTCAAATAGACATGATGGCGTCTCGCCTCAACAAGAAGCTTCAGAGATATTGTTCCAGGTCGAGGGACCCTCAAGCCAGTGCAGTGGACGCCCTGGTAACTCCGTGGGTGTTTCAGTCGGTATATGTGTTCCCTCCACTTCCACTCATTCCAAAAGTGATAAGGACCATAAGAAGAACAAGGGTTCAGGCGGTACTCATTGTTCCAGATCGGCCACGGAGCGACTGGTATCCGGATCTTCAGGAATTGCTCATAGAAGATCCCTGGCCTCTTCCTCTCAGAGAGGATCTGTTACTGCAGGGGCCGTGCGTCTTCCAGGACTTACCGCGGTTGCTTTTGACGGCGTGGAGGTTGAACGCCAAATCCTAGCTTGAAAGGGTATTCCCGGGGAAGTCATCCCCACTCTCCTTAAGGCTAGAAAGGAGGTCACAGAGAAGCATTATCACCGTATTTGGATAAAGTATGTGTCTTGGTGTGAAGCCAAGAAGGCTCCTACGGAGGAGTTTCAGCTGGGTCGTTTCTTCCATTTTTTGCAGGCAGGTGTGGATGCAGGCCTGAAATTAGGTTCCATTAAGGTGCAGATTTCGACTTTATCTATTTTCTTTCAAAAACAATTGACCACCCTTCCAGAGGTTCAGACTTTCGTGAAGTGAGTACTGCACATCCATCCTCCGTTTGTGCCACCCGTGGCACCGTGGGATCTTGATGTGGTGTTGGAATTTCTTATGTCTCACTGGTTTGAACCTTTGCGAAAGGTTTAGTTGAAATTTCTCACTTGGGAAGTGGTCATGCTTTTGGCCTTGGCGTCCTCAAGACGTGTGTCGGAATTGGCGGCTTTGTCTCACAAGAGCCCCTATTTGATTTTCCATGTGGACAGAGCGGAATTGAGAACTCGTCAACAATTTCTGCCGAAGGTGGTTTCTTCGTTTCACATAAACCAACCTATTGTGGTGCCTGTGGCTACGGATGCATTGGCTGTTTCAAGATCTCTCGATGTAGTCAGAGCTTTGAAAATTTATGTCGCCAGAACGGCTCAAATTAGGAAATCAGATGCTCTGTTTGTCCTATATGCTCCCAACAAAATTGGGGCTCCTGCTTCCAAGCAGACTATTGCCCACTGGATCTGTAATACGATTCGGCATGCTCATTCTACGGCTGGATTACCGTTGCCGAAGTCAGTGAAAGCCCATTCTACCAGGTAGGTGGGCTCATCTTGGGCGGCTGCCCGAGGAGTCTCGGCGCTTCAACTTTGCCGAGCAGCTACGTGGTCGGGTTCAAACACTTTTGCTAAGTTCTACAAGTTTGATACCCTGGCTGATGAGGACCTCATGTTTGCTCAATTGGTGCTGCAGAGTCGTCCGCACTCTCCCGCCCGGTCTGGAGCTTTCGTATAGACCCCATGGTCCTTTTGGAGTCCCCAGCATCCTCTAGGACGTAAGAGAAAATAGGATTTTAATACCTACCGGTAAATCCTTTTCTCCTAGTCCGTAGAGGATGCTGGGCGCCCGTCCCTGTGCGGACTGTTTTTGCAGTAGTATTGATAGTTATTGCTTCTGTTGCACAGAGGTTGTGTGTCAGTTATGTTCAGCTGGTTGCTGTTAACTGGTATTGTTTAAAAGCCATGTTGTACGGTGTGTTGTGGTGTGAGCTGGTGTGTATCTCACCCTTGGTTAACAAAAATCCTTTTCCTCGAAATGTCCGTCTCCCTGGGCACAGTTCCTATAACTGAGGTCTGGAGGAGGGGCATAGAGGGAGGAGCCAGTTCACACCCATTCAAAGTCTTATAGTGTGCCCATGTCTCCTGCGGATCCCGTCTATACCCCCATGGTCCTTTTGGAGTCCCCAGCATCCTCTACGGACTAGGAGAAAATAATTTACCGGTAGGTATTAAAATCCTATTTTCACCAATATATCATACGGAAGATATCACTGCCGTCAGATTGAATAGGGGTGGACCCATTGCAGGCACACTGTTCTGTGTGAAGGGTGTGTCATGCAAGGTCCCTTGACCCACGGACCCGTCTGCATCGCACCCTCTGTACCCATTGTAGATATACCATTGTTTGAGACTTTGGGGGAGATTTATAAAAGTTTGGAGAGAAATAATGCGAAGAGATAAGTTTCAACCAATCAGACTGTAATATTTCAAACACAGCCTGTAACATGATATAAGCTGATTGGTTGGTACTTTATCTCTCTCCAAGCATTGATAAATCTCCCTCTTTATAATCAAGAATTTTCTTAAAGGAAAATTGGGTTATTGTTTTTCACATTAACTATAAGTGGGCTATTGAATTAAGTGCCATTTTTCGACTGGTTGAAAAAATGGCACTAATTCGACACAGAGTATTCAATTGCGGGCGTTTTCACGCATGTTTTAATCCATTTTCGCCACCAATTGCCGTTTCATTTATTTATTTTTGTAGAATGGGCAAAAACAGATTTTTGCCTGAAAATTTGCCACAACATGCATGTCAGCGGTGAATTCGCCAATACACGTGGTTATCACCAGTGCCAGATTTTTCGAACAGTCCATAAAACGGCACAGGCATTGAATAGGTCGAATGTAAATTCGACCTAAAAATGGGTGAAAAGTGCAGATTTTTCGACTGGTAGAAAAAACAGCACTAATTGAATACCCCCTTAGTCTGTGTTTCAATATTATTATTATTACATTTTATTTATAAGGTGCCACAAGTGTTTCGCAACGTCACACAAAGGCTAGTACAGGGAGACAAAACTTAACATTACCGTAAATAAATAACAAAAATAGAGTACAGGTAACAAAGAGCACCACAAGGGAAAATCATAAGTGTTAATAAAGTGTTAGGGTGTGCCGACCTAAAGCCACCCATCTATACCGACATAGGGGCCACCGCACCCGCACCCACCCCATAAATAATTACACATATGTCTGGGTCTGAATGCCCAGTGTAAGGCCACATGATAATGGCTCCTACAGCATCTGCGAGCCAGCTTACCTGGAAACTTCTCCAATGGCACTCTGGAGTCAGCAATCCCTCCTAATGCCGACCCATCCATGCCTCTCTAAATACAATGCACATATATTGGCAAGCTGCTCAATCAGATTGTGATGTCACTCAGGTGCTAAAAGGGAGGGGTAATTCTGTGTATGAAAAAACAATTTGTGCTCCCTAATGCACACTGAGTGAAAAATATTTTTCAGGTCGGCATACCCTAACACTTTATTAACACTTTTGATTTTCCCTATCACTTTGTATATATTTTTGTATTATTTTAATCACACTTCACTTACATAGCATTTATGTGCTTCTTATTAACCCTTATTAATTTTCACCTGTGTGCTGACCTGGGGTAGCCGACCTGTGCCGACGTGATGGAGTCCTGCACCCCGGACCCATACCTAGTATTGGGGACCCCCAGTGACGGAGACGCCTTGCTGATCGGCCTGGGGGCTTAACCCTATATCTGCAGATATACGCAACTAAGATCTCCATATTATCAGATGACATGAGGTGCAAGCAAATGGAAGGTAGCCTGATGGCAGGGTGTAAGCAAAGCAGAGATGGTCAAGGCATAAAGCAGAAGGATGCAGGAGCAGCCTCAGGATTGGGTTATGCATCGGAAGAGTACGCTTTGATAAATAAGTGGGTTTTCAGTACCTGTTTGAAGCTTTACAAGGTCGGGGAGAGTCTAATGGAGCGGGTGGGGGGGGGGGGGGGCACGTTCCACTGAAGGGGTGCAGCACGGGCAAAATCTTGAACTCTAGCATGGGAAGCAGTGACCAGGGTAGAGGAGAGGCGATGGTCATTGGCTGACCGTTGGGGGCGTGAGGGAGTATGAAGGGAGAAGAGGTTGGAGATGTAGGGAGCAGTGGAATTAGAGATGGCCTTGTATGTGAGGGTGAGGAGTTTCTGTAGGGGAATGGGAGCCAGTGCAGATTTTGGCGAAGGGGAGTGGCAGATGTGGATCGGAGGGAGAGGAAGATAAGCCTAGCTGCGGAGTTGAGGACAGATTGGAGGGGAGCAAGATGGGAGCAAGTGAGGCCAGTGAGGAGAACGTTGCAGTAGTCAAGCCGTGAGATGACCAGTGAGTGGATGATAAGTTTAGTTGCACTCTGGGAAAGAAATGGCCTGAAACGAGCAATGTTGCATAGCTGGAACTGGCAGGATTGCGCCAGAGCTTGGATGTGGGGTGCAAAGGAGAGGGAGGAGTCAAGAGTGACGCCCAAGAAGCGGAGTTAGGGAACGGGGGAGATGGTGGTCTTTTCAACAGTGATAGAGATATTATTAGGGGGTGTTACTTTGGCTGGGGGAAAGATAATGAGTTCAGTTTTGTCCATGTTGCACTCAGCCATCCAGGAGGAGATGGCGGGGATGCAGCTGGAAACCTGAGAGAGGACAGAGGGGGACAGATCAGGAGAGGAGAGGTAGAGTTGTGTGTCATCAGCATAGAGGTGGTATTGAAGGCCAAAGGAGTTAATGAGTGCACCCAGGGAAGAGGTGTACAGGGAGAACAGAAGTGGGCCAGGACAGAACCCTGAGGGACACCAACAGGAAGGATGGAATGGTATGAGGTGGTGCCAGAGAGACAGAAACAGAGAAGGAGTGGTTAGTGAGGCAAGAGGTAAACCAGTCAAGGACAGTGCTAGAGAGGCCAATGTTTTGGAGTGTGCAGAGGAGGAGAGGATAATCCACAGTGTCAAAGGCAGCAGAGAGGTCCAGAAGGATAAGCAGAGAGAAGTGGCCCCTGGATTTGGCCGAAAGCAGATAATTGGTGACTTTCACCAGGGCAATCTCAGTGGAGTGATGTGGGTGAAATCCAGATTGTAGTGGATCAAGGATGGAGTTGTCAGAGTGTTAACTTGTGAGGCGGCTGTAGACCAGTCATTCAAGTAGTTTGGAGGTGAATGGAAGCAGAGAGGTGGGGCGGTAGCTAGTGGGTGATGAAGGTTCGAGGTTGGGTTTTTTGAGAATAGGTGAGACCAGAGCATGTTTGAATGGTGAGGGAAAGATGCCGGTAGAGAGTGATAGGTTGAAGAGGTGAGCAAGGTGGAAGCAGGCAGTGGGGGAGAGGGAGCGGAGAAGATGGGAGGGGAGGGGGTCCAGGGGAAGGTTTAGTGGAGGGAAGCATAAGATGAGGTAATGTACTTCCTTGTCTGTAGTGGGATGGAAGGAGGACAGGGTAGGATAGATGGAGGGGAAAGATGATGGGAGCAGCAGAGGGGCGACGGGAGGAGATATCGTGTCGGATTTCCTAAATTTTGGAGATGAAGGAGGCAAAGTAGCAGTGAGGGAGGATGGGAGAGGAGTGGCAGTGAGGGAGGATAGGGGAGGAGGAGGAGGGGGGCGAAGGAGATTGTTGAAAGTTTCAATATGTGGAGTATTTATTCTAAACCACTCGTAATGTGGACTCTAGTGTCTATATAGAATAAAAAAATAATAGTATAGAAAGTAAATAATTGATATAAAAATGCAAATTAGCACTAAAACCACAGCGATCAGTCTCCAATGAGCTTTAATGCAACAGACAATTAAAGCAAGTGTCTTTTTGGTCGCAGTGTTCTTTGCTCATCTTTTGCACCTTTGATCATTGTTAGTAAACAACCTGAAATGTCAGTGGCGGAGGTCATTGGAGGAGTCTAGGAATAACTCGCTTGCCTATGACGCATGACAGCTTTTATATGTAGGCCTGTCATTGAAATGATGCCTCTGATTTGTGTCGAGTCTTGTAGTAGAACTAGAATTAATGACACTGCTCAGAATCACAACGTATTTTGTTTAATATATAATGTCAGTTCCCTTTAAAAAAAAATGCCATGTAATTGGACAAAAGTTGAAACGTATATATAAAACTGTATATAAATTATGTGTTAATAAATAATAAATACCCCCTTGATAAATTATGTAGTATTTTTAAATTATATTATATAATTATATAAAAATACATAAATGATATAAATTCATTATATAAATAAAAAAATGACATATTAGAATTTATATAATTTATGTATTTTTATATAATTATATAATATCATTTAATAATACAACTTAACTTATTGAGGGGTTATTTATTATATATTAACACATAACTCATTAACAGTATGATAATTTATTTTTATACATTTATATAACTAATATTGTTATTGTTTGGGTATTTTTTGCACAATTGCACATTCTCACTATTAAGACGTTGCAATATTTAGGGTAAAGGGCCTAATTCTGACTTGATCGCAGCAGCAATTTTGTTAGCAATTAGGCAAAACCATGTGCACTGCAGGGGGGGCAGATATAACATTTGCAGAGAGTTAGATTTGGGTGGGTTATTTTGTTTCTGTGCAGGGTAAATACTGGCTGCTTTATTTTTACACTGCAATTTAGATTTCAGTTTGAATACACCCCAGTTTGTGATCATTGTATTCACATGGCACAGGGGGTAATTCCAAGTTGATCGCAGCAGGAATTTTGTTAGCAGTTGGGCAAAACCATGTGCACTGCAGGGGAGGCAGATTTAACATGTACAGAGAGAGTTAGATTTGGGTGTGGTGTGTTCAATCTGCAATCTAATTTGCAGTATAAAAATAAAGCATCCAGTATTTACCCTGCACAGAAATAAAATAACCCACCCAAATCTAACTCTTTCTGCACATGTTAAATCTGCCTCCCCTGCAGTGCACATGGTTTTGACCAACTGCTAACAAAATTGCTGCTGCGATCAACTCAGAATTAGGCCCAAAATGTAGAGATGTGAGGTTTGATTCTCCAGAAATATGAATCCATCCGAATTTTTGGGATCTGAACCAAAGCAAAGCCCAGTCTGGATCCCCCGAGGAGATCCGATCTGAACCGAGTCCCGGTTCGAATTTTCTCGCGGTTCGGATTTAGGGTTTTTAAATTTGAATTTTGGGTTCTGGATTGCAAAATTTACATCATTTTGGCTGTTTTTATCGATTTTATAAAAGTTATTTTTATTATTATTAAATTACCAAAACACGGTGATGAATTAGAATCAAAACCAAAACACGGGGTTCCACGCACATCTCTAATAAAATGTTCTATTTCCTGTGCAAAAAAAATAAAAATTAAATCTGAAAAAAGTTGTCTTAAAATCGCTACCTGCAATAATAATGCAAATCTATAGGCAGAACTGTTTTTGCTGGCTGAAAATTAATTAATTGCTGGCTGTCTTGTCACGTTAGCACCCACCAATTTAAATTCTTTGTTAATTATATATTTTTATTTTGATCACATCGTTAAGTATTACAGTTATTCTTATTGTCTTTTTTTTAATCCTTTTTTTACTAGGCAACAGATTGTGTATAGAGTATGTTGGCAGTTATATTTTACACATCTTTGATGCTTTGTTACCTTGACTATTATATTTATCCTTTGCTGCCACCCAGCACGTCCTTCTTCTGTATAATGTAAAGCTTTGAAGTTTTGACCTTGTTTGTATACAGTCCATGTTAATGGAGTACAAAGACAAATAGCGGGAGCTGGAGAGACCAAAAACAAGGTCTGATGTATAAAAGATGAAAAGAGCTTGGATGCTTTTCAAATGCATTGGAAGCTGCCATTTGAGCCACATTAACAAAAGTTTTTGGGAGCTCTGCAACCTTTTATTAAAAAAATACAAAAAATTGGGTTCCATTCACTTTTAAGATTAAGCCCATAAAAAAAAAAAAAAGGAATTCAACTACCAGCCTACCTCTTAATCCCAGATGCAGACCTCCGATTAGGAGAAAACACAGTCCCCATTCTGGTACTTGCCAGCAATGTTAGCCAGACTAAATAATGCAGAACCTCAGGGGTTCCGGAATTACTTACATTTTTGTTAGAAGTAAAATCATTTTTGGGACAAATTATCCTATAAAGAAATACATTGCACATAGACTATATTATAGACAGTTCAGTGCTTGTTTTAATGATGAAGTATATAAATGTGTTTGATGTGTTGCCAGAGTGGGTTTATAGACTTGTCATAAAAATGTAAATACAACTTCTTATAGCACCCTGATTTATTTGATAGTAACAGCTCCAACATACAGTAAGTCTCAGCATCTAGAACAAATTCTGATAGAAGCGCAGAGCTGCCGCAATAATGTTTCTTTATGTGCAATTATAGGTTTTCCTGAAGAGCGACCGTGTGGCAAGGATGGTTCAGAGCGGAGGCTGCTCTGCCAATGACTCTCGGGAGGTTTTCAAAAAGCACATAGAAAAGAGGGTGAGGAGCCTCCCTGAAATCGACGGCCTCAGCAAGGAGACTGTCCTGAGCTCCTGGATCGCTAAATTTGATGCCATCTACCGGGGAGAAGAAGATCCCCGCAAGCAACAAGCCAGGATGACGGCAAGTGCAGCCTCGGAGCTCATTCTCAGCAAGGAGCAACTGTACGAAATGTTCCAACAGATCCTGGGGATTAAGAAGTTTGAGCACCAACTGCTGTACAATGCTTGCCAGGTGAGACGTCATGCATGATTTATAGAGATAGCTCTGGTCCTAGGGGTCTCTTTAATCTTTAATGTCAGCAGCACAGTACTCAGGCAGCCCAGTGCATCCATCAGCGACTTTGCATTCTTGCATCCCCTGGCAAAAGATGGGCTTGGGAGCTCAAAATATTAATCCGCTTAGTGCGCAGCCTTTGTCAGTAATTACGTTATTACATTTGTTGATCTCTACTTGGTAAATAAAGGCTGTAATAAAAAACATCCTGAATCTTTGGGGTACCCACGTTAACTATTCATTTTTAATTAGCTCTTGAATTTTGCTCTAAATCACTTTTTAGTAAAATAGTCAGTTGTCAATAATTGTTGAGCCGGTAGGCTTGCTGTGTGAGACAAGTCTATTTATTATATGATGGGAAAGCCCCAAATCTGCTTAAATCTCAAGTTAGGCCTTCTCCATATTTTAGAAGCCAAAAGACTGGCGATAGCTATTGGTGGGTACCGCCAGCCCTCTCCGGTTGCTTCCGGCAGTGACTGCCCCATACAAAGTGTGAGAAAGCAGTACGTAAAGCACCGCAATCCTCCTCTATACATTTATATATCTGTAATAAACAGCTCATTCTTCTTAAACAAACCCCCTCTTTTAAATTGATTAATTTCATACATTACAAACCTCTATATAGAAGCATTGACGGGAAACTTGGGCTCGTTGTTGTAGGTTAGTGGGCTTTTTTAGTTGTAATATAAACTTTCTTTAACAATAGCAATGTTGAGTTGTTTGGAAGGCTAGTGAAGACGTGGTTACATTGATCCCACACTCCGTGGTATATTCACTGATGATTGCATTGTGGTAGAGTGATGTGAACACCTCCTGTCCCATTTAGTTGCATTTACGTCAGCAAACATGGCACACAATGTCACTCCTGTCCAATGGGTAATAAGCCTTATGTGAGAATCATGCAAATCACCAAATGGGGATCGTAGTGTGATCATTTGGCATAGAAATACCACTAGTTACATAAATGAAACATTGGAACATTGTAAAATGGATGGTACAAACATTTGAAAGAAAAATGAATGTTCATCAGATGAATGTAAAATATGTTGGTATCTCATCTGGCCTTTCCATAAAAAAGCATGATGAAATATATATTTTTTTAAAAATCATACACTTGTGCGATGCGCAACATCGCGGGGCATTGCACCGGCAGTTCAGGTGCGATAAAGTTTCACCTGAACTGCCAAAGTGATTACCATGCGATCATGCGATAGATCGCATGGTAATCACGTGATGGGCTCGTCACCGCCGAGTGGGAGCGGCCTCTGGTCGAAATCGAAGGTTAGCACCGATTATCTCACAAGTGTATGGTCACCATTAAATCCCTAGTAGGAAGTATTTGCCCTTTTGAATGTGAAACCAGAGGCGATCCAAGGTCAAGATGACTTGTGGCAAAAACTTGCTTTACTCCTTCCTGTCATGTGACCTATATAAAGCCTTAGTAAGCTCTTGTATATTCATAACGTTCCAGTAAGGAGATACAGTAGAAGCTCATGTACCGCAAATCTCCCAGAAATGATCTGAAAATGTCATCTTTGCAGAGATTATGTCATTCAATACGCAAAGAGTTTAAACCTTAAGGATTTCTGGGTATCTGGATGGAAGATGGTCAATAGATCAACACCAGATGGTCGACAGACAATAGGTCAACATGGTCAAAAGATCAACAGTTAAATGGTTGACATGGACTTATGATACAAGGTCAACATACAAATGGATGATACAAAAAATGTGAACATATGATTTTTTATGATTTTTATGGTTATGGTTAGGCACCAGCGGGAGGATTAAGGTTAGGCACCCAGGGGTGGGTTATGGTTACGTACCAGGGGAAGGGTTAGGCATTAGGGGGGAGGTTTAGCCACCAGGACGAGGGTTAGGGTTAGGCACCAGGGGGAGGGTTAGGCATAAGGGGGAGGGTTATGGTTATGCACATGGGGAAGGTTAGGCACCAGGGGGAGGGATAGGGTTGCGCACCTGGGGGGGAGGATTAGCCACAAGGGGGTGGGTTAGGGTTGTGCACCAGGGGGAGGGATAGGCACCAGGTGGAGGGTTAGGCACTAGGGGGATAGTTAGGGTTGCGCATCAGGGGGAGGGTTAGGCTCCAGGGGGGAGGGTTAGCCACCAGGGGGAGGGTTAGGGTTAGGCATCAGGGGGAGGCTTAGGCACCAGGGGGAGGGCTAGGGTTATGCACCAGGAGCGGAGGGTTAGAGCCACCAGGGGGAGAGTTAGGGTTATGCACAAGAGGAGGGTTAGGCAGCAGGGGGGAGGATTAGGCAGCAGGGGGGAGGGTTAGCCACCAGGGGGATGGTTACGGTTAGGCACCAGGAGGAGGCTTAGGCACTAGGGGGAGGGCTAGGGTTATGCACAAGGGCAGAGGGTTAGAGCCACCAGGGGGAGAGTTAGGGTTATGCACAAGAGGAGGGTTAGCCACCAGGGGGAGGGTTAGGGTTAGGCACCAGGGGGAGGGTTAGGCACTAGGGGGATGGTTAGGGTTGCGCATCAGGGGGAAAGTTAGGCTCCAGCGGGAGGGTTAGCCACCAGGGGGAGGGTTAAGGTTAGGCACCAGGAGGAGGCTTAGGCACCAGGGGGAGGGTTAGAGCCACCAGGGGGAGAGTTAGGGTTATGCACAAGGGGAGGGTTAGACACCAAGGGGAGGGTTAGGCAGCAGGTGGGGAAGGTTAGCCAACAGGGAGAGTGTTAGGGTTAGGCACCAGGGGGAGGGTTAGGCCCTAGGGGGATGGTTAGGGTTGCGCATCAGGGGGAGGGTTAGGGTTAGGCACCAGGGGGAGGGATAGGGTTATGCACCAAAGGGTAGGGTTAGAGCCACCAGGGGAGAGTTAGGGTTATGCACAAGGGGAGGGTTAGGTACCAGGCGGAGGGTTAGGGTTGCGCACCATGGGAGAGGGTTAGCCACCAGGAGGGTGGAGTTAGGGACCAGGAGGAGGGTTAGGGTTAGGCTCCAGGGGGAGGTTTAGGCACCAGGGGGAAGGTTAGCCACCAGGGGGAGGGATAGGCACCAGGGGGAGGCTTAGCCACCAGGGGGAGGGTTAGGCACCAGGGGGGAGGTTTAGGCACCAGGGGGAGGGTTAGGCACCAGGGAAAGTGTTAGGGTTAGGCACCAGGGGGAGGGTTAGGGTTGCGCACCAGGGTCAGGGTTAGGCACCAGGCGGGAGGTTTAGGCACCAAGGGGAGGGTTAGGCACCAGGGAAAGTGTTAGGGTTAGGCACCAGGGGGAGGGTTAGGGTTAGCCACCAGGGGGATGGTTAGGCACCAACAGGAGGGTTAGGGTTATGCACCAGGGGGAGGGTTAGGCACCAAGGGGGAGGGTTAGGCACTAGGGTGAGGGTTAGGGTTAAGAATAAATGTGTCAACCTTTTTGTGTCAACCATTTGCATGTCGACCTTTTGACCTAATTGACCTAAGTTCATATCGACCATGTAACTATTAAACTTTTGACCCTGTTGATCTATTGACTGTTGACTTTCTGGTGTCGACCTATTGATTGACAGATCAACAGTATATAGATAAACAATCTATAGCCGTTATCTGGATGAGGTTTCCAAAACTTGTGCTAATAATGAAGCCATAACTCAGGGGCAAACGCAGGATTTGTATGGGGGGGTTTCCGTATCGTGTGTGTGTGTGTGTGTATGTATATATATATATATATATATATATATATATATATATATATATATATCAAACAATTGAGTCTGCACTCACATAACTGACCAGCCAATGCTTTGCTCGGGTGCCCTCCATAGAGCTACAAACTCCAACATGCACACAAAAGAAAGGGCGGCACTCACGAGTCCTTTTAAGGAAGAATAAATCAGACGGACAGCGTCACGTAGTGTTCAACGTTTCAGTCTATTTCAGACTTTTTTCAAGAACCAGTGCACATAACAAGTGAAATTACCTTAAATAGTGTAGTCTGCTATGTGAACCATGCCCGGCTTCCGGACGCCGCCGGTCCCCTCTGGGTTGCGTCATCACGGGGCGCGCTCCCACACTCCTGCTCGCCGGGCAGGCCGAACATCGCACAACGTCATTGCCACTTCCGGCGCAGGCAGCTGGAACGCACCGCATGAAGCGCATCGTACTGGGGAGGGAGACGCCTGCTGGTTGCCATGGCACCACATAGACAGCCCACAGTCACAACAATATGATACATATACAGTGAAATAAACCAGAATTCCAGTGAGAGATGACAACCAGAATTACAAAACATATTGCATATTGGCCCTCATTCCGAGTTGATCGGTCGCAAGGCGAATTTAGCAGAGTTACACACGCTAAGCCGCCGCCTACTGGGAGTGTATCTTAGCATCTTAAAATTGCGACCGATGTATTCGCAATATTGCGCTCACAAACTACTTAGCAGTTTTAGAGTAGCTCCAGACTTACTCTGCCTGTGCGATCAGTTCAGTGCTTGTCGTTCCTGGTTTGACGTCACAAACACACCCAGCGTTCGCCCAACCACTCCCCCGTTTCTCCGGCCACTCCTGCGTTTTTTCCGGAAACGGTAGCGTTTTCAGCCACACTCCCATAAAACGGCCTGTTTCCACCCAGTAACACCCATTTCCTGTCAATCACATTACGATCGCCGGAGCGATGAAAAAGCCATGAGTAAAAATACTATCTTCATAGCAAAGATACTTGGCGCAGTCGCAGTGCGAATATTGCGCATGCGCACTAAGCGGAATTTCACTGCGATGCGATGAAAAATACCGAGCGAACGACTCGGAATGAGGGCCATAGACAATTAAATGAACATAAACCATATGCTGGTGTTAGTGTGCATGCAATTAAAACCACGCTACCAGAGCGTGAAAGTGTACAGTGTGAGCAATTAGAAGACCCTGCAAAGGGATAGGTGATGAAAAAATTACATCATTTATAATTTTAATTGCATGCACACTCACACCAGCACTCACACACAGCACACCAGTTGAACACTACGTGACGCTGTTCGTCTGATTTATTCTTCCTTAAAAGGACTCGTGAGTGCCGCCCTTTCTTTTGTGTATATATATATATATATATATATATATACACATACATATACACACACACACACACCTGTACATATAAATTCACACACACAGCTTACTTACAAACGCCATGTACACCCGCCATTCTACACTACGTATATCCACCTTATCCCTCCCCATTCTACACTATGTATATCCACCTTATCCCCCTCTATTCTACACTATGTATACCCACCTTATCCCTCCCCATTCTACACTATGTATACCCACCTTATCCCTCCCCATTCTACACTATGTATATCCACCTTATCCCCCTCTATTCTACACTATGTATACCCACCTTATCCCTCCCCATTCTACACTATGTATATCCACCTTATCCCCCTCTATTCTACACTATGTATACCCACCTTATCCCTCCCCATTCTACACTATGTATACCCACCTTATCCCTCCCCATTCTACACTATGTATATCCACCTTATCCCCCTCTATTCTACACTATGTATACCCACCTTATCCCTCCCCATTCTACACTATGTATACCCACCTTATCCCTCCCCATTCTACACTATGTATATCCACCTTATCCCCCTCTATTCTACACTATGTATACCCACCTTATCACTCCCCATTCTACACTATGTATACCCACCTTATCCCCCTCTATTCTACACTATGTATATCCACCTTATCCCTCCCCATTCTACACTATGTATACCCACCTTATCCCTCCCCATTCTACACTATGTATACCCACCTTATCCCCCTCTATTCTACACTATGTATATCCACCTTATCCCCCACGATTCTACACTATGTATACCCACCTTATCCCCCTCTATTCTACACTATGTATACCCACCTTATCCCTCCCCATTCTACACTATGTATACCCACCTTATCCCCCACGATTCTACACTATGTATACCCACCTTATCCCCCTCTATTCTACACTATGTATACCCACATTGTGAGGATACCGGGTGACCTGGGTATCCTGGGGTTCAGGGATCACACTGTGGAGCCGGTTATAATGAAAATCAAGGTGATCTTTATTCAGGGAGACCCAGAAATCCAGTGAACAGCAAGCAGGGTTATACTAATAATGTCCACTCAGAGTTCAGCAAAGTCCTTACCAGCTGCTCTATATCTCCTCCAGGCCTGGGCAGTAATGACAGCTGTAGCAGGGCACACAGAGTGGCTGGTCACTGATGACACTGAGAGGGGACAACACCCCAACCTCCAGTGAGTCTAGCTGTGCACCATCACCTCCACACACACACAGTCTCCTCTCCCAGCAACTTCCTCCCCCCACAATTCCCCCTTGCTGGTTCCTTCTCTCTCCTCCTTTCTGATTGGTGGATCATGCTGTCAGTCTTTTCAGAGGGGAAGGAGGAGGGCTTTTCTAAAAGGAACACTCCCCTGCTGTCTGCTTCTGGGATACTTCCTGTGTGTGACTTCTGCAGACTGAGGGCTTCAATTTAAGAACTCAGAACTTGGGCCATAGGATTAACTCTTTCCTTTTTAACATGAAAGCATGTCCTAGACATCCCTTTCCCTGGTCTCCTCACATACCTCCCCCTTCTTAAATCGAGGAGACAGGCATGATGCCAATGTTGGAGTCCTGACTGTTGTCTCGGCCCGATGGTCTGCGAAGTCTGGCATTTGTTTCCTCACGTCTGGATAACCCGTCAGCATTGTGATGGTCTCGTCCCTTTTTGTGAGAAATAGAAAAGTTGAAACCTTGTAACGCCAAACTCCACCTCAACAACCTCCCATTTTCCCCTGAGGTTCTGTTTAGCCAATTTAACGGGTTATGGTCAGTAATAACAGTGAATTCTTTACCATAGAGATAAGGTTGTAGTTTCTTTAAGGCCCAGACTATGGCTAGACACTCCTTCTCAATAGTGGCATAGGCTATCTCTCGGTCAGCTAGCTTACGAGATAGATACACAATTGGGTGTTCCCTACCATCTTCTCCCACCTGGCACAACACTGCCCCAAGTCCACACCCCGAAGCGTCTGTCTGCACAATAAACTTTTTATTGTAGTCAGGGGCAGCCAACACTGGGGCTCGAGTCAGCGTGTCTTTTAAGATGGTGAAGGCTTGCTCACACTCAACAGTCCATTCGATCTTCCGAGCATATCTCTTTTTGGTCAAGTCCGTTAGGGCCTTGGCCACGGTGCTGTAATGTGGTATGAATTTTCTGTAATAGCCAGCAACCCCAAGGAAGGCCCGCACTTGCTTCTGGTTGACAGGTCGGGGCCTGTTGACAATAGCCTCCACCTTTGCCGGTTCTGGTCTAATAGATCCTCCTCCAACCCGATGTCCTAGGTACTGAACCTCAGCCATCCCCATCTGACATTTATCTGGGCGTATGGTGAGCCCAGCCTGTCTGATCCTTTTGAGCACTTCTGCCACATGAGTTAAATGGTCTGACCAGGTATGGCTGAAGATGGCGATATCATCGAGGTAGGCTTGTGCAAAGTCTTGACATCCCTCCAGTAGGTCATTCACCATTCGCTGGAATGTGGCAGGGGCGTTCTTCATCCCGAAAGGCATGGTAGTACACTCAAAGAGTCCTATGGGTGTGATGAAGGCAGAACGCTCCTGGGCTTCTTTGGTAAGTGGGATTTGCCAGTAACCCTTGCTTAAGTCCAGCGTTGAGACGAACTTGGCCCCTCCAATCCGGTCCAGTAGCTCGTCAATACGGGGCATAGGGTAAGCATCAGTTATGGTTACTTCATTCAATTTGCGATAGTCCACGCAAAACCGTGTAGTCCCATCTTTCTTGGGAACCAACACGACCCCAGCGGCCCATGGGCTTTTAGATGGCACAATGACCCCCAAAGCTAGCATCTCTTTGATCTCAGTCTTCACCTGTCTCATAACATCTGGGGTCATTCGGTAAGCGACTTGTCGGATGGGCTTACTGTTCCCAGTGTCCACATGGTGAGTGGTCAGGTGAGTTCGACCAGGTTGACATGAAAACTGGGCTTGTTCAGCCTCTAAGATCCTCTGCATCTCTTGCTGCTGTGCCGTATTCAATTGTAGTCCCACCTGGACTGATTCCACTCCCTTATTCTCTTTAGCAGCTCCCAAAAGGTCAGGCAATGGATCAGTTTCTGGTGTCTCCATCGGAGGGCAACATACCATCATGGCCGCTACTTGACGATCTCTATAAGCTTTAAGTCTATTTATATGGAAGGTGCGTAGGCGCTTCCCTCCCTTATCCAGGGCGATCACATAATTGACCGGTCCGGTGCGCCTTACCACTGTATACGGTCCATCCCATGTGGCTTGCAGTTTGTTTCTACGCACTGGGATAAGCACCATGACCTTTTGCCCTGGATTCAACTCACGGTCTTGAGCGTGGGCATCGTACCATTCCCTTTGTTTCTCTTGTGATTCCAGGAGATGCTCTTGGGTTAACTGTAGCAATCTTCTCATCCGATTCCGCATGTTCTCTACATATTGTAAAATGGGCTGCTGGTGTTCTTGGAAAGTACCCTCCCAACTCTCTTTGACCAGGTCTAGGGGCCCCCGCACTTTCCGGCCGTACTGAAGTTCAAACGGGGAATATCCGGTAGATGCTTGTGGAACTTCCCGATAAGCAAATAGTAGCTGTTGCAGGGCTCTCTCCCAGTCCCTCCCCTCGGACTGTACGTAAGCTTGTAGGAGTCTTTTCAGCGTTCCATTGAATCTTTCACATAGTCCATTGGTCTGAGGATGATAAGGGGTGGTCCGAAGAGGCCGAACCCCCCACTTTTCCCACAGGGTTTGCATTAGTTCACCTTGGAATTGAGGCCCTTGGTCTGTGACGACTTCCTGTGGATATCCGACCCGACTGAATATGTCCGTCAGTGCTTGCGCAACATGTTCCGTGTCAATGGATGACAGGGCCACGGCTTCAGGGTAACGTGTCGTAAAGTCCACCAGTGTTAAGATGTACTTCTTGCCCGTGTGACTGGGAATAGCTAATGGTCCAACTAGGTCTATGGCAACACGGGCAAATGGCTCCCCTATAATAGGTAATGGGTGCAGAAAAGCTTTCTGTTGGGGCTTTCCCAGTCTCTGACAGGTATCACAGGTGTCCCGATACTGCTTAACGTCTCTAGAAATCCGTGGCCAGAAGAAATTCCGCAACAGTCGGGCCAATGTTTTCCGGGTGCCAAAATGGCCAGCTGCAGGGATGTCGTGGGCAAGAGCTAGTAATTGTGCTCTGTATTGTGTAGGTACCACCAACTGTTTAGTAGGCATGACTGCTTCCTGTCCGGGCCGAGAGATGACCACTCGGTACAGTAATTCCTCTTCCCACACTATCTTACTTCCATCAGCTGTTTCCAACCCCAGTTCGGCTGCACTCCTCAATTTGCTCAGGGAGGGGTCAGTCCGTTGGGCCTGTCGGAACTCACTCCGGTCCACCTCCCCCAAGTCTACCTCTAAAGTACTGGACAATGAACTAGAGTCACTCACCATTGTCTGGGTAGGCTGATTCTGGTCCATATCTGTAGCCTGGGTCACCTCTCTTCGTGTTTGGCTTCTGGTTACCACCTGGACGAAGCGTGTCACTAGTCCTTGTCCCAGATCATTCCCGAGGATTACCTTGGCTGGTAGCCCCTTGAGTACTCCGACTTCCACGATTCCTTGGTCAGCTCCCCAGTCCAGATGTATCTTGGCAACAGGGATATCGGCCTGTTGTCCCCCGGCAGTGGCAATTCGCACATACTGTTCAGGTATCACCTGGGAGGCAGGAATCAGCTCTGGCTCAATCAACGTAAGTGAGGCCCCAGAGTCTCGTAGGCCCTGTACCTGCTGGTTCTCCACTATCACAGCCTGTAGGTGCCCTCGCATATTCCAGGGAGTCGCCTTCTCCTCCCCCAGAACCAAGTCCACAATATACACTCCACCCATCATCCCATCCATATCTGACTGGACGACCTCCTCACCATACTCCTCCGTGGGGTAACATACCACAGAGACTGGAGCCGGTCTAGCCCCAGGGAATGGCCCTCTTGTGCGTGGACAGTCCCTAAGCACGTGTCCTGGTTGATTGCAGCGATAACACTTCCGAGGTTCTGGGTTAGCCACTCTGAATCTGGGTGGCTGATAAGTGATGTTTTTGATAGGGCCTCCTTTATTACTATCTTTGACTTGCGGTTCTTTATCAGAGAGCTTCTCCACTCGTGGGGTTCTTGTACCGCCTGCTGCACTGAAGATTCTCCATTGCGGACGATTGGCTATATATTCATCAGCCCATTCCGCAGCTTGTTCAGGTGTACTGGGCTTCCTGTCTGCGACCCACTCCCGTACCTCTGGTGCCATCTTAATCATTAGCTGTTCTACCACAATTAAGTTGACAATCTGCTCCACAGTGGAGGCCTGTCTTCCTTCAAGCCATTTCCCACAGGCTTGCCGTAGCTGACTAGCAAACTCTTGGTAGGAATCAGTTCCACCTTTATTCAGTGTCCTGAATTTAAGACGATAGGATTCTGCAGTTATCTGGAACTTAGCAAGCAATGCTTTCTTTATAAAGGCATAGACTCCACATTCCTGGGGGGTTAGGGCCCGATAGGCTTCAAGAGCCCTGCCAGTGAGACTTGGCCCCAAGTACTTTGGCCAGTCAGCTGGCTCTATTCCATGCACCCCCATGAGATTTTCAAAGATCTGGAGGTGAGTGTCAATGTCTGTTTCATTTTCCCGAAATGTGGGAACATCCTTAAATCCCAAGCGTCGCTTCTCTTGTTCAAAACTTCGGGGGGACTCCGGAATTCCACTGCCAGCAGAAATTTGTACTCCTAGTATAGCTTGGATCACTCCAGCTCTCTCCTGTGGGGTCGCACCTTCACCTAGCGCCCCCAGCAAGCTCTGCAGTATGGCAGGAGTGGCATCAGTCAACTCTGGTAACTTATTGGATGAATTACTACCAATGCCTGTTGGTCCCTCTTCATCATCACTCAGGTGGTCAGGATCCTCTGGGTGCCCCCGATCCCACTCCAACAACCAAAGTACCAGAGTTTCCCTGGTCTCAGTCCCATCATAAGTAATTCCCTTCATCCTGCAAAATCCTTGTAGGTGAGGTTTCCGAGCTGTACGGTAAAACTTCTCCTGCTCTCTCATTGCATTCTCCCCTTGACTGCTGGCCACAACTGCTGGCTGACTCTCCATGCTGATACTTTGTGTATTAGCTCCCTGGAAACTCTCTCCCTGGAAACACTACAGGAACTGTGTGATATCCCACCGCTGCCGCCAAATGTGAGGATACCGGGTGACCTGGGTATCCTGGGGTTCAGGGATCACACTGTGGAGCCGGTTATAATGAAAATCAAGGTGATCTTTATTCAGGGAGACCCAGAAATCCAGTGAACAGCAAGCAGGGTTATACTAATAATGTCCACTCAGAGTTCAGCAAAGTCCTTACTAGCTGCTCTATATCTCCTCCAGGCCTGGGCAGTAATGACAGCTGTAGCAGGGCACACAGAGTGGCTGGTCACTGATGACACTGAGAGGGGACAACACCCCAACCTCCAGTGAGTCTAGCTGTGCACCATCACCTCCACACACACACAGTCTCCTCTCCCAGCAACTTCCTCCCCCCACAATTCCCCCTTGCTGGTTCCTTCTCTCTCCTCCTTTCTGATTGGTGGATCATGCTGTCAGTCTTTCCAGAGGGGAAGGAGGAGGGCTTTTCTAAAAG